>NC_079312.1:155800888-156417294 GCF_029931775.1 Euleptes europaea
TTTCTTTAGCATATTCAGCTAATATCGATGCCAAATTATTATAAAACATTTTTTGGTTTGTATTAGGTGCATAGATACCCACCAACAACATCTTTTGAAAACCACTTACAATTTCTATCAACAGGATCCTCCCATGTTTATCTTTGTATAAAATCTTAGGTTCCAATATCAAAGGAACATACATAGCTATTCCATTAATTTTTTTCTTTTCATTGCATGAAGTAAAATGTTTACCCAGTTTTGATTGTTCCAATCTTATGATATCCTTTGGTAAAATATGAGTTTCCTGTAAACAAAAAACATTAGCCTTAGATTTTTGTAAATGGTAAAATATCTTCTTCCTCTTATTGGGAGAATTTAAACCATTAACATTCCATGACAATACTTGTAGCATATTAACGTACAATCAACCTCATTTCTTTTTTTTTATCAAATATTTTATTGGTTTATAATATTACATAGGGATACAGGAAAAAAGAAAGGGGAGGGGGAAAACATCAGCAAGAAATTACATATTTCTACCCCCTTATAATATTCAAATATCATTTAAATCATTCAAATTTTCATTCTAATTATCATTGTTTGTTAACATAATGTATTTAATCATTAAATCTTTCATAGTATTTATAAAAAAAATTATTGTTGTTTTTTTGGTTTTAATATATTCATAGAAGGCATGCCATTTATCTTTATTTGCTCTTTGAGTATTTGTTTGCAATAGTTCTGTTAGGTGTGCCATTGTTATAAATTCATACGCTTTATCAATCCAAGTTTCGATTTTTGGAATTTTATCTGTTTTCCATTGTGATGCTAACACTATTCTTGCAGCAGTTATTAGGTATTTTAATACAATCTGTTGATCTTTGCTGCATTCATCTGGTATTTTACTCAGTAGGAAAAGTTTGGGATCATATGAGATGGGTTGACCAATTATAATTTCTATGTTCTTATGAATTTTCTTCCAAAATCTTTGGACTGAGGTACACGTCCACCAGCAGTGATAGAAAGTACCTCTAGCTTTGCCACACTTCCAACACAAACCAGATGTCGAACTGTTCATGTTCTGGATATCGCTCGGAGTAATGTACCATCTGTGTAGCATTTTCAGCCAATTTTCTTGGATCCCTTGACAAAGAGTGAATTTGAGATTTCCACGAAATAATTGTTCCCATTCGTCCGTTGTTATAATCTCGTTCAGGTTTTCCATCCATTTAATTTGACATGATTTTATTTGTTCGTCTTCCGTATCATACATCAACAATAGCTTATAAATTTTTCCTAAAAGATGGTCTGCTGGCTTGCTTATCAACTGTTCGAAATCTGTTTTACCTTTTTGAACTCCCCGAGTCCAGCAATCCTCTATAAATCTTGAAATTAGTTGGTGGTAGGTCAGCCAAGGCATCTGCGAATAATTAGTTTGTAACTCTATTAGTGTCTTGAGGGAGCCATCTGCTTTTACCAGATCCTGATATTGTAAAGTCCCATATTTCTTCCTGTCAGTTACTGAACCATGAACATTAAAGGGAGCCATCAATAAAGACCCTTCAAAACTCAGTCTAGATTTCAATTTCCGCCATACTGCCACCATATTTTCTACCGTTGGATGGCCTCCCATTTCTTCTAGACTCTTCCTCCAATTCTTTCCCCATAGTAGATGATGCACTCCACCTTGCAAGTTGGCCAGCTCTAGTTTAATAGTCCTTTCGTTTGGGGCAAGATGGCGGAGTGACCGCACCTTACAGGAGCGGGAGTGAAAAATACCTGTTTTGTGGCTAAAAACTCTATACTTTAGCCCTGGGTCAGAAGATTTTCTTCAAGAAACCCAACTCTCAACAGAGAGGAGGAACGTCGCTACCCAAAAAAGGGCTTTGGACGTACCAGCAGGCATTTTCAGGCAAGTCCTGTATAGCTCCGACCTCCCAATTGACTACCCCCCCAGTCCTTTTCCCCCCTTCCTCTTCCCTTCCCCAATAACAATACCCCCTTCTTTTCAAATATTAAACTGATAAGACACTAACTTTTTTTCTTTTGATTTTGCTGAGGAACCACCCAAAGAAGTGAGATGGCAACTTCGACTCCCGAGAAGGCAGGAGGGTCTTGGAAGCCGGTGACGAGAGAGGGCAGCGCGCTGACTCCCGAGGAGAAGACGAAGACTCAGAGGCCGAAGGAGCGAGAGGGGGCGGCGGTGCTAACTTCAAAGGAGGAAGCGAAGCCCTGGAGGCCTGCGGCGTGAAAGAGGGCGGCGGCGCTTACTCTCGAGGAGGCCGGCGGCGTGAGAGAGAGCGGCAGTGTTTACTCCAGAGGAAACTAGCGGCGTGAGAGAGAGCGGCAGTGTTTACTCCAGAGGAGACCGGCGGCGTGAGAGAGAGCGGCAGTGTTTACCCTAGAGGAGGAGACGAGGCCCTGGAGGTCGGCAATAGCGCGGCGGCTTTGACTCTAGAGGAGGCGGCACTTAGTGTTGAAGACTGGTAAAGCCGGCCTGCAGAAGCTTGGGGGGCGGAAGTTGCTGGTGTTGCTAACCAGTACTTCCTAAAACTACAACTCCCAAGAGCACCTGCGTTTATTTTAGTCAAACTTAATACAGTGCTTTGGAGGCACAAGGAACTTCACTGCAATTAACTGGGGAAATTTGATTGGGAAATAACACAGCTAAGCAATAGAAGGGTTGCTACAATAATTAAATGTGCTTATGATAATCTGTTTATAATATTTATTGAACTTATTGACTTTAAACAATTTATATAATTTTTTTTCCCTTTCTCTGTTGGGGTAAAAATCAAAGTGGCCCTATTGAATTAATTGCTATAATTAATATAAATGTTCTGATATAAATAACAACTGATTACCTAACTGGGATTAACTGCTAATTAAAATAAATTACCAATTATTACATATTGTAACATTCAAATAAGATTGGTTAATACCTAAACAAAACAAAAAGCAAAATAATAATAATTATTATTATTATCACTAATCACTACGTTTTGTAACTGTGCATGTCTGGTACCTATACAGAACTACAAACTAGAAGGAAAACATATAGATATAATTTAATGAAAAAAAATAGAAAAACAAATAAAACCAGCAACCTGATCTCAAAGAAAAACTTAGAAGAAGGGGAGAAGGAAGAAGAGACAGACAGCGCGGAAGAAACTACAAGCTACCAAGCGCAACAAAGGAAACCTAGCAATACACAGGTCACTATGGAGAAGGCATTGGAAAAACTGGCCACCCAACTGACGGCACTAACAACTCAATTAACGGGAACAGAACAAAGATTAGAAGCAAAAGTGGACCAAATAAATAACAAGATGGACAAAGTAAACAAAGAGCTAGAAAGGCTGACCAAAGAATGTAATTCGGTCAGAATAGATGTTCTTACGGTACAGACGGAAGTGAAGACAGTTAAACAGGAACTGGTTACAGGACTTCAGGACATTAAACAAAAAATAGAGGAGAACACTAAGGACATACTGGATAACAGAGAAGATATAAAGAAACTTAAAGCAAGACAAACAAAGACAGAGAGAATACAACTGGAACATAAGGATTGGACAGAAGAAACAGAAAACAGATTAGCCACAACAGAAATGCAAGTAAGAGAAAACAATCTTCGTTTTCAAAAGGTGTCAGAAGATATGCCCCAAGAAAGCTTAGAAGAAAATATGACGCAGTTGCTTGCCACGTATCTTGAAATTGATGAGGAAGCTATTGATATCCGAGAAATCTATCGGGTCAATTCTAAATACGCTACCTCAAAGAAATTACCAAGAGAAATTCTAATAAAATTTGCGGATAAAAGAATAAAGGTGGACATATTGAACAAGCAAAGAGAAGACCCATTAGTATATAAAGGAAAAGAGATACAGATCTTCCCGGACTTGCCTTTCTCAGTCAGGAAAAAAAGGCGTGAATTTGATCCCCTACGCAAATTATTACGTGAACGGGAGATAAGATACAGATGGGTGGGACCGTACTTTTTAAGTGTTCAACTCCCCTCTGGTAGAATCATGATACGCACGGTAGAAGAAGCTTATGATTTAGAAGAAGAAATCAAAATGAAGACTAAGGAAAAAGACACCAGAGCTGGTAGACCAGGCCCACCGCGGAACAAGGAAAAGAACTCGGCGGCAGATCAAGAAGGTCTGATGGATGAGGCGGCAGCCTTCAAATAAAAAACAATATGACAGACGCCCTAGAAATATTATCCATTAATATAAATGGCCTGAACATACCACAAAAAAGAAATAAGATCTTTCATGCGCTTTCCAAGTACAAAGCAAATATAATATGTTTGCAAGAAACGCATATAAAAAGAAAATACAATTATCTACTAAATAACAAACGACTTGGTACAGTTTACACATCCTCAGCATCAGAAAAAAAAGGGGCATAGCAATATACATCAGAGATCCTACTATTAAAGTTTTGGAAACTATAAAGGATCCTAAAGGCAGACAGCTAACACTTAAATTACAATTCCCAACAGGAGAAATAAAAATATTAACCTCCATATATGCACCACTGACATCAAAATAAAACTTTTTCACAGAGCTCTTTACAACAATAGAAGAACAATTGGAATATGAGATTATTGTCATTGGGGACATGAATGGAGTTCTGAATGCCAAATTGGATAGATCTAAAAATCAAAAAAGCGGCAAACTTCCAAAAACTGTAAAACTAGAGATGCAGCGTCTCAATTTGCAGGACATCTGGCGAATCAAGAATCCTAATACTAAGGATTACACATTCTACTCGGGCAGACATAGGACCTTTTCAAGAATCGATATGTGTAGGATTTCAGGTACTTTGGTGAAAAATCTAGAATATGTTAAAATACTACCTCGGATTTTGTCAGATCACAATCCAATAGCAATAAAATGGCAAAAACAGAAAAGGACAATATTTAGATGGAGACTAAATGATGCTTTACTTAATAAAGAGACAGATCTCAACACAGGTCGCGAAGAACTTAAGGAATTCTTGCAGAGAAATGAAACACAAGGAATGAGTCAAGCAACAATCTGGGACTGTTCAAAGGCCTACATGAGAGGTATCTTTATTTCAATAAATTCCAAAAATAAAAAAGATAGGGAAAAACGCCTGTCAGATCTCCAAACGAGTCTCGCACAATTAGAAAAAACCCATCAACAAATAAATAGTAAAAAAACTTTGAAAGAACTTAAAAGGGTAAGACATGAAATTGACTTACTCTATACAGATGAGATGGCAAAAAAAATTGAAATTTATAAAACAGAGACATTTTGCATATGCTAATAAGCCGGGCGCCCTGACCTGGATGGCCCAGGCTAGCCTGATCTCGTCAGATCTCAGAAGCTAAGCAGGGTCAGCCCTGGTTAGTATTTGGATGGGAGACCACCAAGGAATACCAGGGTTGCTGTGCAGAGGAAGGCACTGGCAAACCACCTCTGCTAGTCTCCATGAAAACCCCATGAAAACCCCAAAAAAGGGGTCGCCATAAGTCGGCTGCGACTTGACGGCACTTTACACACACACACAATAAGCCGGGCAAGTACCTGGCATCTATGATAAAAACAGAAAAACAGAAAAGAACAATACTTGCGGCAAAAATAAAAGGGCAGACAACTCACAAAGAAGATGAAATAGCACAGTGCTTCCTAGAATACTTTGATCACCTGTACAAAAAGGAAAGGCAAAATGAACAAACGGAAGAGATAAAAGAATACATCCAACAGAATCATTTGAACCATCTCTCCAAGGAAGATATAACCTCTTTAAATCAAGAAATCACTATAGAAGAAGTGAAACGGGCAATCAAGACACTAAAGAGTGGGAAGACTCCAGGGCCAGATGGTCTTACAGCTATATATTATAAATCATTTTAGAAGAAGTGGCCCCAACGTTAGTGAAAGTGATAAATGAAATATATAAGAAAAAGAAAGTGCCAGATTCTTGGAAAGAAGCATACATAACACTTATTCCCAAAGGAGGAATGGACCCAACTTTACCTTCCTCATACAGACCAATATCTTTGCTTAACACAGATTACAAAATATTTTCAACGATAATCGCACAAAGACTGCTAGCTCAGGTAGAGACACTGATTAATCCAGATCAGACAGGTTTCATACCTAAACGTCATATGGCAGATAATATTAGGTTTCTGATCAATGCGAGAGAGCTTGTAAAGATCAGAAAAGAAAAAATTGCCTTTATCTTCGTCGACGCAGAGAAAGCCTTTGACAACATCTCGTGGAATTTTATAAGACAAATAATCCATAGTATAAGTAATGAAGATAACCTATTTCATTGGATATCCAGTATATATACAGACCAACAGGCGAAACTTATAATAAACGGTACTCTGACAAAAGATATTAACATTGAAAAAGGAATCAGACAAGGATGTCCTCTGTCTCCATTATTATTTAACCTAACACTAGAAGTACTGGCAAATAAAATTAGAACAAAACAGAAAATAACTGGTTTAAATGTACAAGGAGAAGAATTTAAAATAAGAGCATATGCTGATGATGTCTTGTTAACTATCTCTCAACCAGAGACGAGCATCAAAGAACTTATGAACGATATTCAGGCTTATGGACGATTGGCGGGTTATAAACTCAATAAAATCAAAACAAAAATCTTTTTAGAACATCTAACTAAAGAAGAGGAATTAAACATAACTATTTCAGGATTTACAATATCAACCAAACCAATAAAATACTTGGGAATAACCTTTCCCAAAAAAAATCAAGATCTATATAGCCATAATTATCAAACAGTCTGGAACAAGATAGAATGTGACCTCCAAACGTGGACCAAGTTGAAGGTTTCCTGGCTGGGCAGAATATCTATAGTTAAAATGAATATACTACCAAGACTCAACTTCCTATTCCAAACGATTCCCATTAAAATTCCAGACAAGGCTTTAAAATCCTGGCAACGAAAAATTAACAGATTTGTATGGGACAAAAAACGTCCCCGAATAAAATTTAAAATTATGACAGATGAAAAGAAAAGAGGGGGCATGTCTCTTCCTAACTTAACAATATATCATCAAGCGGCAACCTTGGTATGGATCAAAGACTGGATTATGCAGACAAACGAATCAACCTCATTTCTTAACACTTTTTTTTAAGTCTAGCCCCCCATCCCACCTCCCATTACTTCTTTAGTATCATTTTTATTTTTAATAGTTCAGCCATCGTCTGACTGAGAGTCCTCCTCAGTTGTTTCTGATAACTTTGGCCCACCACTTGCTTCTGCCGCCTTATCTTCTTCAGGGAGATCCTTTTCTGAAAGATCTTGGGATGGATGACGTGTTGGTGTACGGAGATCTCCTTTGTATCTTCTTAGAAATTGTTCAGACTTGACAGTGTCTGTAATCTTGAATCTTTTAGCTTTGAAGAGAAGAGATATACCTTGTGGAAATTCCCATCTATGTTGAATCCCACTGAATCTCAGCCGTTCCACAATCTCTGTAAAATCCTTTCTTTTCCTAAGTAGTCTTCCAGGAATCTCCTTCATTAGCCTCACCGGTGTACCTTCTATTGTGAGTGGATTTGAATAGTGTTTATTCAAGATCAGATCCCGATGACTTCTGGAAAAAAGTTGAACTAAACAATCCTTTGAAACTTTATTTCTTGTTGCGTAAGCAGAGTTGATTCTGTAAGCTGTTATGATCATTCCTTCCACAATTGCTTCATCTTCTTGGAGAAAATCAGCCAACAACACCTTTAAGAATTTTTTTAAATCTTTCCCTTCGGATTTTTCTTTGAGGCTGCGTATGCGAATGCAACTTTCCTTTATTTTAAGTTCCAACATCGCTGAATGGTCATCACGCTTTTCTTCTCTCTCTTGACTTGCTTCCATTGACAGTTCCAAACTATCAACTCTTTTTCTGGTTTCTTTGTTATCCTTTGAGTGTTTCTGAAGTTTAGCCTCCAACTTGTCCTGTCACACTGTCAAAGATGAAATGGAATCTTTCAGAGCAGAAATGGCGGCCGTATTTTGTCCAATAGCCACTGTATTTTGAGTCAGTTCTTTTTTTACTGATTCCACCTCCTGCTTTACTGATGACAGCTCCTGAAATGTTTTAGTCATCAGTTCATGTAAAGAGTTCAGGGTGACTTCAGGTTTTGGTTTAGGTGTCATCTTTACAGCCACAGATATCACTGTTTGGACTGGTGAAGTGGTTAATGGAACAGTTATATTAGATGCAGAGGCTCCTCTGGGGTAGTGAAGTTTGCTGAATCTGGAGCTGCTTAGTATCTTTAAGGAGTCCTTTAGGATGTTTTTCTGTATCTTTTTGGCTTTGTCTCCCATTCCAAAAAGCCTAGATTGGCTGCAATTTGTAATCCAGAGGGGGGGTTAGCACTTGTTGTTTAAATCATCAGTTTAAAAATCACATAAAGACCTGGAAATCAAACTTGGTTCATAGTCCAGACCCGAGAGAGCACTTTAGCACATCAGTTTCTTCAGTCTGCTGTCATTTGTTAGCTTTTCTTCACCATGGAAATCTTATTTGAACTCTTTAAAATGGTTGGCTGAGCTGGCAAAACTGAATTTTAAGTGTGCCACAGCTGGCAAAAAGCCAAGTTTCAATTTAGAGCTGTTAGTGAGTTTTAGATAAAGTCCAGAGTGCTTTCCCTTTATAAACAAATCACTGTCAGACACCTCAGTCGTGTAAATTTTTAGTTATAAATGAAATGTAGAAAAAAACTTGCTATGTGAAGATCAGGGTCTCCCCGCCGCTCTTCCCGGCTGCTTAAGACGATAATGGCACCTGCTCCTAGGCTCACCCATCCGAGCGATCGTCACTGCTTCTGCAGCAACAACTGCTCCTAGGACGGGGAGCTCACCGGCGTCCCGTTCAGCATCCCCTCTTACACAAGGGGTGCCGCTTGCCAGGTGATGGGGGGGCAGTTTCCCTGCCCCCCGGCAGCTTCAAGCCGGCCTGCGATCAGTCACGCAGCAGCTGCGATTCCCCCCCAATCCGGAAGTCCCCTATTCTTCAGCATCTCGTGCTTCAATTACAATGTAATGGACTCTTCTGTCGCTGGTTCTTGTAGGTTATCCGGGCTGTGTGACCGTGGTCTTGGTATTTTCTTTCCTGACGTGACGTTTCGCCAGCAGCTGTGGCAGGCATCTTCAAGGAGTAACACTGAAGGAGAGTGTCTCTCAGTGTCAAGTGTGTAGGAAGAGTAATATATAGTCAGAAAGGGGGGTTGAGCTGAATAATTGTCCTGCAAAAAGCATCAAAGGTAATGTGCTAATCATTGTCCTGTAAGTATCAAGATAATGTGCTAATGAGGGTGTGGTATGTTAATATGGAACCATTGTATCCTGAAGTGATCTGTTAATGTGTGAAATCCAAAGCTAATCTGCATGGCTATTGTGGTCTGTAGTCTTTGTTAGTCTGGAGGTTTTCAGGACAGGAAGCCAAGCCTTTTTCATTCTTAAACTCTCTTCTTTTCTGTTAAAGTTGTGCTGATGTTTATGAATTTCAGTGGCTTCTCTGTGCAATCTGACAAAATAGTTGGTAGAATTGTCCAGTCTTTCAGTGTCTTGGAATAAGACCCTGTGTCCTGTTTGTGTCAGTCCATGCTCAGCCACTGCTGATTTCTCAGGTTGGCCAAGTCTTCAGTATCTTTCATGTTCTTTTATCCTTGTTTGTATGCTGCGTTTTGTGGTCCCGATGTAAACTTGTCCACAACTGCAAGGTATACGATATACTCCTGCAGAGGTGAGGGGGTCTCTTTTGTCTTTTGCTGATCGTACCATCTGTTGTATTTTCTTGGTGGGTTTAAACACCATTTGTAGGTTATGTTTTTTTCAAAAGTTTCTCCATCCTATCAGTGACTCCTTTAATAAATGGCAAGAATACCTTTCCTATGGGAGACTGTTTTTCCTGAGTTTTCTGATTTTTGTTTGGTTTAATGGCCCTTCTGATTTCATTTCTGGAATATCCGTTTGCTAGCAGTGCGTGATTTAGATGATTAATTTCTTCCTTGAGAAACTGTGGTTCACAGATCCGTCTTGCACGGTCCATTAATGTTTTGATTATTCCTCTTTTCTGTCAGGGGTGGTGGTTGGAGTTTTTGTGTAAGTAGCGATCTGTGTGAGTTGGTTTCCGGTATACCTTGTGACCTAACTGAAAGTTTGTTTTACGGATGACAAGGGTATCAAGAAATGGGAGTTTACCCTCAATTTCCTTTTCCATGGTAAACTGAATGTTTGGATGGATATTATTAAGATGGTTTAGAAAGTCCATTAATTTTTCTTCACCATGGCTCCAAATAGTAAATGTATCATCTACGAACCTGAACCAGACTGTAGGTTTGTAAGGTGCCAATTCTAATGCTGTCTTTTCAAAATATTCCATGTAAAAGTTTGCTATTACTGGACTGAGAGGACTTCCCATAGCTACTCCATCAATCTGTTCATAAAATTCTTTATCCCATAGGAAATAACTTGTTGTCAAACAAACAGCTATTCCAGAAATGAACTCTGACCGTGAAAGCCTTCGACAATATCTTCTGTCGCTCTTTGAGAGCATTGCTTTACTTTTATGTTGGAGTGTGGTTTGCCTCCTTATACATTTAGTTTATGTAGCCCCTGTGGGCAACAATTTTTGTAATAGCCTTAAGCCTGCGTGGCTCATATACAAAGAGTGAACTTCCACAAAATTGGTGGTATGACTTTAGTACCATAAGTAAGAATCTCATTCTATAGAATTTGTTTGACTATGTTGGGGTATGATTTTTTAATACCACCTGGAGGTTGGCAACCCCAGTTGTAAAGCAGGCCTTGGTAGTTTAAGCATTCCACTTTCCCTCTCCCCCTTCAACTGACCCTCAACTGTCTGTCCTTAAAACTCTGGACCTCCTAAAAGACAGCATGCATTTTCAGTCCTCATCAGGCCACTGGGAGGAGGCTCTTTTATTTTTGAATTTACAAAGTGATATTTTTCAGCATACTTAGGGAGTTCTAGAAAACATGCAGAAAATTTTGGTAGATGTTGGAAAGGAAAAACCTCACCAGATTTAATTAGTTGGTTTGATATCATAAACGAGTCCTATGTTTTGATTAAATTGACTTATTATCAAAATGATAAAAACATAGAGGATTTAGAAGAAGTATGGAATCTTACAATTTCCAAAATGGAAAATATACTTAAAAGTCTAGAATCAGATGGTGGAGGTTCATAAAGCGACTGCTTGCTCGGAAATATTATGTTTTAGACGTTTTATATGTTCTATATGTTGTGGTTGATGTTTGGATTGTACTGTTTGCTTTTTAATGCTGTAATAAATTTTATATAAAAAATAAAAAAGAAAGAAAATGCCTATGGGTCTCCAATCATTATAAGGAATTTTAAAAAATGACAAGTGATCTTAAAATACACTGGCAGACCATTCATGTGTTTTCAGAAGCAAGTCCTACTTTTATTCAGTGAGGCTCACTTTCAGGTAAGAATGCGAAGGATTGCAGTCTGAGCTTTGTGTGTTTGTGTGTGGGGGTGTGTGTTGCATTTTATTCTTGACTATATCCAAAATCAGGCCTGATATGAATCTTTTCTCCTTCCTCCCCCTCTCTCCCCCCCCCACTGACATCTGAAATGGTACTCCTGATGTTTAATGATGGTGTAGTCAGGAAAAATAAGATCTAGAATAGTGATTTTAAATAAATTTCGTTTGCAAACTGCATATTTGATTGTTCATATTGTGTCTACAAGCCCCAGAAGGTAACTTTGTAAAAAATTACTCTTTCATGCTATTTAGATATTATTTAGCATAATTTGATAATTGTAGAGATTCATGATTTGTGAGTTAGGATCACTCTTGAGAGATCCAGTTCATCTTTCAAATGAATATAAATCAGGAATAAGAGGTAGAGGAATTAGTTTTTTTTTTTAAGTTATTCCTCTCCTCAGGGAAATGTATAGAGTGACCTTCAGGTACAACTGGGCAGGATAAATATTTACCCTCACTAGCAGTGAACATCTTACTGAACAGTGAATAGCATTTACCAATGAATAGTCAATGTTTGGCTAGAAGTCAAATACCACATAACTTAATTCTTTTTGGAAGTTTTTTGTGGACTTTTGGATTTCTTATCTTCACCCACAGATATTCTTCTTATGTATGGAACCATCATTGATGGATTGGATAAAGATCAGTAAGAGATGTGAGCTTTATTAACTGGATCCTACTTTTTATGATTTGAAAGTTTTTATTATCCCATGTTTTCACTATGCCTAGTTTGTTTATTATTTATTACAAGGTGGGAACCCACAAGGATTTACAGGGGGCACCTCATTTCCCCCTGATTCCCCTCCCCACACTATTTCTTCTTCCCTCCCTCCCAACAGCCCCCATATCCTCACCTTTCCCTGCTTCCTACCAAATTCCCACAGTGGCAACTCAGAAGGCACCCATTTCTTAAAGCTACAGGTACTGCATCTATCATATATTATTTCAGATATCAAATTTGTCTGCAAACCTAAGTCTTTATTCAGGGTTGTGGAAAGATCTGGCTTGTCTGTTCATTGCTCCAATCTCCGGATTGAAGTATCCACAGATCCAAACTTACTGGCAGCCAATATAATGTTGCAATACTGGATTAATATTCTCTAAGGAGCTGATCCCTACTACCAACTATAGGTTTTGGACACTTTTCAGAGGCAGTAGCAAGTACACTGCACTGCTGTTGTCCACCACTTGTATTCTACAGCTTGCAAAGTGAGCCCCTAAAATCTTTCCCAGGGATTCTAGTCAAGATGTTATAGAGGGATATCCTTGTGTATATATTCCTGATCTTTGAAATGTGTGTGTGTGTGTGTGTGTGTGTGGCAGGGGACTTGCTCTTTTTCAACTCAGTTCCCCAAGGCACCTTAGGATGGTCAATTGCCATATTAGATATTACACTTATTTGTTACGTATAGTGATAGTTGGGCGGCGGATCCTGAGGAGGGGGGAGTTTGGGGAGGGGAGGGACTTCAGTGGGTTATAATGCCATAGAGTCCACTTTCCAAAGTGTCCATTTTCTCCAGATGAACTGATCTCTGTTGCCTGGAGATCACTTGAAATCCCAAAAGATCTCCAGCCATCACTTGGAGAGTGGCAACCCTATGTAGTGATCACCTCTTCATACAGACATGCAAAGATACACAAGCACAGTGAATTCTACTGAATGTGCAAAGATTGAGCCACAAGAAATGCAATGCCTATATTACCGTATATACTCGCGTATAAGCCGAGTTTTTCAGCCCAAAAAAAGGGCTGAAAAAGCCCAACTCGGCTTATACGCAGGTCCATACGGTAGGTGGAGGGAGGGAGGACTTACCACCGCCTGCCCGTGATCCTTCCCTGCGGCCTGGGAGCAGCCTGCGGGGCCTCCTGCGCTCAGGGAGGGGGCCGCAGCCGCCTTCCCGCGCGCCTTCCCTGCGGTGGTTTCTTTCCCCCAGCCCAGCCCAGCGCGCCTTCTGCGCGGCGGCAGCGGTTTCTTTCCCCCCATCCCACCCCATCCCAGCGCGCCTTCTGCGCAGCGGCGGTTTCTTTCCCCCCCACCCATCCCATCCCACCCCAGTGCGCCTTCTGCACAGCGGCGGTGGTTTCTTTCCTTCCACCCCGCCCCAGTGCGCCTTCTGCGTGGCAGCAGCAGCGGCAGTTTCAACATTTTAAAATGGCAGCCGCCATGTTAGAGTGCTGCAGTATTGACCCTCGGCTTATACTCGGGTCAATACAGGTTTCCCTTTTCTGAGGCAAAATTTGGTGCCTCGGCTTATACTCGGGTCGGCTTATACTCGAGTATATACAGTAGATCATTCATATCCCTGTCAATTTGCTTCATTTGGCTTCAAATCCAGGAACAGTAGGAACAGAGGTAGCAGCATAATAGAATGAAACATTAGCAGCACTTCTACCCTTGTGGGTAGAGGGGACCAACAGCTGGACCTGGTGTGAGAACAACAACTGAGTACTGCAGAGCTCAACATCTTTTTTCGGTTATACTTCTTAGGACATTTTGTACTGCTGATTTCTTGCCTTAGGTTGCCTCACTGTGACAAAGTTGGAGAAGCTGGATGCTGCTATAGTACATGCCCTTTGGTTAGGGTTGCCAACCTCCAGGTGGTGGCTGGAGATCTCCCGCTATTTCAACTGATCTCCAGGTGACAGAGATCAGTTCACCTGGAGAAAATGGCTGCTAAGGAAGGTGGATTCTATGGCATTATACCGTGCTCCCTTCCCACCCTAAACCCGTCCCTTCCCAGGCTCCACCCCCAAAATATCCAGGTATGTCCCAACTCAGAGCTGGCAATCCTACCTCTGGTGCTACCTCTGGCAGCATGACTGGAAAAAATTTAGATTATTCATGAGTCCTGAAGATCAGATGAGTGATCCATGTAAACCAGCAACCTGTCTCACGTAGCAGTCAACCAATCACTCTGGAGGGCCAACAAAGGGAAAACGCTTTCCTCTGATGTTGCCTCCTAGCACTGGTATTCAGAGGTTTTCTGCCTCTGAAAGTGGAGGTTCCTTTTAGTCGCCAAGGCTAGTAGGCATCAATGGATCCTCTCTTCCATGAATCTGTCTAATCCCCTTTTAAAGTCATCCATGCTCATGGCCATCACTACATTCACTGGCACTAATTTCCATAATTAAATTACTTGTTGAGTGAAGAGGTATTTCCTTTTGTCTGTCCTGAATCTATAGCTCATCAACTTCATTGGATGCCATTACGTTCTTGTATTATGAGAGAGGAAGAAAAAGTTCTCTCTATCCACCTTCTCCACTCCATAATTCTATAAACCTCTACCATGTTCCCCCTCAGTCACCATTCTTCTAAACTGAAAAGTCCCAGACTCTTCAATAGGGTTGCCAACCTCCAGATAGTCACACACAAAAAATGTCTAAGCTGTAGATGCTTGGCAATTCAAAAAATACAGCTATTATGGCTATCAAAATTGAAAACACACTTATATCACTATTTTACTCACGAGTAACAAAAGATACAAAAAAGCTGTATTGTCAACACCCTATTTTACTCATGAGTAGTAAGTCAACACCCTATTTTACTCATGAGTAGTGATATATGTGTGTGTGTGTGTGTGTGTGTGTGTGTGTTTTCAATTTTGATAGCCATAATAGCTGTATTTTTTTAATTGCCAAACCTCCAGATAGTGGCTGGAAATCTTCCGGGATTACAACTGATCTCCAGTTCACCTGAAGAAAATGGCTGCTTTGGAGGGTGGGCTCCATGACATTATACCCTGCTTAAGACCCTCAACTCCCCAAACCCCACCCTCCTCAAGCTCTACCCCCAAAATATCCAGGTATTTTCTAACCCTACTTTACTCATAGGAAAGGTGCTCCAACTCCTTTATCATCTTAATTGCTCTCTTCTGTCCTTTTTTTCCGGATCCTTTTTTGAGATATGGTGACCAGAACTGCACATACAATACTAAAAACACAAATAAATGTTTAGTTCATAAGTTCTTCAGCATTGCACAGATATTGCAAGGACTCTGCCTTCCTCCCACTCAAGTTCCAATAAACTGCACTTCCTGTTTAAATGCTGAGAACATCCAGCCCCCTCATTCTCACTTCTTTGTACTGAGTGCTTCATTTATACCAATGAAGAAGCAAAAGATGTCATTTATACTGAGGGAAAGGGATTATTTGTACTTTTTAAAGTCATCAGCCATCAATCTGGGCTGATCATTGAAATGCACATCTGGATCTGACACACCCAGAGATAGAAGTTACAGCTTTGATTTGTACTTCTCTATATATGCAAGGTCATGAAATCAAATCTGACTGACATTTATTTTATATTCTGTAAAGGGTGTCATGCTGCCTAGATAAGATACTTCTGTTGAGGAACTGTTTAAAATTGCTTTCTGCTAGCTCTAAATGTCCACCTTCCTTCATGAGATGCATCTACCATGTTAACCAGAAAGGTTACTTCAAAAATATCTTTCTTGAATAGTGTAATATTTTCTCCTTCCTAGGATCAAACAGGTCACATTAGACAAGGAGGACTGTGAGAGGAGCTACACATAGCCTTGTAGTCATTTGAATTTTTTTTTGATAGATAAAAGCAGCTATGGCTGACATTGCCAGGGAGAAATAGGAGAGAGGGAGGACCTTTCTAATCCTCCCCCTTTTAAATTTTCCTGACAGAAACTTCTATGCCCAAGAACCACCACCACCCCTCACCAGATTATCCCCAGTTGATAGCTAAGCAGTATGCAGGTGCAGGGCTACTGAATGGATACTGAGGAGGCCCAAGCCATGACATCAGTAGCTCTTGCTGGGTGCCGCTAACTCTCAGCAGCTGCACACCCGAACACTGCTGAGACAGCAACCTCTGCTGCTAGCCAGTGACTCCCTTCAGTTCCCTTCTATTTTCCAGAGCCTTACCAGGTTTAGCAAAGCTGACATGGTTCCTCCTCTGAATTGGCAGGACTGATATTCTCCAGTGTTAGCATCCAGTGCTTTTCCCAACTTTGCTCAGGTGCATGTTAAGAAATGTGGTCGTTTCCACACTGGTATTTTGGGTGTAGATGTCTTGTGTGTAAAAGTTTTTTTCCTGCTTCCACATAGCACTGGGGTACATTCATGTACCGTTCAGTTTTTCCCAGGTTTTGCTATGTTCTAAACCTGTTTTAGGAGCCCCATGGCGCAGAGTGGTAAGCTGCAGTACTGCAGTCCAAGCTTCTGCTCACGACCTGAGTTCGATCCCGACAGAAGTCGGTTTCAGCTAGCCGGCTCAAGGTTGACTCAGCCTCCCATCTTTCTGAGGTCGGTAAAATGAGTACCCAGCTCGCTGGGGGTAAAGGGAAGATGACTGGGGAAGGCACTGGCAAACCACCCCGTAAACACAGTCTGCCTAGGAAACGTCAGGATGTGACATCACCCCGTGGGTCAGGAATGACCCGGTGCTTGGACCTTTACCTTTTTAAACCTGCTTTACTACCATGTTTTTGAAAGATTGCAGCAAAGCTGGAGAGAATGCCATGTGGGTGGAAAAGTCTGGATCTTTCCTGGTCCCAAACACATTGGTGCCATTTTCCTTGTCTCACTCTTCCGCAACCACCACCACCATGCACACAGCTAGAGGGCTTTTTTGGGGGGGAGGTTTCTTAATCAGTAATTGACAATTGACACTATAGGTCTGTAATGCTACAAGAAAATGCCAGTTAAGAAAAAAACATAAAAACCTCTGGAGACACAGGGATAAATGGTGGCCCTGGAGGGCTGGACAGGGAAAGTTTGGGAGAACCCACCATGTAGAAGTCCTATTGTCGCTGCATTTATTTAGCAGCTGCAGCAGCAATGAGAAAACCATGGGGAATCCTTGCCACATGGAAGTCACTTTGCTTTGACATTTAGCCATTTTGTATATTAATATTCCCCTCTTTGAAGAAACTGAAGGAGTTAGATTGGGCCAGCACGATTTCGAGGACTAGACGTACTTGTTCCGGTTTGGCGCTGGGGCTCCCTCCACCAGAGAAGCTTCCAGACTTTCATACTACGATTCCAATTTCTTCACACCATTGGGCTTTTCTTTTGGCCCGCCTGAATGCCTTTCTTTCTATGGTTATGTTGGGTAGGTTTAATGGGATACCCTATTCAGATCGTCTCTGCCCATGCAATACGGGTGAAATTGAAACCTTGGACCATTTGATGCTTCGTTGTCCTCGCTGGTCTCAGGACAGAGAGGCCTTTATTCCAATTCTTACCAACTTGAACTTTCCTTCACATTCCTGGGTGTTGTCATTTTTGCTTGGCGATTCAAACAATGGTTTGGTAACATCAAATGTGGCACGTTTTCTGGCCAAGGTTCCTGCTCTTAAGAAGAAAGAATTCTCAACGCCTACCTTTGGTAACCTCTAGTCAGTTTGCTCCACCCTTAGTCTAGCTTAGTTATGAAATTTTATTCCCCGGGCTGACGCCTGATTTTTAGCATTGTCAATCTAGTATTGTTTTTATGCTTTTTATGTTCCTCTATGTCTTTTATCCCTTCCCTGTTTCCCTATTTATCCCTCCTTTCTTGGTCCAAGACTGCAGTCATAGACCTAATAAAAGAATATTGATTCAATATTCCCCTCTTTTCCTTAAATCAGCTTAATGCTTCTAAATCCTAGCACCAAGACCCATTAATCAGACAGACTTACACTCTGCTCTTTCCGAATTAGTAACAGAATCTCAGTAGCAACGAAATTTCCCCATAAACAATCAAACTTCATACTTGGTGACAAACTGACCAAAGCTGTGGTACCATTGTGACACTCACAGCCCATTCCTCACCTTTCAGTGGCCCGGGACAGTGTGGCCGAGGTGCTGCTGCGGTGCCTCCAAACCCATTTCTCAGGCTTTAAAAAGCCTTTTGCCAGCTTTTAAAATTTTAAATAGGCATTTTGTGCCATTGAGAACAGCAAGGCTGCCCCTGCAAAAAAGCAGTCACAAGAACACCATTCTCCCCGCCAGCGTCCCAGGCCAAAAGGGGACAGGCCAAAAGGGTCCCAGGCCAAAAGCTGCCTACTGGCAGCTCCACCCCAGCACACCCCGAGAATGCCCCCCTTGGGATGCCAGCACGGGCCTTTGCGCCAGTGGGATGCTGGCGGAAGGCCCAGCTGGCGTCCCTGGGCAGCGCTGCCATGGCAGCACCGAGAGGACGGACTCTGGGCCTCCCCGCTGGCATCCGGCCCATCCTGGACAGCGTAAGTAATGCTGACGCTGGCGCAGGTGGCCTGAACGCCAGCGCAGCCCCTTCCTGCCTCCAAAGGACTTTCGTCCTTGGAGGTCAGGAATGGGCGGCCCGAGGTAGATTTGCCACCTTAGGCCCAGGTAGGCAAACACTAGAGTAAAATCAAAGGAACATGAAGTCAACAGGCCAAAATTCTGATCTTGGCCACCTTAATAAATTTAAAACTGGGCTTCAGTTACCAGGAACTTGTTTTGGACTTGTTGAGGGGGAGGTTTTAATTAAAAAAAGGATTACACAGACATAGTACTCCACTTAGCAAGGTCTGGAATGAACTGTTTCTGGATCATTCAGCTCATGTAGTGAAAAGCAAACCAGCTTCTAGGGTAGAAACAAAAATATAAAAAAAATAGTAAGATAGTAGTTTGGCACAGGAATGGGACAAGTAAAATTAAAAGTAAAAGTAAAAAATGCAAGTATTTCAGTATTGTCTCACTGTCAAATTCATGATCTCAGATTCTAGGCATCTTTAGCAGTATTATACTTTTCAATTGGATATAGTTCAGCTACAAGTTGGGAACCTATGAGGAATCTATGAGTTACAAGCTGGGAACTTATAGTTACAACCATCTCCTACAGGTTAAGTTAACAGGAGTTTTAGCAGGCTGATTCCCATTCCCCCACGCAGGGGAAGTTCAAATGGATTAACTACTTGTAATATGTTGGGGAAATCCTATCATTTAGGACAATGGGTCCAAAGGAATATTTGCATTCCTTGTAAAATGTATGCTCTTATATTGTTGATTGTATCAATGGAAAAAGAGATAAACATGCAGAACATCCCTTTTTAACTGGTGATTCATGGAAAAAACTTGACTGGGATGACTCACACAGTGAGGAGAGAAGTAACTTACTTAATACTATGAATTTTAAAGGTCTTCCTTCTATTGCAATCGTTTTAGAGAAGCTGTAGATGATGTTGTATGAAGGAATGGGATGTCCACCAATGGGATGTCCACCCTCAGTCATGCCATGAGACTCAGGAGGTAGAATCACAGTGTTGAAACAAGACTGCTTCTTTTACTGTTCTTTCCCAGAAAGGCATAGAATCATAGAGTTGGAAGGGAACACCAGAGTCATCTAGTCCAACCCCCTGCACAATGCAGGACATTAACAACTACCTCCCCCCACATCCCCAGTGACCCCAACCCTCCCCCCGCCATGCAGGAACTCACAATCAAAGCACTCCCGACAGATGGCCATTTAGCCTCTGCTTAAAGACCTCCAAAGACAGGGACTCCATCACCCTCCGAGGCAGCACATTCCACCGTTGAACAGCCCTCACCATCAGAAAGTTCTTCCTAATGTTTAGGTGGAATCGCTTTTCTATTAGTTTAAATCCATTACTCCGTGTCCTAGTCTCTGGAGGAACAGAGAACAAGCTAGTTCCCTCATCAACATGTCATCCCTTCAAATATTTAAACATGGCTATCATGTCTCCCCTCAACCTTCTCTTCTCCAAACTAAACAAAGCCAACTCCCTAAGTCTCTCCTCATAGGGCATGGATTCCAGACCTTTGACCATTGTGGTCGCCCTCCTCTGGACACGCTCCAACTTGTCAACATCCTTCTTAAATTGTGGAGCCCAAAACTGGACATAGTATTCCAAGTGAGGTCTGACCAATGCAGAATACAGTGTTAGTATTACTTTACTTGATCTAGACACAATACTCCTATTGATGCAGCCCAGAATTGCATTGGCCTTCTTAGCCACCATATCACACTGTTGACTCATGTTCAGTTTGTGGTCCACTAAGACTCCCAGATCTCTTTCACATGTACTGTTGTCAAGCCAACTCTCTCCCATCCTGTACCTGTGCCTTATGTTGTTTCTGCCTAGGTGAAGTTCTTTACACTTCTCCCTATTGAAATCCATTTTATTGCTTATGGCCCAGCTTTCCATTGTATCGAGGTCATTCTGAACTCTGACCCTACCCTCCGGGGGAATGAACTACCCCTCCTAACTTGGTGTCATCTGCAGATTTGATTAGCATGCTCTCTATCCCATCATCCAAGTCATTTATAAAAATATTAAATAGTACCGGTCCCAGGACAGACCCCTGTGGTACCCCACTGGTCATTCCTCTCCAGGATGAAATTGTGCCATTAATGTGCCTTATGTTGTTTCTGCCTAGGTGAAGTACTTTACACTTCTCCCTATTGAAATCCATTTTATTGCTTATGGCCCAGCTTTCCATTGTATCGAGGTCATTCTGAACTCTGACCCTACCCTCCAGGGGAATTAACTACCCCTCCTAACTTGGTATCATCTGCGAATTTGATTAGCATGCTCTCTATTCCATCATCCAAGTCATTTATAAAAATATTAAATAGTACCGGTCCCAGAACAGACCCCTGTGGTACCCCACTGGTCACTCCTCTCCAGGATGAAGTTGTTCCATTAATGAGCACCCTTAGGGTTCGGTTGGTCAACCAGTTACCAATCCACCTAACAGTAGCAGTGTCCAGCCCACATTTTACTAGCTTTGTTTCAAGAAGTTAATGGGGTACTTTATCAAAGGCTTTAATGAAATCAAGGTACACTACATCTACAGCATTCCCTTCATCTACCATACTTGTCACTCTTTCAAAAAAAGATATGAGATTCGTTTGGCATGACCTGTTTTTGGGAAACCTATGTTGACTGTCAGTGAGCACGGCATGTCTTTCTAAGTGCTTACAGACCGTCTGTTTAATTATCTGCTCTAGTATTTTACCTGGTGTTGATGTCAGGCTGACTGGGCGATAATTGTTTGGGATTTCTTCCCCCCCCCCTTTTTTAAAGATGGGGACCACATTTGCCCTCCTCCAGTCTGCTGGAACTTCTGCTGTTCTCCAGGAATTCTCAAAAATTATTGCCAGTGGTTCTGAGATCACTTCGGCCAGTTTTTTTAACACCCTTGGATGCAGTTTGTCCGGCCCTGGAGACTTGAATTCATTAAGAGTAGCCAGGTATTCCTTACTATCTCAGTGTCTATACTATGTTGTAATTGATCTATTTCAAAATAAATCAACTAGGTAAAATACAATAAATATAGTCATCCTTTTTTGGCATGTAGTGGTGAGCTCTTGACAACATTTTAAGTAAGGATTTCATACGGAGATTCAGTAAGACCAGAGGAAAGTGGATTCAATCTCACCATTAACTCTCATTGGATTCATTCCCATATATCTGAAAGGCTGCAGCAGTGTAAAGATTGCATAATGAAAACTAAAATCTGCCTTCTGTCATCCCATTTTAACTGGTGATTCATGGAAAGAATTTCACTGGGATGATTGACACAGTAAGGAGAGAGGTTAAGAGCAGATACTTACTTAATTTTATGGCTTTTGAGGTTCTCTTTCTGTTACAATCATTTTAGAGAGACTGGGGTTGACCACGTATGAAGGAGTGGGATGCCCACCATTATGAAAAAATACTTTCTTAAATTTACTGAGTCACTTGTAGAAATGAGTTTACAGAAATAAGCTTATCAGCTGTAATGCAAGGGAAGTGTCATTGTGGCCTTCACTTCAAGTTTCTAAGTCACGAGTAAGGCAGCTATCCTAATCACCGTATTGAATGTAATGGGACTTACTTCCTGCTCAACATGTTTGGGATTAGGTTGTTGAATCCATGCATCCAAATCTTGGGCTTTTGATGTTTTGAATAATGGGTGATATGTTAGTTTGAATTATCCCTTTCACTTTGGGCCACTTCACACCAGAGATTTCTAAGAGAGAATCTCCAGATGTTGCACTTTTAGATAGAGATACTGTTGCCCCCAGTTCATAGGGTCATTTTTTTTTCTGTTGCCATCTCTGTGCAAAGCAAGTTTGCAAATTTTTGGCACACTTTGTAAAGAAGGAAAATACTCTGTTTGTGGCTGTTGCAAACTGCTGTTAGTTAATGTCAATTCCATCACTGGAGGTGACACACTGTCATCCCATTTCCATCCCATTTTCTCTTTTGAAATAAGATAAAGAATGAACACATGGCATAAATGAACTTTTCTCCTGCAGCAAAACTTTCCTTCCAGAAAAATGTTCTCAGTTGCAGGAGGAAATTCCTGGAGATTTGGAAGGGGTGGGGCCTGAGGAGGGTGGGGTTTGTGGAGGGGAAGGACCTTAGCTAGGTATAATGCTATAGAGTCCACCCTCCAAAAGCCATTCATCACTGTAATCTGTTGTAATTCTGGGAAATCACCTGGCTCCACCTGGAGGTTGGCAATCCTATTTATCCATAGAGTCTGTATTGTTAACACCACCAAGTTCTGTGCAGGCCCGAATACCCGGCTCCTTGCATGTGAATCACATTCTGCATTTTGGGAGGAAGTTGTTGGATTTATGCTTATTTTTTTCTGAGCAACTACAAACATCTGTGTAGAAATTAAATATGGACATTCAAGTAAAGCCTGCCCATCCCCTCCCCCTTTTCATCAACAAGGCAGGCCATGTGGCCAACATCTGGAATATATGTGGGAATTATTCAAATGAGGCATAGAAGTAATCATTCTATTCTAGGCATCTAGTCTGGGATTAAAAGAATGAGGTTGTCAGTGTGTTGTATACATGGTATACTCCAATATACACAGTCTTCAGCATGCCAACGTTCCCTATAATTTCATCATGGAATCCTACTTGGTGAGGTCTGCCTTTTTTATATATAGTGCTGAATAATAATTTGTGTGTATTTAGTGTTTTTTTTTTTTTTTTTTTTTAAACTCCAACTGAAACTTCATTCAGTTCTTTTTGGAACTCCAGTTTTGAAGATGCTCGTGATTAAATTCCATTCAAGCGGGTGAACCTCAGCTGAGAGATTCTGTAGAAGGCATGTCAGTTGAGATAGTCGAAGCCAAAATTTCAGACCTTGGTTCCAGCAAAGATCTTTTTTCAAGGACCACCTTTTTCAAAGTTACCTAGTTTTGATATCACCAGTGTTCAAAACAGAGTAAGAATAAAGTATAATGACTACTAAGGTTGATACACTTTTCCACTGATGAAAATTCCATGCAAAAATAGCAATTTGTGCATGCTTTTGGTGTCTTATAACCACACGCTGGGGGATCTATGACTGGATCCTCCCAGTGTTTTTAAAATGATAGTGTCAGCCATTCAAAGGCCAGAGTTGGATCAGGGCCACATGCAGGAAGAGGAGATTTAACTCTTCCATCACCACTATTACATGTGTTTTGCCAGTTGAAATCACTCCCCCATACTGTAATTATCTGTAAAAAGATGGCTAAAAGACAGACTGCACACTTTTTTCTTTCTTTAATGGCTCATTACAGCATGGGAGAACATGTACGAACAGGTACAGAAATAGCTTCAAGTAGAGTTGCCAACCAGTAGGTGGGGCCTGGAGATCTTGTGGAATTATGACCAATCTCCAGTCTACAAGGATCAGCTCCCCTCAAGAAAATGACTACTTTGGAGGATGGCCTCTATGGGTGATAACACATGGCTGTTTTGTCTTGCAATTCTCCCACAAATGTAGTGAATCTCTGTTGTCATAACGCA
Organism: Euleptes europaea; assembly: GCF_029931775.1. NCBI lineage: Eukaryota > Metazoa > Chordata > Lepidosauria > Squamata > Sphaerodactylidae > Euleptes > Euleptes europaea. The sequence goes on from NC_079312.1 coordinate 155,825,150, forward strand.
TGATCATCTCCTGCCTGCGAGTCCAACCCACTTCTGTTGCGAATCCCAGTTTTGTTCCGAAAGTAAATAAAGAATTGCGGCAATTGTGAATGCTTGCTGGTGCATGTTTCAGCGCGTGGGTCGACTCCCCTTCCTTCCTTTTTATTATATATATATATATATATATATATATATATATATATATATATATATATATATATATATATATATATATATACACACACACACACACACACACACACACACACACACACACACACACACATACATATATATATATATATATATATACACACACACACACATACATATATATATATATAATTTTTCAATAATTGCTATACATCTCATTTGACAATACATCCTATATACCAATCTTTGAATCGATAAAAAATTAAAGAATTATTAGGTGTATTATAATTGACTTCCCCACCGACTTCCTCCCTCCCTACAAATATCTGGTATCTCCTTTGTATTGATATTTTCTAATCCTTATAAGTCATTATTTTAATGTTATACTTTCGCCTTATTTACTACATTGCGATAAGCAATAATAATATAATATTAATACTAAAGAGAAAAAAAGAAGAAAATCATTTAAAAAATGAAAACAGACATACCAAAACACATTAACATAATTTTCTCCAGTCACTCATCTCTGTCATATAAAATGGATTAGATCTTAAAAAACTTTATATACCCCCAAGTAAAAAATTAAGTTGATATCGTTTTTCCTCTACCCCCCCCCCCACATTTTCCATATTAAGAGTCAAATTGCTATTCTTCCGGCTTTCTTAGCCCTTCTTTTTAAACTTTTTCTTCTGTCTGGAGTTTCTGTTGCCATCTGCATGCTTTCTTGAAATGGTCTCCTGTCTGTGACAATCTTTACTCATTGCTCCTTGGGCTGTTGATTCTTCTTGTATTCCTGTAATATGGTCTAACAGCTCATTGTTTCTTGTCAAAAAGTTTTTGATATCTTCCAATGAATTGACGGCATGTTTAACTTGTTTATAGGTGAAGATAAGTCCTTGTGGTAGCAACCAGCTGTATTTTATTCCCTTGTTTCTCAATATCTCAGCAAAATCTTTATAGATGGCTCTCTTTTCAATCAGGTGACGAGGAATGTCTTTGAGAATTATTAACGGTGAATCATCTACACTTAGATGATTCTCCAAATGAAGTTTCATAATGATATTTTTCATCCTGATGTCAAAGAAGGAGACCAAGATCTCTCTAGCTTTTGTTTTCTGTACTCAAGTTGACAAGGGGATTCTGTATATCTTGTTTATTGCATAATTTAATTCTTGTTCATTTAAATGAAATATATCAGCAAGCGATCTTATGATGGTCTCTCTGGTACCCCCTAGTCTTTCAGGCAAATTACGTATACACAGGTTAGATTCTCTCTGTTGCAGGTCCAAAACAGCTAGTTGGTCCTTCACTCGCTCTTCCTGGAGTCGTATTGCTTCAATTTGTTGTGCTTGAGATTTCATGTCAACTCCTTTCAATTCTTCAGTGTTGTTTTTAACTGAAAGTTCCATCTTATTCATGCCATTTTTAATTACTGTAATTTGATCTTTTATTTCCTTGATCTCATTTATTATGCCATCAAATTTTTGAGTAATAATTAAATTTGTATAGCTGATTGTTCTTGTTGCATGGAAACCTGTTCAAACGTCTTCTTTAATAATTAATTTTGCATGGCTAACATTTCCTGTATCTTTTGATGATTACTTTCCATGATTGTCTGTGGCTTTTGTATTTTCCAGACTAGTAAGTTAAATATAAGCAGGCAGCTCAGTGCAGACAAGCTACTAAGTTGTTAAAAGGCTCTGGCTTGGCTTTGGAGCTTGCTCCAGGAAGTATACAGGGAATTGTGAGGCAGTGGGCTTTCCGTCGCTCCCACTCTATGATTAAAGAAGGAGGGATTTATTTTGCTCCTACACTGAGTGGGGCACATCCGGCCCAACAGCCCACTATGGTTTCCTGTCTTCCTAGAGAAGCTACTTCCTGAATGAAAATGTGGCTGGAGGACTCTCCTAAGGTAAAGGAATAGAGAATCGAAAGTGAAGGATTTCTCCTCCCCCCTTCTATGCCACAGCCGCCGATTGGTAGCTATTTATGCCACTCAATTCTTTCCGATTATTTTGTTTGCCTTCTAATTCAGTTTTTAGTTTAATTAAATAGTCTTTTTTAGTCAGAGGGTCACTTAGAATCCTGGGTAAAGGGGTGCAGAGTCTTTAGCCGATTTTGAAAAATTCCAGTCATTCAGAATCGGTTTAGTTGACAAAAGGAGTTCATGTAACTTACTCGGATGTTGGAAATTGGGGTTCTCTGTTTTTAGCTTGTTCAATGTTCGGTAAAAGATAGAGGAGATCGCAGCCTATTTCTATTGAGACGTTCATGGCGGTGGAATTCCTCCTCGGCTGGCGGGACTTCAACCAACCCTCCTCCACATCAAGCAGCTCTTGTGGGAGGGGGGTGGGAGTCAAACCGCTCTTCTTCGGCAGCAGGGGGTTGCCTGCATTCCGATCCACTATTTAGGATCGGACTCGGGGCTTTTAAGGGGGCCCCCAGTTCAGAACGCCTCTTGGTTTCAAGGTCTGTGAGAAGCCCCCCCCCCATCAGAGCTCTTTCACTGCCCAGGGGAATCAGTGCCCACCTGCCCGCTTTTCTGTTTTTATTTTGCAAAGGCAGAGAAAGACAGATTGAGAGGAGGGGTGAGGTCTAAAACTAAAACTTGCTAAAGGGGGGATTTTAATGCTGAAACAATGGTATACCAGCGTGCCAGTATTTTTTTTTTAATTAAACCTTGGTGTTAGGTCATCCCTTAACTGGCATCAGCCAATCATAAAGCAGTGATGAAAATGATGACCACTCCCTTACTATCTTGCAGTGCTGTGCGTGGTAACATTCCTCCCTGGTCTTTTGCATGATTGATGCAGGGCACAGTTCAACATGTGTTCAATGTTTTGATCTCGGGATAGCAAAGCGTGAGACATGAGAGGAACAAACCAATGACATACTAGGCCTGCATGAACGACCTCTGCCATTGTACCGTGCTGACATCCCTCCCCAAATCCCTCCCTCCCCAGGCTCCACCCCCAAATCTCCAGGAATTTCCCAACCTAGGAAATTTGTATTTGTGTGCAGTGCTAGTCCTGCGTATCTGTTCTCCATCACATCAAGTCCTTATTGCTAGATCATGGTACCACTTTCATTGTGGAACCTGTCCACTTATGAAGAGGTTAGTCTGATGGGCACTGGTTGGCCACCCCTGCCACAATCAATATTTATTTCTTTGATTTGAATCCCACTTTTAGACAAGAGTCTTCAAAGTGATTCACAATATTCATAAAATGCAACAATCCATTAAAAAATAAGAACACCTTTGATTTAAAAAATGAAATAAATGGTACTAATGGCAGCTACCTCCGAAACAACATTAGTTTAATCTGTTCAGCAAATCAGATCTCCAGCAGCCTATCAGAAGCCATACTGGGCAAAAGGCCAACCTGGCTCCACCCACTTTCTAAAAATACTTGGTGGGCACCAGGTAAGGTGTTGTAGGGCGCCCGGGCACCCACGAGTACCATGTTGGGGATCCCTGGTATATGTGATCATCTCAATTTGTGCAACTGTCATTTTGTTTGAATGGGGGAGGAGACGTATATTCCAGCGTTGGCACACACAAACACATACCTTGAAAAAATCAGGGGTTCTGACTGCATATTGAAGTGAGAATATACACATATTACCCTATTCAGACAAAATGACAATTCCTGTATTGAAACAATCACACCTACCACACTCTCCCACACTCTCCCAGTATGTGTAGTAATAGCGCTGGAAACATAATGAATGAAAGGGGCTTCTAATGCACTGTATCTAATGTAGTATGCTATCTCATTTCTTATTATTACATTAGTTTATAAATTAAGTTGGTACCTGTACAAGAAGATCACTGGTCATTCTTACTATTTAACTGTGCATGTGTGTTAAGTGCTGTCAAGTCACTTCGGACTCATAGCGACCCTATGAATCAGTGTCCTCCAAAATGTCCTGTCTTTGACAGCCTTGCTCAGATCTTGCAAATTGAGGGCTGTGGCTTCATTTCTTGAGTCAGTCCATCTCTTGTTGAGTCTTCCTCTTTTCCTGCTCTTTCCTCTTTTCACTGTATACTATGGTAAAATGGAGAATTGCTTTCATGGCATTTTAAGAATGACTTCTGGGATGATAACACTGTACACGTTTATAATATGCAGTCCTTTCCACTGATTTAACAGGACTTACTTCCATGGAACATTACATGGTGCTTCCAGAACTTTAAGGGTGTTTTCATTTTTTTTTTTTACAATGATATGGCCCTGAACTATGGCAGCTGTTCGTGTGTTGGGTTTAATCATCTGCATGCTGAAGACAGGGCCACAGCCAGCTTTCCTTGTGCCATATTTCCTGGTGGAGTTTCAGAGAAATACTTGGGGCGGGGGGGGGGGGATCAGTGATTGCCTCATAACCAACAAACATTTTCTGGAAGACCCTGGGAAAGTCCAAGTGTCTATACGTATTTTAACATTGAGGAACTGCCAACATTAGAAACATAACCCAGTTCTTTTTAAGTTCAGAGAATTTGAACTACTTTTAATGAATATCTTTCACAAATAATATCTTTCCTTTAAGCATATTGTCATGCTGACCATAACAGAAGCCTTTTTCCAGGTTCTCTTAAGTGATCTTGTAAATCCCACTGAGGGGTGGTGGTGGTGGTGGTGGTGGTTGGAGCAATACTGCTTTTGAGGGGCATCAGGTTGTGCATTTCTCCCCCCCCCGAAATATCTCAGTTCTTAAAAAGAATATTTTGTCTGTACACAGAAATGCCACCATTTAGGAAGCTTGCACAAATCATAGGTGAGGCAAATCAGTGCTCCAGGTGGGATGATGCATTCACGGGTCCTGCCTCGGCTACAATCCTGAGGTATACAAAAAAAAGGGGGGAGAGATGTGTGCTGAAAGTGTAGATATGGCAAGAAAGAACAGCACAATGGCCAAAACATATATCAATGACAACACAATAATATGCATATAAGTATCCACATGTATTGTACAAATGCAATCCTACACTAACTATGCCAGTACATATTAGGCTAGAAAACCAAGCCAGCTATCAACAACAATTAGTGAAGAGTAATGTACATATCTTAGATCAGTAGTAGATAAGCAATCTTTGATGGTGCGAAGAGACAAGGAACAATGTCCAAGGAACACAAGGGAACAATTGTCCAATGACAAACACAATGTCCGTTAGCAATGCAATAACAGATTCAAAAGGGTAGGGCCGGCTTCTCAATCCCTTTTGAGACAGAAACTTTTCTTCATCAGTTGCTTTTAAAGGATGAAATTGACACGCGTAGTATTACGTGTTTTAATAATAAGGTAGTTTCCCATGCAGAGAATTTAGCTCTTTATGCCACAAGTTAATTTAACAGGGGTACTTCTCATAGGTGAGGCAAATCAGTGCTCCAGGTGGGATGATGCATTCCCGGTCCCCGCCTCGGCTACAGTCCTGACAGGAGACTTGTTGCCTCAGAATTTCGGCCGACACACTGGAGTCTGAGCAGTATTCATAGACCATGAAGGCAATGGACTGGGAGTGAGAGAAGCACTCATAGAACAAAGAGCCCCCCCAAGCCTGCATAGGCCACACAGTACTGAGAAGTAACTGGGCACAGAAGTAACTGCTGGCACAGGTGCCGGTTCCGGACTTTTGCAGGCACTGCCAATAGCATTGATCTACCAGAGAATCCAGTGGCTGAAACAAGGCCGAAAGGAAGCAGTGAATGGAAATAAGGAGCCGCCTGTTAGGCTCTATGAGATTTTGATGTTTTGGAATAAAAGATGTCCCTAGAAAGATGAGAAATCTGACCATCCTTGGCCATAGTGGCACCTTGCCTAAGGCTGGCTCTTTTATGAGTTCTTCTTGATGACTGGGGAGAAGAATACGTAAAAGCATGTTCAAGGAGGTTATTTTTCCTCTCCCTCAGTCTTCCTGGCGCTTCCAGTCTTGGCTCACAAACACATACACAGCTTAAAAAAAAAAAAAAAAAAGTTCCACAGAATGAGAGTTTTCAGCAGCTCCACTGGCTCCTCTCCTTGGAGCAGTTTGAAATTTTCTGACAGCTTAGCAGCTCAGTGGCGTAATTTTCACACTGTTTTAGAACACAAACTGACAAGGGAGTGACAGAAGGAGCAGTCTGAAAAAGCTGCTAGGTCTGTTTCAGTGTCTTGTGTTTATGGGGGGGAAGTTGATTTTTGTTTGTTTGTTTGTTTCAAACTGCTGATTGTCACTAGAAGTGAAGGCTTTTTATGTATTTAAAGTTACAGCAAATGTCATGATGTTTAGGGCTAATTTTTCAGTGAATGAACATGGACACTTTCGGGGGGGGGAATCTGTTTTCATGACAGAAGAGTTTGTCAATTTACAGATCAATGCTTTGTGGAGGCAGCAGAGTTCCTGAAGCTCCTGAGGTTCATTAAAAGTAGCTGGTTTTGTTGCTTGCATGCTCTCTTAGAATGTGCTTTATTTAAAGGTATCTGTCATCAGATCTCAGAAGCTAAGCAGGGTCGGCTTGGCTAGTATTTGGATGGAAAATCTCCAAGGAAAACCAGGGTCATGATATGGAGGCAGGCAATGGCAAACAACCTCTGAACATCTCTTGCCTTGAAAACCCCACCAGGTGTTGCCATAAGTCAGATGTGACTTGATGACAAAAAAAAACCCTAGGTGCTATGTGTTTATGTATGAAATAGTCATATTACTGACATGTCATAAACCAAGTCACCATGAGTCAAGGGAGCAAATCACAGAACAGGTATGGACTTCACCATGAAGCAGTGATGTCAATAGGGCTGAACTGAAAGGACTCAGTTTCAGTACCTTTATTGGCATACCAACTGAAAGGACTCACTGTTTTGTAAACGCTTGAAGACCTTCCACCCACCTTTCTGGTGACGTTTAAAAAATTGCTGCTTTAAGAATGTTTTATTGTATTTGCCTGTCCCAGAAGGCAAATTGTGCTTTGTTTACACTGGCTTCATTTGCCCCCAGTAACTGTCACATAGCCTCATCTTGTTGTCTGCTTTTTATCTTTTCCAACTGGTTGGGGACATCCATGTGATCACTCCAGGAACCATTGCCCTCATTCTAAGTTGGCTTTATTACCCTCAGCAACATTGTATACGAAAACTGGGTAGATAGCATAAAGATATCACATTCACAAGTTAATCTGGCTGGGAATCATCCATGGGGCTACCTTGATTCAAGTCCAGTAGCACTGTGGAGCCCTGACCTGAACATGTCAGATCAGGCTAGCCTGATCTTGTCGGATCTCAGAAGCTAAGCAGGGTCGACCCTGGCAAGTATTTGGATGGGAGATGTCCAAAAAAATAGCAGGGTCGTGATGCAAAGGCAGGCAATGGCAAACTACCTCTGAATGTCTCTTGCCTTGAAAACTCCACCAGAGTTCGCCATAAGTCAGATGTTACTTGATGGCAAAAAAAAAAAAAAAGTGCTGTGGAGACCAAGATTTGGGGGGTATAAGCTTTTGAGAGCCAAAGTTCCCTTTATCAGATACGAGTAGAAATAGAGATCGCTGAGTCATTATATGCCAGTCTGAAGGTGAGAGGGGTGTTGCAAAGGAAGGAGCCAGGATGTAGAAGTACAATGCAAAATGTAATCAGCTTGATTAGATTGGGGAGAAATGCTTAGGGGCAGTCCGTGTGATTAGTTCAGGAAGAAACAATACAATAATTAGATGAAAAAGAAAAGAACAGAGGCGAAAGTAAATATCAAAAGATCAGAGCAGAAAGGGGATACCATCCTCCAGGTGGGGCCTGGGGATCTCTTCGAATTACAGCTCATCTCCAGGACACATTGATTAGTTTCCCTGGAGAAAATTGATGCTTTGAAGGGTGGACTCTACAGCATTGTACCACACCGAGATCCCTGCCCTTCCCAAGCTCCACCACCAAATATCCAGTAGTTTCCCAGCCAAGACTTGGCAACCCTACCCCCTGCCTCCCACCAGCGGCCAGGGGGACTTGGCAACCCTAAAACCAGACTGAACAAAGATGAACACATTTATGATTAATTTTTTTCAGGAAATAGTTCTAGGTGAGAAGCCCTCTCTCCAGGTTCAAGCTGCCATCAATGGGACCATGACTGTATCTTCATTAGGCCTGAATCAGGCTCCTGCTGAGAGCATCCACCTCCAGCCGCCACCTGCCATCAATGGGATCACTGGAAAAAGTCAGGCACGCCTCCATTATGCCTGGATTCAGCTTAGTTGGGAATCCATGACACACAGAATATTAGTATTACACAAGTGGGGTCCTGTGAGCTCTAGCTCTGCGGCAAACCATAAACAGATTCCAGCAGACGGCAAATCCACGAAAGCAGTTTTATTGGTTATCATCGACAGGTTTCAGAAGCCATATTCAAAAGGACACTAGTAAGGGGCAAAGGCAAGGTACATCACATATATGGAAAAGCAAAAGGAGATAACTGGTAACCCAGGCAACCCCCCTCCCAGAGAAAGGAAGGAGTACTTGGTGATTCCCACAGTATGGGAATCTATGAAGACTAAACACGGGGCATGGACTGGCCTTGGACAGAATAGCAAAACAACACCTGGAAGCACAACCACAAACTGTCCTCATGGCCTGCTCCTGACAGGTCCTGGGAGGGAGGAATCCCATCTCCCTCTCATGGGAGGGGGAATCCCTCGGCTGGGCCCAACTTTCTGCAGTGGGAATGGCCGCCACCACAGAGAACCCATCCAACCGTCCCTGGAGTGGTCCCAGGCATCCGCCACAGCGGCGGTGCAGTTTTGGAGCCATCCCAGCTCCTGCCACCACAATGGGGTTGCCGGGCCCATCTGTCTGTGGTGGCAGCAACGGCCATCCCCAGAGTGGCCTGAAGTGTCCTCTGCAGCAGCAGCGCAGGCCAGGAGCCACTTCCAGCGCATGCCTCTGCCTGCCCTGGTGGCCGACCCCAGCTCTTGGCAGCAGTGCCACCACTGTTTTGAAAGAGCATTGTCTGCGCATGCACAGACAACGCTCTTTCAAAAACCAGGAGGTATTTAAGCCCCCCCTTTTCAAATTTCAGATTTTTCTACAGACTCAGGGGGTCCCGAGTGTGCAGAAAAGTCTGTTGGGGTGAGCATGCCCCCTATCTGCAGATTGAAGCATCCGCAGGTAGGGGAACACTTAAGAAGTAAATATATAGATTTCTATATCCTTTGTGTTGGGGCTTATCAGTCTACTGAGCCACTTTGAGATCCAATTTAATCAATAAATACATCTCCTGAGTCACTACTTTCAACCCAAAAATCAAAGCACAGGAACTTTCAACATAGCCCTATGTGCCAGCATAAATTCTGCTCAATAATTTTGGATGAGCTTTTAACAAGCAAAAAAGGGGGGGCTTTCATAAATAAACATTGCTTTGAAAAAGGGGAGGCTGCTTTGATTCAGTCTTCTCTCATCCCCAGCAACACTGTCCGCTGTTCCCTTCCTGATGCATTTCCCCCCATTTGCTTCCAAGGTATGCATCACTGTGCTACTGGATTGTCTCAAAAGAAGATTCTACAAATGGGGTTCCATGCCCTCTGGTGGACTTTCATCAAATCAGAGGAAAATATGCATGAGGTTAGGGGCGGGCTGCTGCTCAGTAATGTAAGAAGAAACCCTTAAGAACAAGTCCATGACTCATGGAGGCTGTATCTATATTGTTATGACGGGCATTTGTGATGGGCAACGGGAGATGTAAGAAGGGTCAAACTGTCTGGCTATATCATGCCAGTCACAGAAAACCAGGAACAGCTGCCATCATTGTTCTTTTGAAATACTAGAAAAGAGCAAGAGCCCAGTAGCACCTTAAAGACTAACAAAAATATTTTCTGGCAGAAAATATTTTTGTTAGTCTTTAAGGTGCTACTGGACTCTTGCTCTTTTCTGCTACTGCAGACAGACTAACACAGCTACCCACTGTGAATTATCTTTTGAAATACGGTATTTATTTGGAACAAGAGACGTTTTAGTAGTTGGATCTTTTTATGGCAAAACCTTCATTAAATATTTTCCCTATCGGTGTTGGATGCAGCAGCTGTTCAAGGTTTTCTGTATCTGTAATGGGCATCCTTCCCTCCTCCGTCTGTACAGACGACATATGGGAATTGCTTTAGGCATGGTCTATCTCTAATAAAAACATACTGGGATAGATCATAAAATTATAGAGACACGAAGTATCACCTCATCCACCCTCCTTTTCTGAAGCAGGATGTCCTGTCTGTAAAGTACTTTCAGTAGATCTCTAGCTTCTTTCTTTCTTTCTTTCTTTCTTTCTTTCTTTCTTTCTTTCTTTCTTTCTTTCTTTCTTTCTTTCTTTCTTTCTTTCTCTCTTTCTTTCTCTCTTTCTTTCTCTCTTTCTCAACCTCCATGAAAAAAGTGCAATTTCCCAGTTCTTCCTAAAATATCCAGTTTTAAAGTCAAAGCTAGTTTGACTAGTTATTAGGTAATTGTTTCCTTTTGGGACATTTACTAATATTGTAAAGTAACTAATGCAGTATCAAGTAAAAAGTTCACAAAACAGTGATGGACAGATCAGTTAACTTGAAAAATAACTAGAAAATACAGGATGCAGTCTCAAAGGCCTCCATAGCTGTATGCTCGGAGAGCTGTGGGTTTAGTGGACAGAATTAAGCCTACCAGAACTTGTGGGGGTTCAATTTATGAATATTCCAACAATGCTGAAGTTTAGAGAAAAAAACCTCAGGCCTAGGGGCAGAAGGTACTGTGTGCTGGCAGTGAAAGGGAGGGGCAGAAGTGGACTACTAGAGTATACCTCGGCTTTCCCACAAAGCGCCAGTTCCCCATGAAAGCCCTGATGTTGCTACAGTTGCCAATGCCACTTTTCCTGCCCCAGCCCCCATGATAGCCAGCCCCCATCCTTGCACCACAGGGAGATTTGCCCATTTTTTAAAACCAGTAATGGCCATACTGATATACTATTGTATCATATACCATTTTTTTAAAAAAAACTCTCAAAAGGCTCCACCCCGTGGCATAAGGGGGGAAAGAGTAGACACTGCAGGGGGCAGAGGAAGAGAAAACAACTGCCATGTGGGCAGGATCAGGAAAATCAAGATTTTCCCAACCACACAGCATCCAGCCCAGTTTTTCTGTGATCTTTCCCAAAAGACCACAACAAAGAAGGTTTGGAAAAGTTTGAGAAAATGTCAAGGCAAACCCTGATGGTGAACAGAAGCACCATGATGCAGTGGTGGAGTGGGCAGGGGGGGGCATTTCCCAGCAGCATTGAACCTGAGGCAAATCACTCAAGTGGAAACAGCCTTTATGCATAGGGTTGCCAACCTCCAGGTACTTAGCAAACATAGACCAGCAATTTCAAGTTGCATGTAAATTAATTATGAGACGTGAATCACAAGGTAGTCACAGAACATTAAACATATATTTCAGCATATATATTCATGTAGTCCGTGTGCACTTGCAGTCCGTGTGCACTCCTATACAACAATGGATAACATGCACCGTATCAATAACAGTTCCTATGCACTTGCAACTATGTGCTCCGCAGGAATACAATTCAGGAGATATTTTCCTGTGTCCAAGAGGTAAAAGAAGTTGTCTTAGCTACAGAAGACCGGTATCCTTTCTGTTTCGGCTTAATATAGCCTTCCTCAGGGACCACTAAACAAATTAAACATAACATATAATTGCATGCAGTATGTAGGCATTACATATAGGATACAACACAATACAAAGAATAGCACAATATAAAGAAACAATACTTACACGCTGGCTGTTATTAACATGCTTCAGTTGGCAAAGTTGCCATGCTTGCAAAGCTTTATATAGAAACTGATCATGTGATCTTAACAAGTTCTACATTGAGCTTAAAGATACAGAGTCTTAATACACAATTATAAAATCACATTACAAGAAGCATGCCAAGTCCAGTGACGTATTTAAACCTTTAGGCTGTAGGGTATCAAACAAAAGGATGTACTTAGATTCCTGACGTTTTAAGATTAATTCAATATCAGTTCTGTCATATTTGTGTGTGTTAATAAACCGCCATATTACAAAGAAGGACAGTTCCTCATCTGAGTGATTTTTTTCTAAAAAGTGCGGAGTGAGTGGTGCCTCCAGGACCCGATTCCTGATTCTGGACCTATGTTCGCTTATACGGTATTTGATTGGTCTCAAGGTCTTTCCAATATACCAATATTGGCATATACATTAATCCCGGGAGATAATGACCGCTTTGGCCACTGGACTCTATGGCACTAAAGTCCCACCAGTGGCGAAGAGGGGCCTGGCAACCTTATTTATGCATGAGATGGAGAGAGGGGTATGTGACTAACATGTTAGCACCATGTGCATATGGCAATTGTGTATGAGCATGGTGAGCATACATGTGTGTCTGTTTATGAGGGAGTATGCAAGAGAGTGAAGAAGAACATGTTACTCAAAAATATATCCACAGACTAATCCAGTTTACACTTGTTTGACCTAATTCCCAGTGCATATAAACTAAGTGGCTCCTTACTATTAGGTTTTATTCCTGTTTGCTGTGCGCCATGTTTTTAATGCCCTGGGGGGAGAAAGCTGGGACCTGGGATTTTATCCTCAAGACAGCAAGCAATATAAAACAACTCTCTTCTGATCTCTGGTGTCTGACAAAGTGAGCTTTGAATCACGAAAGCTTATACCCTGGAAAAATGTGTTGGTCTTCAAGGTGCCAGGGGACTTGAATTTCTTTCTGCTCTATGTGTACACGATTACTGCATTCTATTAATGAGTTTAACTTGTCAGTATGTGAAATTCTTGACTTTTTACCAATAATTTTAAACTGTATTGCAATGGGCTTCAGGGCCACTGAGAAGGGGGGACTGGAGGGACAAAATTGGGGGGGGGGCTGAGTCAACTGGAGGGCCAGCATCGTGTTGCATCCAGCCAAATGCAAACAGAAAGGGGAGGGAAAAACATTAACCCTAAAACAACAGATAACCAAAGAGGTTGACAAAAAAAAACCCCACCTAATAATAAATTGGATGCGTACAAAAATACAAAGCAGCTCAGGATTCCTCGTGACACTTGATTTCCCCACCAGAGACGGTGATGCATGATGTTGAAGGGAGTGGGGGCTGAAACACTGAGAAGCCCTGAAACCTTTTCTCCTGAATCCATAACAGACACTGCCTTGGTAGCGATACCAATAGTCAGTGTGGAGGGGGAACACCAATCTTGGACAAGCTAATCTGGGCACCAAGGAGGAGTTGCTGTATGCTGTCGACAAGAGCCAAGAGGCTGATGTGTTGGCGTGCCGGAGGCAAATCAATGTGGGGGGAGGGTTTGACCTGGAGGAGGGGTAGATATTCCAGTCTCCCTGGAATCGTTCGACTTCGAGACCTCCTCCATGAATGTCATGAGATACTGAGCCTCTAGAGCATTATTAAAATCAGCCTTCTTCATAGCTTGTCGACTTCAAGACCTTCTCCATGCACATCATGGGGGACTGATCCCCTAGTGCCGAAATATAATCAGCTTTCCTTATAGCCTTTCGGCTTCGAGACCTCGACCTTGCATATCATGGGGGTCTGAGCCCCTAGTGCATTAGTAAAGACAGCTTTCCTAATAGCATTTCGATATAGAGACCACAAGCCTCGGAGCCGAGGTGACATCAGAGTAGGCCACAAGGCTCTTTGTCTTTTTGACAGGGATCTCTGAAGTGACCACCAACTCAGTTCAAAAGATTGATTGGATGGAGTCTGTCAGGAGTGAGGAGACGAAGCTGAACGAGCCCATATGAAGGATCATTGACTGGTGTTAGCGATTTCTCTCACAATGCAGCCTGGGTGACTCTTTAGGAATGAGAAGGCAACAAGATGAAACATGTCTTGGTGACATGAGTCTCAAAAAGAACAACATTTACAATTTTGTGCCATGCTCATTCTACATATGGCACATTTGTTAAATAAAACCATGTTGGCGAAGAAGAAATTAAATCCTGAAGAGAAAACTTTTCTGAGGTGAAAGAAAAGATGCTCTGAAACAAAGGGCAAAAATGCACGGTCGCTTGAGCCTCCTTTCTTCCCTGTTCCAGCCAGGATTCAGCCAGGATCGAACGCACAAACCACATGAATGAACATCTGATCTCCCGTGTCCCTGCATCTTCCCACATAGCCAGACAATGGTTGAAACAGCCATGCATGCTTACTTAATAGACTTCTGTTTCCCCTGCCGTTTGACTTATTACACATAAGAGCATGATTCTCCAGCATCATACACCTTGCGTAATATTTTTCTAAGGACACAGGCTAATGCTGCAAATGTAGTGAACTCTTTAAAACAAGAAGCCATATTTTGAGTCATGCGGCAAATCATCTTTCTAATTTGAGTACTCTGATGTAATGCAGTTTCTGCAAGACAAACGGTGCAATCTTAAACCAAGCTACATACAACTTTTTAAGATCAGTGATTTCAAGGGTGTGACCATTTAGGACTGCAATGAAAGGAACTAAACAGATACCTTTGAGTGAAAAGATTACTGTGGGTAAAATCCAAGGTTCTACTTCATGAGTGGAACAGGGCACTTCTATTCTCACGATGAAGGGGAGCAATTTTTGTTCCTTCCTACTGCAGCCCCGTGTTGCACTCCACATTGTTCTCAAAGGTCACCAAATACACATTAGCTGCTCTAGGGTTGCCAACCTCCAGGTGAGACCTGGAATTCTAACTAATCTCCAGATTACAGAGCTCTATTCCCCTGGAGCAGTGTTTCCTAAACTGCAGGTCCTGACCCAAAAGTGGTTTGCAAAGCTTGTGAAAGTGGCTCTGCAGTTTTCTTGATTGGTGCATGCTCTGGTTTTTTTGGGTTTTTTAAGTGGCTTACCCTACTAAGTAAATTTGGACTTGTGGGCAACCATACCAAAAAAGTTTGGGAACTACTGTTCTTGAGGAAATGGCAGCTTCAGAGGGCAGATTCTGTGGTATTCCATAGATCACATCCTGCTGAGTTTCCTCCCCAAATTCCACCCTCCCCAAGGACTTGTGGCCACCCTAGCTGCTTTGGGGAAGAGCAGGGGGCAGCAGTACAAAGTGGGAAGAAGGAAGATCCTCTGGAGTCCTGCTCAGTGGATCTAAGCATTGGATTAATGTACTACATATTCCTCCAAACAACATAGGAATGGGGAATACAAGGGTTATCCCACACTATCCTTACAACCAAATAACAACAGGAACAGCCCTGGGAAGTCCTGAAGGCTGAATGATCATGACCAACTCAAGAGCTTCATGAGAGCTGGTGGCGAAGGGTGGGAGCTCTCAGGTTCCTGGTTCACATTTCTGATCAGACAAGGATTTATTAGTCGGGTTTACTGAAGCCATCTCGCAGCCTCACTCCTACATTTGCAACATGGAGATAATACTGGTCTTCCCTGTAGGGATATCAGAAGGATTACTGTGATCATGTAGATGAACTGAGCGTAAAAATGCCATCCAATTATAGAACCCCTCTAGCCGCACAAATGTGTACCTGATTTCCTTGGTGACACTTTCAGTTTGCTTTAGGCTTTTAAAATAACACAGGGGTAATTGTCCACGTGTGAGGAGTGCTTAAGTCACCCCCCATGACCAACCATTCTCTTGTTTCAAAGCAGAAACTGAGAGCTGGCTGGTGATATTTGGGTGCTGTTCGGCTCTTCCAGGGCTCTGATGTCCAGATAGTTCTCAGCTTTCTTTGAACTCCTTTTTTCCCACTCTTGCTAAAGGCGCAGACGGCTCTACTGAGTTAAGCATCAGACAAATTGGAGACAATGAACGACTCCTTCCTTTCTAGCCAACCTCCCCCCCCCCTCCCAAATTTGCAGACATCTGCTAGCTAGCGCACAAGTTGGTGGTAATAAAGAAGACCAGGCATTCATGTGATGTGCTGCCTGAAGCATTCACAAATGACTGGAATTAACCTCCCTTCTACGGGCCTTAAGTCAGTTTATGGCGGGTTGTCTTTTGTTTTATGCAGCAGTACAGAGGTGCCTTTGCCGTGCTAAAGATTTTAACTATAATTATAATGAATGATACTTGCCAGCTCTGTGGCCCCTAATTAGAACAAGTCCCACAGACATATTGTCTCCTTGATTTCCTCCCCTATATTTCTCTCCCTTTCTTTCTCTGCCTGAGACACATGGGTTCCATTAAACATTTGAGTATTTAATGTGGTTCCCTTAAATTACTTCTCGAGTTTTCAAGTTCCGTTTAGAAATGCACGTTACTCCTCTTGACGGCATCCTCAATTTTCATTGTGACTTATCCATTGAGCCAGTTGCAATCGCTCTCCCACCCCACCTAGTGGAGAGTGTGTGTGCATACACACAATATATGTACATGTATTCAATGTGCATGCCTTTTCAAAAGGGCTGCACCATTCAGTAAATAAACCAGCTAGATACGGTGTTGTGGGAACAGCACTAACAAACTGAGACACATTTGCACTTAACTAGGAATTATATATTTGCAAAAACTAACCAGAAGTCTACAGCAAAATGTAAACTAGTGCAATTAAATAACAAAAACACATATTTTAATCCTGTTTATCTTATGCTCCTAGCTCCTCCTGTGTCCTTTAGATGACAAACATCAACTGGCTACTGTGTGAAGCCAGCATGCATCTTGCTGAACTAATGGGTGGGGAAAGTAAGGAGAGAATAATTCAATAGATATGCAGTTGGCAGGGCTTCACCGATCTGGTAGAGATGACAATTCTGGCAAGCGCATTCTAAGGAACACTTTAACATTAACACATGAAACAAAACATGACTTTGTCTTGTTGTAATGAGCAATAAGACACAAGTGCTTCCCAGGCAGAGTGTAAATTTTTCAGGTAGTATGGTATCTTGTGGTATTATCTGTCTGTGCCTAGAAAGAGCCAGTAGGTGGCATCATTTAAAGTGGTATGACTAGGATGGCTGGAATTAGTCCATCTAGGCATCTGCAAGCCCCCTAAAAATACAAAACTCCTATATACAAGCAGGATGTTCACCAGGTGATTCAGGCTGAGATAGATATAGGCCAGGAGACAAGAAATGCAATCCTAAATAGAATAACAGTCTTCTAAGTCTCTTGACCTCCAAGGACTTTAAAGGGTGTAACTCTGCTTAGGATGGTACTGTCAAGAAACTGCCTGGGGTATTAAGCTTAGGAGTGTTAGGCTCAGGGGCACCAGTCAAAGGCTAACTACTAAACACTCAACAGCTGAAATAGAACAAAAGTTCACTTTCTCTTGTAAAGCTAACATTTGTAAAGCTTACACTTACATTCATGGAAAGCATTGCATTGATGTACAGGTGCAGGGTTTTTTTTAATTCACAGAAAAAAATTATATCAGCACCCATTTAGAAAACAGTGTGCATGCATGTGCCTAAAGTATCATTAAAAATCATGACATTAGTAAGAATCAGTCCCAAATTGTCACTGTATGTTTAGAGATAACATGAATAAGATTTACACACCATAGCACACACATTTATCAGTTGATACAAAAGGGGTACACTTTACTAGCAAATCATGCATTAACATCCTAACATTAGTTGTGTGTGTAAAGTGCCATCAAGTCACAGCTGACTTAGGTCAATCCTGTAGGATTTTCAAGGCAAGAGTCTAACATAGGTGGTTTGCCATTGCTTTCCTCTGCACAACAACCCTGGTATTCCTTGGTGGTCTCTCCCATCCAATTACTAACCAGGGCTGACCCTGCTTAACGAGATCAGACTTGCCTGGGCCATCCAGGTAAGGGCAAAATCAGTTACACATGCAATTAAAAATACAGTTATCCAATAGATGAATAAATGGAGGGGGCTCTGAAGGTGTTTCTCACCTGGGGTGCTATTTGCTCTAGAGTCTGCCTGGATCCAAGCTTGGGAGAAGCTTTCAAACCTGTTTACACAATAGCCCCATTCACAAATTACAGTGAACGTATGTACACCCTGCTGTGAGCTCCAGGCTTGGGAGCGCAGCTGGCTCCAAGGTTAAGTTGCTCAGAAGTTTGTTATGACTGCTTGCGCTCCGTTTGCGTGATAACTGTAATCTATCATGGGAACCAGGCTCGGCCTGGTATCCAACTGTGCCTTTGTGATATATATGTTCCAACCTGACCGCTTCCCCCCATTAGAGTCCTCGTACCTTTTCCTGTAAGTTGCTGTGATACACCTTATGCTTCCCAAATAAACTGCTTCTTAGATGACTCTGTCTGGTGATTGGGATTCAACAGGTGAACTCAGACCTTACATTAGGACTCTAAACCCTCCTTTATTCTCATTTTGTTTCTTTTCTTTGTTTTGGATTTTGGGGGAAATGAGGCTGAAGCCTCTTCCCTAAGTTCTGCATGGCGGCAGCGGCTGAGTTCACCCTTTCTCCTGGAGGGAGGGATGACGGGTCGTCCCAGGAAGGGAGACCCGGGACAGTTACAGCCAGAGAAGTGCTTCGCCAACTCCTCCAAGAGGAGGTGAGAATACAGACCCTGCACGCCCGAGAGGAGGCTGCTGGAAGGGACTTCCAGTGATCCATCCTGGAGGGAGAGTCCTTGCGTTGGGCTATGGGCTCGGGAGAGGCCGCAGATGTGGAGGTGGATCTAAGACGACACCGAAGCCTAGACAGGAGTTCCCAAACTCCGCAGTGGAAGGAGTCCTGCCGGCAGCGCAGAGAGGTTGAGGGACAGTAGGGACAGACTGTTGGATCGGTACCACCGCGTGAGTGAGAATGCAGACAGGGGTAACAAATCTCTCCTGGAGGGCCCCGATCCCGTACCCTTATCCCTCATGGGTGAGCAAGTGGAGACGGCAGGTCCTACTCAACCCCGTTTTCGCCAGGAGATGGAATGATTGTTTGCTGAAGCGGTTGATGCCTGGGCCGCCGAGCTGGAGGCGCTGGCGGCTGCTCAGGCATCCGGAGCGCAACCCAAGGGTCCCACGACGCCTGACATGGATGAGGGGGACTGGACGTTCCACTCGCTACCCTAATTTTTTGACCTTCCGAGCAGGGACGACACAGACGAAGTCCAACGTCTGCGGGCTCAAAACCAGGCGTTGCATGAGCACATGGCTTGGATGCAGAATCAAATGGATTTAATGTGGCAGGACTTAGGCGAGATGCAGTGGGTGCAAACTCTTGTACCAACCCCGCTGCTGCCTGGACAACCAGGTCAGCCAGGAGTGCTGTTCCAACCATCGTCAGGTGGGTTGCAGCGGACCTCTGCTCCGCTCCCCCCAGCTCCACAGCCAGGAGCACCCCAGCCAGTGCCAGGATTACCTGGGGCGCCAGGACAACAGGCGGTGCTGACGCCTGGAGGTTTGGCGCCACGGCAACCAAGAGGGCCGCAGCCCGGAGTGGGGGGACCCTCTCCACCACCCAGAGGTGTGGGACCGATGCCTGCAGCGCCGGGATTACCAGGGGCGTTGTAAGCTCCTGACCCTTCGAACCAGAAATCACCACAGAGTCATATAGAATCCAAGCAGATGGCTTTTACTGGTCAAAAAGGCAATACAGTGCATACAGGGAACTATGGCAGCTATGAGAGTCTCACTAGCTGAACGATAATATAAGGCAGTAAATGGCGGGAGATTACACAGCATCAGCACGCATAAACAGAGTACACTTTCCCAGGAGCAGCATTCCCAGGCCTTGGTATGTGTGGTCGACCTTGAGGCTAGACAGTACAGTACAGACACAGAAACAATACTGAAACCGAGATAGCAGCCTGACATCCTGCTCCCCTTAAGGCCCCCTCCCAGTCTGTAAGGGGGATGGTCTTTCCGGGTAGGCAGTGTGAAAGGCATCGACGAGTTTGGGGGCGGAGACATCTCGTGCGCGAACCCATTCGTCGTAGGCAGGGGGGAAGTGTTTCCAATGGACTAAATACTGTAGGTTTCCATGGTGAACACGAGAGTCAAGGATTTTGGAGACCTCGAAGTGCTCCTCCCCCCCCCACCATAATGGGCTGTTCGGGAGGCGGATCGGGATGCCATTGTGGAGAGGCAGTATGGGGCTTCAGGAGGCGAATGTGGAAAACGGGATGTACACGCCTCAGGGCTTTGGGGAGAGCTAGTTCCACTGTGACAGGATTTATGATCCGTGTGATGGGGAATGGGCCAATGAATTTAGCATTGAGCTTAAGGCACGGACGGGTGGAACGTAGGTTTTTGGTGGAAAGATAGACCAATTTACCCACTCGCAGATCGCCCCCGGGGGAACGATGTTTATCGGCTTGGGCTTTGTATTTGCGCTTGGCTCGGTCGAGATTGCTAACGAGCCAAGGCCAGGTGGTACGGAGGGTGTGTGCCCAGGAAGCAACGTCAGGATCTCCCTCCCCCTCCACATTATTTCTGGGAGTAACAGGACCGAAATCCTGTCCATACACTGCATAGAATGGGCTAAAACCTGTAGATTGATGTACAGCATTATTGTAGGCATATTCTGCAAAAGGTAATAGTTCCACCCAGTTATCTTGGTGGTAGTTAACATAACAGCGTAAATAACATTCAAGTACAGCATTGACACGTTCAGTTTGACCATCTGTTTGGGGATGGTATGCAGTAGACAATCCTTGTTCTACCCCCACTAACTTGAGAAATGCTTTCCAAAACTTGGAAACAAAGCCACTGCCGCGGTCACAGATTATTTTGCGCGGAAACGAATGTAATTTGAAGATATGTGATACGAAGAGGCGGGCCAGTTTCTGAGCAGAGGGGATCCCTGCGCATGGAACTAAATGGATTTGCTTGGAAAACAAATCAGTAACAACCCATAATACAGTTTTTCCCCCGCTGAGAGGGAGATCAGTCATAAAGTCCATAGCAATCACTTCCCAGGGTTTGTTGGGTGTTTCCAGAGGTTGCAGTAGCCCCGGGGGTTTGCCCTGTGATCGTTTCACTGTGGCACAAACAGGACAGCTGCGAATAAAAGAGTCAACATCGGAACGCATTCCCCCCCACCAAAACTGTCTGCGCAATAAGTGGAGAGTCTTTAGAAATCCAAAGTGTCCAGCTGTTTTTGCTCCATGAGCTAAGTGTAAAACGTCTTTTCGGAGTGCTTTGGGTACATATAATTTTGAGTCTTTGTACCAAGAGCCCCCCTGTTCTATTACCTCAGGGGGTAGGGTGTGATTAGAGAGTTCTGAAAGGCAGTGGTCCCGAAGGGTATTTAAAAAGGATTCGGAGATGGGAACCTTGGCGGGTACCCCCCCCCCCCGCTACAGTGGTTTTAGGAATTGCGATGGGGGTAGTGCTTACGTGTGGTGGTGCGGAGATTGCAGGCGGCAGGGCAGCCGGTGGGGTTGGAGGGGTGGAATCGCTGGTTCGTTGTTGTTGTGGAGGCGGTTGGGTAGTCGATCGGGTTGGAGGAGTTGGAGAGCTGGATTTGGGGTGTTGTTGTTGAGATCGAGTTTGCACGGCTAGTACAGGAAGGGCTCCTCTTTGCGTAGGGGTGAACAGAGAGTCGGTTGGCCTCTCGAGTTTTACCGGGTATTGCGGCAAGCGGGAGAGGGCATCTGCGAGAACGTTTTGTTTTCCAGGAACATGCTTTAGGATGAAACGAAACTGAGCGAAGAATTCCGCCCAACGTTGTTGTTTCGCTGACAGTTTATGGGACCCTGTGAGGGCAGCTAGATTTTTGTGATCGGTCCAAACCTCGAAGGGGATTTTGGAACCCTCCAAGAATTGTCTCCGTAGAGTCAGTGCATGGTGAACGGCCGCTGCCTCTTTCTCCCAAATGGGCCAGTTCAATTGTGCGTGCGCAAATTTTCTCGAAAAGTAAGCGCAAGGGTGAAGGAGACCATCCGGACCTTTCTGGAGGAGGGCCCCTCCCATAGCTACATCGGAGGCATCGACTTGCACAATAAACATTTGGTTTGGGTCTGGGTGCTGTAGTACGGGTTCGGATGTGAAGAGACGTTTGAGGGCCACAAACGCGGCTTGACATTGATCAGTCCACAGGATTTTTGCAGAGGGTAAGGTAGACGCGTTTGCTTTTCCTTTGGTTTTTAGGAGATCAGTGATGGGTAGGGCCACTTGGGCGAAGTTAGGGATGAACCCTCGATAAAAGTTCGCAAACCCCAGAAACTGTTGTACTTGCTTGCGGTTGGTGGGGGGAGTCCAATCGAGAACGGCTTGGACTTTGACAGGGTCCATGCGAAGACCTTGGTGGGAGATTATGTATCCTAAAAATGTGAGCTGGTTTTGATGGAACTCGCATTTAGCCAGTTTTGCGAAGAGTTGGTGGTTGCGCAGGCGCTGCAGAACTTCTCGGACCAGAGTTACATGCTCTTCTATGGTTTTCGAATAAATAAGAATGTCATCCAAATAAACCACCACCCCGCGATACAGTAAGTCATGAAGGATTTCGTTGATAAGTTGCATGAAGACCCCCGGGGCCCCTTTTAATCCGAACGGCATCACGAGGAATTCATACATTCCAAAACAGCTAGAGAAGGCAGTGAGGTGTTCATCTCCTTCTCAGATGCGGACTCGGTAGTAAGCTTCCACCAAGTCTAACTTGGAGAATACCCGGCCCTCCTGTAACTGTCCCAAAATATCAGAAATTAATGGGATAGGATAGGAGTTGGTTTGGGTGACCGCATTGAGTTTTCTGAAGTCAATGCACAGACGAAGGTCGCCCTCCTTCTTTCGGACGAAAAATGCAGGGGCCGAGTTCGGGGCATTCGATGGACGAATGAACCCTCTGGCGAGGTTTTTGTCTAGGAAGTCCCGGAGGATAGTGCGCTCGGAAGCGCTCATGGGGTAAATCTTGCTTTTGGTTAATGTGCAGTCCTTGACCACCTCAATTGCACAGTCCGAGACCCGGTGGGGGGGCAAGGCATCACATTCTTTAAGGTCGAAAACATCCGCAAAGTCCCGATATACGTTAGGTAGGATTGGAGGTGCTGGGACCTCGGAGATTAATGCTGGGACGGGCGGATATAACAGCGCAAAGTTTTGCCGGTGTTGGTCGCACATGGGACTAGCGAAGGAGATAGTGTTTGTTTCCCAGTTAATACTGGGACTATGTCCTTTAATCCAGTTAATACCCAAGACCACTTCAAAACGGATAGGGGCTATAGTGAAGTCTATTTGCTCCCAGTGGGAGCCAATTCCCATTGCCACCCCTATGGTGCGGTGATCAACTGGACCCCCCTGGAAATGGCTCCCGTCCATTTGGGCAAATTGGACAGGGGCGGGTAAAGCCTCAGATTCGGCTCTGAGTGCAGCAAAAGTGGCTTCGCTTATGAGAGTGCGACAGCAACCGGAGTCGATGAGTGCTTTGACGGGTAGTTGGGGGCCACCGTTAAGGTGTTGTAAAACTGCATCCACGTAGACGGTGGAGTCCACTTCTTTGATTTTGGTAGGAGCATTCGGTTTAGCAGGAGGATCTGGAGAGGTCTGTGGAGACGCTCCATTCACCACAGACCGGAGCCGTTTTTTGACAAGTCGAGGGGAGATTCCAGGTTTAAGGCTGGAGAATTCCATGGATTTTCCTCATCCGAAGAGGGAAAGTTGTCCCCCAATGGGGCACTTGTAATCCGAGACCCGGCGGGGTCGTTTGTAGTAGGCAGGGAGGCTGGGTCTCCAGCATGGAGTGCAGAGGGTGTGGGTCTTCCCGGAGCTGCGCTGCGGGTGGCCGCGGTGCCTCTGCGTGGTGGACGACCTCTGGCTCGGGTTATCGTGCTGGGACGAAATAATTCATGGCGGTGCGGGCAAACAGCTGCAAAGTGGCCCATTTCTCCGCAAGTAAGACAGGCACCTCTCTGAAATCGGGCTTCACGTTCCTGGGGCGGACGTGGAGGATTTCGTGGGACGGGCGGTGGTGCCTTGGATTGGGGCTTTTGGGTGCCTTTTTCCTTGTGCTTTTGACGGACTAGAGAAATAAAGCGTCGGCGGCTTTCCACTTCCTCGGCCAATAGAATCCAGTCTTCAAGGGTATCGGGATCACCCCGCATGTATGACCAGTTCAGAACATCAGGGTGCAAGGCTTCCCTGAAATGGTGAATTAGGGTGGTTTCGGGCCAACCTACAATTTTACTTGCTAGTCGTTGAAATTCATCGGCAAATTCTCAAACTGTAGCAGAGCCTTGTTTTAGTTGTAAGAGTTCCGCTTTGGCTCTTTCCCCCAGGAAGGGGTCCTCAAACCTCCTTCTCAGAGCAGTCATGAAGTTGTTGAGGGAACGGATAGCACGAGAGCGGGTGTCGAACTGGAGAACCATCCAGTCAGCTGCTTTACCTGTCAGAAGGGAAGCTACATAACGTACCCGGCTATCCTCCGTGGGGAAAAGCTGTCCTTGTTCTCGCATATAACTGTCCACTTGATGCAAGAAACAAGGCAGAGTCTCGAGAGATCCGTCGTACGTAGTCTTCAATTTGAGTTGCTTCCAAGGGCCGGGCGCAGGCTGGCCCGGTTGCACGGGTGGTCCGGGCGGAGGAACAACGGGAGCTCCGGGAGGCAGGGGTGGAGCAGGCACATTAGCGGGTGGCTGGATGGGCACCCCCTGACCCGGTATCGGAACGGGCTGTGCCTGGGCTATCAGGGTTTGTTGTAATTGCCTGTTATCCTGAAGCATACGTTCCATTAGCTCTTGGAGTTGATCAACACGGTCGGAGAGCTCCCGATTCTGGGCTCGTAAGAGGTGAACATCCTCACTTGGGCCACCAGTAAGATGAGGTTTACTGGTCCGGAAGCTCGTGGCCTATTGAGAGCTGTCTCCATATAGATCCTCGTCTTCAGACTCTCCTGAGTCTCGACGTCGGTCAGCCAGACGGCGTGCGCGTTGGGTCGCGCGCGACGGGACAAACGCCGGGGAAAAAGACAGACCTGATAGCCCTTGTACAGTGTCCTTGGGGCGCGTATCCATTTTCGCCCAATCCCTAACCCTTGCTGCTGCCGCCTTGGCTGCTTCAGCAGCTTCTCTCTCTTTTGCGACCTTAGCCGCTTCGGCGGCTTCCTTATCCGCAAGAACTTTGGCGTTCTCAAGTCTTAGGGCAGCCTCCGCCGTAATGCGCGGTAAAAGTTCTGTTTCCAGGAGTGTGAGTATGGGGTCGGGTTCCCCGCCCAGCAAGGGTTGTATTCGAACCGCCAGTGCGGGTGCATCGGCTCCAAAAGTCAAGGTCAAAGCTTGAGCCAAGGTGGTTACCGGGGTGTCCTTTGTACATTCCACAAGGAGAAGAGCGGTGCGAATAGCGACCCGCTTGGCTTCAGCCTGACAGCTGGCCGCATCCGGTATTAGGGAAAAACCCTCTGGCGGGGCTCCTGCCATGGCAGAACTAGAGGAAAGAGTCTCTCGAGAAATAAGATTATCCAAAAGTCCAGTTAGTACTAGTAAATCCTCAGTTGCCAACCGGGCATCGTCCAGTAATTGATCCAAGTCTTGAAGATCTAAACGAGTATCAGTATCCTCCGACGTCAACATCCAGAGAATCCCTTTTAGAGATTGCCACTGTTCCTGTACCAGTCCCCTCAAGCGGCAAACCTCTAGGGTAGTCCTGAAGAGTTCAGCGACTATGTCCTGTAACAGGGTGGGATCCTTCCGAGAGGAATCCAGGGTAGTAGGTCACTCGGAGAGCCTCTCAGCTCCCATCCAAGTGGCAGGCGAACCCCCCTGGGCTCCAGCCTGACTAGTAGTACAATGAAGAAGGTGAGAGATAGCTGCCATAATGTAAGCTCCTGACCCTTCGAACCAGAAATCACCACAGAGTCATATAGAATCCAAGCAGATGGCTTTTACTGGTCAAAAAGGCAATACAGTGCATACAGGGAACTATGGCAGCTATGAGAGTCTCACTAGCTGAACGATAATATAAGGCAGTAAATGGCGGGAGATTACACAGCATCAGCACGCATAAACAGAGTACACTTTCCCAGGAGCAGCATTCCCAGGCCTTGGTATGTGTGGTCGACCTTGAGGCTAGACAGTACAGTACAGACACAGAAACAATACTGAAACCGAGATAGCAGCCTGACAGGCGTACATGCAACTGTGGCCACAGCCCTTGCCTCCACTGTTTGCCCTGCCAATGGCTTTTGATGGGTCTGATGAAACTCTTCCCTGCTTTTTGCATCAAGTGGATAGCTTTATGAGGGAACAGGGACATACCTTCCCCATGGAAGACAGTCAGGTTAGGTTTGTCTCGTCCCTCTTGGAAGGCGCAGTGGCAGAATGGATGATCCAACAGTTTGATTTCCGGACCCAATCCATTCAGACCCTAAACGACTTTATTTGGGCGCTATGAAGACACTTCGAGGACTCTTTCCGGAGTGAAAAGGCTAAGGCTGCCATTCTTCAACTGCGCCAAGGCACTAAGTCGGTCAGAGAGTATGCAAGCAAGTGGCTTACGTGCAGTGGGATCCACCTACACTCGAAGACTGGATTATGCTCGCGGAAGAAGTGGAATGCCGGTGGCAAAACCTCTCCCTTTCCAGAAAGAGAGCTAAGGTAGTGGAGCCGTGGCAGGAGCAGGCAACCTCAAAGGTGTCTGCACAGCCGCCGCAGAGGATGGCAGCTCCCATGACTGAGCGAGTCCAACGGATCCAAAGCGGCGCTGCCTCATCTGTGGAGTTGTGGGCCATTTTGCTGCGGTCTGCCCAGTGCGATCTGAACAGCCAAACTCGAGCCCCCGCCAGGAGAATCCGGAACTCAAGGGAGGAAGCAACCGTTGGAAAGCCATCAGCGGATGCAAAGTTCCTGCGAGGTCTCCTGCCATGGACCTCGCCATCTCATCATTTGACCCCTCCGGGTCTCGGATTATAAATGCTGCCGTCCCAAACGAGGACAACGCGGATTCCTCGGACGAAGAGGAAACCCAAGAGGTTTCGGCCCTGAACCTGGTCCCAACAGGCGACCAGTCAACTGAACAACCACCGCAGACCCTTGTACCCATACAAACAAAACCTCCATTAATGGTAAGAGATGTGGAGGACACGATGTATCTGGACGTCATTTTGCAGCATCACAAGCCCCCCCCCCCAAATAACTGTTAAAGCCTTAGTAGACTCTGGATGCGCCCGCACTTTAATTAATGAGGACACCTTCAAGGCTTTAAAAGTGAAAGCCATCACCCTACCCCAACCCATTCAATTCACCCAGATGGATGGTAGTGGCTTTAAGGGGGGGCTGGTTAACCGATGAACAAGTGGAGTCACCATGGGAGTGGGGGATCACTGGGAGCAAATACACTTTACCATTGTGCCAGGCATTCGGTTTGCAGTAGACTTGGAGGCAAATTGGCTATGTGGGCATGGTCCCACTATTGACTGGGTAGCAAAAACAATTGAGTTTGCTCAGCCGCAATGCGTACGTCACCGAAGGGAGGTGGCAGTCAAGGTTCCTGCCTCGACGGCAGAGGTTGGGGGTGCGTCCAACATCTCCCAATTACCCCCCGAGTATCTGGACTTTGCTGGCGTTTTTGATGTTAAAGAGTGTGACGTTCTACCCCCCCACCATGAGACGGACTGTGCTATTGAGGTGGCGGTGGGGGAGAAGCTAACAAAGAGTAAGATTTATCCTATGAATCCTAAGGAAAAAACGGTACTGAAAGACTTTATTGACAAGAATCTGGCACGGGGCTTTATCCGCCCTTCCACGGCTTCCCACTGCGCTCCTGCCTTCTTTGTGTGTAAAAAGACAGGTGACTTGTGACTCTGTATAGACTTTTGCAAACTGAACACGGTCACCCAAACCAATGCCTATCCCATATCCCTCATCCCGGACCTCTTAAGCCAACTAAAAGAAGGGCGCATTTTCACTAAACTGGACCTGGTGGAAGCATATTATCGCGTTCGTATTCGGGAGGGGGATGAGCCATTAACTGCCTTTTCTAGTTGCTTTGGGATGTTTGAATACCTTGTGATGCCCTTTGGATTGAAAGGAGCTCCAGGGGTCTTCACGCAAATGATTAATGGAATCCTTCATGACTTGTTGTTTAAAGGGGTAGTGGTTTACTTAGACAACATCCTCATCTACTCCAAAAATTTGGTTGAGCACGTTGCCTTGGTCAAAGAGGTTCTGCAACGTCTCAGAGAAAACCACCTCTATGCTAAGGTTTCCAAGTGCGAATTCCATAAAAGGAAGCTAACGTTTCTAGGCTATAGAATTTCACATCAAGGGTTAACCATGGACCCTGACAAAGTACAGGCAGTGGTTGACTGGAAGCCGCCAACTACTCGCAAGCAAGTACAGAGATTTCTCGGTTTTGCTAATTTTTACCGGAATTTCCTCAGCAATTTGCCCCAAATCGTGCTTCCGATTACTGACTAACTCAAAACCAAGGGAAAGGGAGTTGCCGCTACCCAGCCTTCCGCAAAAGTAGACTGCATCCCGGAATGTCAGGTAGCCTTTAAGACTTTGAAACGTTTGTTCACAACCGAACCGGTGCTTAAGCATCCAGATTGTGACCGCCCATTCATTGTTCAAGTAGATGCTTCTGAAGTTGCCATGGGAGTGGCCCTCTTGCAAGAGTGGGAGGGTGGCCAGTTATACCCATGTGCTTATTTCTCAAGAAAATTTTCCCAATCTCAGCTCAATTGGTCTATGTGGGAAAAGGAGGCAGCAGCAGTAAAACACGCTTTAACGGTCTGGAGACACTTCCTTGAGGGTTCTGACACTCCCTTCCAGGTTTGGACGGATCCTTGAGGCTTTAACTGGGACTCACAAACTCACCGCAAAGCAAGTTAGATGGGCGGACTTCTTTTCTCGCTTTCGTTTTGTGATCAAACACATTCCGGGCAGAAAAAACCTCTTAGCTGATGCTCTTTCCCGGCTCCCTCAATTCCCAATTAAGGTGAAACGGCCCACCGAGTCCCTGTTTACTCCAGAGCAAAAAGGTATCCTACCCAACTTGGCAGTTCAAACACGCGCTCAGGCGCGGCAAGCCCAGGCCAAGAGCCACTCCCCTCAACCCCCCGAGGGGGTTGCCCCTCCTGTTCCTCCACCGTCGCTCGGAGATGCTAGCGGTGACACTTCAGTCCAGCCCCGAGCAGAGAATGACCCTGTCATCCCAGAAGGATTACCCAATTCTTTCCGTGATACTTTGATACGCGAATGCCTAGCCGAGATGAATAACAATGTCTTGCCTTCTGGTCTTGAGCGACGGGGGGAAATGTGGGTTAAAGACACCAAGTTATACGTGCCTAAAACTTTGTGAGCAGAAGTGTTATAACTGGCTCATGGAGCAAAAACCACTGGACACTTTGGGTTTGTTAAAACGTTGCATTTGCTCCATCTTCAGTTCTGGTGGGCAGGTATGCGTTCTGACCTGGACTCCTTCATCCGCAGCTGTGCAATATGCGCCACAGCGAAACGCCTGACGAGCAAGCCCACCAGGCTACTAAAACCGTTAGAAGTGCCTCAAGGTCCATGAGAAGTAATTGCTATGGATTTCATGACTGATTTACCATTGAGTCGGGGGAAAAACGTCCTGTGGGTGGTTACTGATCTTTTTTCCAAACAGGTGCATCTAGTCCCTTGCGCAGGCATGACCTCTGCTCAAAGACTAGCTCATTTGTTTGTTGCACATGTTTTCAAATATCATTTGTTCCCGCGCAAGTTAATTTCGGACCACGGGTCTATATTCGTTGCCAAGTTCTGGAAAGCATTCCTCAAACTAGCTGGAGTAGAACAAGGTTTGTCAAGTGCCTTCCACCCCCAATTGGATGGACAGACTGAAAGAGTTAATGCTGTACTAGAATGCTATCTCCAGTGTTATGTGAATTATCACCAAGCTGATTGGGTTGATCTCTTGCCTTTTGCAGAGTACGCATATAATAATTCTGTTCATCAATCCACAGGCTTCAGCCCCTTCCGCATTGTGCATGGCAAGGATTTTGGCCCTGTCGGTCAGGTGGATGTATCGGGGGAGGAGGGGTGTGTGGAGATATCAGACTGGATTCAAACCATCCAGTCTAAGTGGCCTTGGTTAACCAAAAACTTAGAACGGGCCAAAAGGAAGTATAAATCTCAAGCTGACAAGCATCGGACCCCCGGCTGGGCACTCAGGGTGGGTGATTTGGTATATCTCTCCACCAAAAATCTGCGGTCGCTGCGACCCTCCAGAAAACTGAGTGAGAAGTACATCGGGCCTTTTCCTATCACCAGAATTATTAACGAGGTAACGGTGGAATTGCAACTTCCTAATACTTTAAAAAGAATCCATCTAGTGTTTCACGTCAGTTTACTAAAACAGTACGTGCCAGCACCTCAGTGGCATCCAGAAGAGCCTCCAGAGGTTCCCGAAATGGTGTGGGGGGAGGAATACTGTGTAGTTTCCAAGATTCTTGATTCCCGCATTCATAGGGGGGCTGGAGTACCTAGTCCAGGGGTGGGGAACGTCAGGCCCCGGGGCCGTTTAAGGCCAGTGAAATCATTTGGTCTGGCCCTTTGTGGGTCCTGGCAGATCTCTAGCTCAGAAGGATCTAAGACTGGTGATCCGCCCCCTCCCACGGACAGGAATAGCCTCTATTCAAGGCGAATGTGAGTTTGTTTTGCCAAGAAAAGGAACCTTTTTCCCCTTGCAGAAGAGTCGTTAGCTATAGAGCTGCTAGGACCGCCCAAGAAACTGTGTTAACCCTTTCCCACCCGGGCCATGGAGAAACATATTCCCTCTGTACTACAAGAGGGCTGATGCCCAGCTGGTGCAACAGACTATCCTGTGCCACCAGGTGGGCGAGTGCACCACCGGTTGGATGCCTGACTGCTTGCCGTGCAGGGGGGTCATCTGGGGCAGCTGCTTGCTTGGGGCTTGGTTGGCTAATTTTTAAGTTGATAATTTTGTATGGCCTGTGAATGATTTTTTAAATATCCAAATGGCCCTTGGCGGAAAAAAGGTTCCCCACCCCTGACGTAGTCCGTTGGAAGCATTTGAGTCCCGCCCATGACGAATGGGTTAAGCATCGTCATGTCTCCGCCCCTCGCCTACTACATCAATTCCATGCCTCGTATCCAGATAAACCCGCCCCATCGGATGAGGAGGGGAGGGGGGAGCCCTAGGGGGGCAGAATGTGAGCTCCAGGCTTGGGAGCGCAGCTGGCTCCAAGGTTAAGTTGCTCAGAAGTTTGTTATGACTGCTTGCGCTCTATTTGCATGATAACTGTAATCTATCATGGGAACTGCAGCAACTATCGGACCATCGCATTAATTTCTCATGCAAGTAAAGTGATGCTCAAAATCTTACAGCAAAGGCTGTTACCATATATGGAACGAGAAATGCCTGATGTTCAAGCTGGTTTCAGAAAAGGAAGAGGCACTAGAGATCATATTGCAAACATACGCTGGTTACTGGAGCATACGAGAGAATTTCGAAGAAAATCAGCTTGTATTTCATAGATTACAGCAAAGCTTTTGACTGTGTGGATCATGAAAAGCTATGTCTGGTTTTAAAGGAAATAGGTGTGCCACTACATCTGATCGTTTTGATGCGCAACCTGTACTCTGGACAAGAGGCCACAGTTAGAACAGAATATGGAGAAACAAAATGGTTTCCAATTGGCAAAGGTGTCAGACAAGGATGTATTTTATCTCTCTATCTCTTCAATCTATATGCAGAACATATAATTAGGAAAGCTGGATTAGATTTAGATGAAGGTGGAGTGAAAATTGGAGGGAGGAACATCAATAATTTGAGATATGCTGATGACACTACATTATTGGCAGAAAATAGTGAAGATTTGAAATGACTACTGCTGAAAGTTAAAAGAGAAAGTGCCAAAGCAGGACTACAGCTGAACATCAAGAAAACAAAAGTAATGACTACAGGAGAATTACACAACTTTAAGGTTGACAATGAGGAAATTGAAATTGTTCAAGACTTTCTATTCCTTGACTCCACCATCAACCAAAAGGGAGAGTGCAGCCAAGAAATCAGAAGGAGATTGAGACTGGGAAGGGCAGCCATGAAGGAGCTAGAAAATATTTTGAAGTGTAAGGATGTGTCACTGGCCACCAAGACTAGATTAATTCATGCCATCGTATTCCCTATTACTATGTATGGGTGTGAAACCTGGACAGTGAAGAAAGCTGATAGGAAGAAAATAGATTCCTTTGAAATGTGGTGCTGGAGGAGAGTGTTACGGATTCCGTGGACTGCCAAAAAA
Organism: Euleptes europaea; assembly: GCF_029931775.1. Classification (NCBI taxonomy): domain Eukaryota; kingdom Metazoa; phylum Chordata; class Lepidosauria; order Squamata; family Sphaerodactylidae; genus Euleptes; species Euleptes europaea. Next base: position 155,857,352 of record NC_079312.1, read on the forward strand.
ACAAATCAGTGGGTTATAGATCAAATCAGGCCTGAACTGACCCTAGAAGCTAAAATGACTAAACTGAGGCTATCGTATTTTGGTCACGTCATGAGACGACAAGAGTCACTGGAAAAGACAGTCATGCTAGGAAACGTTGACGGCAGCAGGAAAAGAGGAAGACCCAACAAGAGGTGGATTGACTCAATAAAGGAAGCCACAGCCTTCAATTTGCAAGATCTGAGCAAGGCTGTCAAAGTTAGGACATTTTGGAGGACTTTCATTCATAGGGTCACCATGAGTCGGAAGCAACTTGACGGCACTTAACACACACACACATCATGGGAACCAGGCTCGGCCTGGTATCCAACTGTGCCTTTGTGATGTATATGTTCCAACCTGCCCACTGTAAGCTCTAGCCCTGTGATCATTCCATGAATAAAGTCCATGAGATGCAAAGTCCAGTAAATCAGGTTTATTCAGAAAATTCAACAGGTTACAGAAGCCTAACAGTCCAATGGACTCTAATGCAGGCAATAGGCAGTTACAGAACATAAGTAGCTAAATGGAGATAAACGGTCAGGGCAACCACCTGCCCCCTCTGGAGAGCAAAGGAGATCAAAAGGGGCATTCGGTGCTTCACACGGTTGTGAGCACTTGTTCCATAGAAATCCAAAAGCCACACCAGGAGACTTAGTAGTCCAAAAGAGTAGGTTTATTGGTAACATAGGCAAGCAGAGCTTAGAAATCGAAAGGCAGGAATGGGGGGGAAATGGCATGCACTTGATTATATGAGAACACCAGAAAAGCAGCAGCAATACAGTCTCATGAGATAATCCCAAACAGTCTAGAAACACCAAGGCTCCAACGGGCACCCGCTAGCTTCAAAGGGAACAGGAATGCGAGCGATAGGGAAACAATCCTTGAACGGGAGTCTGTGAGAAAACGAAACTATCTCAGATACAGCGAGCAGGCCTGACAACGGTGTGAAGCCTAAACAGAGAACGAGGCAAGAGACCTTGAATGGGGAACAACAGCAGCTGCTTCCAACCACAACATACCATTCTCAGAACCTGTTCCTGACATTCTGCCCCTCCAAAGGCCCCCCCTCACTTCATAATGGCAGGTTTGTGTGGGTAGGCGTCATGAAAGTCTTGAATCAGCCGAGGGGCGGAGACATCCCTGGCATGCACCCACTCATTGTGTGCAGAATTAAATGTTTCCAGCGAACTAAATATTGAAGGCTGCCTCGGTGCCAGCGGGAGTCCAGTATCTTAGCAACCTCGAAATGCTCCTCCCCCCCCTACCATTTCAGGCACTTCGGGAGGCGGTTCCGGGTGCCATTTCTGCAAGGGCACATATGGCTTGAGGAGACTGATATGAAAGACCGGATGAATTCTACGTAGAGACTTAGGAAGGGAGAGTTCCACAGTGACCTGGTTGATGATGCGGGAGATGGGGAACAGTCCTACGTATTTAGCACTGAGTTTGCCACAGGGGCAAGTGGAGCGCAGATTCTTGGTGGACAAGTAGGTCACCCACCTTACACTCCTTCCCTGGCGAACGGTGCTTGTCAGCTTGACTTTTGTATTTACGTTTGGCCCGTTCTAAATTCTTGATGAGCCATGGCCATGTTTTTTGGATAGTGTGTGCCCATTCCTTCACGTCTGAGTGCTCCCCCTCCACGGACACATCGAGGTGCTCGACGGGGCGGACGTCTTTGCAATACACTGCCTGAAAGGGACTAAATCCAGTGGACTGATGGACTGCATTATTATAAGCGTATTCCGCAAATGGCAAAAAGTCTACCCAATCATCCTGGTGGTGATTAACTTAACAGCGCAAATAGCATTCCAACACCTCCCCCCTTAACCCAGCAGGAACGTACAACTTGGAGTCTTTGTACCAAAAATCTCCCCGTTTCACCAAAGTAGCTGGTAAAGTTTGTTCTGAGCTGTCAGCTAGGTAGCTATGACGTAGAGTTTCTTTGAACGAATCAGGCAATTTTTCTATCCCCTTAACTTCGGTGGTGGGTGACGTAGGTGGAATCGGTGGACGGGAGTGGGACTGAGTGGCTGGGGCTCCTTACCGGGGGAAGGAAGGACTGTGTGGCCGGTGGGGGTGGCGGGACGGGCGACCCCGCCAGCTCTGCTGGGGTTTGCCCGGTCTCAGGCGACAGTGGCGGCGATCGGGTTTGGGACTGCGTTTGCACCACTAGCGTGGGCAAGAGGCGGCGCTGGGCAGGGGTGAAGAGCGAGTCCGTGGGCCTATCAACTTTGGTAGGGTATTGGGGAAGTCTAGACAAAGCATCGGCCAGTAAGTTCTGTTTCCCAGGCACATGTTTTAAAAAGAAGGGGAATTGAGCAAAGAAGTCCGCCCATCGCACCTGTTTCGCAGACAGTTTACGAGCTCCCGTGAGGGCCTCCAGGTTCTTGTGATCGCTCCAGACTTCAAAAGGCAGTTTGAAACCCTCCAAGAACTGTCTCCACACAGTCAGGGCACGCTTGACAGCAGCAGCCTCTTTTTCCCATATGGGCCAGTTGAGCTCGGACTGTGTGAATTTTTTTAGAGAAGTAAGTGCATGGATGCAATTGACCATCCCTCCCATGTTGTAACAAGGCTCCCCCCATGGCAACATCGGATGCATCGACTTGCACGATGACCGGTTGATTACAGTCTGGGTGTTGTAAAACAGGCTCAGAAGTAAACAGGCGCTTCAGGGTGTCAAAAGCTGTTTGACGGGGGGGGGGTCCAATTTACTCGAGAGTTGGGCAAGGTAGCTGCATTCCCCTTCCCCTTAGTCTTAAAGAGGTCCGTGATGGGGAGTGCAGTGTGAGCGAAATTAGGGAGGAAGGTTCTGTAAAAGTTAGCAAATGCAAGAAATTTTTGGACTTGCTTACAGGTGGAGGGTGGCTCCCAATCGAGTACTGCTTGCACTTTGTCAGGGTCCATAGTGAGTCCATAGTGTGAAATGACATAGCCAAGGAAAGTCAACTGCTTCTGATGGAATTCACACTTGGATACCTTAGCATAGAGCTGATTGTCTCTGAGACGTTGCAACACTTTCCGAACCAAGGCAACATGTTTGTCCATCGTTTTAGAGTAAATAAGGATATCATCTAGATAAACTATAACCCCTTCGTATACGAGGTCATGTAGGATTTTGTTAATGAGTTGCAAGAAGACCCCCAGAGCCCCTTTTAATCCAAAAGGCATGACCAGAAACTCAAACATCCCAAAGCATCTAGAGAACACTGTTAGCGCTTCATCCCCCTCCCGGATCCTAACTCTGTAATACGCTTCAACAAGGTCCAATTTAGTGAAGATACGTCCCTCTTTCAGTTGTCCAAGAAGATCTGAAACAAGAGGGATGGGGTAAGCTGTGCTCTGTGTAACTGCGTTGAGTTTGCGGAAGTCTATACACAAATGTAAATCACCGGTTTTCTTGCGCACAAAGAAAGCGGGTGCTGAAAAGGGGGCAGTGGAGGGACAGATAAAACCTCATGCTAGGTTTGTGTCCAGGAAGTCTCTAAGCACCCCCCGTTCTGTAGGGCTCATAGGGTAAATTTTACTCTTTGACAGTTTTTCATCGCCCACCACCTCAATAGCACAGTCCGTCGGGCGGTGGGGGGGGGTAAGTTGTTGCATTCTTGCACGTCAGACACATCCACTAAGTCCAAATATTGGGGGGGCAGTGCAGGCGATTCAGTGGGTTCCAAGGCCAGGGCCGGGGTTGGAGTGGTGACAGTTTTAACTGCCACCTCGTAACGGTGTTGGTTGCAGAGCGGGTTGTCAAATTCCAACATTCCAGCCCCCCAATCAATAGTAGGGCTGTGTCCTTTGAGCCAGTTCACACCCAGTACTATGTCGTATCGGATCTCGGGTACTATGGTAAAATTAATTTGTTCCCAATGGTGGCCAATCCCCATCGCCACTCCAACTGTGTGCCGAGTCACTGGCCCACCCCTGAAATCGCTGCCATCCATCTGGGCAAAATGGACGGGGATTGGTAAGGGCTGGGATTTCACCCGGAGTGCATTAAAAGTGACTTCATTAATCAAAGTGCGGGCGCACCCCGAGTCAACTAAGGCTTTAACTTTTAATTGGGGACCCTTCTTATAATGTCATAAAAGTGCATCCACATACATTGTCTCTTCAACTGCACTCACCATTAAGGGAGCTTGAGGTTTTGCAGGAGGTCCTGCTGTTGTCTGCGGCAGCGCTCCTTCTACCGCAGACACTGCTCGTTTTTTGGCAGCTCCTGGGGCGAATCCAGATTGAGGGCAACGGTTTCCCAGCCATCACCCTCATCCGATAAAGCAGAACTGTCGCCTGGGGGAACAGTAATTGTAATCCTGGACCCCAACGGGTCTGCTGGCGATACCTCTGGGGTCACCTCGTCGACGTGGAGGGCTGGGGGCGCTCTCCCTCCTGGAGCGATGCTGCGCTCAGCTGCGGTGCCCCGTCCTCGAGCTTGTCCTCTCCCTCGGGGAGTTCCGTCGGGCCGTGGTAAGGGGCCCGGCCGTTCAGTGCGTAATGGCATGTTGCAGCGAAGTGTCCCACCGTGCCGCAAACGGGCAGGCCCCCCTCAGAAAACGCGAGGTACAGTCAGGCGTAGGTTGAGCCTTCCTCTGTGGCATGGCCGGAGCGGTGACTTTGGGTGGATTCTTTGGTCCCCCCCCCCATTCTTGGCTTGGCAACGGGTAAGGGTGATGAACTGGGGGCGGCTTTCGACTTCCTCGGCCAGTAAAATCCACTCCTTCAAAGTCGCTGGGTGTCTTTGCATGTAGGCCCAATTGAGAATATTGGGATTGAGGGCAGTGCAGAAGTAATGGATCGACTATTTTACTCGCCAGTCTTTGAAATTCGTTGGCGAACTCTCGCACTGGGGTGGAACCTTGGCGGAGTTGCAGGATGGCAGTTTTGGCTTTTTCCCCCTGGAACGGGTCTTTGAAATGCCTCCACAATGCCCTCATGAATTCATTCACAGAGTATATGGATCGGACCCGAGTATCAAATTGCAGGATCATCCACTCAGCAGCCCTCCCTGTCAGCAGAGACGAGACAAATCACACTTGGCTGTCTTCCATGGGGAAGGCATGCCCATGTTCTCTCATATAACTGTCTACTTGATGTAAAAAACATGGCAATGTGTCAGTGGAGCCGTCGAAAGTAATACTCAACCGGGGCGGCTTCCACGGGGCGGCAGGAGCAACTGGTCCTACCGGGGCAACTGGGGGAGCAGCTGGAGGTGCCGCTGAGTGGATGATCCTGCAATTTGATACATGGGCCCGATTCATATACCCTCTGAATGAATTCATGAGGGCATTGCGGAGGCGTTTTGAGGACCCGTTCCAGGGGGGAAAAGCCAAAACTGCCATCCTTCAACTCCGCCAAGGTTCCACCCCAGTGTGAGAGTTCACCAATGAGTTTCAAAGACTGGCGAGTAAAATAGTCGATTGGCCAGAGGCCAACTGGGGAAGCAGCTGGAGGTGCTGCTGGTTGCCCTATGCCGGCAGGCTGTGTGGCCGGTTGCCCTAAGCCAGCAGGCAGTGCGGTCGGTTGCCCTGAGCCAGCAGGCGGCACGGTCGGTTGCCCTGAGCTGGCCGGCTGCCCCAGAGCTGTCATGCTAGTTCGCGCACTAGGACGTCGATCTGGTCCTGCATCTGGCCCATACGATCCATTAAGTCTCGGTTTTGATACTTCAAGGTGAGGATCTCTTCCTCAGCCCCTCCAGTCCATCAGGCTTGGCTAGCCCGGAGGTGGGTATTCCAGTCCTCGTAGTTATCCTCATAGTCTCTGTCCCGTGGCAGACCTGCCACCAGTCGCAGTCTATGGGCCGCATCACGGGGCTCCGGGGACCACGAAGGAAAAGACCATTCTGATTTGTCGTGGCTCACCGCTTGCGCCCCCTGTGCACCCCGAGCCTGAGCCGCGGCTTCCTCCTCCGCCCGCTGTTGGTCAACGAGCGTCTTTAATGCAGCCAATCTAGCCACTTCAGCGGCAGATGTTAGAGGTAAAGCCGCCTGTTCTAAAATTGGAAGGATCTCCTTGTGCCTGCCCAGCAACGGGTGCACCTGCTGGGTGAGATCTGCGGCGGCAGTGCCAAACGTAGGTCGCAAGACTTGCTCCACTTCGGCCTCCGCTGCTGTGTCCAGTGGTAGGGCCATGAGGGCCATGACAGTCTTAGCTGCAACATTTTCTGCATCCAGTTGACACAGGGTAGGGTCCGGAACAACCTCTGGGGCCCCAGCCATCTGGAAACACAATCCGCCCTCCTGGATCGGGGCCGCCGGCTGCGCCTCTCGGAGAGCAAGCTCACTGAACAACCGGACCAGGAGAACAAAATACTGCCGAGCCGCCTGGAACTCCTCCAGCAACCGCTCCAGCCACAAAAGTTCGTTGAGGGCTAGTAGGTCAGTGTCCCTCGTGTGCCAGGGAGCTGCCTCTGCTATACAAAGCCACTGGCGCACCTCTTGGCTGCCCAAACGGTCGGCCTCTGCACGAGTCCACAGGGCCTCAATGAGGACGGTATGTAGAAGGTCATCCTTGGGGAATTTGTCTTGCGCCCCAGGCTGAAAGCTCACCAGGATTGTAGAAAGAAGGTGGGATCAGAGTCCAAATGTAAGCTCTAGCCCTGTGATCATTCCATGAATAAAGTCCATGAGATGCAAAGTCCAGTAAATCAGGTTTATTCAGAAAATTCAACAGGTTACAGAAGCTAACAGTCCAATGTACTCTAATGCAGGCAATAGGCAGTTACAGAACATAAGTACCGTATTTTTCACTCCATAGGACGCACCTTTCCATTAGGCGCACCTAGTTTTTAGAGGAGGAAAACAAGAAAAAATCTTGTTTTCCTCCTCTAAAAACGTGTCCTATGGAGTGAATGCCCTGGGAGGCGGGCGGGTGCACAGAGCGCGCCAAGCCGGCTCTTTGCACACACACCCTTCCCAGCTGGGAGGTGGGCGGGCGCTCAGAGCGGGCTGGGAGGCTGGGGCTGGGAGGCGGGCGGGCGCTGGGGCTGGGAGGTGGGTGGGCGGGCGCGCCAAGCCAGCTCTGTGCTCCCTCCTGCTTCCCAGCTGGAGGCAGGTAGGCACTCAGAGCCGGCTGGGAGGCGGGCGGGCGCTCAGAGCAGGCTGGGAGGTGGGTGCGCGTGCCAATCCAGCTCTTTGCCCCCCCTTCCCAGCTAGGAGGCGGGCTGGTGCTCAGAGCCGGCTGGGAGGTGGGCGGGCGCGCCGCTTCCCAGCTGGAAGCAGGCAGGCGCTCAGAGTGGGCTAAGCCGGCGCACAGAGCCGGCTGGGCGCGCTGGAACGGCGCGAGGCAGCTTTTCCCCACCGCCTCCCAGCACGCCCAGCTGGCTCTGTGCGCACATTCGCTCCATAAGACGCACCGACATTTCCCCTCACTTTTGAGGAGGAAAAAGTGCGTCTTATGGAGTGAAAAATACGGTAGCTAAATGGAGATAAACGGTCAGGGCAACCACCTGCCCCTTCCGGAGACCAAAGGAGATCAAAAGGGGCATTCGGTGCTTCACACGGTGTGAAGCCTAAACGGAGAACGAGGCAAGAGACCTTGAACGGGGAACAACAGCAGCTGCTTCCAACCACAACATACCATTCTCAGAACCTGCTCCTGACACCCGCTTCCCCCCCATTAGAGTCCTCATACATTTTCCTGTAAGTTGCTGCAATACACCTTATGCTTCCCAAATAAACTGCTTCTTAGATTACTCTGTCTGGAAGTCTGGTGATTGGGATTCAACAGGTGAACTCAGACCTTACACCTGCATGCATGGGCATAAGTCTGTTTGTAAGAGTGAACCAATGTGGGTTCACTTGACAAATGAAACGGAGGACCAGTACCTGGATAAATGTGGAATTAAAATCACACATTCAGCTGAACATGCAATGATTGTAATATGATAATTTTCAGTGCATGTATACAGAAAAATAAATGTACATGGATCATACTGTAACTTTGGAACAGGCCAGACTTCAAGTGGTGGGATACAGATTTGGACAGGGTGCCCCTTAGAAATTGATAGGGCCAGGGTTAAGACAGCTTAGACAGTTGTAGACACTTTAGATCACCCAAGGTTCCCGTTAGGCTTTCTGTTAGTATTGCAAGACATATGAACATTCTCTTCTTTCTACAAGAACTATGTACAGAACCTTCTGTACCCGGGTACGAGGACTCGGCTCTGTGCAGCAATAATCTTCATGCCAACTGTTTTGGGAAGGGAGCACAGCAGCAATCAATTCTGTGGCTGGCAAACCTCAAGCAGTAGTGCACAACAGAGAGTGTGATGGGAAAATAAGAGTTACAGTCCCATCCTAAGCAGTCCCTTCTAAGCTCACTGGCTTCGATGGACTTAGAGTGGCTACTTAGTAACTCTACTTAGGATGGCAATGTTAGGGTAGGTTTGCTCAGTTTGACTGTAGTTCTTGTCCCATCCAGGAGTAATTTGCTGGGTCTGTTCCTGTTCCTCGCAGCAACAGCACTGATAGGGACAGGTGCAGGGGCTGAAAGAGATGGTGATCTTTGCTCTCTATTTCAGGTTGAAATAGATATTATGATATTTACATTACACTGCATTGCATTACATTATGATTCAGAAAGCCTCATAAACAACTGGACATTGCATACCTTTGTGGTGCCTTCTTCTATATCCTCGCCCCCCGCCAATCCTTTAGGATCTGAGGAGGATGCCTTGCTCTGTATTCCTACTTACACTGAAATGAGATTGATGAGAATGCAGATGCAGGATCCTTTCAGTCATGGCACTTATCTTCTAGAAAACTCTGTTCAGGTAGGTCCCAAAAGACAACCTTGCACCACCCTACTTTTTCTTGGATGCCTTCCTAACTGATAATCTGGTATGAATTCTTTTTGCTACTGTTATCTGGCTGTGTTCAGAGCTGGAACATCCAAGCCAACCTGGTGCTGTCATCCTCCCAGAATTGACACATCCTCTCTAAGAATTTCCCCAAATTGTATGGTTTTACAATAGAGTTACTGGTGTTTGCTAGAGAAGCATGACATCACATCTGGGTTTTCTCAGAAGTCACACCACTGTTGACAGCCAGCCCCCCTTCATGTCACTGCCCCACCTGGTCTCATGCTGTTTGCCAGGCCAAGCCTAGCATTCCTAAAGCTTCTTTAATCAGATGACACAATCCAGGCCCCAGATTGGTTACAGAGCTTGTGCATGGGATGGGAGGATTGATACTCACCTGACCAGGTTGGCCTGGATGTTCCAGCTCTGATCCTATGAACTGCTTCTGGAAGGGTAATACTTCAGTGCTATTTATGGCTGCCAGTCAAAGCAGGCAATTTGACAAAGCAGGGTAATTCTGCAAACATCATTCCTTGTATTTTAATCAGAACAGAAATTCTGGGAAGGTGCCAAAAACACACTGTAAACAATTTTTTACTTTAGGATCCCCCTGGGCATTTTGTACTTATTTAATTAATGCCTATACTTCCTTTCAATCCAGAAGGGATTCCAAGGTGGCCTATATCAAATAAAAAATGCAATTCAATCAACTCTGCTCCCCTTCTAACAGGTAGCACTGCTGTTTCCCTTCCCTACCCCTCCAACTCTCATTGGGCATAATGGCTGTTTCCATTCCGTCTCAGTCTCCTGAGTGATGGCAGAATTTACCATGAAGAGGTTAGATTTTGATAAAATAATAATAATAAATTGTTTAGCATTAGACTGAAAACTTGAGCCTGGGTTTCTAGTCCACTAAATTAGCATTTATCCCTCAAAAGTGGAATAGTATTTTAATTTCAGTACACAATGGGCCCGTTGCTCTGTAATGATACCTGCTCGACAGCAATCAGGGACAATAATTGTGGGAAAATGACACCTTTCTACCATTTAATTATTTTGCTCCTTTTCCTTTGTGCCAGTGGCAGTACTGGGGATGTGGAATGGTATAGTCAGATCTCGGAAGTTAAGCAGGGTCAGTACTTGGACGGGAAACTGCCAAATAAGACTTTGCAGAGGAAGGCAATGGCAAACCATCGCTGCTTAATCACTCACCTTGAAAACCTCATGGTTTTGCCATAAGTCAGCTGCAACTTGATTGCACTTTACATACACAGCGACAGTACTGAAGCTTTTGGAATATATAGATGGAGGAGGAGAAAAACAGTGCTTGGTACCAGAGACAGAGTCAAAAGATAGGACAGAGAGCACAGCAATAGCTTTCTAGGGTGCCAAAGCACAAACATTTAGAAATAAAGAAAATCTTGGGGTTCCATTAATTCCCAATATAAATATGAAGAATGGTAATCCAGTCCTTGGTCTAATCATGGTACAGGCTGTCCAGATTTAACAGGGGTTTTGCATCCTTCCTTGAAAACTATTGAGTTGCCAGTCTCCAGGTGGTGGCTGGAGATTTCCCAGAATTACAACTAGTTTCCAGGTTACAGAAATCAGTTCACCTGGAGAAAATGGCTGCTTTGGAAGGTAGATTCTATGGCATTGTACCCCACTGAGGTCCCTCGCCTCCCCAAACCTCTCCACTCCCAAGCTCCACCCCCCAAATCGCCACAGATTTTCTAGCCCAGAGCTGGCAATCCAATATAACCCACCCAACCTTTACATATTGTTCGCTTTCAGAATCGCACTACAGTTGCTATCACAGCAGCTCTGAAAACAAATTCTATTTTAAAATTCTATTTAGCATCTGGTTCTTTTTGGCCTGAACAAATGATGCAGACCTCCTGCGGTTGCTCATTTTCTGTAGCACAAATTCAACCAAAGATTCAGGCTTTAATATCCACTAAGCGTTCTCCACCAGCTGCAAAACACTGGAACACTATGGTTTCTTAATAACCTTTGCAGTTTTGCCATCCCACACATGCGGATCATTCATATTTCAAACCTCATTTTCTTTATTATAATCCCTGGGTTGTTAGCATAGCGCACTGGATAGATAATGGAATGACTGATGTGCGCCCAGTATGGCTTCCACCTCTTATCGGCTGTCTCATTGCCGAGGCTGTACTTTCCTCTAAGGTGATGCTAGTTAGTGCATTTTTTTTAATGTACTGTGAAAACTACAGCTGATGACAGGCTGAATTAATGCTCTTCTCTCCCACAAGCACTGGTGGAATCTATGGGATTACTAGAGAGATATGGAGCTTTAGAAATTACTTTGCAGAACACATGCGCCTGAAAATAGCACAAGTAAAGCATCGTGGTTACAGTGGGTGTTCTCTTCCTAATCGTGCTTAATCACAGTTCTGGGGCCTCAGTTTGCACTGTTGGTTGCGGTGTTCTGAAGTAAGTAAATCTGCCATTTGAAAAGATTGCCCCCTGTTGAATCACTGAAGACATTTGTTTTCTGTCTGGTTTCCATTCACACCACTGCATTTATCGCATGAGAAGCACTTAGTCCCTGTGCATACGCAGCCAGGTCTTGGTCTTGCAAAGTCAAACATGTAGATTTGTTTGTGGGTAGATCATGCCCATGTAAATGAGTTGGAAAGATCATGTGAGGTTGGAAAGCTCAGAAGCTTACACAATGTTTTATGTCATTTTGCTTGGCCCCAATAAAAGGTATTACTCAGATCTATTTTGTTCTGTGTTTTATGTGAAGTGATATGGGCTACTTACAACTTTTTTCTACTCTGAGTAAGACCTACTGACATACAAACACTTGCATGTAGGCCTCTGTTCACATGCAACATTCTAAATGCATTGAGGAAGAGGGAGCCACTGAGATGTATTGGCCAGAATGTCATTCAGACCAAGACTGGAGAGACCCATTCAGCCATGAAGCTAACTGGGTGACCTGGCTGTCCTAGCTTACCTACTCCACAGGGTTGTTGTGAGGGTAAAATTGAGGAGAGGGGAGCAATGTATACTGCCCTATGCCTCTTGGAGGAAGGGCCAGATAAAAATGCCATTGACAGCAAGCTATAGAGATCCAAAACACACTCCTGCACCTCACTTGTGTATAGGGTCTCCAGGTGGCTAAGCCAAAATTCACACAGAAAATATATTCAAGCAATTTCAATATAATTCCAATATAATGCAAGGTCATAAGTTACAAAGTCACACAATCTATTCGCAAGCAAGTGTATACACACAAGAGAGTGTATGATTCTCATATATAAATATAGGTAAGTAAACACATCACCCTATCAATACTAATTTAACAATATTTCTTCTTCTTTAAGCAACAATACATTCATCAGAAGTCAGACCCCACCACCACCACACACACACAGAGGACTCCAAAGCCATGTATGGTTTGTCCTTAAGTGAAACAGGCTGTCATGGGGAGAAGTATGGGGATCGCCATCACAGTGCAGTTGAAGAAACTGAACTCGATGAAACTCTGCATTGTGTGGCAGCTTCCAAGTTCTGGCAATTCTCTGTAATTCCCTCAGGATTATGATGACACCTTGCTAGTATAATACTTCATTATCTTGTCTGCGCAATTGCTGTCAGGACGTGGTTTGTGCTGCGGGGCTCCCTGCATACTTCCCTGTTCTGTGGCCCAGCGGTCTGCCAGCATGTAGATTCCCCCAGCCTCCTTCTTCCCACTCAGGCTTTACGCTGGGACAATTATGGCCTGTAACCATGCAATTTGAGGATCAGTCTCTCTTTGCCACAGTGTTCTCAACAGATACAGTGAGACTCTTCTTTACCTCACAGGAGGATGAAATTCATTTGAGGCTGTGAAGTGGTTTGATAGCTCCAGCAGCCAAGGGCCACACACACGCACTGCAGGTACTCTTCAACCACAAAATATGCCTGAAGTTGCCTCACTGGCTAGGGAGGAAAAAGAGAGCAACCTAGAGCCTGGGGAATTAAAGGGTTAAGAGCCATGGAGGCACAGTGGGAGCTAGGGAGGAGTCAACACAAGCCCCCTCGTGTCTGATTTAATTAAGAGATAATCCCCTTTCTATTAGCCACGATAATCATGACTCACCAGTAGTTAATGAAGGTAAACGTACACAATAATGACCTCATGTGAACAGCCTAAAGTCTCCAGGACTTGAATCGAAAAGGGATTATTCCAGTGTAGCCAGCTCTGAATTTAGAGCTGCCAAGGCTTCCGCTGAAAGTTTTTTTTAAAAAAAAAAATTAAACATGAGAAATATTTATTGAAGCACTAACATAAGAAAAGAATTATACAACCCCAAGATATTAAAAACAAAGGGCTCACTTTTCAAAAGGTCTCATTTACTTAGAATAATATACACGAGGGCTGCAATTCCATCACTTCATTTCGGTGACATCATGACCCACAAACGCAGTCATCCCATTTTATCAACAGTTCTAATATCACAGCCTCCCCTCCAGGATGAAGTTGTGGCCTCTTCTTTAATATGTGGTTTGGTGGATAAAACCCGATACGGATAGAGGCTGAAAGCAGGCAAAAAGCTTCCCCCACAGAGTGATCCCTGACTGACAAATGGCAAACCAGAAGAGGACCAGAACGTTCATGAGCAAAAAAGCCTTGTTTGGTAATGCTAATAAATGATCTGGGGATCATTCAAAGGAGCAGGTCAACACAGCTGCAGTGAACCGGGAGAAGGTAGTGGCTCAGAGTCTGAGTGCAGGCATCGCATGCCAGACAGTCAGATTCCATCCCCGGCAGGCTTAATCTGGGATTTTGTGCATGCAAACTAAAGGATTTCAGGTGTTGGGAAATTCCTTTCTCTACCTCTGTTGCACTGCTGACCTTCACAAGCCGATGGCTTTTAATATGCACCTGACAGGTACCCTTACTTATTAGGAGGAGGAGGAGGAAGAAGAAGAGTTGGTTTTTATATGCCAACTTTCTCTACCACTTAATGGAGGCTCAAACCTGCTTACAATCACCTTCCCTTCCCCTCCCCACAACAGACACCCTGTGAGGTAGGTGAAGCTGAGAGAATGTGACTTGCTCAACATCACCCAGCTGGCTTCGTGTGTAGGAGTGGGGAAACAAATCCAGTTCACCAGATTAGCCTCCGCCGCTCATGTAGAGCAGTGGGGAATCAAACCCGGTTCTCCAGATCAGACTCCATTGCTCCAAACCTTGGCTCTTAAACACTACACCACGCTGGCTCCCCCTAACAATGGTAAAACTCCAAAACAGTAATAATAACCCGGTTAATGGGGGGATGTCTTAAAATTAACCTTTTCGGGTGCCTGTAAATTGAGCTGCCCACAGGTCAAATCCTGTTGAGTTTAATGGGACTTGCACTCAGGTCTTGATGAAGTTTCTATCTATAGCATCTTTTGGCGCCACAGAACCCCCCAAAGTATCTTATAACAATTCATAAAGGATAACAAGGAGGAAGAGGCTACGGCTCAGGGGCAGAGCATCTGCTTTGCATGAAGGAAGTCCCAGATTCAATTCCTGGCATCTCTGGTTTTAAAAAGATCCAGTAGCAAGCAAGGTAAAAGACCTGAGACCCTAGAGAGTGGCTGGCAGTCAGATTAGACAATGGCCCTTTATGCATGGCTGTTTCCCTCATAGTCACCCTTCTGACAACGTTGGGTCTTTGTTTTGGTTATGTGTGCCATTTCCAACCATCAGAGGTCACCTCGCTCTCCCCCTGCATTTCCCATGTTTTGCTCGTGTCATGCAGGGAAACGTAGGGGGAGAGCAAGGTGACCTCTGACGGTTGGAAATGGCACACATAACCAAGACAAAGACCCAATGTTGTCGGAGGGGTGATTGCGAGGAAAACAGCCCTGCATAAAAGGCCAAATGCCGACTTTGATAGACCAAGGTTCTGGGTCAGTATAAGGTAGACGCACATGTCAGCACAAATCATGAAACTAATATCCAAAATCAACCAGTACATGCAAAAACAAAACAATAAGGAAGCAAAAGTCACACAGCGTTTAGCCATACCATTCTGAAATAAAAAGTGTTGCCATGCCTTTCTGGGTATGAGAGCTGCCACTAATAAGCCCCATACTCCATTTTTAAAAATCTCAGCAGGTATCATTTGGTATATAGGGAGGCTCATGTGAAGAAAGACACATGAGATCCAGGTGGTATACAGGGCAAATCCGATTATTTAAATTGTTCCCTGAAATGAAGTGGGAGTCAGTGACATTCTTAGAGAGCCAGTAGATGCCAGTAGTAACCTGACTGCACTTCATCTCCACAGACATTTCCCCATGGTTTTGAAAGGAATCCCCAAGTACAGCAAATTATCAAGTAAGCTTCCTGTTCTGAGCAGGGACTCAAACCCAGACCTCCTTTCTAATCCAGCATCATAATTCCACATTGGTTTAACCTCATCCTAGGTCATCTGGACCCCAACATCCAATTGTATTGAAACGGTTGCTCATGTCTTATTTTATTGTAGTTTCTAAACAGAATCTCGTAACGAACGTTTAACCCCCCTGTTGTCTAATAGACAGAATGTCTCAGCTTCTTTTAACGTTTCCTATTTATTGAGCAATCATTTGCCCCATATATTGGAGATGGTGGCACAGTTTTTAAAGTTTGTTTTAAAAGCCCACCAAACAGTTAATTAGATGGTGGTATCAACAAACAGAGCTATTCGATGTAACTATTCGATGCAACTATTCGATTCAGTAAAGGGCACTTTTTAATATCTCCATTCCTTTTGTACCCTTCTGTATTATGTTTTTATGCCAATAAAGGAATGATGATGACCCCAAACATCAACATTTGCATCTCATCTGGGCAAAAAATAATAATCAGTAGGTTTACCTTCAACCAGCCCAGGCTAACTCAACTTCATCAAATCTGGAAAGCTAAGCAGGATGAAACCTGATTAGTACTTGGATGGGAGACCATCAAGAAAGTTTAGGGTTGCTATACAAAGGCAGGCAATGTCAATCCATCTCTGAATGTCTCTTGCTTTGGAAAACCCATGAGGTCACCAGAAGCTGACTGTGAGTTGACAATAAAACAAAAAGGCAAGTATAACCCATCACAGATAAATGTGACCAGTGTTACACCTAAAAATGTTGTTAAAATTAAAAGATGAATTTTTAAAAAAAGAAATTCTCATAGAAAAATTCCTCTCCCTCCCCAGTCTCTGTGACTGAGCATCTACAATAAAACCAATTTGTATAGAAAGGGTTCTTGTTGATTTGCCTGGCATTCAGTAAACATAATAAAGCAGAATTCTGTGCATGTTATCCATTTTCTTTAGAGTCTTTTTCAATGTCAGCTCTGAGAGATAACCATGCGGATTATTCTCTCAGATTGAATTATTTGGTAGCACTGCTATACCCTCTATTATAGATGCATATGGGGGACACGAAAACCACATCAGTAAAGAAGCAGATAAATAAATGCATCGAGGAGAACAGATTTTGATACAGAGCTTGGAGGTGTCAGCGGTAGGGTCCTTTTTCTAATTATAGAATGGTAAATTGGGAGACTCTAGATGCCCAACTGAACTGAATAAATAAATCTCTTAAAGGAAAAAAAGATGGTTGTCTGCCAAGAAACCTAATACTGAATGTTAGAAGCGCTGCTCTGAAAAAGATTTAATTGGAGATATATCCTTAAGAATATGTAAATAGTCTCTCATTTTCTTGACTCAAAGGAGAAACAGATGCCTTGCTTGGGATTGGAGATTAAATATGAAAAGCAGTGTGGCCTCTAAAATGTTATTTAAAATGTATATTGTGCGATTCCTACCTCCTTTAAGGATTGTCCAGGACTTTCTAACAATTATTGTTAAGCCCACAGGCTTTTACTGATAACAAACACCTTCCGTAAATAAACAGCAACATTTTAATGTTAACTTGCCTCTTTAAGTACCCTGCCAATCATATTCATAATAGCTAAAGGAGTTTTTTCCAGGAATTCTTATACATTGTAAAGGTAGGGTTGTCATCCTCCAGGTGGTATAAGCTGAATATGGAGGCAGCACGAGGCTGAAATAGAGAGAAAATGTACAAAAATGCCTCTTGCAGAATCAATGTCAAAATTTACTATAATATCAATAGAGCAAAAGGTGACAGAGATCAGTTCCCCTGGAGAAAATGGCCGCTTTGGCCATTGGACTCTATGGCATTGAAGTCCCTCCCCTCTCCATACCCCACCCTCTTCAGGCTTCACCCCAAAAATCTCCAGGTAATTCCCAACCCAGAGCTGGCAACCCTATGTAAAGGGGATCATGATAAATTCACAGAAGGAACAGGAGGAAACTTGGATGGGCAGAACTGAGTGGGTGGCGTCGGGGCACTACCACTTCCAGGGAATGGCACCTACTCTCACCAATTTCTTTTAACCAGAAATGTTCATATTATAAATACATTTTAAAATTAACCCATCTTTAAAAAAAACTGTTGAGTATGTAATTCAGAGCACCAATTTGGATAGTACAGACACAGGCCCCATCCCTGGTAATAGCCCTACCAAGCTAGGCACAGGTTCCTGGCATGATAAGAGAGAGTGCCCATATGCCAGGCAACTGGATCGCAACACCACACTTGTAAGTTTTTCTACATACATGTTCAAATCAGACTTGGACAACTACTGCTTTGGAGAATAAAATCATTTGCATTAAGGGGGGAGGGGTGATGCTGATATACCATGTTCATAACTTTGCTATTTATAGTTTTATGCAAAATATTTTTGTAATTTTTCTTGCCCACAAGTCACAGCTGACTTATGGTGACCCCAATGGGATTTTAAGGCAAGAGACAATCGGAGGTGGTTTGCCATTTCCTGCCTCTGTGTCACACCCCTGGTAAATAACCATAGCAGCAACAACAAAAACCCTCTTAAAATACAGGCCCTTGAATCTTGCTGTGAATTCCCCTCTCCCAAATCTCTTTGCTGTTTCTGCTGACATCTGAAACTGTGCCACTGAATTCAAGATTACCTGATTTAAACCTTGACCCTGACACCTTCCCAAACATTTTTGAGCTTCATAATGTTGCATTATGAAAGCAAAGCTTACTAAAGGACACTGGTTTCTCTTTTTTACAGTCTTCTCTCCCATCCCCATGTTCCACCAGCAGGGAAATATTTTTTGGAATGGGTTTTGGCTCTCCTGGAAAATTGTGAACCTGATCCTCATACAGCCCTGTGAATTGGCCAAGGCAGACTGATTGGCACCTCCACGAGGTCTGAAATCATCATCTCTGCCGTTGCTGTCTGCTTCTGAGCTCAGACTCACTCCCACACAGTGGTGTAATGTGTCTCTTGCCTGCCATGGAGCGATACATGATTTTTCTCTCTCTCTGTCTCTGTCTCTCTCTCTCTCTGGAGTAGAGAGCAAGGAGAGAAAACTTATCATCGTTTCCACATGCCTCGTTTTTGTCCAGTCAAAAAACTTACTAGCAAGAATAACATCACTAGCTGGGTGCAAGATTTCATTGATGAATAAGGAACTAAAGTTTAAATTGTAAATTAAGATCTACGTACGCACAAACATCTGTCAATGTGGTTTAGGGTTGTCAGATCCTCTTTTCCCACCAGCAGTAGTTTCATTCATTCATTCATTCATAAACCTTTAATGGCATATAAATTGTTACAATTGATACGAACAATGGTCATAAATCTTAAAACCGATAAAATAAAATCATAGCCAGTAACATCAGATATCAGAGGTTGTAAGTTTTTGGACATTTATCACTTCTACTAAAAAATTGGTGACATCCACAGTAAACTCTGGAGCTGAATCATTCATCAGAAATTGACATTTAACTTTATTAGACAGGTAAAACATGTAACCAGTTTTTTAACCATTTTCTACAAGATGTTTCATATAGAGGGCAATCACATAGAATATGTTCGATTGTATCCAAGGAATTTGAATTACAGGGGCAAGTCCGTTCTTGGATTGGGATTTGATGGAACCTTCCATACAGTATCCTAGATGGGAAGGCATTGATCCTGGCAAGAGAGAAAGCTCTACGAAGAGTAGGTATATCCAAATTATAAAAATAATGGGGAATACTGTCTGTTTTATTCAAAAGGCACAACATTGCTGAGAAGCAGACAAAAGGTTAAGTAGGATGCAACCATTGAAACTCCATATCTAAAAGACAATGTTTGATTATTTTAAAAATGTGCGCCACTGTAAATGGAACCACGTTGTCAAGAGAGACTCAGATTGAGCTTATTTTAGTCAATATCATGTTGTCCCAGGATGTATTAGGAAGTTCTTTTAATAATAGAGATAAAAGAGAACCGTGCTCCGCTCTAAAATATAATTTAAGCCAGTAACGAATAGTTAATAACCAGGCCTTGGTTTTGCACAAATTTTGGCCTAGTTCAGAGACGATTGCATAATAGGACACACAATGAGGGAAATCCAGAATCTGTCTAAAAAAATTGGCTTGGAGAGATTCTAAATCGCGATTTAAAGCATTTATCCAGATAGGGATACCGTACAAGATCTGGGGTAAAATTTTAGAGTTAAACACCTTAATTGCAGCAGGGACGTATTGGTTGCCCTTATAAAAGAAAAAGGACTTCAATTGACACGCAGATATTTTCCCTAATTTAGTGATTCTACTTCTGTGTACTGCCCACTTACAGTAATAATTAAAAGAAATGCCCAGATATTTGAAACTCTTAACCTGTTGGATTTTGATCTTCCCAATGCGCCAGCTGGAGGGTGACCACTTCTTAGAAAAAACTAAAACATTGGAATTAGAATAATTTATTTTGAGAAAAATTAACTGGCAATATTTCTCAAAAGCCACTAAATAGCGTTTGAGTCCAATTTTGGTATAGGATAAAATGGCAGTATCATCGGCATATAATAAGATAGGGATTGTTTTGCCACCTAATTTTGGCGGATGTCCATTGATAGAGTCTAAAAAACAAGCCAAGTCTGACAGAAACAAATTAAAAAGAAGGGGAGCAAGAATGCAACCTTGCTTCACACCTTTATTTAATGGAATTTTATCAGTGAGGCCGCCGTTGGAGGAAAATTTAACTTGGCTCGTTGTGGATGAATGTAGTTTCTTTAAAAGGAATAAAAGACGCAGATCAATTCCTAAACTCGACAGCTTAGACCAGAGAATGTCTCTGTTGATTGAGTCAAATGCAGTCTTTAAATCAATAAAGGCGACGTAGAGTTTCTTACTGCCCAGTAGGGCTGTCAATTCAGTTCGTCCTGAACCGAAAATAGCCGAATTTCCCCTGATTCGGCAGTTTTTAGTTCGGGTGGAATCGAACTCAAAAAAGGCTGGAAAACGGGGGTGTTCGGCAAATAAATTCGGCAAATTCAGGGTTCGGAGCAGCAGCATAACCGTCAGTTAGTAAGGAGCATTCTGCTGTGGCCAAGCTGGGTCTTCTTCCACACCCTTAATGTGCATCTCTGACAATGGGGGTTTGCAATTAGCAGAGCTTGCTGCCCACGCCCAAAGCTCCCAGCCCCGACAAACAGCTGAGCTGCGGGGAGCAAGGGCAGAGCAGGTGCAAAGAAGATGGAACAGAAGACATCCACAGTAAGACCCATTTTGGGGCTTTTCTCTATAATTTTTTTCCTGTGTGTGTGTGGGGCAGGGGGAAGCAGAGTCTGTGTGTATGTGGGGAGGGAGCAGTTTCTGTGGGTGGGGGGAAGCCAAAGGGGGCTTTCGCCTGTTCTGCGGGGGGGGGTGCCCCTGATGGAACAGAAGACCCAATTTGGGGCTTTTCTTTATAATTTTTCTCCTGTGTGTGTGTGGGGGGGGAAGCAGAGTCTGTGTGTGGGGGGGGAGGGAGCAGTTTCTGTGGGTGGGGGGGAAGCCAAAGGGGGCTTTTGCCTGTTCTGTGGGGGGGTGCCCCCTGAGTCTCTCTCTCCCTGGTTTGAGGGGGGGCTTCAGTTGTGTGTCCTCAGGTTTTCCCTCATTCATAAGATCGGTTAGGTCTATTTTGATGCTTGCTCAAAACTGGTTTTCAAATTGTGACTTAAAGAATGCATTTGCCTGGTCCTGAGTCCGATGCAAAAGGGGAAATTCCACCCCCTCCTGCTCCTTATGCATAGCTAGCTGCCTCTATCCCTTTCCATGGTTTGCAAACTCCCAGGTGTCAGGTGTTGCTTTGCATGTTTGCAAATGTGTTGCTTTGCATGTTGCTTAGCATGGTTTGCATGGCTGCAAATGTGTTGCTTTGCATGGTTTGCAAATTTCTTCGCACCTGCCCTGCCCTTGCTCCCCGCAGCTCAGCTGTTTGTCGGGGCTGGGAGCTTCGGGAGTGGGTGGCAAGCACATTAAGGAGGGGGGACCCTTTTCGGGGCCCATATCTCAGCCCCCCCCCGACTCAATCTTTACAAAACTTGGGGGTTCTTGCAAGAAGGGTCCCCTCAAGGTATGCTGAAAGTTTTGGACCTCTACCCCCTAAAATGCCCCCCCGGAGCCACGGAAAGTTGCGATTGTGCTTTTAATGTCTTTATTTGGCTGAATTTTCCCCCGAACTCCGGATCTCATGCTGAATTGCACGGACCCAAAGCAGGGGAATTTGGACTTCGGCATTTCCTGAATAAAAACAGGCCAAATTTTGCCGAATCTGAATTTTACCGAATTTTTTTTTCAACAGCCCTACTGCCCAGTTTCATGTACTTTTCTGCAAGAGTGGCCAGGATCAGACAATGATCCAAAGTTGATTTATTTTTGGAGAAGCCAATTTGCTCAGGGCCGACGATGGCATTGTCCTTTACCCATCTAAGGAGAGAGCAGTAGTTTCTTTTGAATGGGGGGGGATCCCCGGGCGGGGGGGGGATCCCCATGCAAGTGTGTGTTCCTGGCATGTTCCTGGCATGTTCCAGGGTTTACCCTGGAAGTGATGGCATGGTGCAGGACTCCCTAGCCAACCCGGAAGTGGTGGTATCATACCTTGAGCAGCACTTGCGCAGGGATCCCTTTCCCCTTCCTGTTTCCACCTGCCGACCATCAGCTGGTCAGTGAGCAGTCCAGTTGATTGGCAGGCATTTGCTTGCCACAATTGGCAGTTGGGAACCCTAGTGTGGTTAGAGTGTCAGACTAGGATGTGGGAGACCCACCACATGGGACAGCAGAGCCCCTCATCCCACAGGGCTTTGGGGGGGATACAAACCAGATTGTCATATGGAATCTGTCAAACACTGCACTTAACTAGTTATTCAAGAGACTATGAGCGAATGCTGTTTTTAGTTGATCACTGTGGTGCCGTCACACAAGAGGAGCAAACAGCATAGGCGTTTGGGGCCACGGTGACTCCTAGTGGCAAGTCAAAAGGGAGCTTTCTCCCCGTGGGTCTGCAATGTTATGACAGCCTATCCATCATCTTCATAACTTTTGACAGATTGCAATGTAACATTTTTCTCTCACAGCAGGATGTCTGGGGTGTTAAAAAAGGCCGTTCCTTGGAATGCAAAAGCAATGAATGTTTCACAAGCCAAAGCAGGCAGGAATCAAGTCTTCATCTGGCCAGCTCCTCTGGCCCAATCTATGCAGTAATTCACTCTGTCGAGTGGCAACAGATTGGGCCAGAGGAGCTGGCCAGATGAAGACTTGATTCCTAGTCGTAGTGGACTCCTCGAAATGGCTGGAGGTAGTAGCCGTCTCCTCCATGACCGCCCGGGTAGTCGTGAGCATGGCCAAATGTGAGCATGGCCAAATGTCTGCAGAGAGCCCTATGTGTGAGGGCTTTGTACACCCTATTAGAGTGTACTGTCCTCTAGCGCATGTGCACTGTCCACTAGCCCATGTGCAGACACACACTCAGAGGGCTTTCTCTCTCTGCAGATAGATCACAATGGGTAGCTGTTATGTATGCAAGGGGAAGCTGGGCTATTGTTGATCTTGGAGTTCCCCAGGCTCCTGAGTTGTATGTTCTCATTGGCTCCTGAGTTACAACTGCCCAATCATAGACTTTCCTGAGTTGTATGTTCTCATTGGCTCCCAAGGTACAACCACCCAGTCACGGACTTGGGGGGGTGAGGAGTGGTCACGGGCAGCTGAGCGGGCATATAAGCAGGGGTTTGGGGCACAGTTCACCAGTTCTGTTCTACGGTTACCTAATACAGCATTTGCTGTTGGAGCTCCGTCTCCCGTCTCATGTATTGCCCATGTGGACTTAACAGTAGCCGTGTCTGTAGCAGTAGAAAAGAGTCCAGTAGCACCGTAAAGACTAACAAAATTTAGTGAGCCACAGCTCACTTCTTCAGATTGCTCTTACCCTGCCAAAAATGTTGTTAGTCTTTAAGGTGCTACTGGACTCTTCTCTCTGCAGATGTTTGGCTGTATGTGCAGATGTCCAGGTGTAGGGCCAGCAGGCATGATCTCACATACCTCTACATGTGTACAGCATACATGCTTTGGAACACCTGAGCAGGGCTACAGTGGGAGTTGTACCCTGTGTTATTTGTTAAGAAATGCTTGACTCTCCCTGGTTGTGAAAACAGATGAAGTCTGTTAAGTGGTAGTGAATAGGCATTCAAGAGATCTAGGATGCAATCCTGCTTCCCCAGCATGGGTATCCATATGCAGAAAGCAGTGTGAGGAGTGCCCCCCCAACAGAAGTTGAGCAGATTCCTCCTCTCCCCCCCCCCATCTACCACTGCTGCACTGAACAAGCCACGGCCAGGTCTGTTTGCTTCACAGTGAAAGACCTTAAGTCAGTGTGGTGTAGTGGTTAAAAGCAGTGGTTTGGAGCGGTGGACTCTGATCTGGAGAACCGGGTTTGATTCCCCACTCCTCCACATGAGCGGCAGATGCTAATCTGGTGAACTGGATTTGTTTCCCCATTCCTACATACAAAGCCAGCTGGGTGACCTTGGGCAAGTTACAGCTCTGTTAGAGCTCTCTCAGCCCCACCCACCTCACAGGGTGTCTGTTGCGGGGAGGGGAAAGGAAGGTGACTATAAGCCGGTTTGAGTCTCCATTAAGTGGTAGAGAAAGTCGGCATATAAAAACCAACTCTTCTTTTTCTTCTTAAGCCAGAATGTTCATGTTTTGCATACAATTATTGAACACTCTACTTGCCAGCTCCTGCCAAGAGCACTTTACATGTGTGGCCCAAAAGGGAACAAGTAGTAGTATCATCCTATTCAAAGCAAAGAAGAAGTCCTATTTTAGTTATGTTCCTCCTTCAAGTCCTCCCTTTCAATGTGAACACACATACCCAAAGCTGCCTTATACTGAATCAGACTATTAGTCCATCTAGGTCACTATTGTCTGCTCAGACTGTGAATGGCTTTTCCTGGGTCTCTGGTACAGGTCTTTCATACCACCACTACTTGATCCTATTTAACTGGAGATGTCGGGGATTGGACCTGGGACCTTCTATACGCCATGCAGATGTACTGCTACTGAACTACTTACCCTCCTCATTTATTTTTCACTCTTCTTCTTCTATTTTCCTCTTCTTCTGTTTGTTGCCCTACTGTTCAGATTATAAACCTGAGGGCATGGTTGTATCTACATTAACATTTTGTTCAGTTCCTAATTATTTTGAATGCTCCAGTAATACAGGTGTGGGTAAAACAGCCATGTTGATGCTGCTCCCACACCAAAACAGTAATGCATGGATAGAACAGCAAGGTTTGTATATCACCATCTTATATTCTAATAGTGGTCTGGCCAAGCCTTTGGATACTTAAATCCAGTGACTGGAGCTGTGAACGGGCAAGACAGATTGCCTATTTTAGCCTTCGAGGGAGGACTCAATGGGGGTAGGCCTGGCTAGGATTGCCAGCTGCAGACTGGTAAATTCCTGGAGAGGCCTCAGATGGATATAATTGTGGCAACCTCCAAAGCAGCCATTTCCTCCAGGGGGACAGATCTCTGTCATCTGGAGTTCAGTTGAATTCTGGGAGATCTCCAGGCCCCATCTGGCAGAAACCTCTGGGTGACTTGACACCACCCAGCTTGCATGATTCTTCTAAGCCTGGCTGATTGCTACTTAGGGTGGTCAACCTCCAGGTTGTGGATGGAGATATCCTGCTATTACATATGATCTCCAGGCAACAGAGATCAGTTCATCTGGAGAAAATGGTAGCTTTGGAAGGTGGACTCTATGGCTTTATAACCCATTGAAGTCCCTCCCCTCCCCAAACCCCACCCTTCTCAGGCTCCACCTACAAAATCTCCACATGTTTCCCAACCTGAAGTTGGCAACCCTATTGCTACTATTCAACAGCAGACCTCACCTGGAGGTTAGCAACTTTAGGAAGAGAGAAGGAAGCAAGAAAAGAGGAGAGGTTATGGGGACTTTTAGGAAAGGGAAAGAGGAAATAGTAGGGGAGGGCGAAATGAGATGTCTCCCACAAATCCTTGTGGGTTCCCACTTGTAAAATATAAATCTGAATGATGGTTGCATGAACTGAGATGGGTTCCAGTGGTGATCCAAGTTTTAGGCTCAGCTCAGAACTGGTTTAGTAATTACAAGCCATTTTTTGTAAATCTTTAGAACAAGCTAAGCTGTTTTCTGAGAATTTTCTCCCAGCACATAACTTTGGCACTCGCACACACACAATGCTGGTGCTACATGTGTCCAAATTATGGAATTGTAGTTTGTTTTCACCTGCCCTGCATCCATCTTTGACCATCAGCCATGGTGAAGAGCTACATAGGATACAACAGCTCCCCTCCAAACATACACATCTGAAAACAAGAGGATTTTTGTTGTGGATGAGGAACATCATCCAACACATAACACTTATAGTTATTATTAAATAGTTAATATGCTGATTAGCCAAAACGTTGCTTGATCTTGTATGTTAAGTCTGTGTGGGGAGGACACACGAGGTCGGAGACGGAGTTCAAACAGCAACCGCATTTATTGTGAACAGAAACAGAACTGAAGAACACAGTGCAAACGGCCCTGCTTATATGCCCCCCTGGCCACCCGGGGCCACTCCCCCCGATCCGAGATAGGGGGAACAACCCCAGGTCACCAATGGCACATGCCGGCTTAGTGCCAATGGTGTGTGCCGGTTTGGGCCAATGGTGGGTGCAGGACTTAGGATCCTTCGTTCAGGACTCAAGCTCCTAAGTTCCCCCTGCATATCGCCTAACTATATACATACATAACACCCCTCCCCCCTAAGTCCAAACACTACAAGAGCACACAAAGTCTTTGAAGTGGCTTGGTCATGTTTGTACCCATTGGGACCGTCGCAGCACGGGAACAGGCGTCGCTGGCACTGGAGCTGATTGAGTGGCAGATGGTTTGGTTGCGCTTCCAGCGGGAAAGGCGTTGTCTAGCTGTTCCTCGGAGGTGCCGGCTGGTGGTCGCTCCTCAGCTCGTTCAGGCTCCACTGCTTCTACTGGCTCCGAAGCTCAGGAGGATGCAGGGGCTTCCGAGGCGGTGGCGAGGTTGGGTGCAGTGGCCGGGCGGCAGTGCAGCTGGTCGATGTGCCACCTTAAGACGCGACCCTCGGGGGTGGCGACCCGGTATGATACCGGGCCTGTGGCTTCTTGGACCATGGCCGGAATCCAGGCTGGTCCCACCCCGTAATTGCAGGCATAGACCGAGTCGTCCTGCTCGACGACCCTCGAGGGGGGCAGTCACATCCCGGTGGATTGGGTACTCTGGCGCCAGGTCTGGGTGTAGCCGGTTGAGTGCGGTCTTTGGCCGGTGGCCCATGAGGAGCTCGGCGGGACTCTTGCCGGTTGCAGAGGGAGGAGTGACGTGCTGTGTCAGGAGGAAGTTCGACAGCTTCGCGTCCCAGTCTCCCTCGATGAGGCGGCCCAACGTGTCCTTGGTTGTGCGCACCATGCGCTTGGCCTAGCCGTTGGTGGCAGGGTGGAATGGAGCGGAGGTCACGTGATGGATTAAGTTGTTCGCCATGAACTCTTGAAATTCTGCCGATGTGAATTGTGCCCCGTTGTCCGACACCACCGTGTCCGGCAACCCATGCGTTGTAAAGAGCTGCCGCAGCACCCTAATGACTACCCGGGCGGTCATGGAGGAAACGGCTACTTCCTCCAGCCATTTCGAGAAGGAGTCCACTACGACTAGGAATGTCTTGCCCTTAAATGGTCCCACGAAGTCGATGTGGATGCGGGACCAGGGTGTGCGCATTGACTCCCAGCGCTGGGTTGGTGCGCGTGGCATCTCAGGTCGGGACTCCTGGCAGGGTCGGCAGCGCTTGACCCATTCCTCCATGGTTGTGTCAATGCCCGGCCACCACACGTAGCTCCTCGCCAGTGTCTTCATGCACACGATGCATGGGTGGCAGGTGTGTAGAGCCTCCAGGACCCTTGTGCGGAGCTTGGCTGGGACTATGACCCAGTTCCCCCACAGCAGGCAGCCCTTGTGCAGGGACAGTTTGCATTGCCGGGTGGAAAATAGCGTGAACTCCTCATCCGGCCAGGTTGCCGGCTACCCCTTCCCCACCCAGTTCAGAACCCGGGCAAGGGTCCGGTCCCTGGCCATGTGGGCGGCGATGTCCGCAGCATGCAGGGGCGGTTCTGGCAGTGTCTCAATCAGGAGCACATTGTGGGCCGGGGAGGGATCGGGGCCAGGACCCTCGAGCGGCAGGCGGCTGAGGGCATCTGCATTTGCGATGCTCTTCCCAGGTCAATGCAGGAGCCTGAAATCGTAGGCGTTCAGGAAGATTGACCAGCGGAGCATGTGAGGGGACAGGATCTGCAGAGTCTGCCGGTCCAGAACGAAGAGGCCCAGGAGCGGCTTGTGGTCGGTGACGATCTCAAACGGCCGGCCGTAAACGTAAATGTGAAACTTCGCGCCGGCCACAATGGCAAGGGCCTCCCGGTCTATCTGGGCGTAGTTGCACTCTGCTGCGGAGAGAGTCCGGGAGTAAAAAGCGATCGGGGCCTCCCAACCGTACGGCAGCTGGTGGTTGAGAACAGCTCCGATGCCATAGGGAGAGGCATCGCAGGTCAACCCCACTGGCAGGCGCTCATCGAAGTGGACGAGCAGGCTCGATGAGGAGAGAAGACCGTTGGTGGCCTCGAATGTCTGCTGCTTCGTCTTGCCCCAGGACCACGGGGAGGCCTTGTCAAGCAGGCAGTGAAGCGGCTTCGCTACCGATGCCTTGTTGGGCAAAAAGGTGTGGTAGAAGTTGAGGAGCTCCAGGAACGATTGGAGTTCCTGCTTGCACTGGGGCGGAGGGGCGCCATGGATGGCCTTATTCTTGTCGGGCGTGGGGTGGATGCCATCTGCGTCAATCAAGTAGCCCAGGAACTCCACTTGCAGCAGGCCCAGCTGGCATTTCTCCTGCTTAACTGTGAGGCCGGCATCCCAGAATCAGCTGAGCACCCGGCAGACACACTCCAGGAGCTCCCCTTCTGAGCCGGCGGAGACCAGGATGTCGTCAAAGTATGGAACGATGCCCGGCAAGCCCTTGAGGAGGTCTTCCATCAGGTTCTGGACTGTGCTGACCCCGAACTGCAGACGAGTCACCCGGAAGGCACCCCGATGGGTGACGATCATCTGTGCCTCGGCTGACTTGGAGTCCACAGGAAGCTGTTGGTACACCTGGGCTAGGTCCAGCTTCGTAAACACCCGGCCCCCGGCTAGGGAAGCCAGGAGGTGGCTGACGACCCGCACAGGGTACGCGTGGCTCTTGAGCACTTTGTTCACAGTACATTTGTAGTCCGCGCAGATGCAGACATCCCCGTTGGCCTTCAATGGTGTCACTAGCGGGGTCTCCCACTTGGCGTTGGGCACAGGCACCAGGACGCCCTGAGCGACGAGGCGGTCGAGCTCAGCGTTGATCGGGTCCTTGAGTGTGAAGGGGACCCGGCGTGGTTTGAGGCGGATGGGGGTGGCGGCGGGTTTGACGTGCAGTCGGACAGGTGGCCCCTTGTAGCAGTCCAGCGGGCCCTTCCAGACATCCTCAAACTCCGACCAGACGGTGTCGAGGGTAGGTTGGCTGATGCGGTGGATGCCCACGAGGTGGATCCCAAGGGCCGGGAACCACTCGAGGCCCAGGAGGCTGGCGCGGGGCCCTTCGACCACGATGAGGCAGAGGCGGCTGGAACGCTGCTGAAAATGGACTTTCACATGGGCGACTCCCAGAACCGGCACCTGATGTCACTGGTAGTCAGAAATGACAATGCCAGTCAGCTGCAGCTTGGGGAGGGTGGCACGGCGCCCCAGGTCGCGGTAGGTGTCCAGCAAGATAATGGAGAGGTCCGAGCCCGAGTCAACCTCCATCTCGCAGGGGGCGCTCTCAATCTCGACAGAGACAGAGACCTTCTCCACGCCATGAACCTTGTGGAGGTGGATGCTCTGGGAGTTGTGGCGGCAGTGGCAAGGCGAGGCAACTTTGTCATCCGATAGCACGTGGATGGGACAAGAGGCGCCGTCTGTCTTCCCCGGGCTGGGTGGACGGGAGTTCTTCTTGGCCGAGCAGCAGACCTTAGCAATATGATCCACGCAGCTGCAGGCCCGACAGGAGGCGTCACCACATGTGTGGTGGTTGTGGGGGTCGCCGCAGCTGGTGCAGGCCCTGGGTGCCGAGCTCCAAGGCTTGGGTGCCTTGGCAGACATTTTGTGGGCCTCGTCCGCGGAGTCGCCATCACTGGCATCCCCAAAATGGATGGGGGCTGCTTCACGAGGCAGCGCAGTGGCGCCTTGGTCCCGGGTATGGTTGCTCCTGGCCACTGCTTCGACCGCGGTGGCCTCCTCAATGGCAGTGACCAGGGTCGATTCCTTCTTGGCAACGACATGGCGGCAGACCTTTTTGTTGTGGAGACCGAAGGTGAGCTGATCCCGAAGGGTCCCATCGAGGTCAGGGAAGGCACAGAACCTCGCGATCTGGCGCAGCGTGGCGAGGCACTCGGTGACGGATTCTCCAGGTTCCTGGTCTCGCAAATGGAAATCCAGGCAACGGGCCATCTGGGTGGGCTGCGGTGCGAAGTGTTCGCCGAGCACCTTCATTATGTCGTTGAACGGAGTGTCGTCCAGCTTCACAGGTGCCAGGAGGTTCTGGGCCAGCTGGAACATATGGAGGTTGCAAACGCTGAGGAAGGCGGTGCGCTTCATCCCGGCGTTCGTGACGGCGTTAGCGACCAGGAAGAAGTCGATGTGGTCAGCATAGCTCTCCCACTCGCAGGGGCAGGAAATGTTGAACGCCTCCACGTATCCAATGGTGGCCATCATGCGGTGTGTTTCGTCTCCCATGTGTCGGAATGAATCAGCCAAGGTGAGCCAGCTTGCCTGCCTACCAGGCACTGTGAGGTCACAGAAATGCGGCGGAGATTTCAGCAAGAGTGATTCAGCAGGGGTAGCCGGACTGCCTACCAGCCTTCGTCGCCACTGTTAAATCCGCGTGGGGAGGACACACGAGGTCGGAGACGGAGTTCAAACAGCAACCGTGTTTATTGTGAACAGGAACAGAACGGAAGAACACAGTGCAAACGGCCCTGCTTATATGCCCCCCTGGCCGCCCGCAGCCACTCCCCCCCTGTTCCGTGATAGGGGGAACAACCCCTGGTCACCAATGGCGTGTGCCAGCTTAGGGCCAATGGCTCGTGCCGGTTTGGGCCAATGGCGCCTGCAGGACTTAGGATCCTTCGTTCAGGACTCAAGCTCCTAAATTCCCTTCATATCGCCTAACTATATACATCCATAACACCGTACTCTGGTCACATCATTCATGTCAATCCTTGAGAGTTTACTGAAAGCATGGGTTTACTGAAAGAATGTGCACAGGGTTGCTAACCTCTAGGTCAGTGGTGGCGAACCTATGGCACGTGTGCCAGAGGGGGCACTCAGAGCCCTCTCTGTGGGCAAGCACGCTGTCGCCCCAGCACAGAGCTTGCCTGAGTTCATTACTTGAAAGCCAGAGGGATGCGGGGCTGGGCTGCTCCCCTCTCCACGCACGCCTGAGGGCATTTCTCACATCACCCGCCCCTCTGCCCAGCGGCCCAGTGGGAGCGCTTCCTCCCTCCCCTGTCACTAAAACCTCAGTATTCAGGTTAAATTGCCGTGTTGGCACTTTGCGATAAATAAGTGGGTTTTGGGTTGCAGTTTGGGCACTCGGTCTCTAAAAGGTTCACCATCACTGCTCTAGTTGGAGCTTGGAGATCTCCCAGAATTACAACTGATCAGACTACAGAGATCGGTTCCCTTGGAGAAACTGGCTGCTTTGGAGGTGGGACTCTATGACATTACTCCTTGCCTAAGTCTTTCCCCTCCCCAAACCCCATCTTCCCCAGGCTCCACCTCCAAATCTCCAGGAATTTTCCAACCTGGATATGGGAACCCTAAGTGTCCATGCTCAGGATATTGTTTCATATTCCAAGCCAGAGAAGGAATTATTGGTGCTCGATTCATAAGACACTTTAGCATTACAAGACAAACAAGTTTCTGTATCAAATCATGAATAAATTAAAGCAGAAGAAGCAACACATAAACAAAAAGGTGGTACAACCTTTTTGAAAATGGTTCAGGATTGTTTTAGAAAGTCAACAGGTCTGTGGCTTAGGCTGGTCAGGAAAGATCCCAGATCAGTTTGAACTACTCACACCAATGAGTTTACACACACAGCAAATTTCTCTCCAGTGCAGCCTTCTAAAAGGACTTTCTAGCACCTTTGAGATATAATCTATCAAAGACTGAGTGACTAAGGAAATAAAACTCTGTGAGAGATCAGCAGAGGCATATTTATATTTGAAAAGTGTATTAATAACCTTCTGTTTGCTAGGAGTCCAGCTGAATGGGTGTGAGAGATCCCCCTCTCTGAGTTTGCTTCTCCAAATCAGTTGCTCAGACGTTGATACAGAAACAATAGATTTATTGAAGCCTTCAGGAGATGAGACAGGCACAGGTAGAAAGTTGCAAGTGAGGGGCTATACGGGTTTACAGAATATATTGACTCCAGGGCACTGGGGCACTGGGGTTCACACTTATTGTTATGGGAAGTTACAAGCTTGGCATAATACAAAACATCAGACGGATCCCAGGAAGTCTGGTGCGGCTATCACACTTCCAAGGCCGCACCGGCCTGAGGGAGTACTGGCAGGAAGAACAGCGGGGGGGAAGATACATGGGCCATCAGGCCTGGCGCCTGAGACCAGAAGGTGTGAACTGCTTTTACGAGTTCACTGATAACACCGCAGGTGATGGAAAGCAGAGACACAAAGACAGAGACCCTCACATTCTGCCCCCCTTAAGGCCCCCCTCCGAGAGGACGAGGCTTATCGGGATAAGCGAGGTGGAATTCTCGGACCAAGCGAGGAGCTGCCATGTGGGGTGCGGCCACCCATTCGTCATGAGCGGAGCCAAGGTTTTTCCAGCGAACAAAGTAAAACAGTTTCCCTTTCTTCCATTTGGAATCTAAAACCTTGGATATTTCCAAATGGGTATCCCCTCCTACTACGGTAGGAATCTCATGAGCGGGAGGGGGGTGGAACTGGGGAGCTGCTACATAAGGTTTGAGGAGGCTTATATGGAAGACTGGATGAACTCCCTTGAGAGTCTTAGGGAGACTCAGTTCTACGGTAACCTCGTTGATTACTCTGGTAATGGGGAAAGGTCCTACATAACGGTCGCTCAGTTTTTTGCAGGGGCGAAGAGAGCGGAGGTTTTTGGTGGACAGATAGACTTGCTCCCCCACCTTGAGTTCCCATCCCGGAGACCGGTGTTTGTCTGCTTGTTCCTTGTACTTGCTTTTTGCCCTTTCCAGATTTTTGAGCAACCATGGCCAGGTGGATTTAACCACCTGAATCCACTCCTGAAGATCAGGGGTAGACTGGAGCTCTGGCGAGACGGGGGCAGAACCGAAAGGGCCAAAATCCGTCCCGTATATAACTTGGAAGGGACTAAAGCCGGTAGAGGAATGAGGCGCATTGTTGTACGCATATTCGGCAAATGGCAGCAGGTCGACCCAGTCGTCCTGGTGGAAATTTACATAGCAACGCAAATAACATTCTACTACCGCATTTACTCGTTCCGTTTGACCATCCGTTTGGGGGTGATAGGCGGAAGAAAGGCCCTGTTCCTCCACTCCCATTAACTTTAGGAAAGCCCGCCAGAATTTGGCAACAAACTGGACCCCCCGGTCGGAGAGGACCTTCCTCGGGATCGAGTGTAGCCTGAGGACGTGCGTGATGAACAGTTTAGCTAAGCCCTGGGCTGAAGGAAGACCTGCACATGGAACGAAATGAACCTGTTTGGAAAAGAGGTCTGTGATAACCCAGAGAACCGTTTTCCCCCGACTTGGAGGTAGGTCGGTGATAAAATCCATGGCGATGACTTCCCAGGGACGGGAGGGGTTCTCAAGCGGTTTGAGAAGCCCCGGGGGTTTTCCCATCCGTTTCTTGGCTGTGGCGCAGGTGGGGCAGCTGCGCACATACAACTCTACATCAGATCTCATACCGGGCCACCAGAATTGCCTTCGAACCAGGTGAAGCGTTTTTATGAAACCAAAATGACCCGCTAGCCTGGCCCCATGTACAAGTCCCAATACTTCTTTGCGAAGGGAAGATGGGACATATAGTTTCCCCCCTTGCACCCACCAAGTGTTGGTTCGTTCCAAGCCAGTGGGGAGGAGATGGTGCTCCTCCTCCTGTAAGGAGGCGTCCCGGAGTCGCTGTTGGAATGCTTCCGGGATACCTTTGAGCGTAGGGGGGGTCTCCGGTTGGCGGGCTTGGGATCGGGTGGTGACGGCCAAGCCAGGGACTTCCCCTCGCTGTTCGGGAGTGAACAGGGAGTCGACGGGGCGATCGAAATCGTTGCGATACTGGGGAAGTCGTGACAAAGCATCAGCTAGGGCATTTTCTTTGCCAGGGACATGTTTGAGGGTGAACCGGAATTTTGCAAAAAATTGGGCCCACCGAATTTGTTTGGCATTGAGTTTTCTAGCTCCCTTGAGAGCCTCAAGATTCTTGTGATCTGTGCACACTTCGAACGGCAGCTCGGCCCCCTCTAAGAAGTGTCTCCATATGGTAAGGGCATGTTTGACCGCTGCTGCCTCCTTCTCCCAAATGGCCCAGTTGATTTCGGACTGGGAAAACTTCTTGGAGAAGTAGGCGCATGGCCTCAACCGTCCCCCCTCATCCCTCTGCAATAGGGCCCCGCCCATGGCTACATCCGAGGCATCCACCTGCACCACGAAGGGCTTGGTGCAATCCGGGTGAGCCAAAACGGGTTCGGATGAAAAAAGTAGCTTTAAACGTTCAAAAGCTTGCTGGCACTGGGGAGACCATTGCAGACGGGCTGAGGGGAGTGCGGCGCTAGCCCCCCTGTCCTTGGTACGCAACAGGGCAGTGAGGGGAAGCGCAACTTGGGCAAAGTTGGGAATGAAATTCCGGTAAAAGTTGGCAAACCCCAAAAACTGTTGAAGTTGGCGGCGGGTAGTGGGGGTTTCCCAGTCCCGCACCGCCTGGACCTTGGCGGGGTCCATTTCCAACCCTTGGTGGGAAATCACATACCCCAGAAATGTAATAGAAGGTTGGTGGAATTCACACTTGGACACCTTAGCATACAGTTTGTGCTCCCGCAGCCGCTGGAGCACTTCTCGCACTAGGCGCACATGTTCTTCCATGGTCTCAGAGTAAATAAGAATGTCATCGAGAAATACCACCACCCCCCGAAACAGTAAATCATGCAAAACTTCATTAATTAATTGCATAAAGACACTCGGAGCCCCCGAAAGTCCGAACGGCATGACCAGGTACTCAAACATCCCAAAACAACTGGAAAAGGCCGTTTTGGGTTCGTCTCCTTCTTTGATGCGAATGCGGTGGTAGGCTTCTACCAAGTCCAGTTTGGTGAAGATTCGGCCCTCCTTTAATTGTGCTAGAAGGTCAGGAATAAGAGGGAGGGGGTAAGCATTAGACTGGGTGACTGCGTTCAGTCTGCGAAAGTCAATACACAGTCTTAAATCTCCCGTCTTTTTCTTTACAAAGAAAGCTGGGGCTGAATAAGGAGCCTTGGAGGGGCGTATGAAACCCCTCGCCAGATTGACATCCAGATAGTCTCGCAATACAGTCTTTTCACTAGGGCTCATGGGGTAAACCTTTCCCTTAGACAGTTTGCCTTCCCCTACAATCTCGATGGCACAGTCCGTTTCTCTGTGGGGAGGCAGTTCGTCGCACTCTCTAACATCGAAAACATCAGTAAACTGCGAGTACTCAGAGGGTAATTGAGGAGAGACTGGGGCGGGGGACCCTACCAGTGCGGCGGCTGGAGTTCTGAGTACCCGTTCCTTGTCATGCAACCCACAGGGGTTATCGGGGAAGGAAAGCACCCGTTTAACCCAATCAATGGAGGGATTGTGTCCCCTTAACCAGTTCATCCCTAACACCACAGGGGTTACAATAGGGGCGATGGTGAAATACAACCGTTCCCAATGTTCCCCCACGGACATAATCACGGCTGCAGTTCTGTGGGTCACAGGGCCCCGTTTAAAGTCACTCCCGTCCATTTGGGAAAAACGGAGGGGTCCCGGAAGCCGCTTGCGCCGGACACCCAACTTCTTGGCAGTTTCCTCATTTATCATGGTGCGGGCACACCCCGAGTCGACCAACGCGGGGACCTCTAACGGGGGACCCCCTTTGGGTAGGGACAGATGAACACGCACAAATACATTGTCCTCTTGGGCGCTTACCATCGGTGGAGCTCCTTGCACAACGATAGGGACGGTCTGCTGCGGAGCCCCCTCTACAGCAGACCGACGGCGTTTTTTGCCGGCTGTTCCCACTCTTCCTCCTCGCTGGAAGAGGGGGACGGGGTGGTGGCTTCCGGGGAGCCGTCCGAATCAAAGACGGTATTTGTAATCCGGGACCCCGATGGGACCGTAGAGTCGGATGCCCCATCCTGGGGGCGCGCGTGGAGAGCGGAGGGTGCGCCGGAGCGCCGGCTCAGTGGTCCACTTCTGCGGCGAGGCTGGCTGTCGGCGGCCGGTTTCGTCGGCTCGGCCTGGGTTTGGCGGGGGGGGGCCGGACGGCCTGAGCGAGAGGGGCATTGCGATGCAAAGTGACCCTTTCCCCCGCAGATCAGGCAGACGCCGGCCTCGAACCGCTTGCGGCGTTCCGCGGCCGAGAGACCCCCGCCACCCCCTTGCCGGAGTTCCCGGCCACGGTCACCTCGGGGCCTGGGGTCTCGCCCAAGCCGTTGCTTGGACAAGTTCAGGAGTTGTTTGCGATTCTCGATGTCAGCAGCATGGCGAACCCAACCTTCCACATCCGGGGGGTTCCCTTGCATGAAGGCCCAATGTTGGAGGTCTGGGTTGAGACCCTCCCTGAAACATTGTACCAAGGTAGCTTCACTCCAGTCCAGAATTCGGCTAGCCAGTGACTGGAACTCACTTGCATACTGCGCCACCGACTTAGTCCCTTGGCGCAGTTGCATCAGGGAGGCTTTAGCCCGCTCACCCAGAGTCGGGTCCTCAAAACGGTTTCGGAGTGCTACCATGAACTCGTCCAGGGTTCGCAGCACCGGCGAGCGGAGTTCATACTGCAACACCATCCAGGCAGCCGCCTCCCCTTGCAGTAAGGAAGCCACGTACTGCACCCGGGACTCCTCAGAAACGAAGGTTCGGCCTTGTTCCCGCATAAAAATGTCTACTTGGACCATAAAAAAGGTCAACTGGTCTCCCGACCCGTCATACGTGACTTTCAGGTCCCGACGGGCCGGGGGGGCAGGGGTTGCGGGCGGAACTACCGGCGCCCCGTCTGGGGGAGCACCGGCTGGAGGTTGCAACTTCAGCGCATCTAGGGTCGTGGCCATCTCACCCATTACGCGTTGCATGATCTCCATCTGCTCCTGCATAGCCCGGCGGTCTTCCTGCCACTGCTTTCGTTCTTCCTCCATGAGGGCCTCTTTGCGGGCCGGGTCCCCTTCGAGTCCCGTGCTGGGGAAGGCCAACCGGCGATCCTTCGCCGCAGTCCGCGAGAGCGACCAGCCCTTGGGAGAGTCCAGCCAATAAGTAAGCCCCCGGGGACGTCCGTCCCGATCTTGGTCGGGGGCGCGATCCTTCGGTTTCTTTGGCTTGGCTCCCTCCTCCTTCGGGTCCGGCTTCTCCGGCTCGTCCGGTTCCTTGGGGGCATCGGGGTTAGGGGTGGTGTCCTCGTCGGCTGACATTCTGTCCAAAGCGGTACAGCTGCAGTCCGAGAGGCAAGGACTTGCAACTTAATGTGAGAGATCCCCCTCTCTGAGTTTGCTTCTCCAAATCAGTTGCTCAGACGTTGATACAGAAACAATAGATTTATTGAAGCCTTCAGGAGATGAGACAGGCACAGGTAGAAAGTTGCAAGTGAGGGGCTATACGGGTTTACAGAATATATTGACTCCAGGGCACTGGGGCACTGGGGTTCACACTTATTGTTATGGGAAGTTACAAGCTTGGCATAATACAAAACATCAGACGGATCCCAGGAAGTCTGGTGCGGCTATCACACTTCCAAGGCCGCACCGGCCTGAGGGAGTACTGGCAGGAAGAACAGCGGGGGGGAAGATACATGGGCCATCAGGCCTGGCGCCTGAGACCAGAAGGTGTGAACTGCTTTTACGAGTTCACTGATAACACCGCAGGTGATGGAAAGCAGAGACACAAAGACAGAGACCCTCACAATGGGTTTTACATGAGTTAGGAAGGAGTGGTTGCTTCGGTTCCTCTCTGCGTGATTCTGATCCTTACCCTCCATATGATCACCATATTACAGCCTCAGATTCTATCTTGGGGGGGTTCTGAGTGGTTTCTCAAAAGAAGAATGTTGAGTATGAACACGCTCAGCTTTAGATGCCTTTCCTATCTGATAGTAATATTCAGGGAAGAGGGAGGGGAGCTAATGAAACGGGTGACGTTATGATGTCAGAAAGGCTGGAGCCAAGGTTGGTTTGCTGAAGGAATACTCTGCATGAATCTGTGCAGGCTGGTTCAGCCATCAAGGAGATTATATTCTCAACAGTTAAAGCTGTTTATACATTCCAAACTGCTCTGACTGCCTCTTTGTGGGAAGTTGTTTACATGGATTTATTTTGGGAAAATTCCATCCGACGGAACCCAAGATTTCTTCATAAATCATTGAATCTAGCTTGTGTACTGATTTAAAAAAATCTGGTTAGTCATTTATTCTTTGGGGCAGTCTTTCACAGTGAATGTTCATTACATACATGTATGCATGTTGTCTGTCTGTGAAAGGCCACTTACACAGCGAGAGTAAAGATTACAGCTCGCTTCTGGGAAGGGTGGGCATTTTAGGAAAACATGGATTGAAAACTGAGCACAATTCACTCATCTATCTACATCTGCTTTACATCCTCTCCATGCAAGATCTGCTTAGGGCTGTACATACAACACGGCTGAGTACAGAAAATGAACATAGAGGGGGGAACAAGTTCATGGTCACATGGATGGAACCTACACCTGCACAGGCGGCAGAGGGCTGTTAGGCACAATTCTGCTTCACCTTTATTTGTGTTGCCCTGACACTGATATTTCATGTGTACACAGGACTAGTGACAAGAGTCATCAAAGAGGATATTGTACACAAGCAGGTCTATTGGTAAACTTCTTCAGTTTACCTATTCCACAGGAGTACACAGGAGCACAGAATGTAGCCTTGGGTATGGAATTCAGATTCTTAAGAATTTCTTCATGGCTGTGAAGATACATTTGAGATTGTATGGGCGCTGCCCATCAGTAGAATGAAGGGTAGCAGTGGCATCCTAAGAAGAGCCACAACCTTCGAAATCCATTGGAATTCATGAGAAGGATATCACTCTGCTGAGGGCTGCAATGTAAGGCCAACTTTTACCAGACAGCAAATGAGGTGGGTGGATAAAGCCTGTACCTCAACTGCATGAAACTGTTCTCCATACATAAAAAGAACTAGAAGTACCATTTTGGGAGAAAGGCAGCCTACATGTGGTAGAAGGCTAGGGTTCAACCTTTGCACCTGACATCTGGTTTTCTTCTTTGTGAGCAGGAAACTACAGTTGTGTGCAAAAGCACTCTTTTATGTGAGTTCTGAAGTGGTATGCCCCAGACACAAGTTGACTACCAGTTTCTGCTCTGTGTGAGAATTAAGATTTTCCAAAGGATGGGGGGGGAGTGTTATGTTTTATTACATTTTACAAGTACAAAAAAACCCTGTCTATACTAACTACTACAGACAGAAATTCAGTATAGGCGGCCACACAATTAACTGATAGTATTAATATATGCTTCATAAATAGTAGCCCTATGATTCCAACAAATACTACACAACAAACTCCAATAGGAGTCTTATTCACCATACAATATTCACAATATTAATTTCTATATAGTCCTTAAATTAAACTTGCTGTTGAGCAGTGTAGTTGTCAGCTGTAGGAACAACTTCATAAACTCATGATGGCGGTCTTCAAAGGCACAGACAGCCTTCTTGAGTAATTCTACCATTTCATAAGCAAACTTCTTCAGTGTAGCCATCTTGAAGCCAATTTTGAGTCAGCTTTTTCCTAATGCGTAATGTTTCTCGGTTTTCTTTATCCCGCCCAGTCACTCCCACCTCCAGCCCACTTTTCGATGATAGGACTGTGGTTAAACCACTCTCACTCCTCTCCCACACCCTTAAGATGAATAGTTGTTTTTTTTAAGGCACTAAAATATCAGTATATCACTAAAGCATTGTAACAACAGGCTTAGCAGGTTCTCTGAATTCCCAGCTTTCATTTTAAAAGAAAGGTAAGTATCTAGCTCCTTCTCTCACAGAGATATGCCTTTTTCCTTATATCTCCATGAGGGAGGAGCTAAAGACTCTAGCGATATATCAATATTTCAGTGCCTTTTTTAAGAGAAGGGGAGTGCTATGACACCACTGATGATGACAGCACCCTGCCTTGAAAATCCTCATTATTGAAGGTATGAGTCAGCAGTGTATCACTTTACTCTGCTCTGGTTAGACCTCACCTAGAGTATTGTGTTCAGTTTTGGACACCACAATTTAAGAAAATGTAGACAAGCTGGATCGTGTCCATAGGAGGGCAACAAAGATAGTGAGGGGTCTAGAGACCAAGTCCTATGAGGAAAGGTTGAAGGAGCTGGGTATGTTTTGCCTGAAGAGAAGACTGAGAGGGGTTATGTTAACCATCTTCAAGTATTTGAACGGCTGTCATACAGAGGATGGTGCCAAATTATTTTCTGTTGCTCCAGAAGGTCGGACCAGAACCAACGGGTTGAAATTAAATCGAAAGCGTTTCCATCTAGACATTAGGAAGAATTTTCTAACAGTTAGAGCTGTTCCTCAGTGGAACAGGCTTCCTCGGGAGGTGGTAAACTCTCCTTCCCTGGAGGTTTTTAAGAAGAGGCTAGATGGCCATCTGTCAGCAATGCTGATTCTATGACCTTAGGCAGATGATGAGAGGGAGGGCACCTTGGCTATCTTCTGGGCATGGAGTATGGGTCACTGGGAGGTGGGGTAGTTTGGAATTTCCTGCATTGTGCAGGGGGTTGGACTAGATGACCCTGTACCTTCCAACTGTATGATTCTATGCATGTGTAAAAGAAAATAAACTGAGTCCACAGCTGTAAAAACACAGAGGGGGAAGCAGACATGAAGAAGAACCATGGCCAAACTGATGCTTGTGGGTCAACTGCCAAGAAAATTAGGAGTAAGGCAAGCATGCAGTGGGTGGCAGATGAATCTCCCTGGGGAGAGAGTTCCAGAATTTTGGTGCCACAACCAAGAAGGGCCTCTTCCATGTTGCCATCTGCCATATTTAAAGAAGTGGGGGCACCTGTAGTGGGCCCTTGGAAGATTACTGTAGTGGTCAGGCGGGTTCATAAGGGAGTAGCCAGCCCTTTGGATATGCTGGTCCCAAAATAAACAGGGCTTTGAAGGTCAAGACCAGCACCTTGAATTGTGCCGGAAAACAAGTTGGAGAAGCCAATATAGGTGGGCCAAGACTGGAGTGATATGGTCACTATGACCCACTCCAGTCAACATCCTGGTGGCAGCATTCTGTACCAATGGAAGTTTCCGAACACTTTTCAAGGGCAGCCCTACGTAGAGTGCATTGCAGTAGTCTAATCTAGATGGAGCCAGGGCACACACCACAGTGGCCAGATCTTTTCTGCCCAGTTCTGGTAAAAGGCATTCTTGGCTACAGCTGCCATCTGTTTATCCAGCAGTAGTCTCAGGTCCAAGAGCGCTGGCAGACTATGGACATGTTCCTTCAAGGGGAATGCAACCTCATCTGGAACAGGTGACACTTTAAATCCCAGGTCAGACATTCCACCCACCAGTAGAAGGATTAAGCTTCAATTTATTTACCCGCATCCTCTCCAAACCTTCCTCCAGGCACCAGTTCAGAGTTTTTACAGCCTCCCTGAGATCAGCCAGAAGCACAACATAGAGCTGAGTGTCATCTTCATATTGATGACAACTAGAGTTGCCAGGTCCCTACCTGCTACTGGCGGGAGCTTGCTTGTTGTGGGCTGGGGGGAGCGATCCGTGCGCTGTGTGCACATGCAATAATGTCCCTTCTGGATTTACCCCAGAAGCAACAGGGACACTCTAGCACACCCCTTAAAAAAAAAACCTCTATGGAAACTATAGAGTTTTTGGAGGAATGTGCTAGAGAGTCCCCATCACTTCCGGAGTAAACCTGTCTGCTTTAGCTGGTCTGCTTCCGCCCAGCGGCTAGCTGAGGGGCAGCTGGCAGGCTAGCTAATTAGCGGGCAGTTGCCCACGATTAACTGCCATATGGCAACCCTAATGACAACCCAGCCCAAATCTCTGGATTATCTCACCCACTGTAGATGTTAAAGAACATAGGAGACAAGATGGAACCTTGTGTGACCCCACAGGCTGAAGGCCAAGAGGTTGAGCAGAAGTCCCCCAGCACCACCTTCTGGACCATTCCTCCTGGTAGGACTGAAACCAAAGCAGAACAGTGTCTCCCAATCCTAGCCCAGATAGGTAGTCCAGAAGGATACCATGACTGATGGTATACAAAGCCTCTGCTAAGTCCAGGAAAATCAAGCGTTACATTTCCTCATGCAGGTCATCCACCAGGGCAATCAAGGCTATTTCATACCTATAACCAGGCCTACAGCCAGATTGGAAAGTATCTGCCTCATCAAGGAAAGCCTGGAGTTGTCCACCCATTCAATAACCTTGATTGAGAAAGGAACGTTTGAAACGGGTTGATGATTTTTGAGATCTCCTGGGTCCAGTATAGGCTTCTTTAGAAGTGGATGCACCACAGCCTGTTTCAAGGTTGGGGTAACCACCTCCTATCTTAAGGACAGCCAGTGTGGTGTAGTGGTTAAGAGCGCCAGAATAATATCTGGAAGACCTGAGGAATCCCCACTTGTGCCATGGAAGCTTGCTGGGTGACCTTGGGCCAGTCACATTCTCTCAGCCTAACCTATTTCACAGGGTTGTTGTGAGGATATAAAGAGAAGAGAATATTGTGAGCTGCCAGGTCCCCATTGGGGAGAAATGCGGGGTATAAATGAATTAAATAAATAATAAATAAAGGAAGCATTAACTACCTTTCAGACCTAGTCAGCCAACCCTCTCCCCCAAATCGGAATGGGTGAAAGAGATTTTGTCTGCAAAGTGCTGAGCAAAACAGTCACAGTAGGCCACTGAGCAGTCCTCCTCCTCCTGCAGGCCAGATCCCAACAGGCCTCTACCACCTGGAACAGCTCCACGTAGGATGGCAAATAAGTCCTGTGCAGGCCTACTTCATAGATAAGCTGGAGTATTTCAGGATACATTGGTATATCTGGAGCAACACTGGTATTGCACTGGCACAACCTCTGTGTCAGTGTAGAACTGAACAGTGTAAGGTCATGCCACGGGAGGAGCCAGACTAGGCTTACCAAGTGCCCACTTCCAGCAGGAAATCTCCTACCACCACCACTGAAGCTCATGTTGGGAGAGAAAAAGGAGGTTTGTTTCTGACCCAGAAGTGATGCAACAATGGGATTATGCTCTAGGGATTTCCCAGTCTCTATTCGTTTCACCATAGAGATTTGGGGGGATTCCTAGACTGTCATCTGGAATTAATGTCATTTCTAGGTCAGACACAACCCTCTGCAAGCCCTGCCCCAGAAATTTCCTGGAGTTTGTGGGCAGAGGCATGGGAACCCTAAGATGGACAGTTGGCTGGTGCAGTGTTACACCACTGAAAACCACATGTATCACTCAGACATTCCACAGAGGCTCATGGAAATGAAACACTCAAGACTTCCCCCTGCTCCCAAGCAACCCCACAGAGTTTAGGATCCTGACTAACCATGTAGCCAATCAGAAACCTCCAAAGCAGCCGATCATAGCCTAATATGTATACAAAACCTAATCAAGACACTTATTGGAGGTAGGACTTCCGGGGGCTGAGCTGATCCCGGCGCTTGTCTCTTGAGAGAGCTCTCAAGAGAATCCAAGATACGCTCTAATTGGAGTGATTTATTTCACTCCAACCCAGTCCTAATTAGTGGATTGGGATACAGGAATTCCTCTGCAGCCTGAAGATAGCAGTTTGACGCCCATACTCTCCAAAGGAGCTTTTTTAAGTCCCCCGGAGGTTTGGAGACTGTCCTGCTTTGCATCGAGGGGAGAAAGCATCGCTGTGAGCGCTTTCTTTGGCGTCTGGCCAGGATCTCCACCACCTATTACCAACTTATCAACTAATTAACAAACAAATACCTCACTATCTGAAGTCTATGTGAGTAACAAGAATACTTTCACTTTTACCGGGAATAGAAGAGCAGCCTGGCTGTTAGAAATAATTGGGAACTCCACATTCTCCCCACCCCCATCAAAAAACTGACTGGCTGAGATAAGACTTTGGATAAAGCAGTAAAGAAGTTATAAATTTGGGTAGACTAAACAATTGACTTTTTGATGGACGTGACAAATACCAATTGGACTCTATGACGTTTGAGGGAAAAGGAGCACTAAACCCCTACCCCCCCTTGGTCACAATACCTTTTCCGGGTTAGGAAGATCAGCCTGCCACGTACTCAAAATTGAAATGCCTGTCGACTCTGCAGAAGGGAAGTACAGAACTACGCATGACCAGAAACTCCCCCGGTGCATCCAATAAAAGGCTTATACTAAAAACTACAAAAAGGGGAAGATGGAAGGTCCGTGGCTGTATCATTTCTGGGGGACTTCCTGTTTCCTGTGACTGTTGACCTAGAGCGGCCAGCAAAAAACTCGTTGGTATTTTAAACTTTGAAGAAAATCACAGTGATTGTGCTTGATAAAAGTTAACAGTCTACCCACACCCTGGAGAAAATGGAAAAAATCCAAGATCTGTTTGCCCAGCAGTATGAGGCTTCTGCTAGATGGTATGAACAAATGTTAAAAAAACAGCAGCAGATGGCAAAGCAGATAAAATGGATGGCTGTTACTAGGGCTGTCGATTCGGTTTGGCCCAAACAAAAAAACAGCTGAATTTCCCCCGATTCGGCGGTTTTTCGGTTCGGATTGAACCAAACTAAAAAAGGGGGGAAACGGGGAGCCGAATTCGGCGAGTTCAGGGTGTTCCTGAATAAATTCAGCGAATTTGGGCCCTTTAAACAGATCTGTTTCCCCATGCGCCTTCAGGGACCTGCCTGCGCAGACAGCGCAGAGGGACTTAACAACCCACTGCCCCTCTTCCCGGGACAGGTGCAGATCTGTCCCCCCCCCCGTGCACGCCTTCACGGAGCTTCCCTGAAGGCATGCGGGGGGCCCTTTAAACATCTGCACCTTCCAGCTGGAAGGCACAGATCTGTTTAAAGAGCCCCCGTGCGCCTTCATGGAAGCCCTGTGAAGGCCCATAGGGGGCTCTTTAAAGACCCCCGCCCCTTCCCGACTCTTTGAAGTGGTGAGCGCCACCTGGGCAGGCGGCGCCCAGCACTTCAAAGACACGGCTGAATTTTTCCCCGAACTCTGGATCTCCCGCCGAATTTCAGGGATCCGAAGCAGGGGAGTTCGACCTTCGGCACGGCCCGAATTATTTTTTCAACAGCCCTAGCTGTTACAATGAATGTTGATATCCAGTTACCTGCCCAAAAAATAAATGAGGAAGACCTTAAAGGTTCTATAGAATTGCCACTTGATGACAAGAAAGAAGAAAGACAGAGGAAAT
This sequence comes from Euleptes europaea, assembly GCF_029931775.1. Lineage (NCBI taxonomy): Eukaryota > Metazoa > Chordata > Lepidosauria > Squamata > Sphaerodactylidae > Euleptes > Euleptes europaea. The sequence goes on from NC_079312.1 coordinate 155,902,261, forward strand.
ACTCAGATGAAATGGGAAATTTCAATAAGCAAAGTGCGATAATCCTGCTACCAACAATGGATTTGACAGTGACGGACTTGGATTTGTGTCTCTATAACCTGCCTAAGGAAATCTTTAACATATGCTTGGAAGAAAATTGGAGCTGGCAAGATTCCTTTACTTGAACGTGGGATGGAACAGACTACAACCTGGATATACTATGAAGACCATCTGTATGCAGAAGAGACTTCAATAATGACCTCCAAGGATGATTTCCGATGCCTATTGCTATTGGAGGCAAGAAGGAAATGCTGGAAATTCCGAGCAAAGAGACTAATATAAAAGGGTTGGGTCTTCCTTGGTGATATGATTAAAGGGAATGGGTTAAAGGGACTGGTTTAAATGGAAAGAGAATCATAATTGATATTGATTTATTAGAATATTAATGCTTAAAATAAAGAATGGGCGAACCTTGCTGGAAATTATATACATAACGCAACTATTCTTTTAATGAATGGAAAGAGATGTTGGGTAATTCTTTTGATTATTATATAGGGGGTAAGGAGGCGTGGAGAACTTATTGTGAAAATTATTTTCTGATGGATCAACTTAAAGGATACATTTTGATTTAATCCCGTGTATATATTTTGTATAATGACTAATTAGGATACCATAAGATTTGTATTAGATAAAACAGGAAAAGGATGAATTTTTTATATAGATGGGGATTATGGTGTTAGCAAAAGTAATTACAATTTATTTTCAGATGGAAGAAAGTGAAGGGGAAGTCATTTTTATTTGTATTAGAAATTTTATTAGACTTTAATTTACATTTATTAATTTTTATAACTGAGTAGTGACACATGTATGAGGTATTAAATGAGAAAATAATAAAAATTCTTTAAAAAAAAGACACTTATTGGAGGTTGATAGCAAACAGCAGAAAAAATTGCAAAGCCCTGGACAAGAGATCTGAAAATCCCAGTAAATCCAGAGGTTTGGGCACTCATGCTAAGAAGTGGTTTAACATTTTCTGTAATCACCTCTGCCAAAGAAAATTTAATAAAAATGCTGTATCAATGGCATCTGTCACCCTCTAAATTGGCAAAAAAGGGGGGTCTTACGGGGATTGTTGGATATGTGGAGCTGCTAATGCAAGTTTTATACATTTATGGCAGGAATGCAGCAGAGCAGTAGAATACTGTACTGGAATATGATTGCTACGATGATCTCTCAAGGTATAAGGAAAGAGTTACCATTATCCCCTAAGGTTTTCTTGTTGAATTGCATTAATTGCATGATTTCTAAAAGAAATCCACAAATTTGTGCTTAATGCAGTAACACTGGCAAGGTTAACACTTGCCCAAAATCAGAAGGAAAATATAATCCTGAAGAAGGAGGAGTGTCTGGAGAAGCTGACAGAGTATATTCATCTGGGTAAACTAACCTGTCTATTACATGGCCAAAAGTCTGAAAAGTTTGAAAAACTGACTTTTTTTTGTCTAGAACGTGCAGTTATTTTGAGCTTGTATATTTTGATGTCGATGTATTTAGTAATGTGTATTTTAGACTCTTGTTTTTATTTTGTTTGTTTTAATAAAGTATATTTATTTTAAAAAAAACTAACCAGGACACTAACTCTGCTCTGCATAGAATGCCTATGACTATTTCATTTCAGGACACGGTCAGGAAAGGGGATACTATTATCTCACAACTGGGGATGCAAGAACAATGCACCCCTCCCCCACCCCCGGGCACTTGACCTGCATATTGCCTCCGAAGCTGCCATTTCCTCCAGGGAGCTGATCACCATTGTTTGGTGGTTTACCTTGTACCTCGTATATATATTAAGGTTTTTCCTTATAAGTAGTAAAGTGTATTTGAATTAAGTGTATTGGTGGCTGCGTACTGAATAATTCCTTAACCGGTGTTGCAAAACCTTTTGTATTTCCTCCAGGGAGCTGATCACTGTTGTTTGGAGATCAGTTCTTTGTAGGGTTGCCAGCTCCAGGAAGGAAACTTTCTGGAGATTTGGGGAGTGGAGCCTGGAGTGGCAGGGTTTGGGGAAGGGAGGGACTTCAATGGGGTATAATGCCATAGAATCCACCTTCCAAAGTGGCCATTTCCTCTGTCGCCTGGAGATCAGTTGTAATAGTGGGAGATCTCCAGCCATCACCTGGAGGCTGATGAGAACTCCAGGCCCCTAGTGGTGGAGGGAAATTGATCCCTGTACTAATCTCCCTACCTCATGTGGATGATGCACACAGACTTCTATCTTTGCTAACAGTTGCTTGGCCAGGACTGGATTAAGACAACTTGAGGCTTTAAACTATGTTAAGTTTGAGGCTCCATAGCATTACCAAAAATATGATATTTTAATATTTTTAGTAATTTTTTCCCTTTCAAGGCTGTTCATAATCTGAGGCCTTAAACTGTAGTTTACTTAGCTTGTGCATTAATCTAGCTCTGGCTTTGGCAATTGGAGTCTGTTTATACATGCAGACTTTCTCCTGATGAATCAGAGTTAAGTGCTAACTACACTTCTGCAGAAGGCTTGTGTTATAATAGTCCTATATCATGGCTCCAGAATTATGTAGCATAGTTTTTAAAATTATCCCAGAGAAAACCCAGCCCCCCCAAAAGAAAAAGTCTCCCCCCCCCCAAACAGACTAAATGTTGAAGTTGTAATTCAAGCAGGGCTGGCTTTTTCCACACATGGTGGCAATGTAATGAAATTAAGAAATTTTGGCAAGAAATAATAACTTTATTAGAGAAAAACACTGCTTAGGAATTGACTTTAGATCCAACTGCAGTTCTGCTTAGGAATTTGAAGGATGCAGTAAGAGATTCAGATTGCAGACCATTAAGGAATATACTGATAGGGGGAGGCCAAAAGACAGAGGCATGATCTCTGCCTGGAAGGGGTGTATAAATTAAGCCCAAATGGAGAAACTGATGAGTATTATCTGCTTAGCATCCTGATTCTAAACATGGTCAATCAGAAATAGGAGGAAATATGGAACATGGAATTGAAGCATGATTCATAAACAGCCCGGTTCCTATCCAGCTACTACTTAATTCTAGATTTATTCTCTCTCTTTGTATTTATGATCTCCTTTGAATATTATTATTATTATACTGTCATTACTTACTTGATACATTATTCTTAGCCCTTTCCTACACATGTTGGAACTAAGCCAGACTGAGTTCTATGGGGTTTACTTTCAGATACGTATGCATACTATTACAGCCTCTGTTAGTTTTGAATTATTATGGGAAGTTGAGCAAAGATTTTTTGCCAGAACAGTCAAAGTGAATTGGAAAGCAGTTTCTGTGACCCAAGCCCCAGATTCAAAACAGCGAAAATCCATGCAGGATTAATAGGATCATGTACAAGTGTTGATAAGTATGATAAAGATAGATACAACTCTCACGGAAGATCTTGCGATAACCTGATCTAACAATGCAAGTTGCTCGTTATCAGGTGCTAGGATGATCACATTGCTCTGGCTGATGAGACCACAGATGCCTTGAGATAGGGGAGCTGTAGCCCAGATAGGAAGCCAGTACTGGAGCACCGGTAATGCTCCGCCATGCAGCAGCGGAGAGGAGAGGAGCACTGGTGGGAGATCCCCGCTGGCAGTGGGTAAGTTATAACCCCATGATCACCAGATCCCAGGATCAGGAGGATTCTGGTCTGCACTTTCCTCCTCTACATGGAACTTGACTCTTAGTCAAGTAATAGTAAAGCTGAGCTGAGCTGAAGGTCCAGAATCACCTTCATCTCTTAAAGATAGAATGGAAGAGACAATGCCTTCTTGAGTAAATGAAGAAAAGACAGGATTGCATGAATGCTTTGGAGTTTCTCAGAGGACAAAGTAACTCCATTGAGTAATAGGATTGCCAACCTCCAGGTACTAGCTGTAGATCTCCTGCTATTACAACTGATCTCCAGTCGATAGAGATGAGTTTACCTGGTAATTTTGGTAATTTTACTCTATGGCATTGAAGTCCCTCCCCTCCCCAAACCCCACCCTTCTCAGGCTCCGCCCCAAAAACCTCTCGCCAGTGGTGAAGAGGGACCTGGCAACTCTATCGAGTAAAGAGCTCTTTTATTTATATAAATTGGCCCTATTGTGTCACAACTTAAATAAGGAGAGGCCCAGCCACACATTCAATGCACACGAAGATAAGCATTTTAGAAGTACAAAGCCAGAGAAAGCTGCAATCTACATATCTCTTAAAACATGTCTCATAAAGCCCGTTATGTTTTTTTAATAAAATTTTTATTATTTTTCTATAGCAATCAAACAAAGTATTCAACAATCAATACAAGTAAACATCAGAGTATATATTCTAATTAATAATTATTGAAAATACATCCATATATAGATAATAAAAAATAAAATATAAAGACTTCCCCTACACCTCCCTCAATCTTATCATTTATTTGTTATCTCCTTTGTTTAAGATTCTAATCCTAATATTATTACAAACATTTATAAACATTTACTATTTCATTTACCTATTTTAACTTAAAGAGGAAAAAAGAAAAAACCAAAAGGAAAAAAGAAAAGATATAAAAAATAGAAATAAAAATGGATTAGATAATATGTAACATTTTTAACCTCCTTTAGAAATAAATATTCTAATTTCTCTGTTTCTCCCACATATCTAATAACTGTCAATTATGTTAATGTCATTAATTATTCTGTTTTTATCAAAGCCAAACCGTTTAATCAGACCTTTTAAGTTAAATCCCCCCCAAAAAAAACTAAACCCTTTGACTCAGTCTCTTTATCTTAAATTTCCAACATCTTCCTCTCTTTCCCAAAAGCTTTGAACAATGAAGGGCATCCATGGAAGTTGTTAATGCAGTTCCCTCTGTAAAAATTGATGTAAGATAGTGAATCTGCAACAGATTTTCTTCCATCTCCCAAGGCGAAGAGAAAAATCCCGGTGTTTCCAGCTGTTTGCCCTTTTAAGTTCTCCCAGTTAACTTTGAAAAGTTCATCAGGTAGTACATACAACCAAAAATCCAAGTCACTTACATTCATCTCCATAGTTATCAGTCGGGTAGATTCGGTTTCTTCTTGCAGGTATATATCTGTCGAAAATCCTTCATAGCTCTCCATCTCCTTTGCAGTGTTTAATTCTTCATTTAATGGTTTATCATTTGGGGAGCTTCCTTCTCTCATCTCAGATCTCATTGTCATAATCCCGACTTTAATGTCCTTAAGATCTCCCAGAATTTCATCCAATTTCCGAATATCAAGTTCATAGGTGTTTGTCAGAGAGAAGAGACGATCCATGCATTTAATCTCACTTTCCATGGTTGCCACTTCTGGTAGTTAATTGAAGTTTAATTTGTAAGATCCAGACAGGAATATGTTGAGTTGTAAAATGATGTTGCGGGGGGTAGAATAAAAAGTTGCATGTCTGCCTCCTTCCTTTTGCCTAGGAACTGGGGAAGTATTTGCCAGTTACACAATGCCACACATCCGGTCTCAAATCCCGTAGTATTCTCACGATGGCAGACGATAGCTGTTTACTCAGAAAAGCCTCCTTCCAGAAATGGGGGGGAATCTGCTCGTCCCTCCTCCTTGCACTTCAGGATTTCTGATTGGTGGCTATACCGTCATTCAAATAGTCCCGATTTTTGTGTCTATCCACTGATTAATTTGATTAAGATCCTGTCGGCTTATCGAATGTTTTTAAATATCAAAGAGTCAACCAAATCTCAGATGGGAGGATTTGAATTCTATAGATATTTTTTCCACTCCTTCAAAGCTTCCAATTCCAGGTAAAACAAAAGAGTTCTTGTTACTTATTCAGATTTTAGAAGATTAGGTATTCTTGCTTAAATATCATTGCTTAGATGGTGATATATAGGGGAGAGATGAGCCTAAATTCCAAGAAAGACATTTACAGCAATGGTTCCTCCTCAAGCCAGACGGAACCTCGTCCGTTATCATTCCCGAATTTTCTAAAAAGGTTAACTCATACCAATTGTTGTGTATGTACATAGTTGGCAAACAGGCAGGGGAACGGAGGAGCTTGAGTCTGGGACGAAGTATCCTAAAACCTGCACATGCGATTGGCTCTGCCGGCTAGCGCCATTGGTCCTAAGCCAGCACACGCCATTGTTACCCCGGGGTTGTTACCCCCTATCACGGATCAGGGTGTGTGCGGCCACGGGCAGGCAGGGTAGCATATAAGCAGGGCCATTTCCATTGTATGCCCAGTTCTGTTCTGTGTTCAATAAAAGCGTTGTTGTTGGAACTCTGTCTCAACCTCGTGTGTCCTCCCCACGTGGAAACAGTGGCGACGGCTGGTAGGCAGTCCAGCTTGCTACCGAAATCACTCTCGCTGAAATCACCTTTGATTCTCCACGACCTCACTGTGCCCAGTAGGCAGTCCGGCTCGCCTTGCTGAAATCCTTTCAACACACTTGAGACTCAGCACCTCGCTACTATGGCCATCAGAGGCTCCCTAGAAGCTTTCAACGATGCCAACCCCAGCGAGTGGGAGAGCTACGGTGACAGAGTTAAATGCTTCCTGGACGCCAACGACGTTGAGGACGCCGGCAAGAAGCGCTCGCTGTTCCTCAGCATGTGTGGGCCACGGACCTTCCAGCTCGCTCAGTCCCTGCTGGCCCCCACCAAGGTGATCGAGGTGCCCTTCAATTAGATAATGGTCGTGCTGGGCAACCATTTCACACCCAAGCCAACGCGCCTCGCTCACTGCCTGCTGTTTCACCTCCGAGACCAAGAGCCAGGCGAGTCCACTGCTGACTATCTCGCCACCCTATGCCAGATGGCCTGGTTCTGCGAGTTCCCGGACCTTAATGGCTCCCTGCTCAACCGTTTTGTCTTCGGCCTCCAGAACGAGAAGGTGTGCCGACGTCTCATTGCCAGAAAAGATATCATCCTCGTGACAGCTGTCGAGGAGGCCACCGCTGCCGAGGCCTCAACCAGAGCCGACTGTGGGGCCAACCGGTGCGCCGCACCTCCCCCACCGCCACCAGCAACCGTCCACTACAAGAGCGGCAGTGATGAGGTTGGCGAAGCAGAGGCCCACAAAATGGCCGTCCAGGGGCACCGGTCGTGGGGCCCAACGGCTCACCCGTGCGCCAGCTGCGTGGACCAGCACGACCGTCGCACATACCATTTCCATGACGCTGTCTGCCATGGATGTGGCCGGAGCGGCCACATTGCTAAGGCCTGCCGCACCGCCAAGAAGGGTCGGCCTGCAGCCCCAGGAAGGAAACATGGCTCCACCCAGCCCATCCACGAGCTTGCCACCGAGGGCCGCTTCACGTCCTGCAGTTGCCACCACGACAACCAGCTGCACAGCATCATCGAGCTTCAAAAGGTCCACGGCGCCCGGAAAGTCTCCGTCACCGTCTCCATCAAGGGCGCCCCATGTGTTATGGAGGTCGACTCCAGCTCAGCACTCTCAATCGTCTCGGCTGAGACCTTCCGCACCTTGGCCATCCGAACGACCCTTCCCAAGCTGCAGCCGTCGGAGATCGTCATCACCAACTACCAGCGCCGCTGGGTGCCGGTTCGGGGCGTCGCCTTCGTGACCGTCTGCCACAAGCACTTCGAGAGCCGCCTGCGCCTCGTCGTCGTGGAGGGTTCTCACACTAGCCTCCTGGGACTCAAGTGGTTCCCCGCCTTGGGAATCCACCTCATGGGCGTAAACCATATCAACCAAGCCCAGCTCGACACCGTCTGGACCGAATTCGAGGACGTCTGGAATGGCCCCCCTGGGTTGCTACAAAAGCCCTCCCGTCCACCTGCTCATCGACCCCACCGCCGCCCCACCCGCCTCAAGCCTCACCGTGTCCCCTTCGCCCTGAAGGTCAGAATTGACACCGAGTTGGACAGCCTCGTCTCACAGGGCGTACTGGAACCGGTCCCGAGCGCACGATGGGAGACTCCGATCGTCACCCCCTCTGAAACCCAACAGCGATGTCGGATCTGTGCGGACTACAAGTGCACCATTAATAAGGCACTTCAGAGTCACGCATACCCAGTGCCCGTGGTGAGCTACCTCCTGGCGTCCCTCGTTGGGGGCCGGGTGTTCACTAAGCTTGACCTGGCACAAGCATATCAACAGCTGCCGCTCGACTCCGCAGATGCCCAGACGATCGTCACCCACCGGGGCACCTTCAGGATGAAGCTACTGCGGTTCGGGGTCAGCACGACACCCGGCATCTTCCAAAACCTCATGGAAGATATCCTGAAGGGCCTTCCCGGCCCTTTCCATACTTCGACGACGTCCTGATCACGGCCACCTCCGAAGGGGACTTCCTCGAATGTGTCTGGGGGGGGTGCTCCGCCGGTTCTGGGATGCTGGCCTCACCGTGAAGCGTGAAAAGTGCCAGCTCGGCCTTCCTCAGGTGGAGTTCCTGGGATACCTGATAGACGCTGACGGAATCCACCCGACCCCGGCCAAAATTGCGGCCATCCACGGCGCCCACCCCACCCCAGTGCAAGCAGGAGCTCCAGGCGTTTTTATTGAACTTTTACCATGCCTTCCTGCCCAACAAGGCATCGGTTGCGGAGCCCCTCCACCGCCTGCTCGACAAGGCCACTCCGTGGTCATGGGGCAAGCTGCAACAACGAGCCTTCGAGGCCGCCAATGGCCTCCTATCATCCTCCAGCCTGCTGGTTCACTTCAACGAGCGGCTGCCGGTGGTCCTAACATGCGATGCCTCCCCCTACAGCATTGGCGCTGTCTTGCACCACCGGATGCCTGTCAGGCAAGAGGCCCCGATTGCGTTCTACTCCCAGACTCTATCACCCGCCGAGTGCAACTATGCCCAGATAGACCGGGAGGCCCTCGCCATCATGGCCGGGGTTAAAGAATTTCATGACTATGTCTACGGCCGCCCCTTCGAGATCGTCACCAATCACAAGCCGCTGCTGGGCCTCTTCATCCCGGACCGACAAACGCCACAGATCCTGCCACCCCGGATGCTCCGCTGGTCTATTTTTAAAAACGCTTATGACTTTAGCCTGCTACATTGTCTAGAGAAGTCCATCGGCCACGTGGATGCCCTCAGCCACCTGCCCCTCAAGGGATCCGACCCTGACTCATCCCCAGCGTACAACATGATGCTCCTAGAGTTGCTGCCGGAGCTGCCCCTGCACGCCTTGGATGTCGCCGCCCACACCGCGAAGGATCGCACCCTCGCCCGCGTTCTCAACTGGGTGAGGGTTGGCAGGCGGCTCAGCCCGGGGAGGAGTTTACGCCTTTTTCGAGCCAGCAGCATGAACTCTCCCTGCACAAGGGGTGCATGCTCTGGGGAAGCCGCATCGTCATTCCGCCCAAACTGCGCCAAAGAGTACTGGAGGCACTGCATGCCAGCCACTCGGGCATCGTCCGCATGAAGGCGCTGGCATGCAGCTACATTTGGTGGCTGGGCATTGATAGAGGAATGGGTGAGCCGTTGCCAGCCCTTCCAGGAGTCCTGGCCTGAGATGCCATGCACTCCTGTCCAGCGGTTGGAATCCGCTCACGCCCCCTGGTCTTGCCTACACGTATACTTTGTGGGACCTTTTCAAGGCAAGACTTTCCTAGTCGTTGTGAACGCATACTCCAAATGGCTGGAAGTTGTGGCCGTGAGATCCCTGACCTCGCGGACCATCATCTGGGAGCTGTGCCGGCTCTTCGCCACCCACGGCCTGCCGGACACCATCATCTCCGACAACGGGGCCCAGTTCATGTCCACCGAGTTCCAGGAATTCATGGCGAGGAACCTGATCCGCCATGTGACATCGGCACCCTTCCACCCCTCCACAAACCGCCAAGCGGAGCGCGTGGTCCACACCAAAAAGGACACATTGCGTCGCATCATCCATGGGGACTGGGATGTGCAGCTAGCAAACTTCTTGCTAACCCAACACATCACCTCCCACTTGGCAATGGGCCGAAGCCCCGCAGAACTGATGGGTCACCAGCTGAAAGGACTGCTAGACCGCCTGCACCCGGACTTCATGCCAGAGAAGCCCTGCCGACTCTGCCCCGCAATACCGAGTACCGTGGAGCAGGAAGACCCGGTCTACGCCCGGAACTACAGCACGGTCCTGGCCTGGATCCCAGCCACGGTCCAGGAGGCAACCAGACCGGTCTCCTACTGGTTCACTACTCCAGACGGGCGAGTCCTGCGGTGACACATAGACCAGCTGCGCCACTGCCCGGCTGACTTGTCCGACCATGCTGCCGCTCCGGAACCTTCATCGGAAACCGGCATCGCAGACCCCGCGCCCTCCGAAGCGACGGAGTCCTCAGCACCCGACTGGCCGGTTCCGCTGAACGAGGCCACACCGCCCAGAGACGGAGTGGAGAACGACCTCCCAGCACCCGAGCAACAGGACATCCCCGCAGGTGCCGAGCAGTCTGAAACCCCCGTCCCAGCACCTCTCCTCTCCCAGCGCACAAGATCGCAGCCTAGCCATCTTAAGGACTATGTGTGCTCATGATTGTCAAGACTTGGGGGGAGGGGTGTTGTGTATGAACATAGTTGGCAAACAGGCAGGGGAACGGAGGAGCTTGAGTCTGGGACGAAGGCTCCTAAAACCTGCACACGCGATTGGCCCCTGCCGGCTAGCGCCATTGGTCCTAAGCCGGCACACACCATTGGTACCCTGGGGTTGTTACCCCCTATCATGGATCAGGGTGTGTGTGGCCACGGGCAGGCAGGGTAGCATATAAGCGGGGCCATCTCTCTCTCTCTCTCTCTCTCTCTCTCTCTCTCTCTCTCTCTCTCTCTCTCTCTCTCTCTCTCTCTCTCTCTCTCTTCCTCCTGGTATGATGATATATCAATATATCATTTAAAATATACATAAAATTGAAGAGAGAGACAGCTGATGCTAAGATTGGGCACTCACCCCCCCCCCAGTGGATTACTCATCACCCAAATGTGGGAGGGGGGAGCGCCCAATTTAGCCTCGGCTGCCTCTCTCTTCAGTTTTCATCTCGCTCTCCCCACACGTTTTGCCCGTGTTTTCCAGATGCCGTTTTAGTCAGAAGCTGGAAAATGCGGGCAAAACGCGCAGGGCGCACGAGACGACCTCTGGCAGGCGGAAAAGGCATGCATAATCAAAAGGAAGCCCCAAAACAGTCAGTGGGGGTGACTGCGGGGAAACATCCCTGCATAAAAGGCCATTGTTTGCTTTGAGATGTTATCTTTTTCATGTGTGCATGCTCATAAATTCGTTAAGTAAACAGTATGGAAACAATGATGATCCTCTCAAACAAAGCACTCACTCCTTACAGTGAGTAGAGGTGGGGTGGGAAAGGAAATGTGTCCCATTCCCAAGGTACCTTTTTGTTTCTTTTAAAAGTACTTTAATTCCCACTTCCAAAAAGGTCACTGTTCACTGATATAGTGAGAGTGTTGGGTTAGGAAGTGGGAAATCCATGTTCAAAGACCTACACTACGTTTAAGCTTGCTGGCTGATCTTGGCCTTGTTACTAACTGATCTCACATTTGTTCTCCTCTAAGTATAGCCTGATTTCACCAGAACATGGAAGCTAAGAAGAGTTGACCCTCATTATACTTGGATGGGAGACCACCAAGTAGGGTCACTACGCGGAGGCAGGCAATGTCAAACCACTTCTGAACATCTCCTGCCTTGAAAACGCTATGGAGTCACCATAGATCTGCTGCAATTTGACAGCAAAATAATAATATTATAAAAAAGAGGAGCAGGTGCTAATACATGGTCTTTCTTCAGCAGAAGTCCAGACAGATGAATAAGCCACTTGGCATGTCTCCATGCTCAGTGCTTTGCTGGCACTAGAAACAGATTCCAGGGTGGAGTTCTGGTGATCTCTGGCTCAAATCAGAGTTTCCTTGGTTGACTTAGCACCACTTGGCACTAATTGATCCCAGGAATCGGGGGTGGTTTACAACAAGCTTCTGTTTTTGCTTCTGTCTAGTCTGTTGTAGGAAGTTCTTGAGTACTGAAAGCAAAACAATTTTTCTCCTCCTCTCTCACATTCTCTCTTTCTTCTGATTATTTGTTTTGAAAATTGCTGGGGAATTTAGCCATCAGGCAAGTGTCAACTGGAACCAGGAACAGAACGGGCAGGCTTTCCCTCTTTGCCCTGCCAAGATGCCTCGCTGTTGGCCAATCCTTGCTATTCCAAGCCTTGGTCTTGACCAGGCTGGGATGAATTGAGGCATATTATTAGGTGGTTTTTTGTTGTGGACCAATGCCTGCAGAAGACATTATGCCCATTTTCTCCCAGGACCTAAGACAGAATTTAAGACACATACAGGCTCCAGAGGGAAATGGCATTAACGAGGAGAGACATGAAAAAAATAAGAGAAGGGTGATATTCATACTTTACTAATACTCTTCCAGCCGGATGCAATATTGCTTGGATTTTTTAATCTACTGCATCAAAGTAGTTACTTTGGACTGAAAATGTTTCATGAAAATCCGTTTCATTTAGCACTACACTGCTGCATGCTGTCAAACCATAATATTTTGGAGGAGATGAGGAGTTGGATCCTCAGTAGTATTTCTTTGGGTGCATGGCCTTGGGCCCACACAGTACACATTTCCTGCTGTCCCCCTCGTGGCAATCCAATATGCCCCCCAAATCCTGTTCCTGGAGGTCCCCTGACTCTCCACTATACCAGGAAAACAATTGGGGTGGAGCATAATAGGCTGTTGCAGGATGAGGGTGATTGGAAAATTGTGGTCTGCGGGCATGAGGACTTGCACCAATGGAAACGCTAGTGTGGATCCAAGCCATCATGCTCTAGAAGTTTTCTGGAGATATAATAATTGCTGGCTTCCTGTGCAGAGTGGGCCATAGTCAGGTGTATGTGATCAGATTGTCTACAACATGAGCTAAGCGTGTGAGAAACTGTACGTGTGTGCCCACACTGCAAAACAACAGTTTTATACTTATTAATTCTCATGACTTCTTCCCCCAAATCCTGGGGTTTGTACTTCGACAAGGATGCTGAAGCAGCCTGAATAGCCCCAACTAGCCCCAAGCTTGTCAGAGCTTGGAAACTAAGCAGGGTCAGCCATGATTAGTACTCAGATGTGAGATCACCAAGGAAGACTGGGGTTGTTATGCAGAGGAAGGCAATGGGAAGCCACTTCTGTTTGTCTCTTGTCTTGAAAACCCAATGAGGGGCTGCCATGAGTCAACTACAACTGACAGCATGTTGTTGGTTATGGATGCTGATCCTTACTTCTCACAGAAACACGACCACCAGGATTCCTTGGGAGGAGGGAAGTGTATTTAAAATCAATTTAATTGGCATGTAGATTCACGTCATGGAACGCTTGCCCTCCTTCACCATTATGCCATATTACTGTTTTAAAATATTGTCCTGCTTCTGCATGGATGGTCATTTACTGAGCTGGAGCAAACCCAGTAGCTGCTTTCTTGTAGGCTGACCACTTTGCACAGCTAGTCCAGAAATGTACTCCCTCATTCTGGTAGTCTTTATCAGCAGACCACCCCCCCAAAAAAATATTATATCTAGTGGGTTTGTAGCAGATATAAGATTTGACTAGAGATTTTCTGGTTCTCAAGTGGCCACAAAATCCATATTATTGGATTTGTACTGGTGCATCCAATGAAGGAGAAATCCACCATGCTTGCAATCCTAAGAAAATTTTCCTGGGATAAGCCCCATTGAATAAATCTGGATTTATTTCTGAGTAGACCTGCTTAGGACTGCTTCCTAAAGAAACCTCCTAATGTTTGCCACTGTATTGCATAGTTAAGCAGATTGAAGGCCACTTTATATATGATGCCAAGCATGTAAAAATGACTTATGGGGGGTGTCAATATGATGCACATCATTTTTAAACTGGATCAGTGGTTCCTATGGATGCAGGATTATCACACTTGCATTGCATTTGCCAAGGCTTTGAGGCACTAGTGACTTGGTTTAAAACCCACACTGAGTATCTGCAACCTTACAAAGGTAAGGTTCCCCACCACTACCTCCACCACCATATTCCTAACTCAAATTTACTCTGGACCTCAGACACATTGATCTTCAGTGGGATTTAACTATGGGCCAGAGCACAGCTAACAGAGGCTTCAGTAACTGACTCATCACTTTTATTCAGATACATTTGCCCATGACAGTCAGGGGAAAGGCAGTTGTCTGAGCATAAACCCCACTAAAAGCAAACCATGCACTAGATCTACAATTTTGACAGACAATTGACAGGAAGGCTACAGCTGCTTCTCCCTGCATGCTGCAGTCGCAAACGGGAAAGAGACCGTAAGAGTCTGGGAAGCACAAAACTCCTATCTTACATGTGATGCAAAGTCTTTGTGCTGTTGCCCAACAGACTTTGGAATGTTTAGATGGAGTCTGGTGGGGAAACCAGGGTTCTACTACTTTTCTGTGATGATCACTGCAATGCAAGCTAAGCAGGTCTACTCAGAATCCTACTCAGGTCTATTCAGTGGGGCTTACTTCCAGTAAAGTGGATGATCTGTGGGTATCCTTTGTCCAGCCTCTCTCTCTCTGCCTAATCTAGCCCACTGGGTTTTTGTTATATTAAAATAAAAAGGAATACAATTCCTCGTGTGATGGCCTGAAAGCAGGATATGTGGATTTTTCCCCCTTACAGATGAAGTATAGAATCCTCCCCTAATGGTAAACAGCAGATGCTACAGAAATGGGTGTTCTTTTCTCTTCACATTTCAGGGAACATAAACATTGGCTATTACCTTTGCTAAATTCACCCTAAGGAATAACTTGCAATGAATCATGGGAACAAGCTTGTGTGTCTCTGTGAAGGAAAGCATCAATGCATCCCTTGCCACGCGTTCCCCAGGGGAATAAAAGAATTCAGGGAATAGTTTACTAGTTTCTATGCCTGTCTAATGGCAAACATCCACACGGTTTTACAGGAGATACTCTAGAAGCAGACATGATCAGGGCCGGTCTTTTCCTTTTTTCCTTGGATGTTCTGTTAGGGAAATTTCAAAGCACGCTTGACCATTCTCCCTGAGAAACCTAAACTGCTATGGCAGCCCTCACTATAGGAACTGGCAGAGAAGTGACCAGATAGTTGGACTCTAATGTCATTGAAGAAAGGGTAAAACCTATTTAATAAATACGCTGATAGGATGAGTTTCTGCTGCAAAGAAATCTCTTCACAAGCCCAAAGAATCGTTTGGGAACATCGTAGACTCCATTATAAAAATAACCAAACCAGTGACAACCTGATTGAGGAACACACCCACTCCACATCAGTTTGCCCAGTGCTGAATCTTTTGAAGATTCAGTGCCAGGTTAAGGACTGTGTTTTCTCCCAGACATTTTACTGATTTGCTGGTTGTGGGTGTTTTCCTCATAGGGATAGACTTGTGCAGTTTCTCCACCGCTGCTGAGGTTGCCAGTACAGCACAGTAGCAATAGGGCTTCCAAATGGCAGGTTTCCCTGTAGTATCCTTGCCCCAGATCCCTGGAAGTGGCAATTGAATGTTGTCATAACAATATAACACCATCTGTGTCGGGTTCTCTGAATTACCAGCTTTCATTTTAAAAGTCTATGAAGATCTGCCTTTCCCCTTATTTCTCAGCAACAAAAGGTGCTAGAGACTTTTTTTCTAAACAATTTTTATTATTTTTTTACACCATGTACAGATATTTCAACAACTAACAAAAATTTTCAAAGAAGAATAAAAAGTATAACATATCATTGTTGAAATTATCTCTAATATCTAATTCAAAAATTTTTTAAACTTCCCCTTCATCTTCCTCCATCAGGTTATAAGCCTGTTTACTCTTTTGTATTAGAAATTCTAATCCTAACTTTTATTATATCTTTAAGAGTAATTCTTTTTGCACCATATCAATTCAATGTTTTGAACCAAACATAACGTAACATTTATAAATTTTAACTATTAAACATTATATATACTAAAAAAGAGGTTATTTAAAACTAAAAGTGAAATTAATGCATCATCTTTTTTCAATAATATCTTTTAAAAAATGGATTAGAACAGTAAATAATCTTTAGATTTCCATTTAACTTCCGTTGCACAGTAACCCCTCCATGCCTCCCAATCACCCACAACTTGTACGTTGTCTTTTTGGTTTGTCAGATCGGTGTAATTTGCCTCTTCAGCCAATTCTAACATCTTTTGTTTCCAGGATCTTTTGTCTGGAGTGTCCAGGTGATCCACCAGCTGGTCCTTTTAAAGAGAGATCTTCTTCTTCTCGGTTTTGTTGCTGATCCTGTTCCATAATAGAATCCCCTAGTTCTTTTTCATAGCTTCTCATAAAATTTTCAACATCTTCCAATGAAGTGACAGTACATCTGATCTCTTTATAAGTGAAAGTAAGACCTTGTGGCAACATCCAGCGGTATCTTATTCCATTCTTCAGTAACATTGTGGTGAAATTCTTGTATATGTTTCTCTTTGTCATTAAATGTTGAGGAATATCCTTGAGAATTATTAATGGGGTCCCTTCTACTGACAGGGGATTTTCATAATGGATTTGCATAAGAATATCTTTCATCCTGATGTTGTAGAAGGAGATCATGATATCACTAGCTTTCAATTTCTCGAGTTTGGTCAGTAAAGGAATTCTGTATATTTTATTTATTGCATGATTTAGATCTTGCTAATTTATTTGAAATAAATTAACCAGTGTTTTTATAATGGCCTCTTTAGAATCACCAAGTTTTTCAGGCAGGTTACATATACGAAGATTAAGTTCTCTTACTTTCAAATCCATCATAGCTAGCTGGTCCTTTGTAGTCTGTTCTTGAAGATGAATTGCATCCAGTTGATTATTGTGGCTTTCCAGTTTCTCCTTGAGTTCTTTCTGTTCTTCAACCACCTTCTTCACTGAGTAATCCATTATTTTAGCATCCATTTTGATTTTTGTAATTTGAGCTTTCATATTTTTGATTTCATCTGTTATAATGTCCAATTTTTGATTAATTTGATTGGCAGATTGACTTAAGGTGTTCAGCATAGCCTGTAAGCTCTAGCCCTGCGGCAAACCATAAACAGATTCCAGCAGAACACAAATCCACAAAAGCACTTTTATTGGTTATCATCGACAGGTTTCAGAAGCCATATTCAAAAGGACACTAGTAAGGGACAACGGCAAGGTGCAGAGCATATATGGAAAAACAACAGGAGATAACTGGTAACCTAGGCAACCCCCCTCCCAGAGGCAGGAAGGAGCACTTGGCAATTCCCACAGTATGGGAATTTAGGAAGACTAAACAAGGGGCACAGATTGGCCTTGGACAGAACAGCACAACAGCACCTGGGAGCAGCACAATCACACTACTGCATACCATTCTCATGGCTTGCTCCTGACATTCTGCCCCCCTAAAGACCCCCCCCCCTCACCCTCAGAAATATCAACATGACCAGCAGGGCCAAACTCTTTACCATGGACAACCTGGAAAGGGCTGAACCCTGTGGATTGGTGAACTGCATTATTATAAGCATATTTAGCAAAAGGCAACAGGTCTACCCAATCATCCTGATGGTAACTAACGTAACAGCGTAAATAGCATTCCAACACTGCATTCACCCATTCAGTCTGACCATCCGTTTGGAAATGGAAGGCACTAGACAGTCCTTGTTCTACTCCGACCAACCTGAGAAAAGTCTTCCAAAATTTGGCCACGAAATTTGAACCCCTGTCCGTGACTATTTTGCACGGAGAGGAATGGAGACAGAAGACATGTGACACAAAGAGGCAGGCCAATTTTGAGGTGGAAGGGATACCTGCACAGGGTACAAGATGCACCTGTTTTGAAAACAAATCAGTAATCACCCAAAGAACTGTCTTTCCCCTACTAGGGGGTAGGTCCATCATGACGTCCATTGCAATCACTTCCCACGGTTTTGAGGGAGTCTCTAATGGTTGTAAAAGTCCGGGTGGTTTGCCTTGTGATCGTTTGGCCGCTGCACATATGGGGCAGCTGCGGATGAAGGAGTCCATATCTGACCGCATGCCTGCCCACCAAAACTGTCTCCGTAGCAAATGCAATGTTTTGAGGAATCCGAAAGCTTCCACCAGTTTATTTCTCTTGCCCGATGGCAAGCCAGGGAAGGGGGAAGCCAGAAAAACCCTTCCAAACCTGCCGCTCCTCAGGCCCCACGGAGGCCGGCTCTACCTCCACCAGACCGAGCATTCTGGTTTCAAAGGGGCGCCTGCCTCGTTTGTGGTGCCATGGGTCACTTCGCTGCCACTTGTCCATCATGTTCGAGACTGCTGAGTCCCACTCCCCAGCCAGATGGGACTCCTCGCGGGAAAGGACGCGCCCGGGGGAGAGGCACCGCAGCCGAGCGGAGCATCCCTCCAAGACGAAAAGCGCCCCCAGCTCTACACACCGGAGAAGTGATGATGGACCTTTCGCCAGCGGACCCGTCAGTGTCCAGGATTACAATTACTACTCCTGGGGAGAGTAGCCCTGCATCTTCAGAGGAGAGCGACCACTGGAACTCCCCAGCCCTTAACTTGGAGTCTCCCCTCGACCAGCCAAAAAACGGACTGGGTCTGCTGTAGAGGGAGCAATACCGCAGACCTCCACAGGTGCTCCTGTGAAACCCAAGGCTCCTGTCATGGTGAGTGAAGTAGAAGAGATTGTGTATGTAGATGTGATATGACGACATTATAGAAAAGGTCCTCAATTACAAGTTAAAGCCTTAATAGATTCAGGGTGTGCCCTCTCATTAATTAACGACACCACCTTTAAGGCGCTCCAAGTGAAGTCAGTCCCTTTACCGGCACCTGTTCACTTTGCTCAAATGGATGGCAGTGATTTCAGGGGGGGCAGTCGACCGTCGCACTCACGGAGTGGCAATGGGAATTGGCCACCATTGGGAACAAATCAACTTCACTATTGTACCCAATGTTCGTTATGCTGTGGTGTTAGGAGCAAATTGGCTCAAAGGGCACAGTCCCACCATAGACTGGGAAGCTGAGACCTTAACGTTCAATAGCCCGCTATGTGTATTGCACTGATACGAAGTGGCCGTTAAAACCATAGTCCAACCAACTCCTGCCCTGGTCTCGGACACCTCCAGTCCAACCCAATTACCACTCGACTACCAGGACTTTGCAGATGTATTTAATGTGCAGGAGTGTGATGTGTTACCCCCCCACTGCCGGACGGACTGTGCTATTGAAGTGGTGGGGGATGAAAAACTGCCAAAAAGTAAAATCTACCCGATGAGTCCTACGGAATGGGCGGTGCTCCGCGAATTCTTAGACAAGAATTTGGCTTGCAGTTTCATCTGACCCTCCACCACGCCCTATTTGGCACCGGCTTTCTTCGTATGTAAGAAAACAGGAGGTTTACGTTTGTGTATTGACTTTCGAAAACTCAATGCTGTTACCCAAACAAATGCTTATCCCCATCCCCCTCATTTCTGATCTCTTGGGACAGTTGAAGGAGGGACACATTTTCACCAAATTGGACTTAGTTGAAGCTTATTACAGAGTCAGAATCCGGGAGGGGGATGAATCTCTGACTGCCTTTTCTAGTTGCTTTGGAATGTTTGAATTTATGGTGATGCCTATTGGATTAAAAGGTGCCCCAGGGGTCTTCATGCAACTCATTAATGAGATCCTCCATGATCTACTGTTCAAAGGAGTGGTGGTCTATTTAGATGATATTCTCATTTACTCTAAAACCATCGATGAGCACGTTGCCTTGGTTCGGGAAGTGTTGCAACGTCTCAGAGACAATCAGCTGTATGCTCAAGTATCTAAGTGCGAGTTCCATAAGAAGCAATTGACTTTCCTGGGATACATTATCTCACACTAGGGACTGACTATGGATCCTGAAAAGGTGCAAGCAGTGTTCAATTGGGAACTACCCACTACTCGTAAACAGGTCCAAAAATTCCTCGGGTTCGCGAATTTTTACAGAGCGTTCCTCCCACATTTTGCTCAAATTGCGCTACCCTCATGAACCTTCTTAAGACTAAGGGAAAGGGGAGTACAGCCACCTTACCCAACGCCAGGGTGGAGTGGACCCCCAGTGTCAAGCCGCCTTCGATAGTCTTAAGCAGCTTTTTACATCCGAACCTGTTTTGCAGCACCCGGACTGCAATCAACCATTCGTAGTGCATGTAGACGCTTCTGATGTAGCGATGGGGGGTGCACTCCTACAGCGGGGGGAGGATGGGCACCTGCATCCGTGCGCTTATTTTTCTAAAATAAATCCGATTTATTCGCAAACTCCCGAACTCGCTGAATTCGCCCCCCCCCCCGGTTGCCCGCCAGTTTTGAGTTCGGTTCCTCCCGAACTAAAAACCACCAAATCAGGGGAAATTCGGCTGATTTTCAGTTCGGGCCGAACTGAATCAACAGCCCTACTCTCCTCAGCCCCCCTGGTCCATCGGGATTGGCTGGCTCGGTAGTTAGTATTCCAGTCGCCCTCCTCTGCATACAAGTCTTCCTCCTCCTCATATTCTGGGACGTCAGGAGCAAAGGTGAGCCGCTGCCTGCGTACTACTTCCCAGGGCAGGGCAGGTTCCGGGGAGCCTAAAGACCACGAGGGGAGAGACCAGTCCGATCCCCCGCAAACTTTTGACTGCGCACCCGGTCCTGCCGTCGCCCGTGCCCGAGTGGTGGCCGCATCTGCCAACAGTTGCTCCTCCACCCCCCTCTGGTCAGTGAGTGCACGGTCCGCGTCGAGTTTGGTGGCCGCGGCAGCCATCACAATTGGTTTGGCAGCTTGTTCCAAGAGCAGTAGGATCTCCTTGTGTTGGCCCAACAGTGGTTGGACCTGTTGAGCAAGATCCGCAGAGGAAGGACCAAACTCAGAGTTTAGTACCTTCTCGACATCAGCTGCCATTGCCATGGTTGGCAGTAAGTCCATGAGGGCCAGGACTGTCTGGGCGGCAATGCTCTGTGCTTCCCTGTGGCATAAGGTGGGATCCGGAACAGTTTGCGGAACGTCTCCCTCCAGAGCCTTCGCCATTGGGGAATGGGGCTTAAGCCCCTGGATTGGGGCCGCCAACTCCTGTTGTGCCCTGCGGAGCATAAGCTCAACCAATAACCAAGTTAGCAGAATAAAGTCCTCTTGCGCCAACCGGGTCTCCTCCAGCAAAGTATCCAGTCCCAAAAGGTCATCGCGGGCACATAGATCAGCGTCCTGGGTCCTCCAGGGGGTCGTCGCTGCCAGGTGACGCCACTGATCAATCACCAGGCCAAGCAGCTGGGTGGCCTCCACGTCAGTCCGCAGCGTCTCCTCCAAAACAGCATGCAGTAAATCGGGGTCCTCGGGGAGCTCGTCCTGCACCCCAAGCTGAGGAGACAAGTGTCCAGGCAAACCCTCCAGGGCTCCAGCCAATGGCAATAAGTCGACTAGTGTCCTAATGTAAGCTCTAGCCCTGCAGCAAACCATAAACAGATTCCAGCAGACCGCAAATCCACAAAAGCAGTTTTATTGGTTATCATCGACAGGTTTCAGAAGCCATATTCAAAAGGACACTAGTAAGGGGCAAAGGCAAGGTGCAGAGCATATATGGAAAAGCAACAGGAGATAACTGGTAACCTAGGCAACCCCCCTCCCAGAAGCAGGAAGGAGCACTTGGCAATTCCCGTAATATGGGAATTTAGGAAGACTAAACATGGGGCACAGATTGGCCTTGGACAGAACAGCACAACAGCACCTGGGAGCAGCACAATCGCATTACCGCATACCATTCTCATGGCTTGCTCCTGACATAGCCATTAATTGATTCATCTGTTTTGATAGCTGTGTTTGTTGCTTAGACATTAGATCATATTGTTTTGCATACATATCAGATTGTTTAGTTAGCATTCCTTGATTGTTCTTGCCAGCTTTATCCATAATAGCTTCTCAAGAGGATCCTAGTAAAATCCAGACGTTTACACTGAAAAAATATTTTTTGTCAATTTGGCAGGTCACAAAATCGGTAGTCTTATAACAAAAGTAGTTTAGTTCAATCTATTATGCATGTCCAGCAAAGTAAATATTTGTAAATCCTTCCAGTCAGTATAGAAATGAACTGTTTGGCTTTAAAACCCATCAAGGTTTACGGACGTTCTAGCACGGCGATGAATCAGGTAACAGGAAATACACAGGAAGTTGATTGGTCGCGGACCATCTGTCGCCTCCTCTTGATAATCCAGGAATGTACGAATTATTTAGCAGCTGCACAGGGGAGACGCACTTCCGGTCCTATGATCTCCTGCAATATCTTGTCTTCTACCTCTTGGTGGTATTGTACTTCCAGGGAAAACGTGGCTGGAGGGCTTGCATAGACCGGAACTAAACCAGAGCTGAGGGGGGGGGAATCTTATTTCCTCCCTCCCCTTTCAACGTCGCAGTAACTGATTGGTAGTTATAATGCCTTTCAAAAGTTCCGTTTGTTAGGTCTATCAATTGATCAAATTGATAAGGTTCCTGCCGTTTTATCTGATGGCTTTTATATCCAAAGTCACTCATACATCGGGTGGAAAGACGTGGATTTCATAGATGTTTTTATCCCTCCTTCAAGACTTCTAGATCAAGGTAAAAACAAAAGAGTCTTTGTAACTTATTCAGATTTTGGAAGATGAGGTTTTCTTCCCTTTAATATGGTTCTTTGGTTGGTAATTGTCATGCGGGGGGGCGTCACCCGCAGTTGCACAAGTCGCTGCCTGGGAGGGAGAGGGGGCTGAGACGATTTCTTCCGCCTCAGACCAGTCAGAAGAAGAGTCAGAGCTGGTCTCTCCTCCTGATTCAGCCAGTGTGCCTACGAGAGCCCTGCTCTAGCTAACACTGACCTCTGTATCCTTCCCGGCGGTCCTCTCCCCTCCCCCTTTATCCTCCCGGCCCCGTCTGCTGCCTGGTGGCGGCGCCCCAAGGCCGCCGGCACCCCTCTCTCGTCGCCGTCGCCACCGGGCCCCTAGGGGAGAAGAGGGAGAAGCCCGTGGTAAGGTGACAGGCCGGGGGGAAGCGGGGGGCCGGCTGCGCGGTCCATGGCGCGGGGTGGGAGCCCCGCCCCTGGAGAGCCGGCTGCGAGGTCCGGGGCGCGGGGTGGGAGCCCCGCCCCTGGAGAGCCGGCTGCGAGGTCCGGGGCGCGGGGTGGGAGCCCCGCCCCTGGAGAGCCGGCTGCGAGGTCCGGGGCGTGGGGTGGGAGCCCCGCCCTTGGAGAGCCGGCTGCGAGGTCTGGGGCGCGGGGTGGGAGCCCCGCCCCCGGACAGTAATAGATAGAGGAGATCAAAGCTTGATGCTGAAGAGACGTTCATGGCGATGTTATTCCCCTCAATGCCGGCAGGACAACATCCAAACCTCCGAGGAGCTTAAAGAAGCTCTCTCAGAGGGTATGGGAGTCAAAACCGCTCTTCTCGGCTGCAGGGGTGGTCCTGCATCCCAGTCCGCTAGTTAGGAACCAGGGTAGAGTGCGTTGTGCACCCCAAATCTGAACGTTTCTTGGGTTCCTCGGGGAGCCCCCCGAGGAACGTAGTGCTGAGATCAGCTCTCTACCGGAAGTTCCCCAAAAGGTGCTAGAGACTTATGCTTTAAAAAAATGAAACCTGAGAACTGAAAAAACCTGATACACTGATTGTTATATTGTTACAAAGATACTACAAGCTCACTAAAAAACCCAAAAAACCCTCTGCTGGAGCTGGGGGGTGGGGGAGATTGCCACCTCAAGGATAGGGCAGAAAAAATCGCTGCCATATGGGCAGGACTGAGAAAATCCAAACTTTCCCACCAACATGGCAGCCATCCAGGTTTCACTGAGAGCTTTCCCAAAACTGCACAGCAAAGCAGGTTTGGGAAAGATTGGAGAAAATCTGAATTAGGGTTGCCTGGCTCAAGCCTGCAACCCCTGGGAGGAAATGTGGGTGGGGTCTGGCATGCCGGTGTTGGGCCAGCACACTTATGTCACTATGATAATTCCCCACTTCCTTTTTCACTTAACTGAGTGACTCCTTTTTCTTTGTTTCTCTCTCTTCCCTCCCCCAGATGTTAAAAAGTATATAGATATATTCTGACTAAGGTTGTGCATATCGATAGAACCGAACCAAAAATAAACCTGAAATTAACCATTTCGGCAATATTCGGTTTTCAGGTAGACCAAATACCAAAACCTGGGAATCTGCCCAAAAGCCAAATAGGCAATTTTTGGGGTTCAGCTATTCGCCTTTGTTCAGATGCTCTGTGCTTTCTCCCAGGACAGTAGATAGTTTATCACAAAAATGTAGCTATTTTGTTCTACCAACAGGTGTTTGTTAACTGTTTTGAGAGTTCACTTGCCTATCACTCCTTAAATAAACAGGCCCAAGCTTGTTTGATACAAAATTTCTAAGGTCTGTGGAGGCAAGAACATACACACAGGTTCCAATTTTCCTTCTTTAACACTTGATAGGGATCACCCCATTTTCCTTGGAGCTATTTCCCCCAGGGAAGGACTACTGGTTTCACTTCCCTATCTCAAGATCCTCCTCAGTCCTACACTACTCTATTTCTTCCACTCTAGCTGCCAACCTCTAACTGCCACTCTCAACTGCCACTCTACAGGTCAACAGCACAATTTTTTTAAACCCTGTCAGTCAGGGTTCTCACACCAGTATAAGGCATCTGCAGTTAGCTGACTGTCAGAGGCACATCCGGTAAAAACTGGATGTGACATGTCAGACAGTCTAGCATTTCGCAAAAACTCTACAATTTTACCACCATAGAGTTCTTGCAAAATGCTACAGCGACCTCCATATTATGTCCAGATTTTACTGTAATTGACCTAAGCACCCTGGTTTGATGCTGACACACTTTCCTACTTCCCCATATCCTCCCAGTGGCTCAGGCACCATCAGCAGGCAATGAGGACAGAGGCCTGGCATCCCTAACATCAAATCAAATCTATCAAATCAAATTTATTAATATGGTCGACTGACCAATCGTGTGTCAACACATCAAAATTTCCAGACACAATAGATTTGCATCGCACAGACTGCCCGTACATATAAAGGTGTAAGGTCAATAAAAGCAACCCCTGGTTAAAATTATCATATTAAAATTGATAAAATTGTAAAATATTCTAACAATAATTTTATAATAAATTTATGCGTATTTTAATAACAACAGTGCAGAACTTGGCAGAATGAGCTTCTAAACTGTGGGGAAGCAGGAAAAAACACCACTTTCTAACAGCATCAAACCCAGGGCAAATAAACTGTGCAGGAGCTCAGTTCAGATGTTGCAAAATCATGGGCTATTTAGTTTGTGAAACCAGGAGTTTTCTCACAGATGATAATTCAAATGCTTTGCTCAAACAAATGATTTTTTTTGGCAGTCAGGGAGACAACTAATGAGCGGTGGGGACAGGCAAGAGGCTTTGATTTCGACCTGTACTGGCCACATATCTCTGTAGCTTGAAGAGTGCTAGAGGGCAGCACTGGGGTACAAGCCAAGATTAAGTCAGGATGTCTATCCTTGTATAACCCTTTTCAGATGCTGTGTTCCTGGCACAGTGACCATACAAAATGAACACGCTACCTGCAATCCTCTCCAATATGTGTGATTGCTGTTTCTTCTGAAAGGGGCAACACCTGGATTTCCACCTTGGTGCACAGGTATCACATCCCAGATCTAGTACTCATGTTCTGAAGCTGAAATATATGTGTGTTGCCCTTTTCACAAAGAAATGATGATCAGGAGGATCACATGTAGTGCATTTGTTGTGTATGTACGGCCAAAGGTAACAACAGAACAGGGCATAAATCTTGCAAAACCATGAATAAGACATAGACCCTTTTCAGATTATCATTCTAAACCAGATGTTATCCATTGATGGCCCAATTCGGAGTAAAGCGATACAGGGACGGGCGTTTCATACATCTCATTTCAAATCATCTATGCGCCGTCTCTAAAGCACTCTGAAGTGCTCTAGCCATTTCAAACAGTGTCGCGCCTTTTCTTCCACCTATTTTAGTGGTGCGTTCTTTTTCAGCTTTTTGGGGGGGGGCATTCTAAGATTAGTGCTACAGCGCTATACCACCATAGCAATCCAATGCATCCAAATGGAAGCAATGCAGTGCTATATCACCAGCATTTGGACGCATTGAATTGCTATGGTGGTATAACACTATAGCAATAATTGTCAGGTTTACTCGCTGAGACTGTATTGCTGAACGCTTTTTTCAATGTTCTTATATTATCAAGTGCATGCCATTTGCCCCCATTGCTGTCTTTGGACTTCTAAGCTCTGCTTGCCTGTGATACCATTAAACCAACTCTTTTGGACTACTCAGTCTCCTGTTGTGACTTTTGGTTGTCGTTGGGACAAGTGCTTACACTAATCTTAGAATGTTTTTTAAAAGTTGAAAAAGAATGTGCTGCTAAAAAAGGCGGGGAAAAGCAGTCCTTTCAGAAGCGCTCCAGACGGAAGCGCTGTCTGCCATGTCACATCCGGCACACTGCAGCAATTCAGAAGCGCAAGGAAGAACTGAAAATGGGAGAAAGCAGTTTTCATTAAAAATGTCTGAGCCCCAGGATGCACACAAACACAAGCAGCTTTGTCTGAAAAGGTTAAAAAAATTCATTAGCAGCCGAGACCCAAAATGGTCTGAAATGACACCAAAAAATTCATTAGCAACTGGCTGTCAAATAGATTACAAGGGAATTTGAAAGGGGCCTAAGAGAGCATTCTTATAAGCACTTTCCTGGGAGTAATCACCATTGAATAGACTGGGACTTCCAAGGTGACCTAGTTAGAGAGCAATCCTGCACAGGTCTGCTCAGAATCCTACTCAAGTATATTCAATGAGGTTTATCACCCGGAAAGTGCTCTCAGGACAGCACTGTAACTATGGTTAATAAACCCATGGTATCAGATGCCCAATTATCCACAGTTAGCAGAGTGGCCCATATTCAGATGCCTACACTGATCATAGTTAACTTAGTTATATCATGGTTTCACACAATGTCTAACCCGAGTGTGTATCTCTGTGGGCATTTCTTTTTCATTTCTTGATATTTACCTTCTAAGGAAGATATTATTATCAAATGATATATTTTGGGTTTGTTTTTTTTAAGATTTTTAATTGTATATCTGAAGCTGCTAAACTTCTGGTAATTTTAAAGATTTTTCTGTTTTGAACTGGTGGTACTTTATACCTTTGTCTGCTTTACTGAATTTTTAAACATCTTTATTATAAGCCACCTTGACAAGGTAGCCAACTGCCTGGAAGGAAAATGTCCTGTCCCTTTAACAGAAGCTTAATGCAATGTTATTTACCAGGTTACCGGTATGTTATTTACCTTCATGCAATGGAAAACTTCAGTTGCCCATTTCTACCCATTAGGCTCTATTAAAGAGACTGCACATTTTTCCCCCCAGGTCTGTTGGCAGCCCTACACCTTGAGGGCAAAGTAATGGCTCAAAGTGTAGAATACAACTGTCTGAAATAGATAAATCAACAATGTGCATGCAATACTTTTGGCATGTTCCTCCCCCCCCTTCCATAGATTGGCATCCCCCCCATGCTAACAAACTGCCAAGAGAGTAAAGAGCTTCTAAATACTTTTTGAGATTTCTGACTTTCCTTCCTTGTTCTGTCTAAAGAAAACTATGAATAAGCACGCAGAATCCTTAGAGTAACGGCAAAGGGTTGTTTGTCATTCCAAGATTCCTAAATATAATTAAAAGCCACGAAATTCTATATAATTGCTTAACTCTTCCATCAATATTTCCTTTCCTTTTCCTTGCTCAGAGACGTGACACACGTATATTCCCATGCATACACACACAGCTGGTGTGGTTACTAGTATTTTCTTTTAATGTTTATGTGGAAAATCATAAAAATGTTTTGCGGGCAAATGTGTGTGCATGTGTGTGTGTGTATAAACATCTCCATTGTTTTAAGGTGACCCAACTGTTTGGTGGTGTGATTTCAACCCAATGACATGAAGTCATTGGTTGATGAGGAGAGACAATTGAATAAGAGGGTCCTTTTTTGGCCTAGAAGACTTTTAAGTGGGAATAAGAGAGAAGAGTATTAAAAATAATAGTTACAATTGTATGTTAGGTAGGAGTACGGTAATTTTTCTTCTAGGAAAAATGAACAAACGTTGACCAGCTGTAAACCTGCAGCTGGCCAGGGTTTATGTAAGAATTTACGTAAGAATCTTAAATGTAAGATTTATGTAAAAATCTTGGCCATAGTCCAAGAGTTGAATAGTGAAGACTTCAAACAGGTTCTACCACCACTGTTAGCTCTGATATGGGTTCCACCACCATTATGACTTTCATTTGGTCATAGGTAAAAAAAATTGTCTTTGACAGATGTTAATGCCTGAAGGGCTAGTACAAGGGCCTATGTCTGGAGGTAGTTAGCTGGATCAGAAAATGCTAGATGCTGTCTACCATTCACAGAGGGTCAATTTACATGTTACAAAGTCCTTGCATCCCCTACCCTCGTGGTCAGCACATGTGCTTCAGGAGTTCCATGCTCAGAACTTAATTCCCATGCACCCAGTTCAGAGTGAGAATGTGGTACACGTGGAGAAAGGACTTAGTGATTTGTTTTAATGGCACTGGCCTATTTTTAATTATTTTGTTTTATGGTTTTACTTGTAAGTCATCTCAAACAGTAGCCCATCAGTACACATAGGTTTCCCCAGTAGGACAATTAGTGGCTCCCAGGGGCTGTTTCAGGCTGATGAAACTTACCACCACTACTATGGTTTTACTACAGAGGTTCTGGCTATTCCTAGAGTTGCCCTATGTCACTTCCAGATTTTTACTAGAAGTGACATAGCATCGCAGCCTGTGTTGTGCCCCCCATGCCCTCACTCACAGGATGCTGTGGGCATGCAAATGGAGGAGAAAACACATTGCCCTTGTCTCTATACACCTGTACTTCCAAAGAGCAGCAAAAAAGAAAGAAAGAAATGGCAGCTCTAAATGTGCTTGCAACCCAGCTGGCGAGATTCTACAACCAACCTGAGGGTCACAACCACTGATCTAATCACTACACAGTATTGGCTTCTTCTTATTGGTAAGAAATCAATGAATTATGGTGATTGCCTGTATTTGTGTGAGTTTTATCAGAGCTGGTCTTACCACACAGGCAGAGACAGTGTGGTAGAGTGGATAGAGTGGCGGACTAGGGCCCTGGGCCACCCTGGTTTGAATCCCCGCTTCTACCATGGAAGCTTGCTGGGTGTCATGGGCCCTGCCTTGGGAGCGGAGGACTCAGAGGACTCTGAAGCTGAAGTGGAGGAACAGGTTGCCTCTGGGCCCTCAGTACCTCCATTGCAGCCAGTAGCACAGGAGCCTGAAACAACTCAGCAGGAACCACAGCTAGGCAGAGAGATGGAACAAGGGCAGACAGAAGCTACTCTTCCCCCAACCCCTGCAGTGGAAACTGAGAATGGCAGCCCTCCAAGCTCACCTGAACCTGATAGGCGCATCAGGACTCGTCAGCGTGTGGTTCTGCAAGGTAGAAGGAGAAGTGCTCGCTTGGAGAGGCTAAGCAGACAGAGAACTGGTGCTGAGTCGTTTCAGGATGAAGCCTAGCCTGGAAGTGCACTGACTGATAAAGGCAGTGCAGGCGTGCTTTCACTTTGCGGAAGCAACCGTGCTGTTTCTCTGTGTTCCCGCTACCGCTCATGATTGATCTCTCCAGCTGTTGACTCCTGCCTGCTTTAACGACGCCTCTGACTTCTGACCTCGGTAAACAGCATAATCTTCGCCACCTGCTCTGAAAGGGGCTAGATACCTCCCGCATGTCTGAGGACTGCGGGCACCGCCCAGCCCTTGGCCTTACGCCGGCACACTGGGTGATTTTGGGCTCATCACATACTCTCCACTTGGCCTACCTCACAAGGTTATTGTTGTGAGAAATGGGAGGAAGGGTGATATAATGTTCTAAGCTGCTTTGAGTTTTAACTGTGGCCAGAAAAGCAGGATATAAATACATAGGTTGTTTTTGCATGGGTACTTTCACTCACGTTCACACACACACACCCCGTCTATCTCAGCAGTTGTTCCTTGGAGTTATGCATGAGTTTCCCTCAATTAGAGATGACCATGCTGCCAGCCCTCACAAATCCTGGGACTTCCCATCCCTCTATTAACCCGATTCTTCCATCTCCCCTGACCTCAGCCCGGGTGAAATCCCCATGCATAAGGCAAAGCACGGGACACAGAAGCTTGGTTTCTCTCACAGTACGCAGATAGCCAATTACAAAGCAGTGTGTCAAGGGGCAGGGATTCAAAAGCTTCCTCGTTCTTTCTGAGCAGAAGGCTTTTAAAAACAAGGGTTGGGTTTCCCCCCCACCTTCCTTTCAAATAGCTCAGTTTTTTGGTTTTTGTTCTTTAAATGCTCTTAAAATTCTTTTTTATGTGGCAATTGGGTTTCAGGGGGGAACTTTTCTCTCACTACAGCCAATTACAAAACAGCATTTCACGGGGCAGGGATTCAAATACTTCCTGATTTGAACTTGGAGACTGCTGGTGAATAGTCTCCCAACAGGAAAGTGTGTCTCCAGCGAGCAATGAACCTCAGGTAAAACCCACGTGCATAAATGACCATAGACAAACAAACAAATGCAAATGCAATGCAGACCAGGCAACTGTTCAAGGTGCCAGTACTCTACAGGTTGCCTCTTCTACGTGAATAACTTGGGAGAAGGGAGAAAGAGTCACTTGATTTTCTTTTGTCAGAATCCTCGATAGCTTCCAGCACTGGAATTTTGCCTCAGAGCAGACTGGAGAGATGTGGGTTGCTTAAGAAATTGTATGTGTGTGAGAGAGAGAACAAACACCTGCAATAATTATTTCACTTGCCCAACATGTCTTTTGGTACAGGAGCTGTTTTCAGGCAACTACTGTAGAGGAGGATCCGGATCGCCCCCACTGGCTCCGCTCAGTCTCCATGCATTCATCCCAAACTCCATCCAGAGGTTATGCACGTACAGCATGTGCTTCTCCCCTGCAAACACCCCCTTGCCCCCTGCATGCACAGATCAGTTGTACGTTTACTCGTTCCAAGTACCATTTGTGCAACCAGTCCTTTCCCCTCATCTGAAAGCCACAGTAAACACAGAGATATCTGTGTTGCTTTCTCAGCCTGCTCATACTTTCCTCTCTACAGCTTCTTTATTAATCCACTACTCAACCCCTGGCCAAGTTCTGCTACTCATAGATTGTTAAATTAGCTCAGATGGTTTGTTTATCATTCCCCACCCCCTTCAGTTTCCAGAAACAAATCACACTGAGAGTAGAAGAAACAAAACAAAACCCAAGGTATTTTTCCAGATTTCTTGGACCCTGACCATTTTCCATGTGGGGTGAAGAAATAATCGTCATGAGTGAGACAGTATCACAAATCATGCCTAGCTGTCCAGAATCCTGGCAGCCCCCTCCTTCCTTTTAACTCTTCAAATTTCCTAGAATAGTATCTTGGAAATTGATCGGGGATTCCTCAATGGATCCTCCAGGATTAGTAATGACAGAAGCTGCATCCACACATCATTGGATAGTGTTCTATATTGCTGCTCTATAGCAATCATTTGCAACTGGATTGTGCTTACCCTAAGGTTTCTGGACAACACATGTTCACCCACAGGCTTTTAAAGAATTTTTATTCTTTCAGTCAGATTTATGTTCATGTCATCTTTTTCTGAGTCACACTCCTCTCTGCCCAATGCAGGATGAAGAATTTCTGCAAGATACTGCATACACAACATGTGGTAAAATCACACAGGTAAACATTCTTGATGTGATGGGATTCAGTCCCTGGCTGTGCTGCTGAAGCAAATTAATGGCTACAGAGACACTGGAGTTTTGCTTAGTGAAATGAAAATCAACCTCATTATTTAGTGAAGCATTGGGATTCCAGAAATAGGTATGCACATTTCAACAGTCTTGAGAGAATTTCAGAAGAAAACCAGCTTGTGTTTTCATAGATTACAGCAAAGCTTTTGACTGCGTGGATCATGAAAAGCTATGGCTGGTTTTAAAGGAAATGGCTGTGCCACGGCATGTGATTATTCTGATGTGCAACCTGTATGCTGAATAAGAGGCTACTGTTACGACAGAATATGGAGAAACAGAAAGATTTCCCAGTGGCAAAGGTGTCAGACAGATGTATTTTATCTGCCTTTCTCTTCCAATCTATATGCAGAACATATCAAAAGGAAATCTGGATTAGATTTAGATGAAGATGGAGTGAACATTGTGGGGAGGAACATTAAAAATTTGAGATATGCCGATTATACCACATAGCTGGCAGAAAATAGCAAAGACATGAAGGTTAAAGCAGAAAGTGCCAAAACAGTGGACCATCAAGAAGACAAAAGTAATGACTACTGGGGAATTACTCAACTTTAAGGTAGACAGTGACGAAACTGAAATTGTTCAAGACTTTCTATTCCTTGGCTCCATCATCAACCAAAAGGGAGACTACAACAAAAAAAATCAAAAGGAGATTGAGACTGAGAAGGGTAGCCATAAAGGATTCTTAAATGTAACGATGTGTCACTGGCGACCAAGATCAAGTTGATTCATGCCATAGTATTCCGTATTACTATGTATGGGTGTGAAAGTTGGACAATGAAGAAAGCTGACAGGAAGAAAAATAGATTCCTTTGAAATAGATTCCTTTGGAGAAGAGTTTTACGGATACCATGGATTGCCAAAAAGACAAATAAATGGATTCTAGATCAAATTAAGCCTGAACTGTCCCTAGAAGCTAAAATGACTGTCCTGAGGCCACTGTACACTTTGGCCACATTATGAGAAGACAAGACTCACTAGAAACATGAGATAAATTGACTCTATAAAGGAAGCCATGGCCCTCAGTTTGCAAGACCTGAGCAAGGCTGTTAACGATAGGATGTTTTGGAGGACATTGATTCATGGGGTTGCTCTATGTCAGAAGCAACTTGATGGCACTTCACATACACACACACAGAGCTATCTTCAAATCTTGCCTCGAGTCCTTATGAACTGTGTGTACAGTGCCGTCAAGTCACAGCGAACTTATGGCAACCCAGTAGGATTTTCAAAGCAAGAGACTAACAGAGGTGGTTTGCCATTGCCTTCCTCTGCATAACAACCCTGGTATTCCTTGGTTATCTCCATACGTGTAGTAAGTGCTTAGTGCTTTTAGATCAGATCAGATCAAATCAGGCTAGCCTGGGCTATCCAGGTTAGGGCCCTTATGAACTACCGTTCGAATTTCCCTGAAGAAGCTTGGCTACATTTTCACCAACAGAGTTGGCTCAATAAAATAAAATACCAATTTTGCCATTGAATTTCTGAAGGAAAATGCAGCAGCTGTTTTCAGCAATAGAGAAATAAGCGTAGCAACACTGGGAGGGCTGTATAATGTCTGCAGAAGCCAAAGATGACAAAGCATTCTTTGGTACAGAATGTAGATTTCGTTCCTTGTTTTTGTTACTTAAACTGACAGGCCTAATCTATTAGATGATTTAAATGTGATAGCAGTAAATTACCCCCCCCCCTTGTTCCCAGGTTTTATTGTTCATCCTTTGTGTTTTCAAGCCTCTCCGGAAGTCACACACAAGAAGGGATGCTGGGGGGGGGGGGAATGACATCCACTTCTAGCATTGCCACTTCATATTGGTACTAAATGTTTGAGTTAATGGTATGTTGGTTTAGATTACTTATATGGAACCTCATCAACCTGGTTTATGGCTATATGGCCTGGCCAGTGGTTGTTCAAGGAACTGGCTGCATAGACCTGGAACTCACTAAAAGCTTAGCAAATGCGCTAGCACCCTTTTCTCATTAATGCTCACTGCCTAAGTCTCAAGGGCAAAACCTAGCTTAGCGCAAGATTTGTAAAACTTTAGGGCAGTGATTACTGCTAGCGTGCTCCCTGGCATTTATTTGCTTCTTGAGTCTGAGGGATAAAATTCAAAGGATCTGCAACAGGAAAAATCAGGGAGTCTTAGGCCGTTTATACATGGCTGTTGTCACATTTGTTTGCCCCTGTCCTGTCTCATGCCTTCTGATCCCAAGTTCCAAAAAATGAACACATGGAGACAGGACAGGGGCAAACAGGGGCAGCAGCAGCGGCTCCTTCCCCCCCCCCTCCGGACCCGCACTTCTCTCTCCCCCTCCGCCCCCCCAGCATCAGCCTGTGTTTCACGCCACCTCACAGGAGCCTGGAGCCCCACCATCAGAGGCGAAGCAGCAGCAGAGGCTCCTTCCAGCACAGCATACCTCCACCCGGCAAAGTTCGCTGGGAGAGAGAGGTGTGGGTCGGGGGTAGGGTTGCCAGGTGCCCAGTGGTGGCAGGCAAACCCTGGGCAATTCACCCCTCTGCCCACCGACCAGCTGAGGGTCGGCGGGCAAATGTGAACACGAGCATACACATAGTGGCATGTCACTTCCGGTTTACAACCAGAAGTGCCACCTCACGAGGGGCCTTATACCACTCAAACTGGGAGTTTGAGTGGTAAAGGGCCGCTTGCGATGCAGCACTTCCAGGTGTAAACACATTTCAAGGGGCCTTTTAAGGCCCCTCGCGAGGCGGCACTTCCGGTTGTAAACTCGAAGTGATGCACATGTGTGTCGGCGCATCAGTGCGTGCGTGATCCCCTCAGCTCTGCCCCAAAAGTCTCCCGCTGGAGAAGAGGGGGGGACCTGGCAGCCCTAGTCAGGGGGAAGGAGCTGCTGCTGGGGCCTGGCAGTGGCTTCTCCCGGTGGGGAGTTTATCGGTGTTCAGAAATGCACCGGCAAACTCCCACGCCTGCTTCGCTCCTTCCATTTAAATTGGGACAATGCAGGACCTGGAAAACCTGTGGAAATCCCGAAATGGGAGGGGTGAACCAGGAGCCGGGCGATGGCCGTGCATGCTTACTCCTGGGTTTCACTACATTCCCGGGAGAAACGGGGAATAAAACGGGCATGCATTAATGGCCTTAGATTGCTCCCCACCAGCTGACTGACAGGCAGCCCTCATCCTGGACTGGCACATAGATGCTTCACACCCTTGGCTTGGCCAGAGACACAAACTTTCCTATATATCCAGGCTTGGCCATGCACAAAGCAAACCCTCCCCTATGGAACCAAACAGCATCTCTTCCTTGAAACAAAAGAGCCAATCCCGGGTGCTTCAGATGAGCTCAGGACAAATCACCTTTAAGTCCGCCGGGAGTGCCGGTTCAGAAGCAGCTACCTTCTTGGTCAAGCAACACCTGGTTTGGAACTTCCCAGCATTTTTGACAGAATGGCACCTCTGGCAGGTGTTTGTTTCATGGTGCTGGTGGTGCCCACTACCCATCCTCAAAATCCCCACAATGCCTGCATGATCAACAAAGTTGAGGACCCTTGGGGGGGGGGCTAATTATATGTGTGAGTGATGGACATGTGTTTCTTTTTATATGTCCACCAAGTTCATCTATAACATGGGGGATACAATTGGCAGAGCACCAGGGAATGGGGGAGGGGGCTAACCCCCCACTGCTCTAGATGATTTACCACCACACCCTGCTAACTTTTGTAGCAGAGGTGGGGACGACGGTTGCCAACCTCCAGGTGGGGCCCCCAGAATTACAACTCATCTCCAGATTACAGAGATCAGTTTCCTTGGAGAAAATGGCGAATTGGGGGGAGGATGGTCTCTATGGCATTATACCCTGCTGACATCACTCCCCTCCCCAAACCCTTTCATACCCAGTCTCCACCCCCAAATTTCCAGGAATTTTTCTTCCCAGAACAGGCAACCCTAAAATAGGAACAGAGAAAAGTGAAAGGAGCATTCAATTGCATGAGGTAAGGCAGAGGAGAGACTAAGGTTCAGAGACCCTCTCCCACATTCACCCCTTACTGCAAAAGTATGACCACACACCCTCCTGATTTTATATATGACTGGGGCAGAAATGTGAATGATGGCCCCATGACATCTGGCTTGGCCTGTAAAAGAACTCAGCAACTAGAACAACACTGCAAACTTTGACAAATGCATGGTGGCCACAGAATCCATCGATCATTTACAGTGCAGTCCTACACAGAGTTACTCCAGTCTGACTCCACTGATTTCATTGAGAGTAACCACCAGCGTAGGATTGCATTGATAGACTTCTCCAGGCAGTCTTTTCTAACTTGATAGCTATTAACTAGCCATAGCAGAATATTCTAAAGTGCATTCATATTTGCTGATTCAAATCGGCCCTAAGATTACCAGAATCAAGGCCTGATATGCTGGGATGGCCATACGTTTAGGGTTGTCAGGTCCCTCTTTGCCACCGGTGGGAGGTTTTGGGGCAGAGCCTGAGGAGGGCGGGATTTGGGGAGGGGAGGGACTTCAATGCCATAGAGTCCAATTGCCAAAGCAGCTATTTTCTCCAGGTGAACTGATCTCTGTTGGCTGGAGATCAGTTGTAATAGCAGGAGATCTCCAGCTAGTACCAGGAGGTTGGCAAGAAGAAGAAGAAGAGTTGATTTTTATATGCTGACTTTCTCTGCCACTTAAGGGAGAATCAAACCAGCTTACAATTGTTAGGTCTGCGTGGGCAGGATTCAAGAGGTCGGAGACGGAGTTCAATGCAACCAACGTTTATTGGCGATGTACCCGGCAGCGGACTCCCCGGCTTCCTGGTCCCGCAGGTGGAACACCAGGTGGAGGGCAGCCCGAGTTGGCTGGGGGTTGAAATGGTTCCCCAGCGCGGTTATGATGGCAGGAAAAGGTGTTGCGCTCAGTTCAGCGGGGGCCAGCAGGGACTGGGCGAGCTCGAAAGTCTGTGGCCCACACAAATTGAGGAAAGTGGAGCGCTTTTTCCCGGTGTTGGTGATGTCATTGGCATCCAACTAGAAAGCTACGTGGTCCGCATAGCTCTTCCAGGCGCCGGGGCAGGAAACGTCAAACTCTTCCACGGAGCCTCGGCCAGCCATCGTGTGCGTGGCCGTCTCCCTCAAGTATCCAAGCTAATCAGCAATCGGGCCGGGCTGCAAACCGGACACAGCGAGGTCGCGGAGTGAGGCGAGAGCTGCAGGCCAGCCGGCGTGTGATTCAGCGAGGGCGGACTGGGCTGCCTACCGGCCACTGTGGAATGGCGGAACAAGAGTGATTTCAGCAGGTCAGCCGGCCGCTTTCCAGTCCTTCGTCGCCACTGTTAGGTCTGCGTGGGCAGGATTCAAGAGGTCAGAGACGGAGTTCAATGCAACCAACGTTTATTGTAGGGTAGAACAGAACTGGGGATACATTGGGAATGGTCCTGCTTATATGCCCCCCTGGCCGCCTGTGGCCGCTCCCCCCCGATCCGTGATAGTGAGGGAACAACCTCCCTGTGCCCAATGTCGCGCGCTGGCTTAGGGCCAATAGAGCGGCCCGGTTTCGGCCAATGGGGCGAACAGGACTCAAGCTCCTAGGATTTCCCCCTGCTTACCTTCTAACACATACATAACAACAATCACCTTCCTTTCCCCTCCCCACAAAAGACACCCTGTGAGGTAGATGGGGCAGAGAGAGAGCTGTGACTGTCCCAAGGTCACCCAGCTGACTTAGTGTAGGAGTGGGGAAACTAATCCAGTTCACCAGATTAGCCTCCGCCGCTCATGTGGAGGAGTGGGGAATCAAACCCGGTTCTCCAGAATAGAGTCTCCTGCTCCAAACCACCACTCTTAACCACTACACCATGCAACCCTACATAAGTTGGTTGTGACTTGATGGCACACACACCCCTGCAACATTGAGGTGGTTTCCACATGGGGGATGCCTTCTGCTGTGGCTGCTGATACAGTGAACCAGCCACAGGGCTTCCACATGGCAGGTTTCCTCACATTTTCTCCATCCCAGTTCCCTGTAGCAGCCATTCCCCCCAGACACATACACCAAGGTGTCTTTTTGGGATTCTTTTTTTTAATTTGGCAATGGACATACTATTAGACAGTTATAACATTATTATATTAGGATTTCTGAATCCCCAGTCCCCTGTAGCAGCCATTCCCCCCAGACACATACACTTTTTGTTTGGAATGGATGGTGGGAATTCAGAGAACATGAGAGACCCATTGTAACTTTTTTTTGCTGTCAAGTCACAGCTGACTTACGGCTACCTCATAAGGTTTTCAAGGCAAGGGACTGGGGCAAAGGTGCTTTGCCATTGCCTGCCTCCCCATCACACCCCTGGTATTCCTTGGAAGTCTCCCATCCAAATACTTGCCAGGGTCGAGGCTGAGTGTGTGTGACTGGCCCAAGGACACTCAGCAAGTTTCCATGGCAGAGTGGGGATTCGAACCTGGGTTTCCCAGATCCCACTCTGGGACCTTAACCACTACACCACACCGATTCTCCACTGTTATTGTTGTAACTTTAGTATGTCAACTGCCAGTTTTAAAGTGGCAGGGGGCATTTTTAAAATGGCAAGGGGAAACAGCCACTGATCAGGGAAAAATGGCACAGATGTGGGTGGGACTTTCCTGGCCACCTGGGTTCCACCCCTGCTTTGCTGCAATCTTTCTCCAAACATCACAGTAAAGCAAGTATGGAGAAATCCAGGGCAACCCTAGGGGAGCATGGAAGCACCACAATGCTGTTGGGGAAAGGAGGAACAAACTCCACTTCCCAACAGCCAAGGCAAACAAACCATGGATAAATGACCTGAGTTTGAAACAGCTGAGACAGATGGCAGTCCCGGACAATGGGACCAGATGAGCATTGCCATGCAAATAGGATGCGCCTGAATAGGATGAGGCTGAATACATGCAGATTTCCCTAGCTGGATCAGGGTGAATGTTTTCAGTGGGGTCAGTTCACATGTTCTTCTGCAAGCCAAGGACTGATTGGCTATGAAGGGATGCCCATGCTTGTCTGGAGCCACCTTAATTTCAGCACAAACTCACTGGCATTTCCCCCTTCAAATAAGGTTATTTTTAAACATGCTTCTTTGCCTCCTTTTTGCCCCAGACCTGCAGATGCTTGTAGCCACAAGTTTCTCAAACCTAAATGAAAGTGGGGGAGAGGAGGGGAAGCAACCTCTCCCCTAGATGCCATCCTCCTAAAATTAGTTTGGGGTTTACTAGACACATTGACTTCAAGCTGTGAACGCTGAGTTACTTTCTGTGTTAAAAAAATATTATTGTTTACCTAACTGTTCTTCAGTGAGAAATGGGTGTCTGTTTCTTTAAACGGAGAATGCGGCAGGCAGACAGAGTGGCTCCGCGTTTGTTTGCACCTCAAGATGAGGGAGGAAAACGAGAAAGAGAGAGAAAGAAGGAAGAGAGCATCCTGTTGTTGGGGGGGGAGCACATGAATCGCAGAAAAAAAGGGTCAGGTTGGAATCCGGGCAGAGAACTGGACCCATTTATTTTAATTATTATTTTTTAAACCCAGGCAGGCTAAGAGCAGAGACCCCAGATTAAAAAAAATCTGGAGTTTTAAGCAACAAGGGAGCTTTCTTCAGCCAAATGCTGCATTTTAAAGGTTACTGGGAAGAAGTCATGGCAGATACAAGCATATCTAGAACGTAATCTTCCTATATGGTACCTGAGGACCTTTACAAAGTGTATTTCTCTGCCCGGCCCTACCTGTGGCCATGTGAG
Source organism: Euleptes europaea (assembly GCF_029931775.1). Classification (NCBI taxonomy): domain Eukaryota; kingdom Metazoa; phylum Chordata; class Lepidosauria; order Squamata; family Sphaerodactylidae; genus Euleptes; species Euleptes europaea. Next base: position 155,941,774 of record NC_079312.1, read on the forward strand.
TGCTTAATTTTTAAGCACCTGGGAATATTAACATAAGTGGCCATCTAACATTCATGTTCAAAAGAGATGGGAAAAGGGATTAGGTTCTTAAACTGTGGGTCATGACCCAAGAATGGATCCTGATTTTCTCACAGGTGGGCCATGACACCAGGAATGGGACAGAGGCAGGAAGAGCTGGGCAATAAGGTTCTGGAAAAATTTGGGGTTGCCTTTGTATAAGGTGTGAAATGGCACTCACTCAGTGTTCACTTATATGTCCTGACAACTGCAACAGAATCGGTCATTCCACAACCATACATTTATTGATACAGCATTTATTTGTTTGAAACAGTCATATAAAAGTTGAAAATAAAAAGTCTGAAAAAGACAGTTAGTAACTGCAAATCATAGATTAAATGCAGGCGGCGATGCATTTCTCCACAACAACATCACTGTTTGAAAGAGGAAAAATTGGTTGGACATATGTATGTACTCCATCCAAAGAAACATGTGAACTAATTTGAAGATCATCCCCAATGCACTGTTAGGATCGGAAAACCCTTGTTGTGCCAAAGAACAACTGAAACCCATGTGACCCATGTGACAAGTTATATGGTGACTAATAGTGCCATATCAGAAGTAAATTCCACTGAGTTCAGTGAGGCCTTTTATGCCGATTGCTTTGGGGTTTCCTTTTGATTATGCATGCCTTTTTCCGCCCGTCAGAGGTCGCTTGCTTGCTCTCCCAGCGTGTTTTGCCTGCATTTTCCAGATTCTGGATAAAACAGCATCTGGAAAACATGGGCAAAATGCGCGGGGAAGAGCGAGCGAGGCATCCTCTGATGGGCGGAAAAAGGCATGCATAATCAAAAGGAAGCCCTGAAGCAGTCGGTGGGGATGACCACAGGGAAAGGTCCTGTATAAAAAGCCTTAGACTTAAACCTTTTATGCATGGGTTGTTTGGGCCGGATTTGCTGCTCTCTAGATGCACAGTATTTCTATTCGAATTCTCAAAACTGTATGCACTGGGGCTTTTCCCAACAAAGAAATTCCTGGGGAAATTGGAGTGTAATTATGCTCCAGCAGTGAAAATACAGAATTTCTCAACCAATGGAGGAGTGGTCACAGATGCCATCATCATTGTATATGCAGCTTGCCACCCCCCTTTTGTTTTTATTTTGTTCACACATGCACCATAGCGATAAAATTGTAAGTGGAAAAAGGCACACACATCGGCGCCTGCTTGACCCCCCTTCCAACCCCTGCAAATGCCACCCTGTAATTGACTGTAGTGTATCTTTTAATCTGGTGAACCAGGTTTGTTTCCCCACTCCTACACATGAAGCCTGCTGGGTGACCTTGGGCTAGTCACAGTTCTCTCCAAACTCTCTCAGCCTCACCTACCTCACAAGGTGTCTGTTGTCGGGAGAGGAAGGGAAAGTAATTGTAAGTCGGTTTGAGACTCCTTAAAAGGTAGAGAAAATCAGGGTATAAAAACCAACGCTTCTTTCATTTGAACTGAACTGAGTAGCCATTTTACAACCAAAGCAGAGAATCACAGTTGTCTGCGAAATGCCACCGGATCTCTCTCTCTCTCTCTCTCTCTCTCTCTCTCTCTCTCTCTCTCTCTCTATCTATCTATCTATCTATCTATCTATCTATCTATCTTCTCTCTCTCTCTCTCTCTCTCTCTCACACACACACACACACACACACAATTAAGTTGAAATGGGGAATGGCATTTGTGATGCGATCTTACAGAAAATGATCAAAGGGGGGAAGTTAAGCTGATGCACTTTTCGCACATGGCTCACCAGGGGAGTTATAGAAAGCCTGCAATTCACTGGAAACTTGGAAGAAAAGATGATGAATGAGAGCTTGGTCAAAACACCCCCACTACCAACACCAACACCTTTGAATCGCAATGAAGGGGACATACGGACAATACTTGTGAGGTCATTTGCAGCACTTCAGTGCTGTATCGCTAATATTGTACACACAGACAAAAAAGATTAAAAATTTTAAATCATAATTTTTGATTATTCCAGCACTTGCAAACAAAATGTGGCTCCGAGGGGCTTTAAGGGGAGGGGTTGGATGAGGGTGGGGAAGGACGAGTGGGCAGGAGGGAGGACAGGATTATTAGGAGGGAGAAGTGAAAATGGGCATGGGGAGACAAACCCAAAGTTAAAACTATACACTGGAATAGCAATCGAACTGGGCTTGACACAGGCGTTAACCTTGTGGTAAAACGGCATTCTGAAAACCTGGGGGAAATGCGGGGGGAGAGCGAAGTGACTTCTGAAGGTCTGAATAAATGTGCATAATGTCAGTGAAGCCCTGAAGAAGTCAAGTGGGGGAGAGTTTGAAAGTGACGGAAACAAGCCAGGCATTAAAGGCCTTCATCTCTTCTGTTTAGGATTGTAGCCTTGGTTAAATGTGCTTAATGTTAACTAACTCTCTGGCTTGAAAGAGATTCAGAGTCAGTGTGCTTCTGGTGTCCTCCTTTTCTTCTGTGCCTCATGCAACTGCCACCTTCTCCATGCTTGTTGTGAAAGCATCAACTGACTTGTTTGTTGTGAACAGAATTTGCAGCACTGACAGCCAGAGTGGTGTAGTGGTTAGAGTGTCAGACTAGGATCTGGAAGACCCAGGTTCAAATTCCCACTCAGCCATGGATGTTTGCTGGGTGATCTTGGGCCATTCATATACTCTCAGCTTAACCTACCCCACATTGTTAAAATAAGGATAAAACGGAGGACAGGAGAACGACGTAAGCTGCTTTGGGTTGGGAGAAAGGCAGAACATCAATGAAATAAATAAATAAATGGCACTGCAATCCATGTCACAGTCCAAATCCCCTTGAAAACAGGCTTGCAAAATTGCAGATACTGTTAACGGTGAACAACCAATTCCAGGCAGAAGATTCCAGATTCCAATGTGGGGAGTGAGGGGAGACGGAGCAGGGTATTGGACTAGATGGTCTATAAGGCCTCCTTGAGCTCTCTGATTCTATATAGAAACAGTCTCCACAAGCAGGGAACAGCGGCTAACCATAGGGTTAGCGCTCAGCTGAAAGAACACAGTATATAATGACTACTACCACTCAAGCTCCATGTCAGCACCTGGAGATTGAATTTGGGCTGCCCATAATCCAACAAACAGGTTAGGTGTTGGGAGCAAGTTCAGTTCCATGGCTGCTTCTGAAACCTTTGCTACTCATAAAGCCAATTTGACACTGAGATTTTTCTCTCTAGCAAAACAGATGTATTACAAATTTAAAAAAATTCTCTAAGTCTCAGAGCAGCTCTAAAACTGAACAGTAAAGTTGGTCAAAGACATAGGTTTGTTCTAGCTAAAAAAGCAGAAATATCACGTATTAATACCATACACACAACAATCCCTTCTGGGGCTATAGATTTAAGGACAGCAAATCTTCTTGTACCATTGCGAGATTTTAAATGAGGAAAAAATTAAATTACCCTTGCGATTTAAAAAATCCTGAACATTTGATTTTGACAGCTCTGTTACCCCATATTTCAGAAGTGACTCTTCTTAGATATATTTCTTCATTTTCATATGGATGTTGCAGATATTAAACAAATCTTTTGGTTTTTTTTTAAATAAGTGTTATATTTAAACATGAGCCAGGATCCAAATAAGGGATGTGCATATGTCTAAGCAGTAGTTTGCTCCATATTTTTTTCTGCAGTGCTGAAGAGACAAGACTCCCCCTCTCTCCCTGCAAGCAGCAGGTTTCTTCAACAGCAAAACTAGGGCGGGGGGACTGTCTATTTCACTTGGAAAAGGAGATGTAACTGAGAACAAGGGGGTTTCATTTTATTTTTTCCTGTTGGTGCTAATATGTCTAAAGGCTGTGTCCATTCCAGTGCCCGCACAACATGTCACCTGAACCAGGGGTGTGCCCTTCTCAGTTGCATTAGGCAAGTCCCAGAAAGCATATTTCTGAGAGATGTGCAGTACATTTCCCAAGAATGAATAGAATGATGCAGTCCCCCTTCATGTGGCGATCTTTGGGTCCACAGAAGTACTAGAGTCTTCCACAGAAGTGTATTATGAGAAGAAACTTAAGAGGAATATTTGTACGGTCTACCTCCACAGTGTTCACTTTTATTAATTAATTATTTACTTCATGCACACCTCACCTTTCTCCTCCTGTGGGACCCAAAGCAACTAACATGATTCTCCTGCCCACCATGTCATAGCAAATCACTTGGGGGGAATTGTGCATAGGCTGCCACTGGGCTCAGGTGAGTTTTGTGGCATCAAGCCAGACCTAGGTGAGTTGCACAAATTGCATGGTAACAAGTTGCCCATTTGTTGATGCTAGGCCTAGCCTAGCCATAACAGGAGGGAAGGGCACAGGGACAGGGTGAGAGACCAAAATAGCCCTGGAAGGGGCCTTTCCACCTGTTTTTTTATTGACAGAAACCAAAGCTTGAAGGCTGGCAATTTTGTTATGGCTGCCTGGCAATGGCCACGGAGATCTCTTTTCTTATTGCTTTTTTTATTTTGAGGAGAGTATGGGTTTTTGTTTTTGTTTTAGATTTTCCTGCAAATCTGGGACTTTTCTCAATTTTGTAGAAAGATCTGTCTTCTTTGTTAAGGGCTCCAAATTCTGGATTTAAGTATCCACAGATAGGGACATGTTGAGAACTAGATATATTGAGATATACACATATACATAAACACACACCCCTGATTGAGCAACCAGGTATATGTTCCATTCGCACATAAAGCAAGGATGAGGTTCTATATGTTATATGAAAAAGAGCATATAGGTTAGGTGACCTAAAGAAATCCATGATTTTCTACCAGCACAATTCCAGTACTGGGGACAGTGAGTCAACTGGGGACAGTGCAGTATAGTGATTAGTGTTGGACTAGGATCTGGGAGACCCAGGTTCTAATCCCCAATCTGCCATGGAAGGTTGCATACTCTCAGCCTAACCTACCTCATGGGATTTTCGTGAGGATAAAATGGAGTAGTGGAGAATGATTCAAGATGCTTTCGGTCCCCATTACGGAAAAAGGTTGGATATAAATGAAGTAAGTAAAATAAAAAATAAAGTGTTTAACTGTAAAGTAATGGAGGGGGGAGAGTTTTTATTCCCCTTACCCATCTGCCCCTTTTCATATGAAAAAGGGGAACCTAAGTCCTGCATTTGTGCTTCCTTTGTATGCATTTATATGATTCTGCCTCCTGTGGTGGCCATTTTGTGACTGTATCCACCATCCTGTGTCAGAATTCCAAAGGTGCTCACAAGTTCAAAAAGGTTGGGGACCCCTGGCTTTAGAGAGCTATTACGGCATAGTGGCTGAAATGTGTACCAGGAAGTCCCTGGCTCAAATCTTGATGTCATAGCTTCTGCCCCTCTCACGAGAATATTTGTGCTGACCTACCGGTACCAGTCTGAGGACTGTTGTGAGGTTTTCAGAGTTAATGTTTGAGGTTCAACTGCTCTAGAACAGTAGCCTCCAATATAGTGCTCATGGGCAAACTATATTGGGAAACTGGTATCACTCCATCAAGGCCATCCATCAGATTAAGCATTCACTGAACAGTGAAGTAGTTATTAAATGTAGTATCTGAAATTCTTGCTAAATGACTATCAGACTTTTTAAAAGCTCGTATCACTGCTTCAAGTTCATCAGTTTTGTTGAATAAATTAACTAAAAAGTGTTAATTGGATTTTGAATAAATGTGCAATTAATTGTTACTGTTTTGAATTTTACTGCTATCTTCCTTAGCGGGTCATGCAAACCACAATTCCGAATAATGCTTTTTAGAGGGTAGGTAGCAGGCTCTGGGTATGGATGAGTTTATGGAACCAAGGGGGACGGGGGCCGAAATAGTTCGAGAACTACTGCTCTGGACAGTCAGGAATTAAAGCTAAGGTGGTTCTCACAAGCCACTCTGTACTCTGCTACATTCTGCATTCTAGCCAACTGTCTCTTAAGCAAGCCAGAATTCTGCATTAACCAACCTCTCAAATGTTTGTTCCTATAGATATGGCCCAGTAAAACAGACTATAATCATTACATTCAGATTAGTTATCCTTTAACTGGCATTGCAAGCAGGCTTAAAAAAAAAAGACAAAGGGGAGAAAGAAAACAAGAAATGAAATATCTATGGCTGGTTTGCATCTGAACAAATATGCCCTACAAATCAAAGGTTTCTGCCAAAATCCACGTGGCCTTATTTAACCCTAAATACCTGTGAGTGCGCTTCCAGGAATGTGTTTCTTTGTGAAATATTTGGAATGAGTTTTCCTCCCCACTGCCCCTCTAAAGTCAGCAGAGTTTGATATTTAGAGGAGTAAGGCACCAACACATCCTATCCTGAGTAAGCTCCTTTGATCAGTCATGACACTGAATGAATGGTAAATACATCCTCAGACTCATGAGTAAATATCCAATGGCATGTAACTCAGGGAGAAAGGAGTAAATTTTACACACCTCAGCCACAGACGCCTTGTCATTTCCCAGTAAATTAAAGGGTCTTCCAGTGGACCTGTAAATTTAAATCTATCATGCTAGTATTCTTCCATAATTAACAGCAATAAATGTCCTGTTTTATTAAATGCTATGCCCCTTTCCTTGTAGACAACAAGGACTCCATGTTCTGTGTGTGTATGTGTGTGTGAGAGAGAGATTGGGGGAGGGAGGGAGGAGGCCAGGCTTCTGTGGCTTGTCTTGCCCTCAGTTTTAGCCCTTCCGTAATTGGTTTTATTTCACCTCACATTCTTGGCCAGAAAGAAAAGCTTCCCATAAGCGCTCCTGGCTTCTTGGCAGCTGGAAACCCCTCTCCCGATGCTACAATCACCTCAGTAATGATGCTGGAGTCTCCTCAGCAACATAAATAAATGGCAACAATCCTCCATGAGTGGATATATGTGCCTTAACTGTTGCAGCAGGGCTCAAAGGCTAGGTTGGAACCCGTAAAGGTTGCCCTTACCCCTACAATGCACTCCTACAGCATAGTAGCCATGGGTGCCCTCCCCATGGATTAAAAAACATCTGCACCCAGAGCTAAAATAAAGGTTTCTGCAAAGCCACATGTGCAGAAAAAATATGGCAAGATTTGTTAAATGCGTTATTTAATTAAAAATTGTAAAAATGCCAGAATCTGTGTATTCAAAACATCACAAGATTACCTCATGAGATTTTGGATGCCATTTCTGATTTGCCTAAGCAACCAAGAAAACCAGCTGAGATCTCACGAGACTACCTTGGAAGAACTCAGCTCCAATTTTATTTAGACATTAGGGTTGCCAACCTCCAGGTGGTGGCTGGAGATCTCCTGCTATTACCCAGCTGATAGAGATCAGTTCACCTAGGGAAAATGACCTCTTTGGCAATTGGACTCTATGGCATCGAAGTCCCTCCCCTCACCAAACTCCACCCTCCTCAGGCTCCACCCCAAAAATATCCAGGTATTTCCCAACACAGAGCTGGCAACCCTATTTAGGCATCCTCAAAGAACTTTGCCCGGGTCCAGAGCAAGAGGTGAGGGTATGAGGACTGTCTGTGGAGAGAGATATTCTCTCTTCCATGCATCCTCATGGATCCCCCCTCGTGTATTTATTTATTTAAGGTCTCAGTGGTATCTGCCCCTTATCAGATGTGGCTTCCAGACAAGACCATAAACAAGTCATAGTCACATTAAAGTCCTTTGTGAACCAAATACCAGCAATAAACCTCCAGTCAGAATAAAAGAATGATTAGAGGTTTCCTTTAAAAAAAAAAAGACTATTAAATTAGCCAATGTGCTGTAATGGTTAGAATACTGAACTAGGACCTGGGTGACTCAGGTCCTAACTATATACGACACGTAACACGAGTCGGGTTGGGGGACTTGCAGTCACAGTATACTGAGGAAACTCACCTTAAAACCACTCCGCCGCTCACTGCATCTCGGAATACTCTGAGGATGGGAGGAGGGGCTTCTGCTGTCACTCCTGTGCCATTTTCCCTAGTGGAAATGGCTGTGGAGGGGCTGCAGTGTCCTCTTTTTTTATAGTGGACTCCCCCGATATACGTGTGACTATGAGTTGGGTTGGATAACCCTCAACCCAACTCACGTCACATGCAGTGTATAGTTGCAACCTCAGGTTCAAATCCTTACTCTGCCACGGAAGCTTGCTGCGTGACTTTGGACCAGTCACAGACTCTCAGCCTAACCTACCTCACAAGGTTGTTGTGAAGATAAACTGGAGAGGAGAATGATGTAAGCTCCTTGGGGTTCCCACTAGGGACAAAGCTGGGGTATAAATAAAGAAAATAAATTAAAATAGATAGTAGAAAGGGGAAAGAAAGCACACCAACCAGAAGTCCAGGAAAACAAAAAATGTTTTTACCTGGCACTTAAAGTTTAAGAGACAAGCCAGTGTGGGAAGGAAATTACATAACTGAGGTGCCACAACACAAAGGCCCTGTCTCTGGTGCTTACCCATCTTACCGCCACCAATGAGGGTCCACAGAGCAGAGCCTCAGAAATGCTTTTTATGCAGCAATTGTGTTTGGGGGGGGGTGGATTTTCTCTCACAGTAAACTCTACAAAGTGAGCCAGTTACAAACCAGCATTTAAAGGGGGCAGGGACCTGATTTGAGCTTGGAGACTGCTGGTGCATAGATTCCCAACAGGAAAGTGTGGGTCCAGTGAGCAACGAACCTCAGGTAAAACTCCCATGCATAAACAACCTTACATGACTGTAAACCTGAGTAATGCCATATTTAGGGTTGTCAGCAATAGGGGATGGCATTGCCAGATCCAGGTTAGGAAGCTCCTGGAGACTTTGGGAAGGAGCCTAGGTAGGGTTGCCAACCTCCAGGTACTAGCTGGAGATCTCCTGCTATTACAACTGATCGCCAGCCGACAGAGATCAGTTCCCCTGGAGAAAATGGCCACTTGGGCAACTGGACTCTATGGCATTGAAGTCCCTCCCCAAACTCCGCCCTCCTCAGGCTCCACCCAAAAAACCTCCCACCAGTGGTGAAGAGGGATCTGGCAACCCTAAGTCTGGGGAGGACAGGGACCTCAGTGGGGTACAATGCCACAGAGTCCTCTCTCCAAAGTATCCATTTTCTCTAGGGGAACTGATCTTCGTAGTCTGGAAATGAGCTGTAATTTCAGGGGATCCCCAGGTCCCACCTGTAGGCTGGCATCTCTAGCCATATACAATACCAAAAATCATGGTTAATTTACATTCATGTTATTCTGTACCACCTGGGGAGTTTTCCAAGTAGGTATCTTGTCTGAGTGTGGCCCTGTTGTACTGATTTCATTATCTGAATGAGAGGGTGCCCAGTTAGATATAATAATGGTGTATCTGTCATCCCCTGTGGGAGCTGAAACTTGAAGAATTGTGCTGAACATACTTGCATTTTAACAAAACTTTTTAAAGGCTCCCGCAACAGTTCTCCAAAAGGCATGGCAGTGACAGAGTACCAGAAAACAGAATGCCAGTACCTGAAATGTTGATGCAAAGCTAACAGTAGGGGCTGTTACTTTGCAGAATAAATACCAGAGTGTGAAGCTCAAAACAGCAACAAGCTCGTGTTTAAAAATGTAAAGAAGCATCTGCATGCCAAGTCCACATTCCTGTGTAAATATTCAGGAGTAATTGTTTACAGGGCAAGTGCCCATGTTTCCTTGCGCTACTCTTGCCTTGTAAACCAACGTTTACTTATGGTTTATGCTGAAGGTTGTACAAAATGAATCCACTCTGAAGAGGGGAATAACTGTGAGCAAAATATTTCAGGATCTCTGTTCTGAAGTATTGATATCTTATTAAACAATGTTAAAATGCTTTTTTTCCAGTGCAAAAAAAAAAAAGATATCTTACAATTTTTAGAAGTTCAGATCAGGAAAACATTCTAGCTAAAGCTTACAATTAGGCCTTTATTATTTGCTGAAATCTTGATGCTCAGGGCTTTTACTTTTTTTTTTTTTTTTTTTTTTTTTTGAGAAAGTACCAGCCTGTAATCCTATCAGATTTCAATTTGCATGCAGGAACAGTGACATCTAGTGGACAACAAACTTTAAAAGGCAAACAGAACAAACAGAGATACTCTGTGTGTGCATAAGTGCCATCAAGTCGCCGCCGACTTATGGCATCCCAGTAGAGTTTTCAAGGCAAGAGACTAACAGAGGTAGTTTGTCATTGCCTTCCTCTGCATACTACTCCCCTAGTATTCCTTGGTGGTCTCCCATCTAAGTACTAACCAGGGCCGCTCCTGCTTGGATTCTGAGATTTGAGGAGATCAGAGATCAAGCTAGCCTGGGTCATCCAGGTGAGGGCAGATACTCTGTATCTGTTCTAGCATTTAACACTTTGATGGCAAACTGTATCACATCAAATCCAACAATCTCAGATACGACCTACAGCATAATACAGATGTGTGAGAAAAAAACAAAGAGCTTGAAGCCTACCAACTCCACTAGGCAGTGCAACCTAGACCCAAAGGTACAAGAATCCATAACATGCTGCATTTCTGAAAAAACACACACACACACACACACACATGAACACAACCAAGGGCTTGAATTAAAGCCGATAAAGTACTAAATAACAGAAGCACAACCAGAATGATCTAAATTCCAAATTGACATGAAAATTTGCTCCTTGGGATGAGGAAAATGGAATTCCTGAAGATTCTCCTGCAGATTTCACAGAAGACAGATCTTTTATACCAACTTCTTGTTCTATTCTTAGAATGTTGTGTATCATGAAATGTATTCTAAACCCATGCCAGCTGGGCAACCATTAAATCCCAGGCACCATGGTACCTAGAAATTTCACTGTGGCACCTAGTATTTTCACCAATGATTTTATCGTAGTGTCTCTAATAATTCTCAGTAAAAGTACAAAGCTTATTTATAATTTCTTATCAGAATGTATCTGAAGAAGTGAGCTGTGACCCATGAAAGTTCATATCTTGCCCGAAATTTTGTTACTCTTTAAGGTGCTACTGGACTTTTGCTCTTTTCCACTGCTACAGACAAACCCATTGTGTGTTTTTTTCTTTATTGGCTTTAAATAAATGTGCATGAAGTTCTTGTCATTGCTTGTTTATATGCAGACTAAGGTTTACACCATTAACTGGTGGCTGATGAATTCATTTCTTAAACAGTTGTATTCTATACTGACTCCAGCATTCAATTAAACGGAGATTTTTAAAGCAATTATGGAATAATGAGAAGTCAGGTTAGGGTCAAATTCAAATTTATTAATACAGTCAACTGACCAATCACATGCCAGCACATCAAAATCTCTGGACTCAATAGTTTTGCACCGCAGAATCACAGACTGCCCGTACGTCAGGTTAGGGTCATGGGTTAACTTTTGGTTGAGGCGATGACAACTAGGGTTATCCCATTTTTTAAATACACTACAACAGTTATACCCTAGTTTTAATAAAAATTATGGGAAACTGGGGAGAGTTTAGAATTAGGCTTTGTATTGGCAATAATCAGAAAATATGATCATTAAAATATGAAATTCTGAAGACTGAAACATTAGTCTGGCTCCTACATTTTTTGGGTTGTCTCCTAGAGCAAAAAACTTGTAAAGGCCTACCCTAAATGGTCCTTAAACTGAGATCATGAATATTTATTTACTACATTTCTATATCACTTTCACAAGAACATAAGAAAAGTCATGCTGGATCAGACCAAGTCTGTCCACACAGGGGCCAACCAGGTGCCTCTAGGAAGCCCCCAAACAAGACGACTTTATCAGCATTATTCTGCCTGTGTTCCACAGCACCTAATATGATAGGCATGCTCCTCTGACACTGGAAAGAATAGGTATGCATCATGACTAGTATTCATTTTGACTAGCAGCCATGGATCCTGGGGCAGGGAGTTTCACATTTTAATTCTCCCAGCAATGGGAGTGAGGTGTGCTATCATTCCCTCTCCCCAGCTGACTACTCCACAATTCCAAGTCATCCAGTCCAAGTCATCCAGTTCAATAGGATGAGTTCTTAGAGTGGTCATACAACCCCACTTTGAGAGCTGGGGTGGGGAGTGGATAGTGTTATCACCCAACTCTCCTCTCATACCTGCCACATACCCAAAATACCTCCTCATTGGCCAATAAGGTCAGGACTAGTTCTTATAGAGGGGTCACTCAAAAACCTTCCCAGGGGTCACAGAGACCTTGGGACAAAGGGGATTCGGAGTTTTACGAGAGGGGAAGAAGAAGAAGAAGAAGAAGAAGAAGAAGAAGAAGAAGAAGAAGAAGAAGAAGAAGAAGAAGAAGAAGAAGAAGAAGAAGAGGAGGAGGAGGAGGAGGAGGAGGAGGAGGAGGAGGAGGAGGAGGAGGAGGAGTTGGTTTTTGTATGCCGACTTTCTCTACCACTTAAGGGAGACTCAACCCACTTACAATCACCTTCCCTTCCCCTCCCCACAACAAACACCCTGTGAGGTGGGTGAGGCTGAGAGAGCGTGACTTGCCCAAGGTCACCCAGTTGGCTTCGTGTGCTGGAGTGGGGAAACAAATCCAGTTCACCAAATTAACCTCTGCCGCTCACTTGGAGGAGTGGGGAATCAAACCTGGTTCTCCAGATCAGACTCCACTGCTCCAAACCACCGCTCTTAACCACTACACCATGCTGGTTAGTTGTGATGATCAGAGGTATTCTACTGTTACTACTCTTGAACAGGGAACAGCCACTGTGTTTTAATTGCTGGGAATTTTAAAAGAAATCTGCCATAGGGAGCAAGATTGACAGCATGATACGTCAGCTAATTAAGACCACATCCAGGGTTGTAATTTACAGTATTTGACATAGTAGTTAATCCGATCATACTTTTGGCTGTTGCACCACAAGGAAACACTTCCTTCAAGGCAACATGTCCCAGTAAGTTGTCTGAAGTACTGATACAAGAGATACATTCCTGTGCTGTCCAGATCAGCAACTCTGTACTAGACATAATATGCAGACTTTGGCAAAGACAGAGAACTGGAGTAGTAATTAAGGGAAAGGAATGGATCTGGGGCCTTGAAATCTGGAGCCTTGTCTCACTCCTTGACAGCAGCTTATGACTGGCAGGACAGAGGGAGCTATCTTCTCACAGAATGGAACTGGAAGGAACCCCAGATAAAAGGTATGATCACCTGCCACTGATCAAGCCACCCATCAAGTACTCCAGTCCAGATTGCTGTGTGTCACGACTAGACATCAGGCAAGCTACCAAGAAAGCTACCTGCTTATGACACAAGCAAGCCATTCAACAGACTACCAAGGAAAACAGGAGCATAAACACAGACAGTCTTTTTACATTTCTGCTGGATAGTGTCCATTCTGTCCCTATTGGCAACATACAGACTTCCTCCTCACCCCCGCTATACTGCATTATTATTTAAAAAATTGTATTGGGGGAGGGGGAGGGGAGTTTCTTCCAAGGTGAGGGGCAAGCTGTATATGGTGTTAAGAAATCTAGAAATCTGTGTTTAGAAATGGTGCAGAGGGCAGGGAGGTGTTCACCCACCCTGCAGTACCTCCGTCCCAATTAGGGTTGCCATCTAGCCTGGAGAAAATGGCTGTATCCCTTGAAGAGGGGCATAATGTGTGGCAATGGGCAGTTGAAGCCTTTTATGGCATGGAGGAAAATAACACGACTTGTTATATATGACATCTCCATATATCAGCTTGTATTAAAGGTGTTGGAAAATCTGCCCTTCTAGGACGGTGTCACTTGCCTGCACATTGCCTCCTCCCATACTATCCAGCCTACCAGTTAAGATCTGCCTGTCAAACTCTACTCTCTGAGCATGAGGAGAGGTGGGTGGTAACTAGAGACAGGGGGTTTTCTGCAGTGGTACCTTGCCTTTGGAATGCCCTGCCTCTTGCGGTTCACTGGGTGCCTACTTTACATTCATTTAGGTACCAGGCCAAAACTCATCTTTTAACTCCAGCTTTTAATTAGATTTTTTTTTCATTTCCAGCTGTTTAATGGTCTCCTGCTGTTGTATGGATAGTTTTTATGCTGCTTTGTCTTACTTTGCTTTAATATCCTTTTTTAGGTGTGGTGACCGGAACTGCACACAGTATTCCAAGTGTGGTCTTGCCATAGATTTGTACGATGATAGTATGATAGCAGTTTTATTCACATAAGAGTAGGCAGCGCAACTAAAGTATCCAGGTGATGCTGATTCCAAACCCCTTTACTAACCCAGCTCATTCTGTCCATGCTGGACCATATTAGATATATACAGGTCTGGAGAGACCTGGGTCCAAACACCTACCCAGCCATTAAACCCTACTGAGTGGCTTTGAGCTAGTGATGATCTCTCAGCCTCACCTACCTTGCATTGTTGTTGTGACGATGAAAAGAAGGGAACCACTAAACTCTGTGAGGCTCTCCCAGAATTTCAGCTGATCTCCAGACTACAGAGATCTATTCCCCTGAGGAATGGCAGCGTCAGAGTGAGGACTGTATGGCATCACATCCCTGCTGAGCTCCCTCCCCTTCCCAAATTCCGCTTTCCCCAGGCACTGCCCCAAAATATCCAGGAATTTCACAACCCGGAGTTGGCAACCCTACCTGTATAATTATCAGATGAAGCTTTTCTATGGAAATAAGTGGTATGGAAGTTTTATGTGCTATTAATTGCACAAGAGCATTGCTAGAAAAATGTTTACAACCTTAATCTATCCGGGCTCAAAAAACAGAGAATTGGGAAGGAGATATCCCAACACAACAGGAATCAAGTAGGGTTGCCAACTCCAGGTTGAGAAATTCCTGGAGATTTGGGAGATGGAGACTGGGGAAGGGAGGGTTTGGGGGAGGGGCCTCAATGGGGTATAATGCCATAGAGTCCACCCTCCAAAGTAGCCATTTTTCTCCAGGGAACTGATCTCTCCTGCCTGAAGATCAGTTGCAATTCCAGGAGATTTCCAGGCCACATCTGGAGGTTGGCAACCCTAAGTAACGCACTTGCTGGGAAGGATCAACAGATGGGAGAGGTGTTTAACCCTTTTTTACATCTCCTTATTTTTTATATTTCCCCACCCCTTACCTGCACCTCCCCATTTTCTTCTGCAAATTCCTTCCCAAACCATGTCCAATTATTCTCCCAGGTGGGCTTACTTTCAGTTGTGGAGTCCAGCTAAAAAAAGATGTTTAAAATGATCTTAGGGCATTTACAAGGCAGCATCAATGCAGAGGGGAATGGTTAAGGAAAACACAGGGCTGGGAGCTGTTTTTGGAACACGTATCAGTCTATAGCCAGATCTATCCAAGCAGACTGGGACATTTGGCTATTAAAGGACAAGGCTGCATACAAGGCTGGGGTTGCTAACTGCACGGAGAAAAAAATGCCCTGTCCCTTCAATGGGATGTTAGATAACTCCATGCCATGAAAAGCTTCAGCTGCCCATTTCCACACATTCATCCTCTATTAAAGGGGCAGAATGTTTTTTTCCTCCAGGAATGTTGGCAACCCAATACAAGGCCAAGCTATTGCTTCATGAGGGTTGACTTGTAGGGTTACCAACTTTTAAAGAGGTTCCTGTAGGTGTCCCTCTAATATCAGTTTGATCTCAGTGATTATCAGGTGATGCTATTTAGAGCAATGCCATGAAACGCTTCAGCTGTCCATGCCTGCATATTAAACCAGGGCATTGTTTTCCTGGCCAGTTGACCATCTTACTGGCTTAATAGGAATTCTTTGGGGGTATCCAAACTCAGCAGACCCTGTTGGAACCCTACAGGATGAATGCAGCTGGAAAATGCATTCTTTCTGTTGCAAATCATACCTCACAGCCAGGGTGCCAACTGGAAAAAACTGTCCTGTAACTTTAATAAAGCCTTGATTTGTGAGAAAAGCTGAAGCTTTTCATGGCACCACCTGGTAAATAACATCCCATTAAGCCTCTGTTAAGGGGGCAGGACATTTTTTTCTCCATGCAGTTGGCAACTCTATCACATATTGTGACAGTAAAATGTATGTATGTATTTATTTCAAACATTTGTATCCCACCTTTCCACCCAATTAGGGCCCTGACCTGGATAGCCCAGATTAGGCTGATCTCATCAGATCTCGGAAGCTAAGTAAGGTTAGCCGTGGTTAGTATTTGGATGGGAGACCACCAAGGAAATCGAGGGTTGCGATGCAGAGGCAGGCAATGGCAAACCGCCTCCGAACATCTCTTGCCTTGAAAACCTTGTCGGCACTTTCCACCACCACCACAAGCCCTCAAGGTGGCGAAAAACAATTAAAAAGACACTAAAAGTAGGTTTTCGTGCAAAATGTATTTATTTTATGACATTTATTACTCCCTAATAAATGTGTGCCATCCACTTATTACTTAGAGTGTTGGCAGAATCTTAATGCCAAATGTTGTTTTATTTATATTGTATTTTAGATTGTTTTATTGGTTTTATGTATCAAGTATTGCTGTTAGCCACTCTGAGCCAAGCCTCAGCCAGGTATTGAGGGCAGGTTACAAATCTAAATACATAAAAATAAAATAAAATGTTGGGTTGCCAACTTTTGAACTGTCTCCAGTAGATGCACCTTTACCCGTAGACTGTTATACATGTAGTGGCAGACGGTAATGTTTTACTTGCATGCTGTGAACAGCTTTGCCTGCTGTCTTCTGCAGATAAAGCAGCTGTTAAAGGCACAAGAACAGATTTTCATCTTCTGAACCATCCCTGTATATGTGCCTTTAACAGCAGCATGATATTACAGACATTACCAATTATAATGTTCATCTTCGGGATGTGGAATGGTATAGTATAGCAGATCTCAACAGATCTCAGAAGCTAAGCTGGTTCAGTACTTGGGAGACCTCCAAGGAAGACTCTGCAGAGGAAGGCGATGGCAAACCATCTCTGCTTAATCACTTGCCTTAAAAACCTCGCAAAGGGGCGCTATGTGTCAGCTGTGACTTGAGGGCACTTTACAGACACAATCTTCATCTTACACATGGCACATGTATGTACCTCCACCGGTCAAAGAGCAACTTGAGGAAAAGGGAGTAATTTGCACTGGGAAAACAGCATAAGATAGTTTTTAAACAAAATCTTCTCTAGGAGTCAGGGTCACAAACTGATCCAGATGTGATCATGTATCTCACTGCACCTTTTCTAGTTTGGCCCTTATAATAAGCCTAATGAGGGAGCATTTTTGGAGAAGGAGGATCTTCTTACCTAGCTGACTGCACTCTCTCACCTGCTTCCTTTGAAGTCATATTTCATACAAAGGATCTGATGGAAACAGCTCTTCCAGCTGGACTGCCAGTGTTGAGGAAGCTGTGTTAAGTAATCCAAGACATGGCTCTAAGAGTGAATGTCAAAAGTGACAAAAATAGACTATGATTGCAGCACGCCCGGAGAAAAAAATATCCTGCCCCTTTAATAGAGGTGGGTAAAATGAGTACCCAGCTTGTTAGGGCTAAAGTGTAGACGACTGGGGAAGGCAATGGCAAATCACCCCGTCTTCCTAGTAAACGTCATGATGTGATGTCATCCCATGGGTCAGTAATGACCTGGTGTTTGCACAGGGGACTACCTTTACCTTTTTAATGTGTGGAAATGGACAGCTGAAGCTTTTCATGGCATGGTAGATAACATCTCATCCCATCAAACATCTTTTTAGGGGACAGGCCATTTTTCTCCAGGCCTGTTGGCAATCCTAATATAGATTATGCTCCAGGAGAATCTCTCATAAGGGGCATCACCTGATTCCATAAAGAAAATACCAAACTAACAGAAGGTGGTTTTGTTTGAAGCATGTATTACATACAAGGCAATAAACATAACAAGAAAATCCTGAGCAAACGGTGCATTTAATTGCAAGTTAATTAGTAGAATGGTAGAAATGCTGTTTAGTTTGTTTTCCTTTTTTATATAATTTTTTATTAATTTTTATAACATAAAACAAAAAAAACAAAAAAATACAATTTAAAAAACAATAATACCGGTAATATAACAAAAATAATACAAAGGAGTATCTATATATACTTATTAATACATTCACAATTACATATTTTTTTAAAACCAAAAAGATACCTCTTCGCCCCTCCACCCACCTTAAAATGTGACCCATCACCCAACTTCCGAAGAAGTGTCCTAACAGTTTTAAAAATATCTATCAACAGTAAATATAAAAATATTAAAACTAGTTTCTATAACTCACTAATTAAAGTAGTAAAATCCATTTTTGCCAGTTTATCCCAATATGTGATGGCCTTTGCCCATGTTTTTTTTAAATTCTTCCATATCTTTTCCGTGTAGGAATTCGGTTAATTTGGCCATCCTCATATACATCCATAATTTCTCTCTCCAGTCACGAATTGAAGGTTTATTCACTTGCTTCCAAACTTTAGCTATTACAATTCTTGCAGCAGCAAAACTATATTGACAAATAATCGTATCATTATTGCACATATTTTTTGTGGAATTTCTAATAAACAAAATGCAGGTTATCTTTTTACTCTACCATTAATCAAATTATTAGTTTCCCTAATAACCTTTTTCCAATTTTTTTAAATTTTTTTACATATCCACCATACATGCATAAAAGTGCCTCTTTCCGTTCCCCATTTCCAACATAAATCCATATCTCTTTTATTCATCTTAGATATCAACACTGGTGTTATATACCATCTATAAAACATTTTATATAAATTTTCTCTAATTTCATTAGTTATTGTAAATTTAAATTCTCTCTTCCATAAGTTTTCCCATGTTTCCAAATCAATATTAAATCCTAACTCTTTCATCCACTTCACCATTACTGGTTTAATTCTTTCTTGTTCTAAATTGGTTTCAATTAATAATTTATACATTCTTCCTATCAATCCTTTATTTCCCTTTATTAATATTTTTTCTAGTTTGATTTATTTTTATTAAATCCAAGCTGATTATCTTTGTTAAATATGTCTTTCAATTTATAATGCAAAACCCAATCCTTAATATTAAGTTCTTCTCTATTTCTTAAAACCCATTCCCCTTCTTTACATTCAATAATTTCTTTATATACACCCATTTCTAAATTTAAATGTATCCCTCTCTTCATATACGCTTCTACTGGATTGATCCATCCCGGGGTCTTATTTTCCAAAATCCTTCTATATTTTTTCCAAATTTGAAATAATCTACTTCTAATAATATGGATATTAAAATCTTTATTTACTTTCTCCTTATCATACCATAAATATGCATGTCATCCAAAAAGTAGGTTAAATCCTTCTAATTCTAATAATTTAATATTCTCTAAGGAAATCCAGGTCTTTAACCATACGAAACAGGATGCCTCATAATAGATTCTTAAATCTGGTAATCCTAAACCTCCTGTTTCCTTTAATTCAATTAAATTATTATATGCTATTCTGTGTCTTTCCTTTCCCCATAGGAAGTTTAAAATATCTCTTTTCCAAATCTTAAATATTTTAACCCCTTTTATAATTGGTAAACTTTGAAATAAAAAAAGTATCTTGGGCAAAACCATCATTTTAATTACTGAAATTCTACCCCATAATGATAGAGGAATTTTTTCCCAATTTTTCAAATCTATGGTAATTTGCTGCCATATCTTAATATAATTATTTTTAAATAAATTTAGATTATTTGAGGTTAACCAAATACCTAAATATTTTATTTTATTCTCAATAGAGAATCCTAAACATTGTGATAGTTCTTGCTGCCGCAATAATGTCATATTCTTAACCAATACTTTATTTTTATTTTTATTTATTTTAAAACCTGCAAGCTTTCTATAAACCTCAACCGTTTTGTTCCATTCTACAATTTGACTAATCGGATTAGTTAAAAAGCATACTAAATCATCAGCATAAGCTTTAACCTTAAAATGATTTCTCCCAAATTGACAACCTATAATATCTGTATTATTTCTAATTTTCCTCAATAAAATTTCTAACTTTAAGATAAACAATAAAGGGGAGAGAGGACAACCTTGTCTTGTACCTGAATCTGAATTTCAAATTGTGATGTCAAATTACCATTAATCAACAATCTAGCCCTTTGAAAATTTTGTCCAAAACCCATAAATTCTAATACTTTTTTCATGAATCTCCAATTTACATTATCAAACGATTTTTCTGCATCTAAAAATATCAATGCAATAGGTGTAGTAACAGAGTCTGCATATTCTATAAGATCCAATACTACTCTGACATTTTGACTAATCAATCTACCTGGAAGAAAACCAGCCTGGTCCTCTTGTATTATTTGATTCAGTACAGTTTTCAACCTATTAGCTAAAATAGCTACAAAAAGTTTATAGTCGTTATTCAATAAATCTGAGTTTGGTTTTGGTATTAATACTATATTTGCTTGTTTCCAGGTATGTGGGATGGATCCATTCTGCAAGCAATGATTCATTACTCTTAATAAATGTGGAGACAATTGTTCTATGAAAGTTTTATAATAAAATGCTGTAAATCCATCTTCGCCTGGAGATTTATTTAATTTACTTTTACCTATAGCTGTTTTTAATTCCTCCATAGTTATATTAGAATCCAATGAATCTTTATGTTCCTGTGAGATTCCATCCCAAACAAATTGTTTTAAATATGCTTCTATTTCCTTCTCTGAAACAACACTTTGTCTATAAAGATTTGAATAATAATCTATGAAAATTTCCATAATTTTTTGTTTATCCATTGTTGTTTTCCCATCCCTCTTTATTTTTAATATAGGTAGTTTCCTCTCTTTATATTTGAGTTGCCAAGCTAATAGTTTACCCGGTTTATTGGCATGTTCAAAAAAATTCTGTCTATTAAACATTATTTTTTTTCTATTTCTGAAGTTATTAAAAATTTGTATTGATATTGTAATTTTGTTAACCTATCCATCTGTTCCTGTTTAAATAATTTATCTTGTTATTTTCTTAGCTGTCTTTCTCCTTGTTTAATTTCCTCTAAAATCTTCCTCTTTTGCATCTCCCTCTCTGAACCATCTTGAATTTTGTTGTATTAATAATCTTCTAATTACTGCTTTACCAGCATCCCATACTATTTCATCCGAGATCCCTTTATCAACATTTTCCAGAAAATAATTCTGTATATCTATTTTTAGGTTATCTACTATTTTCTTGTTTTTCAATAGATATTCATTTATAGACCACGGTTTGTTTTTCTTAATCCCCATGTTAATCAGTATCGCATTGTGATCAGATAATACCTTGGGTAATATTTCTGGACTTTCAAACAAACCTGTTATTCCTTTAGAAAGCCAAAACATATCTATTCTTGAATGAGAAAAATGTCTTGATGAATAAAAGGTATATCCCTTTTTATTACCATTTACCAGCCTCCATATATCAAACATTTCCCATTGTTCTATAAGATGATTAAAAATACCTGGTAATTTACCCTCACATTTACACTTTTTCTTCTTTGTTGATCTATCCAACCTTGGATCCATCACTCCATTAAAATCTCCCATCCAAATCATTTTTTCTTTAGCATATTCAGCTAGTATCGATGCCAAATTATTATAAAACATTTTTTGATTAGTATTAGGTGCATAGATACCAACTAGTACAATTTTTTGGAGACCACTCACAATTTCTACAACAGGATCCTCCCATCATTATCTTGATATAGAATCTTAGGTTCTAATGTTAAAGGGATATACATAGCTATACCATTTATTTTTTTCTTTTCATTACATGTTGCAAATAATTTACCAAATTTTGTTTGCTCCAACCTTGTAACATCCTTTGTTAAAATATGAGTTTCCTGTAAACAAAAAACATTAGCTTTTGATTTTTGTAGGTGATAAAATATTTTCTTCCTCTTATTAGGAGAATTCAAACCATTAACATTCCAAGACAATATTTGTAGCATTTTAACGTTCAATCAAACCCCATATTTAATTTTTTCCCAAATCTAATCTCACCCCCCCACCCCCTAACCCCCTTTTAATTTCCCTTGTATATAGTTCAGCCATCTTCTTGAGAGTCCTCATCTGACAATGATGGTTTTGCCCCCCCACTTGCTTCTGCTGCCTTTTCTTCTTCTGTGAGATTCTTTCCAACTAAGTCTTTAGATGATTGACATGGTGGTTTAAGTAGATCTCCTTCATATCTTGTTAGAAATTGTTCAGCTTTGACAGTGTCTGTGATCTTAAACCTTTTCGCTTTGAAGAGAAAAGAAATTCCTTGCGGATATTCCCATCTGTGTTGTATTCTATTAAATCTCAGTCGTTCCACAATCTCTGCAAAGTCCTTTCTTTTCCTCAGTAGTCTTCCAGGGATCTCCTTCATTAATCTCACCGGTATACCTTCTATTGTAAATGGATTCGTGTAGTGCTTGTTCAGAATTAGGTCCCGGTGACTTCTGGAAAAAAGTTGAACCAAGCAGTCCCTTGAAACTTTATTTTTTGTTGCGTAAGCAGTTGACTCTGTAGACTGTTACTATCATGCCTTCCACAATTGTTTCTTCTTCCTGAAGAAAATCAGCCAGCAACACTTTCAAATAATTTTTTAAATCCTTCCCCTCCAATTTTTCTTTGAGGCAGCGTATGCAAATCCAGCTCTCCTTTATTTTTAATTCTAGCATTGCAGTGTGATCATCACGTTTTTCTTCTCTCTTGACTTGCCTCCATTGAAAGTTCTAAGACGTCAACTCGTTTTCTGGTTTCTTTATTGTCCTTTGAATATTTCTGAAGTTTTGCCTCTAACTTGTCCTGCCTTACTGACAAAGATGAAATGGAATCTTGCAGCGCAGAAATGGCAGCTGTGTTTTGACCTACAGCCGCTGTTTTGGTTCAGACCTTGTTTGACTGATTCCACCTCTTGCTTCACCAGTTCCATCTCCTGCTTCGCAGATGTCACCTCTTGTTTGACTGATGTCCCTTCCTGAAGTGTTTTGGCCATCAGTTCTTGCAAAGAGTTCAAGGTAGCATCAGGGTTTTTTGTGCCATCTTTATAGCCAGTGGTGTCGCTAATACTGGGGAGGTGGCAGGTGAAACAACTGGGCTGGTAACAGAAGCTCTTCTGTGGGATGGTAAAGTTTGCTGAATCTGAAGTTGTCTGCGATCTTTTATAAGTCCTTTGGGATGTTTTTCTGTGTCTTTCTTTTCTTTATCCTGATCTCCCATTCCCAAAAAGCTTAAAATGGCTGTTAATTGTAATCCAGTAAGAAAGAAAAGGGGGGTGAAGCTTGTTATTTATTCCATCAGTTTAAAAGTTATTTAACACTGGAACTTTAACTTGAACCAATAATCAGACCTGGGAGAGTACTTTAGCACATCTGTTTCATCAGTCAGCTTTCATTTCCCAGTTTTAAACTCCCTTCAGTGTTTATTTCAGTTTGTTTAAACAGTTAGCTTAGCTGGCAAGACTGAATTTTAAGTGCGCAACAGCTGGCAAAAAGCCAAGTTTCAATTTGAATCTGTTAGTGAGTTGTAGATCCACTCCAGAGTACTTTTAATTCTGTCCCAGTTACTGTTAGACACCTCAGTGATATTTGGTTTCAAAAACGTTTGAATATTAAAAAAAAACCTTGTTTAATGAAGATCAGGGTCTCCTCGCAGCACTTCCCGGCTCCTCGGACTTCAATGGCGCTAGCTCTTCAGCTCACCTGTCCGAGCGTCCACCGCCGCTTCCGAGGCAGCAGGCGCTCCTAGGACAGGAAGCTCGCCAGCGCTTCAGTCAGCATCCCCTCTTCTCTAATGGATGCCGCGTGCCAGGTGTTGGGGGGGGCAGATTCCCTGCCCCCAGGGCGCTTCGAGCACAAAGCGCGATCGTTCGTACTGTCGCTGCGTTCCCCCCGGATCCGGAAGCCTAGTTTGTTTTCCAAACAGCTTTGTTATTGTCAGGTAGGATTTCTGGCAACACGGGCTAGACAATATGATCCTTCCGTGCACTCCCCCCTCCCTCCTGTTTTGCACATGAACCACTAGCTCTGGTCAGAGATCTACACTTGTATGGAGACCCGCCCATGTAAATCTTTCATCAGATACCGGGTCTCGCTCACAATGCCAGGAACTCCACCAGCCCCACCTCTGATTGCCCTTAAGTACCTGGTACTTGACCCACTGAAGTCGTTACCAGGAGAAAGAAATCTATTGTTTCCCTTGTATTGCTGTAACCATTGTGTCCGTTCTATAAATGTAGCAAATTCCCAATGATCTGCATTCTAACCTTCTTCATCTTACTGAAACCACTGACTTCCAGAATAAAATCTTTGAATCACTGCTCTGTCTGGATTCGAGCTTCTATTGCCTGAGACGCCGTGAGTTTACTGAAACCCTGACAGTTATTTGGCCCTGTGTGTGCTCTTCAATGAAAGCTACCAAGCTCTAGACACAATTTCATTCCAACACCGACAATTTCAAAGATGCATGGACGTATGCAGGCAGGCTCTTGAGAAGGCATGGGCCCAAGCCTCTGATGGCCTGCAACGCCAAAGGCACAACCCAGACAACGTTAAGGGCTTTTTGTCACACTGAGCAAGTTCACACCCTTAAATCTTCCTCATAGAAATCAATGGCTTAAAAAGTGCTCAACTTGGGCCAGCGTTGTGCACTTTATTACTACTTTTACAAAATTCAAATGCCTCAATTTTTCCGCACTTTGCTTTTGTCAAATTGGATGCAACCCACAGAGGGCTGCCCTCCAAAAGGGAGGGTTCAGATGAGAACAGGTCCAGCAGCTCCTTTCACTAAGAACATGAGCGGCTGTGCTGGATCCGCATCTAGTCCAATAACCTCCATTGACATAAGACTACACAGTTTGGGTCTGGAGTGCCTACCTTATGCAACCATCAGACATACGCCCTCCTCAATTCCCATGCATGTGGTGGCATGTTTGGATTGGAACATCCCACAGTGCATCCCACAGTCACATCCGAGTTGTGTGCAGGAACTGAGGAAAACCTGCAATTCACATCTGACTTTTGCACCAAGTGAGGACTGCAGATGCAACCTGCATACTCCAAAATGTGTGAAGCAAAGTGGAGAACTAGATGCACTAAAAGGACTGCAAGCAGAGCACAGAGGCCAAAGCCTGTGCTAAAGAAAGGCCTGCAACCACAAGAACTCTTTTATATAAGAACTGGCCAGGCGTGTGACTGATGGCCCTTATCGCAAATTAATTCCACCCTTCGAATGGGAGCAGGCACTGCAAAATTAATAATTTTTGGTCACAAGCTAGAAAACAAGACCCAAGCATGATTCTCTGAGGGAATGGTACAATTTCAGTCCCTGCAACTTCCCATTTCCTTTCCTTTATCCCTTAGATGCTCCTTGGTCCATTGATCTTGAGCAGCGTAATTTTAAATCTAATGTTTGAGGGATATAAGGACTGAAATAAATCTTGCCACTGACAATGTAGCCTTGGGATCCCTGCCACTTAAAAGAGGCATTATGTCAGACACAGAGGCATTAGATTTATATATTAAAAGGGGAGATATATAATGTGATCTAAGTTCCTCATAAAAGCGGCATTCCAAAAGGGCATGAGCTAATGAATCAATAGCACCAGAAGAGCAAGGACAGGTCCTTTCTGGGTATGGTATATTCAAAATTCTGCCTTGCATAACCATAGAGGGGTTAGCATTCAGTCTAGCTAAACAGAAGGCTCTAGAAAGATGAGGGGTTGTCAAATAATAAGTATAAGCAGGCAAACCGCATGGTGGTGGTATTCCAAAAAACTGAGATGAACAAACACGGCGAGCACGAAAAGTAGTGCTGTTATAATCGAGCTCTTTAATGCACTTTTTAATTTTGGCGAAAGCTTTAGTTTTCCCAAGATCTAATAACATATCCTGTGAGAAGCCCAACAATGACAATTTCTCATCTAAGACTTCCCATTTCCATCACATACATGCATCTCATGAGCCATGAAAGAAATTCTTCTACTTCTAAAATGTTATACATAGGTTCCCCTGCCAGGCCCTGATAAAAATGTACCCCCACCCCACAATTCTTGAACCATGGGCAGAAAAGGAAGGAAGGAGGCAAGGGTCACTATAGTCACAATCCTATTCACATGTAGGAGTAAGCATTATTAAATACAATGGCTTGGATCCTGACTACAATTTCTGAAGACAGATGGATTTCCATCTATGGAAGCACAACTCCCCCCCCCCTCTGCTGCCACCCAAAATGCCCCTGAAATGCTGCTCCTGGAGGAAGGGAGACACCCAGGAATAGGTGTGGGGGCAAAAGTCAACACTCACCTATCTCACGTGCGTTAATTTTAGGCAGGATCCAACACAATGAGATTTACTTCTAAGTAAACCAACAGAAGCTGTGGTTACTATGCAATAGATTTGTATGAACAAGGGATGGATGGTGGTGGAGAAGGGCTGGAGAACGGTGCAGGGTAGAGAAGGCCTTTCCCCTGATCATTAGAAGCCCTGGCCATATTTATCTGGATTCTCAACTCTTAAGCCAGCTTTCACATTCCCATACTTGAGGGCTAGAAACCTACCTCTTTCTGCCCTAGAAAGCCCAATTCTACAGTGCACAAATGAGTGAGGCTGGGCAGATTTCTAGAATCTATATCAATGATATTTACCAGAATGAAGTTTTTCATAATACTCATTACTACAAAGAAAGCTGAGCTAGATTGCTAAGATTGCAGAGTTGTCTCAGAACTCGAAGCTTTGATGCTCTAGTTATGGAAGCAGCAAGTACTAGATGAATCTTGTTCCATTCCATGCATCCTTTATTTCCTTTTTGTGATCTAGAAGAAGTATTGAAATACATTACACATGCCCACATACACATGGGTACCCACAAGGGGGCATCTCATTTTCCTCTGTATCCCCTCCCCCACTATTTCCTCTTTCCCTTCTCTGGCAACCCCCATAGCCTCTCCCTTTTCCACTCCTCCTCTTCTTCCCACCTACCAGCCAGCCTATTTTTTATCTGCTCCCATTTTCAGCTTTCCCTCCTTCCTCCCCCTGGCAGCCTCTTCCCAGGAAAGTTGTTCCCAGTTGTGTGGTAGCCAGCAGGCTGTTGTGGTGCAGGCAAGGAGTGAGGGCTGGAAGCGTAGTCTGGGGAACAGTCCAAGGTCATTCACAGTTCAGGCAGCGTCCAAGATTTCAGTACCGGCAAGGGAAGTCCGAGGTGTTAGTCAAAGTCAGTCCAAGAAGTCAGAATACCAGGAATCCAAAGGATAGCAGGGAAACACAAGGAGGTTGGTGACAAGTTGCTTGCACAACAGCCAAGCCTAACTGATGGCTCAAATCCCTTCTCCTGCTGCTGTAGCAGAGCCAGCTGATGCTGATTAGGCTGAGTTCACAGTGGTGCTTCAGCCCTGCTCTTCCTCATCACTGCTACTGAGGAGGTTCCTCTGTAAAGCCTTCAGTCTAGCACTCTGCTGTCTCTGCTGCATTGCCAGACGGACCTGTCTTCTTCTCTGCTCCAGTGGCCTTGGCAAGGCCTCTGGAGACACTGCATGTTGCAAGGTGTCAGGTCCAACTGGAGTCCCTGAGCTGGCAGGCTGCAGGCATGGTGAGTCATCTCCTGACTTTGGCTGATCCTCTATTCTGGCAGGCTGTCGGCCCTGTGGTTGTTCCTGTGGGACTTCTGCCTGAGGATGTCCCTCTGTTCTGGCTTCTATTTCTCCTTCGTCAGAGGAGGTCTCTGCAGGCTGACTCATGACACAGGCTGAGCCCAGTTGGTGGTGGCTGGCAGGCTTGGCCCAGCTGTGTGGCGGCTCTCTCCTACCCCACCCACTTCCAGCCCATGGGATGCTCCTGTATGTTGTCTGCACAAACCTGCCCCCTCTCCGGTCTACAAAAGAATACCCCAGTCTGAACCTG
Organism: Euleptes europaea; assembly: GCF_029931775.1. Classification (NCBI taxonomy): domain Eukaryota; kingdom Metazoa; phylum Chordata; class Lepidosauria; order Squamata; family Sphaerodactylidae; genus Euleptes; species Euleptes europaea. The sequence goes on from NC_079312.1 coordinate 155,969,539, forward strand.
AACCCATTCTCTGGATCTGTTGATCAACATTGGGGCCAGGTTCAGCACTAGATATGGGATATTTTATATTACACAGGAGATATATATTTAAATAATTGAATTAACAAAGTTATAAACATTGTAACCAGATTTTCTGGTCTGGAAGAAACATTGAAAAGTAACAAAAAATGCTTACCTTAACTGAGAGGAAAAATGCCAAGCACTTTACACAGGGTATACTAAATTCCTGTCGCAATGTGGGTAGCAGTGTGGATTCAGCCAGTGCTCAAGGAATTGTTCTTCAGATCTCTGCTCCAAGCGTTGGAGGTAAAGCATGTACTCCTATAAAAGAAAATATTTTAAAGCCACTTATCAATGTGCTCTTGCCTTGTATGAATCTATTGGCTTGATCTACCAACCCCCGTTCCTTTGTAAGAAACCTGAACATGACTGGTTTGATGTAGTAATATAATCGAGATTTCTAGACTTTGGTATCTGTATGAGTGTGTGTATCATTACTCCCATAGAAATAGTCTCCAATGGAAGTATATTAAATTTAACCTAAGAATATTACTTTTGTTTATTTCATTTTCAAACATTATAGATTTCACTATATCAAAAACATACCTATACATAGGCCTTGATAATATGTAACATTCTTTAAATTTAATAGAGTAACCAGCCAATTTGTTAAAAAAGTAGATGAATAATGAATTAATAATCCTTTAACTGGTTGGCAGCACAAACGTTATTAAAAATGCCAGTAAGAAATGAACATCATACTATGTATATGATGTTACACGTTACATAGTCCAAAGCTTCTTAAACTGTGGGTCGCAGCCCCATATGGGGTCATGTACTGAAGGTGGGGGTCGCAAAAAATTTGGCAACAGTAAATGGTAAAATTATATGTATACCAAATAATTGTTTTAAAATAAATTTATTTATGATTTATTAACAGTAAATGTTTGATTTGTATACCTATTTTATATACCCAGGTTCACGTAAAAATTTCTCGGGCGAAAAGGGGTCATGAGTGGAAAACGTTTAAGAAGCCTTGATATAAACAATCAACTGAATTAAATCCATCAAACAGAAAATTTAAATATTGCTAAATTCTACTGAAATTAAAGGGATTTGTTTTCAGCCTGATATATATATAGCACCTAGCACATTGCTGCAGGAAAGTGCCATCAAGTCACAGCTGACTTATGGTGACCCTGTGGGGTTTTCAGGGCAAGAGACATTTTGGAGGTGGTTTGCCATCTGCCTCCGCGTCACGACCCTGGTATTCCTTGGAGGTCTCCCACCCAAATACTAGCCAGGGTTGACCCTGCTTAGCTTCCAAGATCTGACGAGATCAGGCTAGCCTGGGCTATCCAGGTCAGGGCCAGCACATCACTGGCACTAAACAAAGGTATAGTAACAGTGAGCATGATTTAGCCAAAGATTAAGTACATATAAGTTCTATTATTTTCAACAAGCAAATCAAGCATTTCCTTAAATCTGTCCCTTTGAATTAAACAATACTTTAAAATGCTTCCCGTTGTGTTGGATTGTGCCAAACAGTCATAATACTAGAAGTGTTCTGATGTTCTGCCATAATGGGGACATTCCCTAGAACAAACGGTAGGTAAATACAGCAGAGTATAATCATCCAATCATAACTTGAATAAGTTATACAACTTGGCTTGCAAGACCTGGATAGCACACATCAATTAAGGGAAGACAAGGAACATTTATGTGCATCAAACATATAAAGTATAGAGCCTAATAATATCTAGAACCACGTCCTTTTTTAAAGAATGGGTGCATGCTCTGTATAAATTTTGAAAATTCACTGCCAGTGTCAGCCTAAGTGGAGTTGCATCCTTTAAAGACCAATGAACTCTGTTTAGGATTGAGTTTTGATGAATCCTAAGTAAATCTACTCAGAAATAAATCCCATGTAATTCAGTTGGGTTTACTCCGAGGCAAGCATCCTTAGGACTGCAGCCTAAACTGCATGCACAAATAATGAACAGCAGAAGTAATGAAAAATGAGTTTAACAGCAGAAATCCTAGTTATGTCTTACACAACAGTCCCTTCTTTATGTGAACAGTTATATAAGGTCTGGAACATTGCAGAAATGGCAAAACTAATGGAATATGGTTGTGTGTGAATTAGACACAGGATTAAGTGTTCAGGGTTGGGGGGTTTTAAATGCTAACCCTAAACTCCCTTTTAAGGGCAAATGAGATATACAGGTGCTCTATCTGTTATACAACTGGCTTTTCCCCTATTTATAATTTTGTATTGATGATTTATTAAGGGGTGCTACTCTCCTTCTCTTCACATATTCTTCACATTTAATTAAAACATTGCTTAAACAAGAGAGGCTTTCTTTGAGAATGATGAATCAGGTGGGTACAGTTGTTAATTCATACATTTGACGTGAGATGGGGTAGAATCATATAAAATACAGAGCTTGTTTGTGCCATTGTAGAAACTGGGTATTGTTTCTGAAATAATACTCCTGATTAACAGAGGACGCTTTTTACTGATCTTAGAACTGTCCATGTTTTAAAATAGCATCTGCCCCCCAAACCCTCATTTTGATCTTAATTGAAACATTAAAATCACCCTAATTGGTTCATCGGGGTAGCCAGGTTTTCTTGTTTCACGGCGGGTTCTCAAAATCTGTTTGGCTTGTTTTTCCGGCAGTATTGGCGAGGCATCTGGGGGCGGGGGGGACAAGCAAGAGGGACAATAGTTAAGCTTTTACACAGAGGATTAAGTGTTTGCAAGTTATACCTGTGCGTGCGTGTGTATGAGAGAGCATATACATTACATATATATTACAATACACAAAGTGTTCTTTCATTACAGTGCCCTCTCCGGAGGATATTACATTCCAGACAGCACGAGTGGAATCTGAAACCATTTTAATAATAAACCAGGGCTTGTTTATAAGTTGGACAGGTTAAAGTAAACAAAACCTACACAGAACACATCTCCTTACAAAAATGAGGGGGAAAGTCTAAGAGCACCATCTACTTGTGATCAGATTTACCCTTTCCACTGGGTACAATCCACTTGGAAGTTGTTGTTTTCTTTTTTTTCCCCTGTATCATCCCCATTGGGATGTACGGCTGGGTCCCATGTATTTCAACATGGGTCCCATGTATTTCAATTGCACAAAAATACATACTCTGAGACAGTGGTTCCCAAACTTTTCGGGCCACCACCCCCTTAGTTCCACAAACTCAACCCCAGCGCCCCCTATCCTATAAAAAGCATTATTCAAAACAGGGGTTTGCATGACTCACTAAAGATAATAACAATAAAATTTCAAAACAGTAACAATTAATTGCACATCTATTCAAAATCAAATTAAACTTTTTAGTTAGTTGAAATTTATTCAACAAAACTGATGAACTTGATCCAGTTGTACCAGTTCTTCAAAGTCTGGAAAAAAATTCTGATAGTTTCCACCAAATTTTCCAGCTTGGTGCCATAGCTTGATCTATTGTAAATTAGTGAACAACACAGTTGAAGGGGCCCACCTCTAGCACTCCCCCTGCTGCCCTCTTGCCTCTTAGTGCCCCCCTAGGTAATTCCCCCCCCCCCCCGGGGATGGTACTGCCCAGTTTAGGAACCACTGCACTAAGAGATTATGCCCTTCAGATGTAATGATGCAATGCAAGTTCTTTGGGCTTGAAAATTATACAAGATAATAATGCAAATATCATATAGAAAGCCTGACTGAAATGCTACCACTGACCAACATATATATGAAACAAAAATCCTCATGCAGCCATCCCTGCCTTGAGTAGAAAGGTGGCATAGAAATAAACACTTGGAAGCAAATTCCTCTGAATTCCATAGCATTTACTCCACAGTATTGCAGCCTGATCCTACACATTTACTCAGAAGTAAGTCATGCCAAACTCAGCAGGATTTACTTCCCAGTAAGCATGCTCATGGTGGTCAATATGAAACTCTTTAAAGCTGCAATTCTGAACTGACTTCCTAAAGGAAGCATTCCCATTGAACTGAATAGCACTTACTGGCAAGAAAATATGTACAGGGTAGGGTAGTTATTGCTCCCATTTTCTCTTTCTATTGTTGAGATATGTAGCAATAACAAGGGAGCAGTATAATTATGTGTGCTTGCCTCTGAATCCACCCAGTTTCCTTGATCCTTTTTAAATCCTACTTATTTTCCAGTGCTAAATATAAATACAAAGAGATCCTAATGTCCCGCACCGACAGTGGCATGACTTCAGAATTGCCCTCATGATATTACTGCATAGAGGCCAGCTCTCTAGATCAGTTACTTTACTTCTGTGCCACTATATATTCTTGCGAGCTTCCTGGAGGTGTTTTCCTGTGGTGGCTCTCTCCTACCGTAGCACAATGATAAAAATCACAACACTAAACAAAAGTGCAATTTAATATAATAGCCAACTGCATTTTGTAGATGATAAACCAGGACCCTAAAGACATTTTAAAGACAAAATCACATGAGCCACTGCTAACCATCGACATAGAATCCTAGCGATAACAGTCCATAACCTCCCCCCCCCCACTACCATCCCAGTTTATACCTACCAACAAAACTGGTTAGGAGGATCAAAACAAGAACAAAAGCAGTCTTCATTTTAATCCCACTATCTCTTGGTCTGCTTCTCCAAAATGAAAGACTCTGATGGAGGTATTAGCCTACTTGAAGTGGCTACACGTCAGTCACAGATGTTTGTTTATTCTTCGACTACTATGACTTAAGAATATAAGTTCTAGGACATCTGGTCCTGGGTTTTGAATATGGCTATTGTGGGCTTCAGCGTTCTTCTAGCGCTAATCTATTCCTGTGGAAAAAGAAACAGAGAGGCCTTATTTGCAGTGGGTACATTTTGAAAATTTAAATAAGAGAGAGAGAAACATCAAAAAGGCAGAAGCAAACAAGGAGGCAGACCTCCCAAAAATGCTTGGCACAAGTTGCTTTAGATATCCTTTTCTTAAGGAATCACCTTGGGCAACCCAACATATTCACTGGACACATTTAGGGATGCCAACAGTCCTGGAGAAGATGTTATGTCCCTTAATAGCAGCTTAATGCATGGAAATGGACAGTTGAAACATTTTATGGCATGGAGGAAAATAACATTCACTGGTAAATAACATCCCATTAAGCTTCTGTTGAAAGGACAGGACATTTTTTTTCTCCAGGCAGCTGGCAACCCTAGAGCAACTACTCCTGAAAACGGGTGATTATACTTTTAAACACACCAGGCAGTAACATGTATGCTTCATTCTAATAAGCTATTTCACAGCACTTTTTTGATGGTCCATCTCCTCATTTGCTACTGAAACTTAAAAGACAGCAGCATTAAACTTTGCAGATTTTCTAAAAAAAAAAAAAAGTATTTTCTCTTTTGGCCTACAGCCATACAGCATGATGTTGACATATGAGAAACTGTACAAAACAGTATTTACTTAAAAACAAAAAAAAGAGTCTTGTGGTACCTTTAAAGAAACAGATTTAGGGTGGCATAAGCTTTCAAGGACTAAAGCCTACTTCATCTGGTACAGGAGGCTTGTCTTCAGTTGGCAGGTACGTATGACATATACAGAAAAACAGAACTGCCCGAAATGGATTCAGAAACCAATGAAATGCAAGAAGCTCAGGCTCTGACAATAACAGTGCCATCCTAAGGAGAGTTGTACCCTTCTAAACACAATGACTTCAATGAAAGGATGGAACGATAAATCAAGGCTTCTTGTTTTTACTGCAACAAACCAGCATGGTGTAGTGGTTAAGAGCGGCAGACCCTAATCTGGAGAACCAGGTTTGATTCCCACTCCTACACATGAGTGGTGGACTCTAATCTGGCAAACTGGGTTGGTTTCGCCACTTCTACACATGAAACCAGCTGGGTGACCTTGGGGTAGTCACAGTTCTCTTTGAGCTCTCTCAGCCTCACTACCTCACAAGGAGTCTGTTGTGGGGAGAAGAAAGGAAGGAACAGGTAGAGAAAATTGGCATATAAAAACTAACTCTTCTTCTTACCACTCTGGAATATGTATCTTTCCCTTCTTCCAAGATTTTAGAGCCAGGTTTTGCCCCATAACAAGACTTTGGTCCCTTACACAAGGGTTGGTTGCCCCAGCTTGGATGCCATTGGAAAGCAGGTTTTTCCCATAACATCAGGATGCTTCTATGCACTTTCTAGGTTTTCCCCATCTTTCCTACAATCTTTCCCATACCTGATTTACAACTATTACTGAAAGTTAAAGGAGAAAGTGCCAAAGCAGGACTACAGCTGAACATCAAGAAGACAAAAGTAATTATTACAGAAGAATTACGCAACTTTAAGATAAACAATGAGGAAACTGAAATTGTTCCTTGGCTCCATCATCACCCAAAAGGGAGAGTGCAACCATGAAATCAGAATGAGATTGAGACTGGGAAGGGCAGCCATGAAGGAGCTAGAAAATATTCTTAAGTGTAAGAATGTGTTGCTGGCAACCAAGATCAAGTTAATTCATGCCATAGTATTCTCTATGACTATGTATGGGTGTGATTGCTGAAGAAAGCAGATTCCTTTGAAATGTGGTGTTGGAAGAGAGTGGTACGGATACTGTGGACCACCAAAAAATCCAAATAAGTGGGTTCTACATCAAATCAAGCCTGAACTGTCCCTAGAAGCTAAAATGATGAAACTGAGGCTATTGTACTTTGGTCACATTATGAGATGACCAGAGTCACTGGAAAAGACAATCATGCTAGGAAAAGTTGAAGGCAGCAGGAAAAGAGGAAATCCCAATATGAGATGGATTGACTCTATAAAGGAAGTCACAGCTCTCAGTCTGCAAGACCTGAGCAAAACTGTTAACGATAGGAAGACTTGGAGGACATAGGGTCGCCATGAGTTTGGAAACGACTTTACGGCACTTAACGTACGCACACACATACAAGCCCCAGACCCAAATAGTATTGCTACCTACCTCAGTGTTGCCATTGCATTTGAACCTTTGACATTACTTGTAGTCACACAGCTTGAGGTTGAAAGCTACATTGCTGTTTCTACATGACACAGTAGTTGCACTGTGGAACATTGCTGGAAATCCAGAGGCCCCATCTTTATCCCTTACCAGGTTGTTTTCATGATTTCTTAAGATAATGTGGTGAGATGCCTATAGAACACTGGTTCCCAACCGGGGGTCCGTGGACCCCCAGGGGTCCGGCAGAACTAAATTAAGGTCCACGAAACAAAGTTATAAACCCATAATAAATTAATATTTTCAATTAAAAGTTCTCTGTTATAAAATATAGATATATTCAAATATTATTCTAAGTTTAATGTTTAACTAACAGTTATGATTAAAGTTTATTTTCAAAGTCTCGGAATTTTTATTTTCAAATTCTCAGAATTTTTATTTTGAACCTTGGGGTCCCTGCACCGAACAAAAAAGTCCTAGTGGTCCCTGGTCAAAAAAAGGTTGGGAACCACTGCTATAGAAACATTAGGGCAGCAATCTTTTGACTGAAAGTGATAGGAGTCTTGCAGCACCTTAAACACTAAGAAGTTTCTCATTCAAGCGTAAGCTTCTGTGGACTAGAGTCCACTTTGTCAGAGGCATATAATAGTTCCTGCCTGGGCAGGCATTTATATAGTGTCAAAGGGCCATGTAATGCAGAAAAGAAGAGTGCAATCTAATTACGTAAAACTCATACGTACTCAAGAGAAACACATTCACAACAGCACCTGCTAGCTATCTTAGCTTTGTCGAGCTAGTTAACACCGGCAGTGGATGAGGAACTCCATGCCCGATAGTAACCCTACTACCGTATGAGACCATGAGGCTTATGAATAAACATGCACGAGCTCCGACTGCCCGTATGTCATCTCAGCCCTCCTGCGTCTCTCGGTTTTGCTATTTCCCTCCAGCATCCCGAGTCCAACCTCTTCCTTCGACAGGCGGCTTGCGATTGGTTGCCTGTTTCCTAGCAACCCCCACCCGCGGCTTCCCTCCCGTCGCTGCTGCTGCTCCTCCTCCTCCTCCTCCCTGTACCAGAGAGCTCAGCGATGTGTGCTGCTTCCGCTTCCGCCTCTCCTCAGTTGCCCCGCGCCGGCTGCGATTGTTCCTGCCGAGGTTCGGGGGCCGTGCTGTTTGGCCTGAGGGGGTGGACTGGGGTGGGTGTTGCCTCGGTGGTGGTGGTGTTAGCGGGGCAGCAGCGTTATTGCTGGTGGTGGTTGGGAAGTGACGTATTAGAAGGGGGTTAACCGCCCCTGTCGGCATGAAGGGTAGTTACTACCAAGGGTGGGAGGAACAAGGGTGAGGGGGTGATCTATTTAACTAATAGCAGAGTAATAGTAGCCCTGAAATAAAGTTAGTTGAATAATGGAGTGACTTAAGGCGATTAAAAGGTTGAACCTGGTTTTTTTGTTTGTTTGTTTCTGAAGGTTTTGTTTTATTTTTGGAGGGGTTTTTTTTCTCCTGGCAACTGAGTTTTGCATACTTATATTTCACCCTGTGCATCTTGTGTTTATGTCACTCTTCATTTTTCCATATGTTCTACATAAAAGGGCTGCCTCATGAGGAGCTGCTGTATTATACCTGAAGGACTCAAATCTACAAAAGCTTATTCTGGAATAAAATATTCATTTTTAAACTGTTGTGAAGCTCACTGTTATATTTTGCTGGTTTGGTTTCAGGTGACTCAATTTGGAGTTGCTGCAGTTTCCCTTTGACTTTGCCCTTGTGGATTAGAAGTGACACAGCATGCACCAATGCACACTGGAAGTGGACAGAATCTATCCTTGTACCATCCTGGTTGTGAGTGTGTTAAGGGGTAATTTAACTGGCCATCATTAACCTTGCTTCTTACATTACTGGTTACACATGACTGGTTGTCTATAGTAAGGATATAAAAATTGCCTGTGTTGTATTTTTAGAGGTGTGTGTGTATGGTCTAGGATTGGGCTGTCTGCTATAATTTGCTTTTGTCAAAAAGGCTTTGTACTGGGGTTTTGTGTTGGGATGTTTTTTGTTTGTTGCTAAAACAGGAAACAAATGAGCTATATCTTTTAGCTTTTGAGATAAATTGCTATTAGAAAATTGAGATGTGGTGAATAGGAAATGGAGTGTCAAGGTTATAGTAATGTTTAATTTTCCATCCTTTCTAAGGAGTTTGAGGAGAAAAAATGTCTTTTCAGGAAACTGATGTTTATGTGTTTTAGGAAAGCCACAAATAAAAAGCAAAGGTCAGACTTATAGTGTGAGACCTAATCAGAGAGAGAGGCCAGCAAGGTGGTATACAGTAATTAAAGTGGAGATTAAGACAGTGGCATTGCTGAAATGAACTTTGTTAATAGTGACTTCATATTGAACTGTGAACTAACCTGTTTGGACAATTCAATTATACCAAACAGTCCTCTTATTGGCCTACAAGACCCCAAGTTAGCCCCCTGTCTTTTGTTCCTCTTTTACAGAGGAGAGAGTAAATCAGTAGAGGATGGAAAAAGGTGAAAGCAGCAGCCCGATCTCTTCTTCAGGACTGTTGGCAGAACGGAGTTTAGCCTTCTGGACTCTTTGCTCAATCATTGTGCCAATACTGATCACCTTGTGGTGCAGCTTTCGGCGATCACGGAGGCAAGGGCTGGTGCAGGACATTTTACACAAAGGCAAGCATGACTGGCAATACGTGGACCTCTTTAGCCAGCCCACCTACTGCTGCATCTGCTCTCAGCACATCCTCCAGGGAACTTTCTGCAACTGTTGCGGTCTGTGTGTCGATGAAGGGTGCCTGAAGAAGGCTGACCGTCGTTTCTTCTGCAAGGAGATCATGATGAAGGGAGAAAGTGGGGCCTCTATGACACACCACTGGATCCGAGGCAATGTGCCGCTGTGCAGCTACTGTGTCATGTGCAAGCAGCAGTGTGGCAATCAACCCAAGCTTTGTGATTACAGGTAATGCTGACGATACAAATGTGATGGCAATACATTACTTTAATGATACTGTTCATATGGCCAATTTGGCCCTGAACAATGTCACACTGAGATCAAAATAAAGAGAAAGAAAAAAGGAACTATCTAAGTTGCCTATAAGGAAATTAGTATTTTTTAATTGACTGGGAAAGAAATTTGGCGACTGCCAATGTAATATTAAAATCCACCCCTGCTAAAAGAACCCTCAGATTATCCAGTTTAGGGTCAGATTCCCAGATAAAAGGCTTTATCCATCTGTCTCTAGCCTTTTTGTGTCTTTTTGGCCAAAACCACATTGACGTACTCTCTCACAGTATGGTACCCTATTTAAATGACCTATTAACTCCCCTGATGGGATGGCATTCAGTCTAGCCAACATAAATAATCGTCTGTATCGTGGTATTTTCAGAAAATCAAAATACATTGGGAGGGATTGCGGCTAGACCTAGATATAGAGGTGAGCACACTCTACGTACTCTTATTGTAGTGCTTCAGAATCCAGTTTTTCCAAGCAGCTCGAGATGGAAGAAAGTGCTGCCAATGATCTGCGCTCTTTTAGGTCAGAAAGAGAGATTCCTAAAGACTGGATATGACATTCAACCAGTTTACTCCATGGGGTTTGATAGGAATCAGCTTGAAGAAGATGTAAATATCCGTTCAACTCTGTGAAGAAATAAATCTTGACCCAGAATTTAAAGGTTACAGCCCAAATCTGAGCTTCAAGGGAGCTAAGGCCCAATTCAGCATGCAGTGATACCCCAGCAACACAGTTAGGAGAACCAATAATTTTACGAAGAAAATAATTCAGAAGGGAATCAATAGATTAAATGTGATGGCAATGTTAAGGTAGTTATGGTGGTAGTGCTGTGTTCAGTATTTGTGCCCGAGACTCGACCACTGTAGTATGTCCTTTTGAGGCAAACCCTTGAAGATTGTTGTGTAGGCTATTGTTACAGAACAGAGTTCCCAGTGCACAAATGTGCTGTACTATTCTCTGTTGGCTATACTGACTTCCTGTAGCTTTCTTGGTTCAAAGTGCTCTTCAGTAGTTTTCATCTTCATGTCTCTTCATGATGTCTCCAGTCTGACAAAAACTGCTTATTTACTGTGTTTCCTCTATATCAAAAGAAAAGAGCCAAGGGCTTCCCAACCTCTGGCCTATCTCTTTCTGTAGAATGTATAAGATGTTTTTGTTAACTTAGACCCTGAATTCTAAGCAAGAGCTTATTCTAGCAGCTTTAAAATATCTTTGTATGTCGATTTTGGGGAAGGAGTAAAGATGCATTTCTCTTAATACTGTAAGGTGGCATAATGCCAGCTGGTAAAAATTCACCCACCTGGTTCATTGTTGCAAGTGTTGCTTCCATCTAACCACGAAGGGAAGCTTTACTGAACTGAAAAGAAGTTGACTGTCTTGTTTATCTTAAGATGTTAGTCATTAACAATAACTAATATTTACCAGCACAGGCTGGCTGGTAAAAAATTGTCTGGCTTTATATATAAGGCCCAAGAGTAACCGTTTTGGCCTATGGGGTATGGTTGAAAGATGAAAAGTGGTCAGATGTGAACATGATGCAATTCAGCAAGGATAAGTGCCAAGTTCTACATCTGGTAACAAAAATGAGAGACATGCATACTGGATGGGGGATACACTTCTGGGTAGAGGTGTGTGTGAACAAGCTCTTGGGATATGGGCAGACCGTAAGTTAAATATGAGCAGTCAGTGTGATGCAGCAACAAAAAAAGCTAATGTGATCTTGGGATGCATCAACAGAGGCATAACATCCAAATCGCAAGATGATATAGTTCCGCTGCACACTGCATTGGTCAGGCCACACCTGGAGTATTGTGTGCAGTTCTGGAGGCCTCACTTCAAAAAGTATGTGCTTTGGGCACAGGTTTTTTTTATTTCCCTAAAAGTCAGTTTGCTTGTGTAGGCCATCTGAAGCAATTTATTCTGCAGTCATCTTTGTACAATACACCTGCTGCATACTCAGAGCATGCACTGATCCTACCTCATTGCAAGAGACCTCTATGAGATAGATTCTTTTGTCTGTTTCTTAAGGCTGCTGTGCATAGTGCTATCTGACATCTGTATATGTGTATTAAAATGGCTGTTTTTGCAGGAATTCTGAGTTGATCATCTAAAAAAAACCCTACAAGCAGCGTACTCTTCAAGTAGAAGATGGAATCCATTTTAGTTTTTTTTTTCATTGGCAGCTATGCATGTAGGGTTTGGAGAGCTCTTGTGAGGTTCTCCAGCCAACCTCGGCAATCCCAAAAAGTCACTTGCTCAGACAGGCAGGTCTAAAGCAGGTAAACGTTTATTCAGGAGCCGCAGATACAGCATAAGCAATCCACAGGTTCAAAGCTGCTAATGACAAACCAAACTACAAAGCATAACTTTAAGCACAGAGTCATCCCAGGTGCAAAACCAAGTGGCCTGGGAATTAGGAGATAACTGTGCCTGGTAGGAAGCAGGGAGTGAGCAAGCCATAATACTGAAGCTGCCTGCTAGAGACTCAAGGTCAGAGCAGGGGGGGGGGGAGGCAAGGAGCTGGGACAGTTTGAACAGTTCAGAGAAACAAAACCAAAGGATAATTCTTGAACAGAAATGGGCCTAACTCATGTCAAGACATGCCTGGACAGCATGCCTCCTTACAGCTTGAACATCCAGATAAACAACACCACTAGACACACATGTACAGCAAAACCAATAGATACACTTGAACAGAAATAAGCATGACTCTTGGCATGACTCTTGACAGCTCTTGTGTAGCTTTAGAGGCTTAACCTGATTACAAATGTCCTGAAATTATTTTGACCTGAAATTATGGTGCTACTTCCATTTAATTTAAATAGCGGGGGTGGGGGGGAGACTAAGACTTCTGAGCGATGACCTCAAGGTGGCATGTTCATTGAAATGCGTACAGCCTGGGTCATGATGACATTCTACAATGCGAGCTAGAAAAATTAATGCAAGGAGTGGAATTTTTTTAAAATGCTGAATAATAAGTATGGCTTTTTTTCTTCCCCTCTTACAGAGTTATCATTCAGGGTGCTTAATAGCATAAACACCCCCAATATAAAACTGAAAGGCTAGCTGATAACCTTGGGGAAAGACATACAAATGACAGTTTTTCAACCACTGTGCACCAGTTCATGGTTTTGGAATTTCCCCATAAACTTCAAAAGGCCTATTTACACAGGCATGTCAGTACATGGTGGCTGTAGAAAAAGGCAACCCTGCTCAGGCAGTGTGTGGCAGGTTTGCCATCTCTCAGAAGGCACTGGGAAGTGCTGCCTCTCTGTGGATACCATGGGTGATGCGTCAAGGGGTTTTCATAGATAGATAGATCTTCAAACAGCCCCAGAAGGGAGTTTTCTGGGATTTCACCTTTACATTCATATCATAAGCAAACTTCCCTGAAAACAAATTCTATGGAGAAATGTCTATGAAGGATATAATTTGGATGCCTCATCCTGATCACTGCATCTGTGACTATGTCAGTGCAGTGCTGCTAAACCTGGCACTAAACAAAGGCATTATACAGGTATGCTGGCATAAATATCGGGTATTAGGACTGCAGTACATAAAACGTTTGCCAAACTGCAATTTTGATTTATGGCCCTAAGTTACCCCAGTGGGTAACAGCCTATGTTATGTGTAGATCAAGGGTCCCCAATCTTTTTGAGCCTGTGGGCACATTTGGAATTCTGACATGGCATGGTAGGCACGGCAACAAGATACCTGATGCAAGGGGCAGAACCAGCCACAGAATGATTAATGCAGAAGGTGGAACCAGCCACAGAACGATTGCCACAGTTTAACTTCAGTAATAATAGTGCAGATCTTTGTGCTGTGGTGGCAGCTGTTGCCAAAGCAACATTTTAAAAAAATCTGCACAACCAATCAGAAGCCTTGCTGAGCAAAAGCCCTACCTGGGTCCACCCACTTCCTAGAAATACTTGATGGGCACCAGAAAAAGTGTTAGCGGGCACTATGGTGCCCACAGCACTACATTGGGAACCTCTGGTGTAGATGCTATCATCTATTTCATGTGGATGGCATATGGTTATTCTGCCCATCCTTGAATATATGTGCAGGTAAGTAATTGCCAGGAGTGTGCATTCATTATACTTAGAAATTCTGTTTCCAAGCCATCAAAGTTCTACCCTAAGGGCCCATCATTTCTGCTTTGGGGCTTCTTTGCAGGAGGGTATGGGGGGTTGATTATAAACAGTCTCTTATAAATAATATTAAAATGCAGTAATTATGCAAATCAATATACACTATGCAAATGTGTGTGCTGCATACATTCATTCTGTAATTCTTGCTATTCTGCATGTTCTCTTTGGATTTTGCTCATCATGGAGGAGTGCTGATGCCCTCCTCCCCAACCACTGGAAATGTTGTTCAGCATACGTGGATTCTGGCTAGCAATCAAGTCATAAAGGCTAGAAATTGATTTTTTAAAATGAATGTGGAGAAGGAGAATTTTGCATCCAGTATGGAAAGGATGCATGTAGAACCCTTGCTAGAACTCCTACTTTATGGGAGGGAAAGAAGTTGAGAGGCCATGGTATCTCTTTAAAAAAAATGTTATGATTTTCCCACCCCCACCCCAATGAGGCATGTTTATTTGCTATTACCCTGGATTTAGTCAGACTAAATGGTACCAGGTCTGCTCATCCCCAGAGACAGGCCTTATAAAGGGGCGCTCTATTCTGCCTCAGAGATAGAGCTAATCCACTCTGCCATTACCAATCACAGCTACCCCTCACTCTGTCTGCTCCTTTTTCCTGAGCCAGACCTGAGCTGTCCCTGCCTTCTCTGTCTCAGACAGAACTCCACTCTCCTGTGCTTCCCTCCAATATTCCAATCCCCTCCTGAAAGGTGATTGGATGTTGGAACAGCACTCCTGTGGACTCCTCTGAGTGGCTGTTTTTCTTTTCAAGGGCAGGACAGCCCCCTGTCCGTCGCAAATGTACTGTGACAGCTATCTGACTTTTTTTTAACTCCCCTTGGAATCTTTTCTGAAACCATAGTGGCATGTAAAAACTGCTCTGTAATGTGTTGGTAAGAGCAGATGTGCCAGGGGGCAGGGTGACTATAGCTGTGGTTGTGAGTGAAAAGCGGCATCTGGATTAGGTGAGCGCTTCAGAAGTTAACCAAGGACAGCACTGTTGAGATGTACATCTGCCTAGAAGCCACAGGTGCTTATGTAGAAGCCATGCCACATATCCTAGATGTAAAGAAATGAGCTGTAGTTACTTATCTGTGAGGAAATGGCACTCTGTTCATGTGCAAAGGCATTTTTTGCTGTTAACTTGCATACTTTAGAGCAGAGCACTAATTCTCAAAGCAGGTTCCTGGGCTGAGCCCTGGCTCAAAGTAAGCCAACACAGAATGCTTGTATAAATACCATCTCTAGTTCTTGGGAAATGCTGATGAACTCTGCAGCCAGGCTTATGACCAACTTTGCAGCAACTTTTTAATACTCAAAAGTGGTTTGAGGATATGATGCAATAAGGTTTCTATGTACCAAAATAAGAGTGAGAATTTACGCATTGTTGGAAGGTCAATGTCTTGGTCTTGAAGCAACTACTTAATCAAAACCCCAGTATCTCTCTAGCTCTGTGGAATGCACCACTGCTGTTCTAGTTTCTAGCTGGATTAGCACAGAGGGCACTATAAATAGTGTCCAAGGCTTTTTGAATCTTGTGTTCAGGTTGGAACTGTGTTTGGAATTGTACTTGAATAATAGGAGTTTAAGCATCCTGTTACTATTTTCCTCTCTCCCCATCCCCCAATACTTGTTTCTGCGGTCTTGATCTTGCTTCAGGGGTATGGCGTCAGGGCCTGAATATGTGGAACCTGAGTGCTAATTTTACAAAATTCTGTGAACCCAGTCCTCCTTTTCAATTTAATCTTGAGAGAGCTAGTGCGGTATAGTGGTTGGAGTGTCAGACTAGAACCTAGAACATCCTGGTTCAAGTCCTCACTCAGACATGAATCTAGGAGCCAATCACTCAGCTTTTTAAAAATTAAACTTTATAGTTCTTTGTTTTCCATGTAGAATTATAATTTGTGTGTGGGTGTAAAGCACCATCAAGTCGCAGCCGACTTATGCCTGCCCCAGCAAGGGGTTTTCAAGGCAAGTGATTAAGCAGAGGTGGTTTTCCATTGCCTTCCTCTACAGAGTCTTCCTTGGAAGGGAGACTTCTAAGTACCGACCCTGCTTAGCTTCAAAGATTGGGCTATACCTTGCTAAATATTAGCCACACTCATTTCCTGCCCCCAAATGGTCCCAGCTTTAAGTCCCTAAAATGTGCCACTTTCACCTGCTGGGCCATATGTTGCCCGTTGGTAGCAAGGAGAGTTATACAACTGCTTACTGGAATGATTTCTCCTGTGTTCCTGGATATCTGCCCCCCTCCCAAGTGAGCCTTAAGCCATTAATGCCAAATGAGCTTTCGTGTTTGTAGCCAAGGCTGAGTTAAAAGTTTTATTGTTGCTCAGACTGTTCAGCTTGAATTAAGGACCTCATTCACTTTTATCCTCTGTGAATCCCAAATATGTAGCATTTTGCAATATTTTAAAATTAATAAGCTGGAGCCAAAGTACTCAGTGTGCCTTTTCCAGCAAGAACACCCAATACATTTATTTTCCTGCATAGGCAAATATATTTATACCTGGTCTCTTGTTCTCTCTGTGCTTACTATTTGAGGATGTAAAGTTAGTAATATATTAACAGATCAGCATTGCTTCCTGGTCATGGTTAAAGCTTCCCCCTAGCCTTAGTATTTCTTTTGGCATAATACCTATATCTATACACAAAACATTTTATCATTGAAACGACTGATAGGCATATTTAAAACTGCCAACACCTTTCACTTTTTGAAACTGAACACATGAAATGATCTAATTAACAGATGTTCATTTTTTTTAGGTAGCTGTACCAGACAGTATGTAAATACAATATCCTAAAGGCTCCAACTGGGTGAAAAGAACCAGGAAAAACAGTCTAAAATAGTCACTTGTTCCTGAATGAACTCTGAGCCCCAAGGGCCAACTCAAACAGATAAATCTTGCAGTGCTTCCAAAAGGACTTGGTTTCTGGATTACCTGTAGTAGGAACCAATGAGATAAAATGGCTTGGGTGCTGGATTTTGACTGTAGAGTCCTGGATTCAAATCCCTGCAAAACCATTAAGCACATTGGGTCTTACAATTTAGTTGCCTGAGAGTGTGTCACTGGCCCAGGATCACCCTGTGAGTTTTCATGGCAGAGTGGGTATTTGAACTTGGGTTTCACAGATCCTGGTCTGAAATGCTAACAGCTGCTATACCACACTGGTTTCCCCAGTCTAATCTTCCTCACGTGGTTGTTGTGAAGGTAAAATTTGAGGAGGGAACTATATATATTGGCCTGAACTCCTTCCTTGGAGCAATGGTAAGATAAAAAAAAACAACTGATAGTTGCGAGGCAGCTGATGGAAACTATTCTCATTGTGGCCTTTTTAACCAGACTAAAGACTTGTCACGGTTCATGCCGTTGATGTGACTAGGCTCTTAGAAGAGACCACTTTCCTGAGAAGTGATATATTATCTTATTCAGCCAGTCACTAAGGCAGGACTCAATGATTTACTTACTTTTAAAAAGCAAGTCTTTTTCTTGAAGTGTGCCAAATAAATTTATAAACAGTGGGTTTCATTTTACCATTTATTTCACATAAAATATATCTTTGTGAACATTTACACTCTTAAAAACATGTCATAAATTACAAACATTATGATTCTTTTACATGTTCATTTATGCAAGCAGTTTCAAACAATCTTTATAAGCATTTTCTCTATTTAGGTTTTCAAACCTTAAACCTGTAATGCACTTCATTCAGGAATATATGAGTTACAGAAATCCTGTTAAAAGATGATTAGTACAATGGAAAAAGACCTGTTATAGTTAAAAGCATCTTAATTCAAAGTACCTAGAATATGAAACATAAGTTGTATTAAACCAAGTACAACCTTATATTATTTCTAAATCTCTCCAGCTCATATGCTTAGCTTAGAGAGATTTATAAAGGTCCTAACTCATGTTTAGGATATTCAAACCTTTTCTGTAAGAACATAGAATCTTTTCAATGTTTCCATGTTCTTGCAATATCTCTTTTTGGTATATGCAAAGGTCAGAAAATCTCTGGTTTCTAGTTTCTATGAGAGCTGAAGTCTAAAAGCTCTTTAAGTATTTCATGTTAGATTATGAAACCATAGAGAATTCTTATATTGGTCTTAGCCTATGGAAAGGCCTCTGATCCATGTTAGGAACAGGATTATGTGTATGCAAAGCTGAAGTCAGTCAGTGCTTTTATAGTTCTGTGTAGCTTTAATAACCAAGAGTTCTTACTTACAACTCTGTTTTGAGGTCTCTCTGATTATGCCAGTCTTAGAGAGAACCTTTTATATGTGAACCTATAGTTCTGTGTGAGAGCTCAACAGCTCCATGGATTAAGGTCCATGTATATACTATACTGTGTATGTTCTGTCTTTGTAACTGAGTGCAGAAGCGTTCCCTGCCCATTGGGGAAACCTCTGGCTCATGCCCTGAGAGATATCTCTGGTTGCTTAGAGGAATCTCTAAGAGTATCTAAGAATCATGTTTCTAATCTCTCCAGTTCTGTGACTGGGTTTCACAACTTCCTTGTTTCTTAAGGAAAGCCAAGCTGGACTATTTAGATCTTTTACTGAGAACTCATTAATCCTTGCTGGAGTTAATGAGATGTCAGTGTTCCAAATATGGAATGATCCAATACTTTTAGGCCCACAGTAAGGTTAGTAGGTTTTCTAAGAGTCTCCATCCTTATGGAATAGTCTGCAAGTAGTCATTTCAGACATCAAGCCTTAGCATGTCATCTTGAAATGAATCTCCCTCAAGAGGAGTCTTTCCCGTTCTCACAAGAAGTCTTGTGAAATGTTAGAGTTCCATCTCATGTAAGAAATGGAAGGATAGAATGTCATAGCCAGACAACCAGTGTTGTCCTCTACCAATCATTCTTCCAGGTTTTACATCGTTGAGATGTGTGGAGAGAGTGAGGTCAGACAGCCTAAGCCATCTTCCATCAACTCCTTAATTTCTACATCTTCATGCAAGAGATGAAGAGAGTGAGGCCAGACAACCAGGGTCGTCCTCCACCAACTCTCCTCACTACTGGCTGTGCAGCTCTCCCTTATATTCACTCCAGTTCAGTGTTATCTGATATGTGGGTGCCCCTGCACCTGTGGAGTTTGGGATAAAGCATCAGCGACCTTAAAGTGCTTGCCTTCTGCACCTGTGGAATAAAGAGTTATGATACTTAACAAGGCATTAATACTGCATCCTTGTAAGACCATATTTGGACATCCACATCCTCTGTGTCTATTTTACTAAACCATAAACTATTAGTTTTTAGCTTCACAAGTACTTTATATATTCAATTTTAACATCATTGTCATCTCCAGCACAAGACACATTTAATACATTCATTTGTAAATCAATAATATAATGTTAACACCTTTAAATCATAAAACATAATGATAATGATATGCCTACATTGCATTACACAACCTTGCCTTGACTAGCCTTGCAGTTTAGAGGTTAGAACTTTACTACCCCATTACATCATACAGCATCTGCACATTTCACAATCAGCAGTGTCCTGAGGCATATTCTTCCTTCCTCCTCTTCTTATCTGTCCTTACTCCAAGACTTAGGGGAGAAAGACCCTCAGTTAGTGGAACTGTCCAAGACAGTAAGATAGCTGGCTTATGTCCTTGCAGCTGTACGTTTATCTTATCCAGGTCAGGGAGGCTTTTATTCTTAACATTTGGGCTCTATATGAATGTCTGATAGGCAAATTTCGTATTTTATTCACTGTAGCCTATGACAGACTGGGCACTATTGTTATAGGAGAATCCTCAGAGAGCGTAATAGCAGACAGTGGGGCTTGGTTATATAGGGCCTTTGCTGTTTGGACACGTTGTAATTAATAACCCCATACCGTGAGTTATACCTGGATGGAAATATTGAAAACAGCTCAGGTGTGAGTAGAGCATGTAATTTCTGGCACAGGATAGAAGACTTGTTGTATCAGCCAAAACCATATGTATGCTTGCAAGCTGTAAGAAATAATCTCTCTCGCTCTCTCCCCCTTTCCTCGTTAGGTGCATTTGGTGTCAGCACACGGTTCATGATGAATGTATGCAGAATTCTTTGAAGAATGAGACCTGTGATCTGGGAGAATTTCGCAACTTAATTATCCCACCATCTTATTTGTTCAGCGTCAGTCAGATGCGTAAAGACAAAAAAATGGACTATGGGAAGGTAAGTCTTGCTTCATTATATACCTGTCAGCTGTGAAATTTGAAAGTTTGCTTGGACTCTGCTAGTGTGACACCTGCTTTGTGTGTTCATTCTAATCTGTGGATCCTTTCCTTGGGGCAAGGGCATTTGTATAAATGCCTTCCTTCATATGATGTTTTAAATAAATAAATAAATAAATGTATTTAAACCCTTGGTCAAAATATCTACAGACCTCTGCATCTCCTTCCAAGTACCCTCTCTGGGGCCTGATTTTACACATGCAAGGAAATGAGGTGGTAAAATGTGCTGTGCCATATCAAACTACCAGCGGAGAATTCTGTTTCGGAGTGTTCTCCTATGTTAACTCCCTGCAAACAGAAAAGCAGCAAAGCATTGGGAGGGGGGTAGACACTTTCTCTCTGCTGCACTAGTTTTCTGATCGCATGTATGTTTTTGTTAACACAAAGGAGCTTTCCAAACAAATCTATCACCTCCATGCCAAAGTGGTGCAATTCGTTGTGCCGCTTCAATGTTTACCTACTCCTGCATATGTAGATCAGGCCTTGAATGGGACAAGTGGAAAGAATTGGATCCATGTGGGGTTTCTTTAGAAAAACAGATAAACAGGTTTGTTTAGAAAACAGATAAAAGGAAGTATTTTTTCACACAACGAATAGTTAAATTGTGGAACTCCCTGTCCCAGGATGTGGTGAAGGCTGCCAGCTTGGAAGGCTTTAAGAGGGGAGTGGACATATTCATGGAGGAAAGGGGTATTCATGGCTATTAGTTAGAATGGATACTAGTCATGCTGCATACCTATTCTCTCTAGTATCAGAGGAGCATGCCTATTATATTGGGTGCGGTGGAACACAGGCAGGATAATGCTGCTGCAGTCGTCTTGTTTGTGGCTTCCTAGAGGCACGTGGTTGGCCACTGTGTGAACAGGCTGCTGGACTTGATGGGCCTTCGTCTGATCCAGCAGGGCCTTTATTATGTTCTTAAGTTCTTAACTGTGTATACTTTATCTGCTTGGGTTTCTCTTGAAGCATTGGAAAACTGCTTCCTTGTGGTGTTTGCCTTCAAGATAGTAAAGACAACATTAAATTGGAAAGAAAAGAGGGAATGTGACACCAGGAAAACATTAAAATGTAAGAGAACTGCTGGAAGTGGAACAGACTGATTGATGCCCAGCATGAATGCAGTTGGTGTTGCTTGGCTTTTTAAATCTGTCAAACTCATCTAGCTTTGGAAAATGCCATAAAGCTAATCATAATGCTTGGTGTGTTGACTTGAAATGAAACCTGCTGATTGCAAAGGAACTTGCTTAAGATCAGTGCGATGTTGTGGACTGGTGTCTAATATCCCAGCTCATATATGAGCTCACTGGTAGTTGCGGCCAAAATGTGCTTTCGTGTGAATTAGTTCCCATCTGCAAAATGGCAGTACTGCAGTCCTTGCAGGGTTCTTGTGAAAATGACTGAAATAGGGGTTGCAAAGCATTCTGCATGTAGTGCAACTATAGACAGGCTTCTTGTTGATTAAAACTTGAACATAGAATTGTGAAAAGTGGGATTGTACCTTTGTCCTCAGATCCAATGGCTTATCAGACAATTTTATGATGCACTTGCTTTTAATTTCCCACTGAATCCTAAGTAAAGTCTTAAAGCCCATCTAAAATAATATCAGTAAGAGAGCAAGGTAAATAAAAATGCCTTCTAAACCAGAGGGTTTGGGGGGGATCCACATAACACCATGCTCTAAACCAGGAGTGTCAACATAAGTCCCGCGGGCCAGATTCGGCCCCTTGCAAGCTCTTATCTGGCCCATGAGCCAGCCGAGGCAGCTACCCCTTCCAATCCTGATCTGGGCTGGCAAGGCATGGCCCGGCTCAACCAAGTGACATTTATGTCATATCCGGCCCTCATCACAAATGAGTTTGACACCCCTGCTCTAAACATTGTCTTTCTAGGTGATCCCTGAACATGTTCTTTCCCAAGCCTGGTCTGCTGCCATGATTTTTGGAAGGAAAATTGTCCAAGCACATTATCATGCTGTCTAGAAGGAATGGCATGCATTTTCCTTCCTTGCAGATGCTACCCATCCCTCCCCCTGAAACAATGAAGAGTTCTGGAAGAACTGAAAAGTTCATTTGTTAATTTGCAGCACTTTGGTATTAAAATACCATTATTTCACTGTTCTTGGTTTCTTTTCATGATTTTTGAAAAATGAGTAATGTTAAAGCACAAAAAGCAGGCCATGGGTGTGTGAATTAGCCCTTTAGTCTAGTATTGAATTGGAGAATGTGTGCATGATGCAAATTGCTAAGCTGTTAGTTTTTATGTAACAGTTATTCTGTGCTGGTTGTAAAAAGACCCTATCCCTTTCATAATTGGAGGGTGTGAGCTTCCAAACAGTTTAAAGGAAAAAGAGAAAAAGTTCCTCTGCTTTATCACTCAGATAAAATTGTAAAAATTTGCTCTTTTTCTTGCAGTTAGCTTCCTCCTACAGAAAAAATTGGACTCCATTAATAATCCTGGCTAATACTCGGAGTGGGAACAATATGGGAGAAACATTGCTGGGACAATTTAAGACCTTGCTAAACCCAGTTCAGGTAATTGTGCTGGCTCAGTGAAATTGTGGGCAGGGCCCTATTATTGTCAAACTAAAAAAATTAAAACTATTTTATCTATAACTCAATTTAGGCATCCTCCTAAAGAACAAGATTAATGAAAGCATGGTCATTCATTTTTATAATGTTTGTTTGTCTCTTTGTTTATCACATAAATGTGATATGAGTGTTTTGTTCCAGAACTTGTACTGCAATCTTGCAAATTATTTTATAAAAAAAAATACTAGCCTGTTTAAAATGTTAGTGGCTTGCTTACTGATCCATATGTGATGATGGGGTATCTATAACCTTAGGCTAATCTACATACGCAGCAGAATGAGGTGTGGTAGAATGCATTGTACAACTTCAAACTGATATGGGAAGGGGGGAATAATGCTTCCATATACAGATAAACCTTTCTGAAATATGAAACATACCATCATAAGAAGTAGACTTGATTGTTTCTCCCTCCTGGGGCAAGTGTGTAGATATGTATATGGGGAGGAGCTTTCTGTATCTCTGTAATTCAAAGGAGCGCAAAGATACCTGTAGAAAAATCAGGGCTACAGCTGCACAGGAGTAGGCTAGGGAAATGCCAAGGTTGGCATTTCCAACATGTTCATGGAGCTGCAACAGTACCTCCAAACTTAGCCTTGTTATGCAAAGTAGTGTAGAGATTCTTGTGAACAATAATAGACCATGTCTTGTTGAGAAGAGGTAAGTAGCTAGCTTTCTATCCCAGAACTATCTGGTTCTTGGCAAGGTGGTTTAGAACAGTGGTCGGCAAACTCATTAGTCAACAGAGCCAAATATTAACAGTACAACGATTGAGATTTCTTTTGAGAGCCAAATTTCTTAAACTTAAACTATATAGGTAGGTACACTGTTTATTAACTTAATAAACTTTAATTAATAATAATTATAATAATAAAGCCACCAACACAAAATAATTACAATTTTTAAATTGATGACAAAAAAAATACCTCTCCTCTGAGCTGGCAGCTTGGTATCCCTGACACAGAGATCTGAGCAAGTAGGGAGCCAGCCAGCTTCCTCCTCGGCCTCCACCCTTGTGCTGCTTTATACTCCTACCCCTTTGTGCTCCGATCCCATCCACCCCAAGCCAAGGCTATAAACACCCCCTTCCCGTCCCTCTTCCTCTCCTTGTTGGGAGAGTCTCTGCAGAGGGCGGGGGTTGCTCTTTAGACCTGCCCTGGCTCTTCTGCCCACCCTGCGCGTGCTGGGCTCGAGGCAAGGGCTTCCCTTCTTAGGTGCGCTTTCCTCGCGCCTGTTCCCTCCCCCCCTCCCCACCAGTTTACCAAGGCTGCTGGGGCTGGTGCCTCTCCGGCCTGCCAGCCGTCCAGGAATAGCCCCCCTCTGTCGCGGCTCCCTCCTGCCAACCAGCTGAGGGGCGGGCTTGTCAGCCACCACCCCGAGGTTCCGGCTTGGGGACTGCGGGCCATTGTGGCTGCCGCAGCGCCTTGTTTACTGGGCGGGCTCCGTCGGGCCGCTTCCCCCGCTCACCAGCTGACAAGCGGGCCTTTTGGCGGCAGCTGGGGCTTCCGGCAGGTTCACCGTGCTGCGGGGCGGCGATTGTGGTTGGTCCCCGCATGTTGCCTCCGAGAGCCCCCTTCCAGGTAAGTGGGGGTGCGAGGATTCCTCCCCCCACCCCTGGAGGCTGCCGTCGGGAGCGGGGCCTGACGAGGCGTCCCGAGTGAAACTTGCCGTCGTTGTCGTCGCCGCCGCCTATCCCGCCCAAGCGGCCACGTGATGCGACCCCAGAGCCGGATGGGCGCAAGGGCAGGAAGTGACTGTGGCTGCAGCAGGCCCGGGGCGGCGTGCATGCGCCACACCCGGCTTTTCCCTCCCTCCCCCGCCTCCTCTCCCCCCTACTCGGAGAACACACACAGGTGCCGGCTGCCGCCTTCCCGCTGGGGAATAGAAAGTTGGCCGGCCTGCAGAGCGCATGAGCGTGCGCCGCAGTGCCGCGAACTCTTGCCGGCCCACCCGCTCGTGTGGGCGCCACCGCTGCGCTTTCGAGTGGCAGGAGCTGTGCGGTGGAGCTCGGCGCTCCCGGCTCGCGCTGGATGTGGGGTTGCTCTTTACCTGCTGCGGCCCCAAATAAAACCATCCCGCGGTTTGCAGTTTCTGAGGGGAAGGCTGCTGCCTTCCCGCCGGGGAATAGAAAGTTGGGCCGCTGTGGAAGGTGCTGCGGCACTCCCGGCTCACGCAGGCAGAGCCGCACTCAAGGGGCCAAAGAGGTTTGGCCACGGTTTGCCGACCACTGGTTTAGGACAACTGCTAGGTTTCCTGTTCTTCAAACTTAATCTGTTTTAGCTTGAGTTATAGCAGTTAAGGACTGCTCCCCAAGTTCCTGGTTGTTGGCTTCTTAGAGTTCCCAGGACAAGGAGTTAACAAACTTCAGTGCAAGAAGCCAAGTGAGTAGGGCCTATCCCAACCTTTCTAAAGCAAAGCCACTCCCTTTCTCTGCCACATACATCTGGTCCTCAGGGTTTTTTTCCCTTTCTGTGGGACAGGGTGGTTTGAAACTCAACCATGAGTACATCCTCATATTTTGAGAACTCATAGGAAAGGCAATAATCCTGCATGGATGATAAACGGGGAACAATGGCTTGCTTTCTCTTTAATGACAGGCTCGGCTTCCTTGAGCTTTCATGCTCCACCTTCTGCTGCTCTGAACCTTGAGAGACATGGGAAATCTTGTTTTAGCAATGGCCAACCGGTCAAGGAGTTGCATCTAAAGTTTTGTAGAAAAGGGCAAGAGTCCAGTAGCACCTTAAAGACTAACAAAAATATTTTCTGGTAGGGTATGAGCTTTCGTGAAGAAGTGAGCTGTGGCTCACGAAAGCTCATACCCTACCAGAAAATATTTTTGTTAGTCTTTAAGGTGCTACTGGACTCTTGCCCTTTTCTACTACTGCAGACAGACTAACACGGCTACCCACTGTGAATTATCTAAAGTTTTATGTGAGAGAGAGACATGTGTCCATTGCCCAGCCTGCATTTCTTCAGCAAAACCCATCTAGTTTCTCAGTTTTTCAGTCAGCTTCAAGTGAACTATCAGTGCAAACTCCTGCTTGGAAATCTGAGAGGTGTTTAAGAAGAGAGGCGTCAGACACAGTCTCTTGGGCATTTTTAAAAAGCTGTATATTTTCATCAAAGCTTTTCTAAAATATTCAGCTTTCTTTGGAAAATAGCTGCAGCCTTTTCTTTCTCTGTTTTGTCACTTGAGCCTGACTGGGGTAATGATACAGGATGCTCTGACAGAAGCCTGCTGTTCCTTGAGCTTCCTGTTTTTAAACTTGTACGTCTCTTTGTCTTAATCTCAAAACACAGTTATTTCAGTCTGGGCAAGCCAGGATCTTGATGAAGTTGTCTAAGAGATGGTCTGATTTATTTTATGCCTTCTCCCTGCCTCTCTCTGGCCTTTTATGCAGGGATGTTTCCCCATGGTTCCCCACCCCCCAACTGCTTTGGGGCTTCCTTTTCATTATGCATGCCTTTTCTGCCCGTCAGAGGTCAACTCGCTCTCCCCACGCATTTTGCCCGCATTTTCCAGAATCTGGCTAAAACAGCATCTGGAAAATGCAGGCTAAACATGACGGGCAGAAAAGGCATGCATAATCAAAAGGAAGCCCCAGAGCAGTCAATGGGGGTGATCGTGGGGAAACATCCCTGCATGAAAGGCAACAGTGTCTCCTAAAAACATGATAGTTGAGCATCGCTGCATAGATTTAAACTCTGTACAGGATTAACTTTGTAGACTGTTTTGTAGAGCGGAGCATCACTTTGCACTTTGAAGGGGATATTCAGCCTGTGCAATGCAATCTTGATGAGGGCAACAAGGATAAGCTCTCTCTCTCTTCCTCCATATAGATTTTTGAACTGACCAAAACCACCCCTGCAAAGGCGCTTCAGCTGTGCTCTTGGCTGCCTTTCAATTCTGCTCGAGTCCTTGTCTGTGGTGGAGACGGCACTGTGGGCTGGGTCTTGGATGCGATTGATGAAATGAAGATCAAGGTATGGTGTTTCTGTGTGACTCTTGTTAGTCTTGTCCACAAGTTCATTTTTCTGCTGACTTGATGTTCAGTTTCTACCAACTTTTGGTACTAAAACATTTCGTTACTTGCTAGGGCTTTTTTTTTTTTTTGAATCTTGACCTTTAAGGACTTTCTCCAAGATCCTTAACCACCACCCCCGCCCAACATACACATGCACTTTATACTCACAATAAACAGTTTGCTTTACAGCAGAATGAGAGATTAAACCCAAGCTTCCCTGATAGTAGTCTGAAACTCCAGCTACTCTCCTGGATGTTGATAGGTGCTCCTCAGATGGAGGGGTCTTTTGATTTTCCTTGGTTCTCAGGTTGATGCCTATCCTGGCATTAGAAACATGTTGCAATCTCTCTCAAGAAGCCCATTTTTTCACTTTGAAAATCCCTGTTACAAGCTTCCTCTGTGCAGCAAGGTCACGCTCCCCTTCGTAATAACTTTCTGGTTCCTCCCTTCCTTTCTTCCTCCCTTGGTCCAAGACTGCGGTCATAATAATAAAATTATTAAAAATAAAAAATAAATAAATAACTTTCTGGTGTGT
The DNA here is from genome assembly GCF_029931775.1 of Euleptes europaea. Taxonomy (NCBI): domain Eukaryota; kingdom Metazoa; phylum Chordata; class Lepidosauria; order Squamata; family Sphaerodactylidae; genus Euleptes; species Euleptes europaea. The sequence continues at coordinate 155,997,061 of NC_079312.1, forward strand.
CTTGTATTTCTGTTACATATGTAAGTGCTGTCAAGTCACAACCAACTTATGGTTACCTGCCCAGCGAGGGGCTTTCGAGGCAAGTGAGAATCAGAGGTGATTTTGCCAGTACCTTCTTCCACAGAGTCTTCCTTGATGGTTGCCCATCCAAATACTGACCATGCTTAACTTCCGAGATCTGACCAGATTGGACTGTGCCATACCATTCCACATCCCCTGTATTTCTGTTGGTTATTCAGATTACTGTACACACCTTTCCTCTTACAGGCTCTGTCCCCTTTACTCTTCTGTCATTAGTATATAGCTCTGCCATCTGCTTTTGTTAAACTCCCAGCTGGGCCATGTAATAATAGCCCTCAAAGCAGGTTTTCAGTTAATAGTATTTAATCTCTCTGAAACCGTCCAGGATTAACCATGAGAAGGTTGAAGAGCGAGCAGCTCTGTAACTTCGAGAGCCTTTAAAAATTGAGTTCTTCTATCTGGCAGGGGCAAGAGCGGTATGTCCCACAGGTTGCGATCTTGCCCCTGGGAACGGGCAATGACTTGTCTAATACCCTGGGCTGGGGTGCTGGCTATGCTGGAGAGGTCCCCGTGGAGCACATCCTACGCAATGTCATGGAGGCCGATGGAAACAAGCTGGACAGGTAAGCTGCAACGCAAAAAGTCTCTATATGTTTCAGCATCAGGGTTATTTCATCATCAGGATGCTGATGTTACATATTGGGTTCTGAATTCTGTGCCTAATTAATAGTGAGTTGGAGCCAAAGGTTCAGTTCTCTTAACAGTGGAGACGTCTTCCAGTGGAAGAGGTGTGTTCCCCCAGAGGGAAGCTCCCTGTCCTGGAGGAAGGCTCCATGCTTAGAGGAATTCAATCCTATAGCTTTGCATTATCTGTGTTATCTGTTTGTAATTACTCTCTTTAAATATTTGAAGGGCTGTCACTTAGAGGAGAGCAGGGAGCTGTTCCTGTTGGCAGCAGAGGATAGGACTCGAATAATGAGATACATTGTGGGCAGAAAGGTACCAACTGGATATTAGGGCGGAAATTTACACTAAGAGTGGTTCAGCAGTGGAATCATCTGCCTATGGAGGTGGTAAGCTCCCCCTCACTGGCAGTCTTCAAGCAGTGGCTGGACAAACCCTTGCCAAGGATGGTTTAAACTGATCCTTGAGGAGGAGGTTGGATTAGACTGCTCATATGACCCCTTCCAACTCTATGATTCTGTGGTCTTGGGATCCTGAAAAGAACTGTCCTCACTACCTATGAAAAGATATGTCCCCACTTATGCTCATCTGCTGATGCAGTCACAAAATGTATCTTTGAAGAAGGAACTTGTAATGTGCAGCAAGACAGTAGAGCTGAGTTTGTGATCTTTGTAACAAGGATTGTGCTTCTTTAATTAGGGGGTGCTTTAATGTGCCATTTAAGGTTTATTTGGAAAAACTGGTTTATGTGCAAACTTTTTCTTTCAGGTGGAAGGTCCAGGTAACAAATAAAGGATACTACAATTTAAGAAAACAGAAGGTATAACTTGAAAATTGATGAGTTTATATTGTGAGTAAATTACCATTAACCTAAGTGGGCAGAAAGTAGACCATGGTCAAAGCTAGCCAATTTCTAGTAGATCACCTTGGGTCTGCTGGGATTCTTGCAAAAGTTGACGTGCTAAGCGGATCTTGGTTTGATCCAGCCAGGGCACTTTTATATGTTCTGAAGCAACAATGCATATTCAAGATAATTAGTTATGCTTTAACTGTTACAGCCCCTTCCAACTCTATGATTCTATGACTTACATAATAAAACATTAAACATTATTAAAATCTAGCATTAAAAGTCCAGTCACAGCATAAAAACACTGAGCAACTTTAAATGAATTTAACCATTTCTAGGTAAAAGCACTCAAACAAGGATGTTAAGAGTCAAAAAGGGCAAGAGTCCAGTAGCACCTTAAAGACTAACAAAAATATTTTCTGGTAGGGTATGAGCTTTCGTGAGCCACAGCTCACTTCTTCAGATATCTGAAGAAGTGAGCTGTGGCTCACGAAAGCTCATACCCTACCAGAAAATATTTTTGTTAGTCTTTAAGGTGCTACTGGACTCTTGCCCTTTTTGACTACTGCAAACAGACTAACACGGCTACCCACTGTGAAGGATGTTAAGAATTAGCCCCTTAATTAAAAGCCTAGAGAAACAGAAACATGTTTTGATCTGGCACCTGAAAGAGAGCCTGAGAAGGCATTCCATAAGCAAGGAGCCGCTACTGAAAAAGCCATGTCTCTGGTTACCACCTGTGTCACTTCTGAAGGCAGGGGCGCGGACAGCCAGGTTTGGGAGGCAGGTCTTAACTGGTGTGGTGGGCAATATGGGAGGAGGCAGTCCCCAGCTGGCCTTAAAGGTAAGAATTGTGCCTGGGGGGGAATGGAAAGCCAAGGCAGATCTGTGAAAAAATGAACCCATGTATATATTTGTATATTTATAATTGTAAACAGAAATGTATATGCATTAGAATGAATTAAGGTCTTTATGTGTAGTTGAAAGCTGAACCATCATGCAAATCAGGGTTTGTAAAGCTAACCTATTAGAGAATAAGGATGGAAAATAGAGCTGTTGTACTGGAAAACGGGAGTACAACAGGTCTCTTAGCCTGGGAAGAAAAGAACCAATCAGGAAGCAGGGAGAATGTAGCAGTTTTTTGCCCCTTTTAGCAAAGTGTGATAAGAGCCAATCCCTAGTTAGAGTTTTCAATCCCCTTTCAAACAATAAGTAGGACTAGCTGAAGGACTTCAGAAAACAGGGACAGAGCTGAAGTCCAGGTAACTGCTGCAGAGCATTCCCTCAGGAGGTGGAAGGAGCCTTAGAGCTGGGGGAGCTGTAGAGCAGGGAAGGCTGAATAGCTGTGGAGAGAGCCAGGCCCAAGCAGCCTGATTACAGCCAGTCTCAAGGGAGTCCATGAAGGGAGCTGCTACATTATAGTCCAGAGAAGAGGAGATTCCCCTCTCCGTGAAAACACTGGCAGAAAAGTTTCAGAAGCTTGTAAGGCTGAATTAACATATAGAATATGCAGCACATTACAGTAATCTAACCTGGGTGTAGTCAGAGCATTGATTGATATGGACAGATCATGTGTATACATATAAAGCCTCTCTAGAGGATTGTGTGGCCTGCATTTGGGAACAGTTGAACATTCTGAACTGCAAAGCAGATGAATCTGTGAGGATTTCAAAGTATTGTAGTGTCCAAGCTCTGCCAATGTACATGAAGCAGGGGATGAGTTCTAGTTGTTGTTTTGTAAACAAAGTTGAACATAACTAGTGTTTTTGTTTTAGACTTTTTCCCAGGGATTTTTCAAACCTGTTATTCCATTCCTTCCCCCCTCACTTTGCAGGTCTTCACAATGAACAACTATTTTTCTATAGGGCCAGATGCTCTCATGGCTCTAAATTTTCATGCGCATCGCGAGAAGTCTCCTTCTCTGTTTTCCAGTAGGATTATTAACAAGGTATGCTGGGTAAAGTTGGGTTGCAGTAGGAACTGGGATATATCTGAAATTTCATAGGTATTTGCAACCTGGAAAACACAGAAATGCTGAAATACATTTTGAGTTTGAAATTTGATGCATTAAACTGTTATCCAGGTTTCATTATTCTGTTCTAGATGCTAACATTAAGTGACTAATAGGATCGAAAGATGGCAACATGCCTTAGATTTGGGAAATTCTAGTGCATGTTTTTCCTTCCCTTCCTTTCCTTAAGTTCTAAGAGAAGCTCAGTGTTAGTTTATCGATGATTTGACTGAATAGGCAAAACAGGACTTATAGGTCCAACATGGATACATGCTGGAAGTATTTTAGCCCTGATGTGAATGTTACGAATGCCCGGTGGGGCATTTGGAGATCCTGGCAAGATTTTCACCTCAAAAAATAACTGATAAATGTTTGCGTAGAATGACCATGGTCCTTGAAAATTTAACTAACTTGCCAGACAAAAAGGTTTATTCTTAATGTGGGGGGGGGGGGATGTATAATAAGGCAAAACATTTCAAAACATCATTGGAGTCATGGGTCTGTGAAACGTGTGGAATGTGCTTGTATGGAACACATCTGGATCAGGTTGTTCATGTGCAAGAGAAGGATGATCCTTTATCAAGGGATTGGAAGAAGAGATTTTTGCAAAGATTGTCTTTATAAATTCTCTTATAATATAATACGGCTGGAGGTCTATGGCTGATCATTTGGAAAACCTTCATGGTCTGCTTTCAGTAACATTCCTTTCTCTTTATTTTTTGTAGGCAGTTTATTTTTTCTATGGAACCAAAGATTGTTTAGTGCAGGAATGTAAAGATTTGAACAAAAAGGTTGAGGTAAGAGCTATTTTTGCTATTCCCCCCCCCCCCAAAGTCAGTTTGCTTTTTTCCTTCTTTCCAAGAAAAGCACTTCTAAAGTGTAGTGGAATCCAGAATGGAACGAGTCTAAGGCTTGATCTACACTTGTAGCAGAATGAGGTGGTAGAATGAGCTGACCATTTCTGCTTGTAGGTGGTGGGCGGAGGTCAATTTTTCATGCACTCCTAGTATTAAAACTTCCAGCAAATATGCATACAATCCGTGCACGGGGGGAAAGCCCTAGCACTTTGCATAGTATATTAATTTTCTATCGCAGGGAGTAAACTTTTAAAAATGTAATCCCACACTTGAAGTATGTAGTGGTACAGTCCATTCTGCTGCAGGTGTAGACATGGCCTAAGAATTATTTGATTGGAAGTGCACTTAGAGGACCAACTCCTGTCTTGGGTAGATGGGAATTGAAAGCATGCGATGGGCACTTCCTTAGAGAAGATTGGGGTGGGCCACTGAAACAGTAAGCCCTGGTTTGGTGTTTTGAATCCCCCTTCTTTCATGCTCAGTATAGCCTACTGGGCCAAAAAACCAGGGTTTCAAAATGTTCAGAATTGCTCTACTATAAGCAGAATTGCTGCTGTTATCTTTTTTTGGGGGGTGGGGGGTGAACCAGCTCATCCTTATCAAGTTACACTAACTCTTTGCTGTATGTTTTTAAAGCTAGAGTTGGATGGAGAGAGAATTGATCTACCTAATTTGGAAGGGATTATAGTTCTGAATATTGGCTACTGGGGCGGTGGCTGTAGACTGTGGGAAGGAATGGGAGACGAGCTTTATCCTCTTGCAAGGTAAGGATGCTCTCTTGTTGTACATGATCCCTTTCCCCATAGTTTTGAGTCCTTCCATCCAGGGAGTTGGTTCCTGAGTAAGGATGGCGCAATTGGTTTGCAAGAAGAAGCAGAAACAGCCATATATATTTAAATGTTGACTGCAGAGTTCCTAGGATGAATAATTTAAAAAATGGTACCCAAGGTAGCTTTATTTCTAGTAAACATCTCTGTTTCTCTTCTCCCCCCCCCCCCACATTCTTAGGCATGATGATGGCTTGCTGGAAGTTGTTGGTGTCAATGGCTCTTTTCACTGTGCACAGATTCAAGTGAAGTTAGCAAATCCTGTCCGACTGGGTCAGGCCCATACTGTGAGGGTAGGTGATATGTCAAGGCATAACCACACAACCATTTCTCAGCCTCTTATTTATTCATTCATTTCATTTGTACCCACCTTTCTCCCCTAAGGGTACCCAAAGTGGCTTATGTCATTCTCCATTTTATCCTTGCAAAAACCCTATGAGGTAGGTTAGGCTTATGAGTGTGTGACTGGCCCAAGGTCACCCATCAAGTTTCCATGGTAGAATGGAGATTCGAACCTGGATCTCCCAGATCCTTGTCGAACACTTTAACTGCTACACCACACTGGTTCTCAGGCTCTATTGTTCAGTGCTTTGGACCTGAGCTTCCAATGCATGACATTGGAAAATGCCAGGCGGCTTGACTGGTATTCTCTGCATCCCGAAGGCGTATCCTCGAAGGCAGCCATGCAGACTATGCATGTCTTAAGTCATATTGTGCACTTCATTCTATAGTGTGGACATGCTGGGCAAAGCAGGGAAGGAAAACCAGCCTAGGGCCCAGTGTGCTGAATAAATGCAAGGTATCCCTGAAGTCAACACTGGCCCATAAACAGGGGCTTTTATGTTAAAGACATCTTGGCTGGCTAAACTGCCGCTTCTGTCTGGAGTCTTCCACTAGCTTTCGTGGGGCAGCAGGGACACTCCTCAAACAAGTGGCTCTTTCATGACAGCCAGTCCAGTCTGGGATTCCTCTGGAGCCTCCCAGCTTTTTGTCATGAGCCACATGCATGATTTTCAGCACAATATAAAATCAGGATGAATCCACAAAAGGACTATGGCAGTTACCATAGCAGCCAAGTGTTTTTTCATCCTTGAGTTTTATAGCCCGTTCTGTCCCAAGGGGGTCAGAGCATATGAACGTGTTAAACAAATAGGGTGGTTTCCTGTTTTGAACAGAGAAAAAAGGTCCAAGAATTTGGACCACAGAATCATAGAGTTGGAAGGGACCACCAGGGTCATCTAGTTCAACCCCCTGCACAATGCAGGAAACTCACAACTACCTCCCCCACACACACCCAGTGACCTCTACAGAAGATGGCCAAGATGCCCTCCCTCCCATGAACTGCCCAAGGTCATAGAATCAGCATTGCTGACAGATGGCCATCTAGCCTCTGCTTAAAAACCTTCAGGGAAGGAGACCTTACCACCTCTAGAGGAGGTCTGTTCCACTGAGGAACCGCTCTAACTGTTAGAAAAAAGACAAAGCGACAGGAAGACAAAGCGAACATAGCAGGAAACATGAATCCCTTTACGTTAATTTGACATCACCTGCAGCTTTGACTCAAGGGAGTCTCTTTCTCCCGCCATTCCAAACACTCCCCAATTCCAATCTCGCTCTGAACCACTGCAGTTCTCCCCGTAGGCATAGCATCAGAAGTGCACACCTTTGTGCTGCCAAGTTTACAGTTGCACCACTGCACCACCAATCGTTGTGTCACTTGGGGGGAGGGGGTCCATGCTGGGATTTCACAAATCAAACTGTATGTTACTCGAGCATTTCTCCTTCTGTTTGCTCATTCTCACGAACCGAACTTCTAAAGGTATTCTGGTGCAAGAATAATGTAGCAGTTAGGCCTAATGAGCTTTTCCAGTTCCTGTGACTCTAAAACTTAAATTTTGCTTTTAACATCTTCCTGATTCCAGTTGATCCTGAAGAATTCAAAGATGCCAATGCAGGTGGATGGAGAACCCTGGGCACAAGGGCCTTGCACTGTTACCATAACTCATAAGACCCACGCACTGATGCTGTCTCACTCGGGTGAACAGACAGATGATGATGTGTCCAGCGTATCTGAACAGGAGCTAGCCAAGGATCAGACGGATGAAGACACATAGGCCTCGGCCAGGTTTTGACACGGTCAATAGTAAATTCAGCTTGGCTCTTGCCAAAAAGCTTTAGTGCTAACTGTTTAGTCTCAAGTAAGCCTTTTAATGCCGTAACATCTCTACATTTATAAATGGCACAGGAGTGACTAAAGCCATGCTTTCAGCAATTAAAGAAAGCCTGATCCAGGCTTAAATTCAGCAAGCACTTTTGCTTTGGTGTATAATATTAAGTGTGGAGTGGGAGGAAGCAAGCCCTTCATAGTAACTTATATTTGGTGCTCTGCAGGTTAAATGCCTCTTCAGGCGTTCAGAGCTTGTGGCACTTATTCTTTGTAATTTCATAGGTCTGATTTTGAGGAACATGTAACAATATCATGCTGTCATTTGTGGGTCACATGTTCCCAGTGCAGACATGACTCTGCGTAATCTCCTGGCATGATCTGGGGATTGGAAACACCTCCAAGGCTTATATACTCTTTTCTCTCCACCCCCATTTGATTTTCAGAGCATTACGTTTGCACTGGCACTAACATGGTTAACTCTGAATATCAAAGGCAGGGTGGGGGTCGTATGCACTCTGTAGTAGAATTGCCAGTCATGCGTTAAGTGTTACTAAATCTTACAGCCAACTAAAAACAATTGCATATCACAGCAGTTTTATATATTAACCTCCTTAATAGGGGGCAGGAAAGTCTAGAGCTATATGGTGAATTTCTGACAAGTCAAGATCTAATCATTTGCGTGTGCGTTACCATACCACAGCAGATGGGTGTGTTGACTGGCTGATGAGAAGTTAAAAATAATGAGCTTGGTCTCAGAGTTCAGTTGTTGTCAGCTTTTGCAAATGTGGGAGTCCATAGTTGTGGGTATTGCAAGTAAAACTATCTGAGGTAGCATGCATGCAGTACGTTGACTACTTCCATAGTGCTTGTTGTATTGTTTCTTGAAAATACATGGTGACAACAGAGTTCGCAAAAAGAACTGTCTGCTGCCAGACCCTGTACTAGTGAACTTAAATCTCTAAGAACTCCTAAATGATTTGTCATGCTTTGATTTTGTCCAAATACCTTGAAAGAATATCTCCAAGCAGCAAATGACAAGAGATCTATTTGAATTAGCAAGGTAAAGGAAGGAGCTGTGTGCACAAATCCTACCAAAATGAGCAGGAGTCATGCAAGGATAGTATTCCTGTTTTTTTTATCAGTGGGGCTTGGGCAGGGGTCATTTCTGCCACAGTAGTCCCCTAAGTCTTAACACTGAATTATTCATGTCACTTTAGGAAAGATTCCCCTGTCTGTGTATCTGCCTGTCTGGAAGAGAGTGTCTAGTAATGAATGTAATCTACATGAGCAGTGTTTTTCCACATTCTAAAACAATACTTTTATGTGGTTTCAGTGACGATTGTTTTACTCATTTGAGTGAAGGAGACGATCTGTCAGATTTTGTCAGGTTGGGCCAGTTATCAATACTGACAATATAATTTAATAGTCTTGCATTGGTGCCCAGGTGCTAGACACTGAAAGTTTGTTTTTTAGTTTCATGCAGCATATTAAATAGCAGTGGCTAATCAAGTATTGTCTGTCTGAAGGCTCACCCACCCCCACCCTGAAACCACTTTCAACTTAGATTTTGACTACTTCTGGAGAAGGCTGTGAACTGCTAGATGCATTAAAATTGAATGGACAGTAGTCCTCTTCAGGCAATATATGCTGAAGACTGTTGAAATAATCATACATAAAGGTAGAGCAGAACGAGCATGCCAGCCCTGCCCACGCGCAATTGTTGTAATGTGCATAGACTTCATTGCTGTGACTGGAAGTATTAGAAAAAGTGGAATTCCTGATACCAGGGGAGGAGCCCGCACATATACTCTGTATGCACATAAATGCTGTGTTTAAGTTCTGGCAACTGCATACCGATAAGGGAGGAAAGCACATTCAATCTCTCTGCATTTGTGTTGAATGCAATTTTTTTATGTCATTTGAAGAGGGTTAGTAAGTTGTTCTTATCCTGCTCTGTTTGTCAAGACACTTCTCTTTTGTTACATTATTTAAGAGCTGTTTTCTTATCTTGAGTGTTTGTGTTTACATAGGCATATACAGAAGTGGACTTCTCTAACGGAAACTTGCTGAGTAGACTTGCCCTACTTGCCCACTCATTAACATTTAGTCTAAATATGATGCTGTACCTAGAACTTTACCTTTTATCTTCCTTTTGACCAGGAGTATTTTGTTTGGAACTCTCCCTAGAAGCTAAAATGATGAAACTTAGGCTATCGTACTTTGGTCACATTATGAGAAGGCCAGAGTCACTAGAAAAGACAATAATGCTGGGAAAAGTGGAAGGCAGCAGGAAAAGAGGAAGACCCGACATGAGATGGTTTGACTCTATAAAGCAGGGGTGGGGAACCTTTTTTCCGCCAAGGGCCATTTGGATATTTTTAACATCATTCGCAGGCCATACAAAATTATCAACTTAAAAATTAACCAACCAAGCCCCAAGCAGGCAGCTGCCCCAGATGAAACCCCCGCACACACACTCACACATGGGCAAGCAGGGAGGCATCCAACCAGTGGCGCACTTGCCCACCTGGTGGCACAGGATGGTCTGTTGCACCAGGCGTAGCCGTCGAGCCGCACGCTGGAGTTGCTCCTGCTCTGCATGGTTGGAGCTGGATTCTACAGCCAGCTCCTGCTACCTCCACCTGCAGGGATGAAATGAGGACACACTGGCTAAGAACTCATACACCCCCACGCATTCTGGCCCTTCCTCCTTTAACCCATCCATTGTCACCACCTCCGCCCCCAGCGCTCTTGTAGTACAGAGGGAATACATTTCTCCATTGCCTGGGTGGGAAAGGGTTAACACAGTTTCTTGGGTGGTCCTAGCAGCTCCATAGCTAACGACTCTTCTGCAAGGGGGGGGGGGGAAAGGTTCCTTTTCTAGGCAAAACAAAGTCGCATCCACCTTGAATTGAGTCTATTCCTGTCCGTGGGAGGGGGTGGATCACTGGTCTTAGATCCTTCTGAGCTAGAGATCTGCCAGGACCCATGAAGGGCCAGACCAAACGATTTCGCGGGCCTTATATGGCCCCCGGGCCTAACGTTCCCCACCCCCACTATAAAGGAAACCACAGCCTTCAGTTTGTAAAACCTGAACAAGTCCGTTAACAATAGGACTTTTTGGAGGACATTAATTCATAAGGTCTCCATGAGTTGGAGGGAACTTGATGACACTTAACACACACACTTTGTTTTGCCAGAAGTGTGGGAAGTTTCTGACAAGTAGCTTCCCATATAGTCCTTCTTGTTTTCCCTGAAGCTGTCAAGGAAACAGGTCAAGCAGTGGTTGGTCTTCAGGACACTCCTGTGGTCCCATTAACACCCTTGCTGACCCAGGAAATCAGTGTGGTGAGGGTAGGAAATGGCATATGTACCTCCCTGCACTATGTAATACAGTATACATATGTATTGCCTCTTTGTGTGATCTACATGCAGACACTTTTGCAAGGGGAAAATGGATCTACACAGATATTCATTGCAAAGTATGTCAAAAACATTGCAAGTCCATGTCTGTGGCCCACCCACATACAGGAAGCTTACAAGCTGATGTATGATTTAGTCCTCGTGTTCTAACTCGTGCTCCTGTTCCATTCTGTACATTACTATTTGAAATTTATGCTGCAGCAAACTTGCAGTGTAAGAGCTAGTGTTTTTTGTCATGTGTTTTGACCTACAAAATTCCAAACAGCATCCTAACAATGGTCATTAGAAATTCTTCCCTTTTTGCTGCAGTTTATCCTTTATCCAAAAGGGGGTGCTCAGCTGCTAGTGTTCTTGCTGTAGTTTAAACTAATTTTCCCACTTGCTAGCTAATCTATTTTGTGAGTGAATTAACTCGTGAACGTTAATTAATTGTTTTTAATTAAAAAGTACTATTCCATGGACCAGTTTGTAAAATTAAAAAAAAAAGTGTACAAAAAAAACAGGTTGAGATTTTGATAAAATGTCTGCTTTGATATCTGTGGTTGGCGAATGACCTTGCCATTTCCCTAAGAACTTGCTTATGCTTTACGCTCCCTTTGTGGACTCCCTTGAGACTGGCTGTAGTCAGGCTGCTGGGGACTAGCTGTTTCCACAGCTATTCAGCCCTCCCTGGTCTACAGCTCTCTCAGTTCTCAGGCTCCTTTCACCTCCTGAGGGAATTCTCTGCTGCAGTTATCTGGACTTCAGTTCTGTCCCTGTCTTCTGAGGTACTTTAGAACTCTTCCTCTGTGTCTCCTTTTTGGCTAAACTAGTTATAGTTTGAAGGGGGATTGAAAACTCTTAACTAGTGATTGGCTCTTATCAAAGTTTGCAAAAGAGGCCATTAGGACTGCTACATCCTTGCTGCTGCCTGATTGGTTCTTTTCTTAACATGTTAAGGGACCAATGCAACCCTATTTTCCCTCCTTCTCTAATAGGTTAGCTTCACAAACCCTTAATTTGCATGATTGTTCAGCTTTCTAACACATCTAAAGACTACATTCATTCTAATCCATATATTTTTTCTGTTTACAATCACATATATACAAATATATACATTGATTTTTTTAGAATTTCTTCACAGGTATCTGCATAGTGGTGTCACATGTAATGTGCAGCTTCTAACACCCAACTGCTTGGGGGCTTTCCAGCATCAGCATGGATATTGTAGCAATTATAGTCAGTAGATTGACTCATAACTGCTGATCTAATGCTGTTAAGTGCGAACCTGCATCAGAGGTTAGCCAGAATCTACCGAGGAGATCACTAGGTCTTGGGGGTGGAAAGTGTCGTCAAATCGCAGCTTAATTATAGGGGTTCTCAAGGCAAGAGATGATCAGAGGTTTGCCATTGCCTACCTCTGCCTGCCATCCTGAACTTCCTCCCATCCAAGTACTAACCAGGGTCCAACTTATTTAGCTTCCAAGGTCTGATGAGATCGGGTAGCCTGGGCCATCCAGGTCAGGGCCACTGTATCTTACTTCTGGTATAATGTTGGAGATAGGTACCCTCAGGACCAAATACTGCAAAACAAAAACATGTGCACAAGCCCTTGGAATGCTGTATCCATACTATTTCTTGCTATCTCTGATGACTTTCAGGTCACTGTGATGTTTTTATTTTGTCCACCTCTACATATCCAAGGTACATCAGCTACTGGGTTGGACCCAGCAGTCCATTGATGCAAGGATCACAGCTCTTTTAAGTCTCTCCCCCACCCCACCCACCCCAGTAGATCCTTCTAGTGAGGGAAAAGTTGATTCCTGGTTTGTAGGACCTTTGTTAGATCCAGAGTGGTGTGGTTAAGAGCGGCGGGATTTAATCTGGTGAACCGGGTATGGTTCCCCACTCCTCCACATGAAGACCTTGGGCCAGTCACAGTTCTCTCAGAACTCAGCCCATGTCTCTTGCCTTGAAAACCAAATCACCATAAGTCAGCTGTGACTTGACAGCCCTTTCCACCACTATAGGATCTTTGTGGACTTATATCCACAAGAGAAGTGGTTTTTGCCTCTTCCTCCCATGTTATTAGTAGATGCCCTTTGCTTGGCCCCCGCAGTGGGTGATTGGATGACAGTGACTATGAGGCCCCATCCTGGCCTCTTGCCCAGAGCCCCAGAAACTACTAAGGCTGCTCCTTCCTGGTCTAGGTATGCAGCACAATCTGTGGTAGAATTTCAAGGCAGCAGAATGGACTGCACCATTTCAGGCTGCATGTGTGTGTGGGGGGTATCATATTTTGAATGCACCCCTACATAAAATCAGCACTCTTCTGCATGTTATGCTAGTATTCTACCTGCAGGGAGTTAAGGTAGGGAACTTAGAAAGATGTAATCTTAAAAAAATCAAGTGGTAAGATCCATTCTACCACCTCCTCCTGCTACATTTATTTTATTATTAATTTACTGTAATAGATTATCAATCAACTACTTTCCACCCAAAGCCTAAATACATAAAATGTCTACAGCAGGCCTTAATTTAACTTGTATCAGAGTGCTTTTGTAACTCCTTTCTCTTCCCTGGCTCTGACATAAACTCTTCTGCTCATGTCTTCAAGTAGAAAAGCCCTGGGGGAGGGGAGGATTGCTAAAACCATTACGCTGCCATTCCATCAGCATAAGAGCAATTCTGCTGACAGAACGGTATATCTATGGTATTTCCATTGGCAGGGAAGGGGACAATGATTCCTGATTTTCCTCTTTCACTGGTTACGCACTTTGTCTCTCACACTCTTGGGTCCACTGATTCTCAGGAGCACAGTTTTTTTGGGGGGGAGACATGGAAAGATTCAGTGGGAGGGTAGGAGGTGGGGGCAGGGACCTACCAGTCCAGCATCGCAATGTCACTTCTGATTCACTCTGGAAGTGACATTGTGATGCAGGGTGGAGGGGACACCAGTTCCGTCCTTTCCCCCTTGACACAGAGTTGCTGTTTTGAGCAACTGCTCTGTGCTTTGTTTTGTTTTGAGTAATGCTGTCTTCTGCCGTAAAGCATTGTTTTAGAGTGAAAATTGTATTTTTTCACACAAGTCCATGTACAGATGTCTGTATATACGTGTGTGTGTGTGTGTTCATTCTCTTCAGCACAAGTACAGCATCTTTCTCAGGTATTTTTTTATATATTTCTTGTGTTGTCTAAAAGCTGACCCCGTTTAGCCCTTGCACATGGCATGATGGGGAAAGTTGTGCTACCACTTTTTGTGTAGTTTGTGTAATCAGCATTGAATTTTGAATTGCTAGGAAAGGCATTCCCCGTCTTTTTCTAGGGCCACCTGTGCTTCATTCACATGGCAGAATTAAAGCAAAGAAAGCTGCTTTGCAGATACACCCTGAACACTCAAGGAAGCAGAAGGGTCCTCCCTGACCTGTTTTCTGTCTTAGGCCACAAACCCTGGCTTTGCTCTTCTGCAAGAACCAGTTCAAATGTATAGGGAGATCTATAATATGTTCTCTTTGTGGACCTGAACCAACCTAAGCAATTGCCCATATGCCATTTGGTCCGAAAGCACCCGAACGTATGTACGGTATGTTTTTAAATACACTTTTATTCTTCCCTTCCTCCAAGGGGCTCAGGTATGGCATTCATTATTCTCCCCTCCTAAAGTATATCCTCAAAGCAAACCCTGTGAGGTAAGCTAGGTTGAATGACTTGTCAAGGTCACCCAGAAGGTGTTCATGACAAGCAGGTATTGAAACCTCGGTCTCCCTGATATAGTCCATCATTCTATAAAAGCACATTGTGTGTGTGTGTGTGTGTGTGTTAAGTGCCGTCAAGTCGCTTCCGACTCATGGCGACCCTATGAATGAAAGTCCTCCAGAATGTCCTATCTTTGACAGCCTTGCTCAGATCTTGCAGGCTGTGGCTTCCTTTATTGAGTCAATAGCACATTGGGACTTATTAAATACTCTTTGCATATGAAAGTGAACATATCAAAGAAAAATCTAGGATATAACAAATCTTATTTTGAATAGGTTTCCTAAGTGTTGTGATGTGAGCTTGCCAGAGGCATTCTGAAGTGGTGTCCGGGAGAAGACTGAAACAGATGGTTTTAATAGGCTCCACTTCATTGACTGGTAGTACCCAGTGTTGCAGCGTCTGGCTTCTGCCTTTGTCCGTATAGTAGATGGTTTGTTGCCGTACCAGATATCCATTTAGGGCTGGTTGATACATGTTGAGCCCTCCCCACAACCCTTTTCAGCAGCATTCAGGCCGCATCTGGGTACTTGACTTTGCTAGGATGAGGTGAATATGCAGTTTGTGGGGATCAGCACTTTTGCTAGGTATTCCTGTCTTAATGGCACGGTAATCATGGGAATCAGCGAGGTGGAAGATGGTCTACCCATATGGGGGTGCTAGTTCATGCATGCAACTCCTCCATGTAACCTGGCCTTTAGATGGGCTGTACTAAATATACCTTGCAATCGACTGTATTTGATTCAGTGTGACATTCTATGTTCCCAGTTCAGTTAACTAAAGAAATGTAACTTGAATTGCCTTTTCTGTTGCTACAAGTGTCTGAAAAGTATCGGCTCTGTTTAAGGTAGGATTTAGGAAGCCATGTCAGAATCTTGTGACACCATTTCAAAACCTTCCCAGTAGACTGTGTTTCTCCCCACCCTGTGAAGTGTCACACAAAATATAATATTTTATGTCCATGAGGCTGTTGAATGTATATGTGAAGTAGAGGCCTTGAGGCAAATGTTCAGTGACATGCCTTCTAAAACTTGCATGCGTATGTAAGAATACGTGTCAGTTCAGGCCTTCCAAGGTTCAAGCATGTTTTCCTCCTCCTATTCTGGAGTTAGCAGAGATTCCTGAGTTGTTGCTTTTAAGGTATTAATGAATTAAAAACATCTTCGTATTGATACTAAGTATTTTTAGTTTGCATCTTTTGTTTACATTCCTTACTAGCACCATATAATCTGCTAACAACTCTCACTTTTCACAGAAGCTTTTAGGCACAAGAGTGCTTCCACAGCCACACTCAGTCTTTCTCCCTCCACCATTGCTCATCAGGAAACTTCTTCTTACAATGTAAGAAATGCCCTTCAGAATAAAAGCCATGTAATGCCTTTGATTAAGGCCAACTGCAATCATACAACATCAGGGGTGGATTGGCCATTAAGCCACTGGGGAAAGTCCGGGGGGGGGCGGGCTTCTGGCTTCAGTGGGTGCAGTGCAGAGCTGGTATCAGGCTGCCCCCTTGACCTTACAAGAAGAAGAAGAAAAGAAAGCTATCCAGTGAAAGCCTACAAACTGGTAGTTGAACATATACTTGAGAATATTTCCCTTCAGAATAGTTCCCCCGTACACCCAGCAACAGTGTAAGTTGAAAAAACTACATTCCTGATCAATATCTAGTTTCTAGAAAGGGTCACTCTGAGAAGTGGTTAGGCAGTAGTTGATCCCCCTAAAATGATCTGTTATCAGGTTCTGTTATAGTTGCTGCTTGTCCACATCTCTACATTTCCTTTGTGCTGGCAACTGGAGGGTCATTTGGTACCCCTCAGGCACTGAGTTTGGACCTGGGGGCTCCCATTGCTTAACCCTAATGTGGACAAACAAAGGCATTATATTTAGCTGGACCTGTTTACTGTAAAGGGTAAATCTTGGTGCATAATAATCCCTCTTCAAACAACACTAGTCTCCCAATTCTAACTGTGCACTTTGGTGGCTGTCAGCACTTTATGTGCAGGTATAGAAATCCCATGATTAAAACAGCTAGTTTGGCTTGAAATATCTAGAACTACTCTTGCCAAAGGGTTTGTTTGCTCTGAGGAGGGATTTACTTCTCAGTACGTTTGGTTGGATTGCCAGCTTCTCTAGCAGGGCCCCTCTCTTTTAACAGCTGCGTGGCAAGCAGAAATCCAGCAGATGCAGGGACAAAAAATGAATCGCTGCTGAATTTCTGCCTGCCCATTGCTAATTGCACAGTTGTGCAGACCATGCAGCCCTCCCAACAGTTTCCTGCTTTGGTACATTCTCATATCCCAATCTCAAACATTCCTAGAAGGGGTGATGCTTAACATTACATTTCCAAGACCAAACTCTGTCAGTGTGCATCTGGCCTTCATTTTAGAGACTCACGCTTCTGTTTGAGGAAAGCCAAAAGCATACCTGTTCCACGTGGCTCATATTTTTGCCACAGCCAATAGCTTAGCACAACCGAAGCAAAGCCACAGTCATGTGGGTAAGCACTGAGAGTAACCTTTGGACCAAGGCTATGCTTATTGCATTCCAGAGAATTGATGTAGCATTGAGACTAGTGGGCTGTTTACACAAGGCAGTGAGGTGGTAAGGTTGGGCCTGGGCTTTGGACTGCTGATGAGAGAACTGCACATCTGAATACTTCACAGTGAAAAACATTTCCCACCTGGAGAAGTTAAGGTTAGAACTCTTCCCTCTTTCTCTGTGTTGGGGGGAATCTTTTCACTTTTTAATACTTACAGTTTAGTATGTTACAAGTTTGTGTATTGTTTGTGTAAATTAGACTACAACTGTGAGCTTGGAAGCTTCCAGTTACAGTTTCACCTCTGCCATTTTCCCCTCAGCCTTGACTCACTGGCCTGTATCCAATCACATTAAGATAAAGTTAAGCATCTTAAGTTTTCTTGAAGAGGGGATAGCCGTTTCCATTTCTGCCTTCCCCTGAGTATGCTGTTTGTGAAGGTCTGGGTGACCACAAAGAACAGAACTTCAGGGGGCACACTGGGCTGCAGCAGGAGGGGGGAGTCAACAGAAATGCCACCCCCTTTTAAGAAATCTTAAGGACCCTTAAATTTTCTTATCTGTGTGTTTGGATACAGGCCGCCATCTGCAACATGGGGACAATCAATAAGATGAGTGAAGTGCTTTGAACTCTCAAAAGCAGTGTATAAATGCTAAGATGTGTAGTACTGTAATTTAAAAAATTAACCAGAATTTCAATTGGCACTAAGTAAGAAGGCTAAAAATTGTTTTCCTAACTTCAGTTACCGTTTGTACCCCAATGGCTTTCTGTGACTTTGTAAAGATAAGATACCCAAAGGATCCTTTCATAGAATGTCTGCTTCTGATTTTTGTCAATTCTTTTTTTTTTAAAGTAAGCACCCTATTTTCATACTTTTGAGACTCCTCCTGAATTTGCTAATGTTTTAGGTGGTATGTAGTGTGTGTTTGTGTAAACTTAGACTGATGAAAACGTGTATTGATCAGAATCCATTTTGTTATTGGTGAGACGCAAACGTGAACACCTGTTCCCATAAATGATAATAAAACTACTAAGATTGGTTCCTAGTGTTTTGTGTATTATTCTGAAATTCAGAAGTATTAACAAATGGAGACCCTGTGTTAGTACACAGAAAAGACCACATAGAGACATCTGATGAAGTGGGCACTAATCTGAAAGTTTCTATTGCAATAAACATGTTAGTCTTTAGTATGGCTAAATATTCTGTGCTGCAACACCCTGACAGTGCAGTCCTTAGTGGAGTTCTTCCAAGTTTAGCCCATTAACTTCAATGGCTTGAAACTGGAGTAAGTCTGCATAGGCTTACACTGTAACACACTGGAACCATGCTGGAATATACCACAAAAGAAGAGAAAACTATAAAGTAGTGGTTCTCAAACTATGGGTGTGGACCAAACAATGGGCTTGCTGGTGGGTGGCAAAGCCAAGAGGGAGAAGGAACCATGTAAACTGGGCGCTAAAGGGAAGCTATATGCTAATGTGTCAATATTATTTTTCCTCTCTCAGGTGAACCATTGCTGTTAATTTAGCAATTTCTTCTACAGCAAGAGCCCCTGTCACTTGTTACTAGCTAGTTGGAACTTTGGCATTTTTGGTGCTTTGTATTTGGTGGTGGTGGCGCTGGAAAGTGCCGCCAAGTCACAGAGATGTTTGGAGGTGGTTTGCCATTACCTGCCTCCGCTGAGAGAGTTCTGAGAGTACTGTGAATCAAACTCAGTTCTCCATATTAGAGTCCACCACTCCTCTTTGTATTCAGCTGCCTCTAATTAACACAAGTCCCTTTTTCTGAAGTGTGCCAAATCACTCAAGACATCATCATCTACATACTAATAGCGAACTCCATCTTGAGGATATTTAAATCTGGTGACGAGCTGTGAATGGGCAAGACAGATCTTTCTACAAACCTGAAAAGGGCCCCAGGTTTCAGAAGAAAATTGGTGAATGGCTGAGAAGGAGACAGTGAGGCAGAGAAAGGGAAGAGGGTATGGGGGTTTCCAGGAGGAGGGAAAGGGGCAAAGTGAGGTGCCACCTCACAAGTCCTTGGGGGACCCCTACTGTACCAGTGGGCCTGGCCCAGCAGCTGGCACCACACAACTGGGTCATAGTTTTCTTAGGTAGAGGCTGCTGGGGGGAGCTTAAGGCAGAGGGGTACGTTGGCTGTTAGGTGGGAAGGGGATAGAATTGCCCACTCCAGGTTAGAAAATTCCTAGAGATTTGGGGTGTGGAGCTTGGGGACAGTGGGGTTTGAAGAGGGGAGGGGCCTCAGAGGGGTATAATGTCATAAAGCAGCCAGTTCCTCCAGGACAGCTATTGGGTGGGAAGGAGACAAGAAAGCAGGAAAAGGGTCTTTCAGGAAAGGGAAAGAAAAAATAGTGTGGGAATGAGAAATGAGATGCCTCCCACAAGTCTTTGTGGATTCCTGCTTGCTCTTCTTTAATGCTGTGGTGATTGACCAATGCCAGATACAGAAAGCCTAAAATAACAAATAGCAAACCAAAGGAAGGAAATTATGTGGGGGAAAGGTACACAGAGGGGGCAAGGGGAAAGTTTTAAAATGAACACAGGTGTCTACCCACTGTTCACTAAGCCCTACCCAATTGCTTGTAACATAAATCTTTCATTACTTTTTTTTAGTTCATCTTAACAGATAATCAAGAAACCATGAATCCACTGCATAGTCAAGTATACAGCCTTAGGAACCCTTAGAAAGCATTTCAAAGCTGAACATAAGGCTAATGCCAGAAATAATGGTCCCTCAGTAAAATGCACACAATAAAGTACTAAAATAGGTATATATATAGGTATATAGAAGAAGAAGAGTTGGTTTTTATATGCCGACTTTCTCTACCACTCAAGGAAGAATCAAACCAGCTTACAATCACCTTCCCCTCCCCACAACAGACACTCTGTGAGGTAAGTGGGGCTGAGAGAGTGTGACTAGCGGCAGTGGTCGGCAAACTCATTAGTCAACAGAGCCAAATATCAACAGTACAATGATTGAGATTTCTTTTGAGAGCCAAAATGCCTTTTAACAACCATTCATGCACGGGAGGTTTTGCCTTGGATTTGCCGCTCTCTAGATGCACATTTTCCCCATCTGCGTTCTCAAAACTCTTCAGGGGGGCTTATTGTTGAGTTTTGAAAATCTGGATGGGGAAGATGTGCATCTGAGTGGTAAATCGAAGGCAAAACCTCCCATTCATAAATGGCCAATAACCCCCCATGCAGAGTTTTGAGAATCTGGATGAGGAAAATGTGCATCTGAGTGGCAAATCCAAGGCAGAACCTCCCATTCATAAATGGCCCATAACCCCCCATGCAGAGTTTTGAAAATCTGGATGGGGAAAATGTGCATCTGAGTGGCAAATCCAAGGCAAAACCTCCCATTCATAAATGGCCCATAACCCCCCATGCAGAGTTTTGAGAATCTGGATGGGGAAAATGTGCATGTAGAGAGTACAAATCCCAAAAAGAGAGTACAAATGAATCAAACATGGCTTCGCCCCCCGGGCCCCGACCTCCTCCTCCTCCTCGCTGCCGCCACCTGGGCTCCTTCCTTCCCTCCCTGGCCGGCGTGTCGTCTGCCCGTCCGCCCCTCCTCAGTGCCTCGGCCTCCTCCGCCAGCCAAAACCAGCGCGAAAAAACCTGCCCGCTGATTGGCTGCCGCCGCCCGCCTTGGCACCGCTGGCCCTTGAACGCTGCGTACAAAACCCGGCCGCGCTGTGAGAGGAGGGAAAGGGGGGAGGAGGAGGAGGGGGCGCTTTCCAGAGCCGCACTCAAGGGGCCAAAGAGCCGCGGTTTGCCGACCACTGGGCTAGTCCAAGGTCACCCAGCTGGCTTCGTGTGCAGGAGTGGGGAATCAAACCCGGTTCTCCAGATGAGCCTCCACCGCTCATGTGGAGAGTAGGGAATTAAACCCGGTTCTCCAGATCAGAGTCCACTGCTCCAAACCACCGCTCTTAACCACTGCACGATGCTGGCGCATTGATGCCAGTTTTTTCAATTGGGACCTGACATGGGGAAGTGCCCTATGAGTGAATACAGGAGCAGCTGTAAACAAAACGACTACTATTTGCATATGTTGGTAGGGCCTTCTGCCCCCAAATTCAGTGGGCAGCCTCAGATGTTCCCCAAGGAGGAATCATTACAGTGGGGTACTGAACATTTTGTTTGCTGTCAACCAAACGTTCACAAAATGTTATGCCTGTAGTGTGGGCCAAACGTTTACCTAGCTAGTCTTTCAAAGATATAACTTATTTTAATCCATTATTTTGTACCATCCTTGAGCTGGGAAATAGCAAAGCCATTCAGCATGTACATGGCTAGCTGCTGAAAAATGAGACAGTGGTATTGCTGGTAGTGGAAAAGAGGTCCAGAGATCAAGTGGCTCAATACTTTCTGATGGCAACAGATGGGCTGGTTTGGGGGTGTGGAGGACTTTGGGGCTGAATGACTCTTCCCAGCGGGTCACTTCATCATGGTGTCAGCATCCTCCCAACGTCCTTTCCTTTCTGCTCTCCTGACTGACTTTAAACAAAAGGAGTTCCAGCATTTCAGCTCCCTATATTGTGCCCATGATCAGATCTTTTTAAAAGATTCTTTGCATGTAGCTTTTGATTCGAAAACGAGGTCAGGTCAGATACATTCAGATGAAGTTTTCCATAGAGAGAGGCAACATAATTGTCTCCCCCAAACTGTGGAGATCATTATGCTGCCATTGTTAATGCAAGAATCTTGTGCCAACTTCCCTTTCTCTTTGCCTGCAACTGCAGAATTATTTTCATATGTCATTGAGATTAACTGGATTTCAACTGTAATAGAGGCACAGATTGCACTAGCTTGGAAATGTGCATGGCCATTATCCATATGAAAGGAGAAAATATCGCTGGAATGAACTGTGGCAGTTTTTGAAACAGCACAAACTGGAGAATTAGGTTAACAAAAGTAAATTGTGGGTGATTCATTAAGCTTCCCAGTGTGTACTAAGAACTGGAAGAGATGCTAGCCCTGCTACAGAACCGTTTTTCAAAATAGAAATATTTATTCCACCGCAAAGGAACATAGGAATTCTTCAACAGTTCAATGAATTCTGATTAACATCACTATGTTGGTGACACAGTATTTCACCAAAGGACACTCTGTGGAATGTGTGAATTGCCTTCATTAAAAAGCTTTGTGTTTGAAGTGAGGAGAAACGCAAGCTCAATATAGGATGGCATGGAAGAATCTGATAAGGAAGGTGAGATGGAAACACGGAAGCTTAAAGGGTCAAACTAGACCCCAGAAGAAGATCCATGTGTATTTGTTCATGTCTCCTCCTGTTCACATGTTAAATGTGGGGTAAAGGTCTATTTTGAACAGTGCTTGGATGAGGCGAGTTCACCCTGCCACCATCTCTGCTGTACTTTGCACTCCAGGCCTGGTGAAAAATGTCCTGCTATTTTAACAGAGACTTAATGTGTGGAAATGTGCAGCTGAACCTTTTCAGAGTATGGAGGGCAATAACGCCATCCTGGTAATATCCCATCAAGCCTCTGTTCAAAGGGCAGGGCATGTTTCTCCAGGACACTTAGCACAATAATTAACCAACAGAGCACGGCAGATTCAACATGTACAGAGTGCCACTTTACCACTCCCTGTCCTGTGGTAGACCCAAAATGTCCCTGAAATCCTGCTCCTGGGGGATAGGGGACACAACAAAATCACAGTCCACAGGCAAGTCCCTGTGCCCTAGGGTTGTCAGCTCCAGGTTGGGAAATAACTGCAGATTTTGGGGGTGCAGCCTGATGAGAGCAAGGTTTGGGGAGGGAAGAGACTTCAATAGGACATAATGCCGTACAGTCCACCTTCCAAAGTGGTCATTTTCTCCAGGTGAACTGATATATGTCTCCTGGAGATCAGTTGTAATAGCGGGAGATCTCCAGCCACCACCTAGAGGGTTACAACCAAAAAAACAACTCAATTAACACTGTTATGTAGTATTGGCAAGAAGAAAACAGTGCAGGCAATTATATCACAAACACATATTCTTAGAAAAGTGCAAACATAAAAAACAACAACAGTGCTTGTACAAAGAGTCACTATATTCACAATGATACAGCTATGTACAAAGCAATTCACAATGTGAAAAGCAATATTTAAATATAGCTCAATGGCTGTCTTCCAACGTGACAAGTTCATGGAAAAAGTCCAAATATAAGCTTCACAAGTCAATGACTACTGGAACACCTCTTGCTGCTCCACATAGGTGACAGAGGGAACGCTATCCCGGATATTAATAGCGCTTTCACCAATAGTTTGGCTTCATCAGCCGGAAATATTATTACAAAGATTTATTTTATAATGTAATTTGCCATGCCGACTTGACTTACTCTATATAAATTACAAATTACAAAAAGCACGGTAAGTATCTATAATTAGTCATTCTTACCTCAGCAATAAGGTTAAAGCCCACTAGTATAGATTCCTTATAGGAGATATGTTCAGGTTGAATTCAAAAGTTCTTCAACTTATTCCATTTTTATTTGATTTTGCATTTATTTGTTGGCTCCCAGTAACATGGGCTGCTAATAATTAAAAGCCGCTTTTCGGCGTCTAGCACATATACTTCCTGGGCCCGATCACGTGTTTGCTACCTCACTCACTGGTTAGAGTTCTTAAAGGGGACCAGGTTCATTTTATTTGGAGCATCTTAACAGAAAAAAGAGCCTAAAGAAAACAGGACAAATCGCTTTCATTATTTAATCCATTGGGGATCAAGGTATTAAAAAGATGGATAAATCTCATCTCGTGTTGGAGAAGGATTTTCTGCAGTTCTTTGGTATCATGGGGATGATCTCTATATTTCCAAAGCACAAAGAATCTTAAATCATTTTCTGAATGCTTGTTTTCTAGAAAGTGTTTAGTAAGGGGGGCTTCTAAATTTCCCGCACGTATCCTAGATTTATGCTCCCCTATGCGTAGTCTAATCTGGCGTATCGTGCTGCCTATATAAAGTTTCGAGCAATTACACGTGACCGCGTACACGACACGGCTCGTGGCACAATTAGAAAAATGCTGTAACTTGAACTTAAAGTTGGAAGAGGCAGAGCTAAATTCCTTGAGGGGTAAGCTTAAAGGACAAACAGAACATCTACCACACTTGAAATGACCAACTGTCGAGGAGTGTTGTGTGGTTTTTAATAGGTCTGAATGAACCAGACGATCCCGTAGGGAGCTGGTCCTGCGCATTCCAAACGCGGGTGGAAGTTCGCAACCAGGAATGTTTTGAATAATATGCCAATGTTTTTTAATGGCTCTCTGAATCTCATAAGAGTGTTTTGTATATGTAAGTGAGCAAAAAATCTTTTGGTTCTTATGTTGTTTGTTTTTAGTGTTGGAAAATAACAGCGAACGATGTCGGTCTTTAGCTTTTTGGTGAGCTTGTGAAATCACTTCTAAAGGATATTTCTGTTTAAGTGAGGCGACCAGTCAACAAATGAAAATACTACTGACAGAGAACAGAAGGGCATAGGTGTACACCACTCAGTTAAAAGCCAGTTAAAGTAAAAGGTTGTGGTTTACTGCTGAAAGAACCACAGTGATAGCACTGGACACTGGGGTAGGGGGAAGGCATTCCCCCTACTCCAGAGCCAAAGGGCAGCCACTGAAACACCCCTATCCCTTGTAGCACCCACTACCTCAGAACTGGGTTGCCACCTGACCTGGAGAAAATGTTCTGTCTCTTTAATTCAGCTTTATTTTCTTGGGTGATATGATTTACCTCCGCGCCACAACAAGCTTCAGCTGCTCATTTCCACATATTAAGGTTCCGTTACACAGGATAATGCCATAGAGTCCACCCTCCAAAAGTAGCCATTTTCTCCAGGGGAACTGATCTTGATCGTCTGGAGATCAACTGTAATAGTGGGAGATCTCCAGGTGCCACCTGGACATTGGCAACCTATGGCAAGCCCCTCAGGAATGAAGACTATAAAAGAATTAAAAAAGGGGGTTTAACATAACAAGGAACCCTCTAGTAAGAGTGGACTAATTCTATTGAAGAATATATCTGCTGAGAAACAGAGGTTTACTTCAACAGCAACTTACTTGAACCTCATTGAGATGAACCATGCGGTCATTTCTTCCCAGAGTAAAGATTATTGTGAACGCATTTTAGGTATTTGTGTCCATTTAAAACTCCATTGCATTTAAGAAACCTCACAGTATGTTTTAATCTGTCAGCCACCTTTGTGGCCCTGATAAGAGCAGAAAGGAGAGTTATAAATTGTGAAATAAATAAATCAGATGTTTCCAGTAATATTCATTTGATGTTCATGATTCAGCATGTTTAAAAAACAGGCAAAAAATTCACAGAGTTAGTCCGTTGCAGTAAAAAAACAAATAGGAGTCTTGTGACATCTGAAATATTAAAGCATCAAATTTCATCTGTCAAGTGTGAGAACATCTTAACCGCTAGTGGAACACTTGGTGCCTCTCCTTTCAAGAGAAGATGTATAAATATTCCTTTTTTCAGACTTTTCTGTCATGAGCAAGATATGTACTAAAGGTTCAAGCTTATAAATCATGAGACTTAGCATAGCAGTTGGGTAGCCGCCATGAAAGCCAGTGCGATGTAGTGGTTGGTGTCAGACTAGAATCTGGGAAAACCACATTAGAGTCCCTGTTCTGACATGGAAGTTTGCTGTGTGATCTCGTCCCTATCACCATAGCGTGCTTGCAGAACCTGCATCTATTGCAGTAGGGATCAGGCAAAAGTTTCCATGGCTTACGCATCTGCAAGCTACAAATATGTTTAAGCCACTGAAATGAGGTAATTTGTACAGTTGAAAGCAAACAGCTTCCCTAGGCACCGCTTTCATTATTTCTGTCATAAGCGCCAGAAAAGTAGAAATGTTTAATACTATGAACTTTCTATGTCAAGTACCACCCTTTATATAACTTTCTCAAACATCTATATTCCTGCACTTACTATGTAATCAGAATCAGAATCAGATTTATTAGTACGGCATATGCCAGTAAAACATACTGGCATATGCCAGTAAAAAATCTATACATGAGATAAGAGATTACATAGATTTTAAAAAGACCATTCCTGGCTAAAATTCTTGACTAATATTTAAGAAACTAAAATTCGCTAAATATTAAAATAAATTAAAAACAAACAATCTAGTTGCCATGACCCAACTTTAAGCAGCGGACTTTATATATGACTGCTAATCAGATTTGTAAATACGGCGAAGCAACCAAAACACCCATATCAATTACAAAATAGAATTAAAAGATACAATATCTAAAACTATGGGATGTATAATTCTTAAATAGATAAATAAATTAGCTAAAAACTTCAGATTAAAATAACATTCTCCATTTTAGGTTTGATTGCCAAGCCCCCGCTTTGTCTGGCGGATCTTGTATATTGCAGCACAAAATTTAGCTGACCCTTCCCATAGGAGATTCCTCAGCCTCCCTTCCTCAGAGCTATCCTTTGTTAGATTAAGGAGAGGGGAAATTAGCTTAAATCTTGCTTCCTCATAGAAAGAGCATCTGAAGAAAATGTGCGCAATAGACTCGACTTCACCTGACTTTCAGGGATACCATGTTTTGGCATCTGTGTTGGAGTACAATTAAAAGCAAAACAGCATCCTTTAAAATGCACTTTGTGGCAGAGCTGAAGCTGTCTTCCATTTTATAGTGTGCTCGATACTGAGCATGAAATGAAGGAGGTTAAATATCTCTGACTCTTCACATAACTGCTCAGGAATTGGCTCAGTCAGTTCCTTTCTCCGATGCCTAACTTGAACATTCATGTTCAAGCTGATTTGGAGAGATGTCCTGGCAGGGAGCACTTTGCACATGCACTGGGAAGGATCCAACCATCCTCCAATGAGCCTCCAACCTGAGTAGCTCCAACCTGAGTAGCTCTTCCTCTGAGAACAGAGCTCTTAAGGTGGAGGAAGCCTTCAAACTTTGCCCACTGGAGTGATAGAGCAGAAACAGGATCTACTGCACTGTGGCCATACACACAATTTTTTAGAAATCTGCTTCCTGCAAGAATGAGAATGCACTCTGCAAAAGCTCAAAGGCCTTTCCACATTTGTGTGTGTGTGTGTGTGTGCCATCAAGTCACAGCTGACTTATGGCAACCCCATAGGGTTTTCAAGGCAAGAGACATTCAGAGGTGGTTTGCCATTGCCTTCCTCCACATGGGCTGAGAGAGTTCTGAGAGAACTGTGACTGGCCCAAGGTCACCCAGCAGGCTTCATGTAGAGGAGTGGGAAATCGAATCCAGTTCTCCAGATTAGAGTCCGCCGCCCTTAACCACTACATCACGCTGGCTCTCCACCTTAGAGCCTTCTTTAAAAAACCTTTGTGCACGGTGACTTCTCCCTGAGGAAAAGTGTTCTCAGCAGCACCTAGATTTAGGGGCCTGAATTATTTTCAAACAAACAAAAAGCTGGCTGATTACTACTATTGAAATCTACAGGATGTAGTTATTCCGAATGAGTAACTTCAAAATTAAAAGGGAGGTTATTTGATGTGCCAGAAAAAGGTTTTTAAGGTTGCAGCCTGTTTATTTCTCAATTTGTATTTTTAAAATTTTGTATGTGGCCTTAGACTCTTTAGGAACAGCAACCAAGAAACATTGTATATGAATTAATAAATCGGTGTGCTCTCTCATCAAGTTTAACTGCCTGAATATTGTTGTTTTGCAGCATTGTAGGGAAAGTATCTTGGCTCAGCCTTTCCATCTTAGATTGTTTTTTTCTTTAAAGTAGCCTATTTCAGCTGCAAAAAAAAACCCTACCCACAACTAAAGCGCATAAAACCCTTGCTGCAGAATCCACAACGGCTCGGAATGGCTGCTCTCGGCTCTGGGTGCAGCTGTGGACAATGTGAGAATGTTCTGTTCGCAGCAAGGTAACAGATGGCCTTAAAGTCTTGCTGCCCATGAGCCTTGTTTTATTGAGAGGGGGCGAACAATAGCCCACAGCTCCTAGTATGTGCCACCCAACAGCGCACAACCCATTGTCAGAGCCCGAAGTGCAAAATCCCAATTCCACACTTAAGGGCGGCCGAAAAGGAGCCTCGCTTCTTCAGACCTGCAAAAGAGCAGCTCCCCATGTCACACATTGAAAATAAGGAAGGGCAATGCATATAGAAATCTAATTATTGGCAGGCACAGAGCAAGTTTTTAGCATGATAATCGCAAGGCCCTGGTGCTTTCTTGTGCACGGACCCCTGAAAGGTTATCCTGAAAGCAAAACTTAAAGCCATTGAGTTTCCATCAATCATTCAATGTTCGCTTTGATTATGCTGACAAGATTCTGTTTTGTTGGCTCTTAAAGTGCAGTGAGAAAGTCTTATTAATCACTTTAAGATATTTTTTATTTTAAGACAAAAGGAGGTTGTCTCCTCATTAGTCGTCAATGAGAACCAGAAGGGCTAAGAAAAGAGCTTTGTGGGACAGAACGGAGTCCCTGGTTATCAGCGGTTGCGGCTTCAGTACGGAACTGCAGATTTCAAAACTGTCTTGTAGTTTCAAGACCAGAGGCAAATTTAGTATGAGCTGTCCAAGTCTGGTTTGCCAGATGTGAAAGCCATCCAAGTCTGGCTTACCAGATGTTAAAGCCAAGTCATGGCCAAATTGGCATAATCCAGACTAAGTTAAGGGGGTTACCACACTTTGTATTTCCAGCAATGTATTAAGAGTTTGAAAATGTTATAAAAAACATTGCTTTAAAAGGGTTTTGGATACCACGGCTTATAAATGGTTGGAAGACGTCTTCACAGCTAAAGGGGCCAAACAAAGTGCAAACAGTATTTTGTATAACGTTTTCAAACTCTTAATACATCGCTGGGAATACAAGTGCACGCTTGCCAATAAGGAACAGTGAGACCACGCTTGCCAATAGGGAACAGTGAGACCACGCTTGCCAATAGGGAAGAATGACACCACGCTTGCCAATAGGGAACAGTGACACCACGCTTGCAAACAGGGTCCTGATCCCACTGCCAGCAGCTCACTCACCATTCAGGACCTCCGCACCTCTGTCCGCCACCGAGACCGCAGGAATGAGAGGCATCAACACACAGTTGGGTCCCTCCAGGCCTGTCGAGAGAGCATGGGTGAAGGTGGCCCCTTGAGCCATCAGACACTGCACCCACTTCTTTGCCTGATCAAATGAGTCATTCCATCACTTCAGACATGAGGGGCCCATTCTGGCTGTGTGGCCGAGGACTGACACCCTCCTGGCAGCCTCCTCCCAAAACTCCTGCCATCTCACCTGTGTGGACATTTGGGGTTCCTGGAGAATGGAAATGGAGGCATTCTCCATGACTATGGTGAACAGAAGCACCTTCTCTGTGACTGTCCAGCTGGGAATATCTCATCTATGTCTCCTCTGGCTGCCTGGCTCAGCAGCAACCCGTGCGGGAGATAAGGTCTGCTCTCACTCCTCAGCGACCTTGGTGCCTTGCAGCTGTGGTGCACAGGGGAGAGGGCAGTGTTCCTCTGCTATTGTCTGGCCCTTCAATCCTGGTCAGGCCATCTGACAGAAAGTCAGCTCGCCAGCAGGCCTTTGCCCATGGCCACCTTCAGGATGGCGGGGACCACCTGTTTCAGACCAGGCTATGTCTAGCCTTTCCCACCCTGACACTTGGTTGTTTGAAAGTGGTCCTTGAGGGCAGATTTACTGGCCGCCACTGTGAAGGACCTGAGCCCCCTGGGGACTTCCAAAGAGAGGAGGGGCCTCCATTGGCATCAGGGGGGCTCGCATGGGAGGACAATTCCTCCAGCAGCCAGGAGTGACAGGGCCTGGGGACATGGATGCGTCCAGGCACTCAGACTGTGGTCGGTGGCCAGGGCATGACTAGCGGGGGGGGGGGATCCTGCCCTTTTCCCAATAAATACTTTAAGACCCCAAGGCATGTTGCTCCCTATCTCTCAGGCATGGCCCCTCTCTACGGCCGCCACCACCACTGTCGCCCACCCCACCCACCATCTCTCGGGGTTGCCTGCCGCAGCAGCCCATTCGGTGATGCATGGCAGCGGCAGCAAAAAAGGGGAGGTGAGGGGGAAGCACCTGACCTTGAGGCCCCCATCATCTGGACCCCCTGATGCATAGCCCCAGTCCCCCAGCCTTTGAGCCCTTCTGGGGGGTCCACGAGGACCACTAAGAGATGAGTGGGCAACCCCACTTGTCCTGAGTCCTCCCCTGGGCTCACTTTCATAACTGCCCCTTTTGGGGACCCCAGGGGTGAATTGGGTCCATTTGTGAGTGATTCCCCACCTCTGACAGGTGGTCGTCCCAACTGCACGGAGGGGGGAGATTGTGGCAGGCCACCCCAGGTGCAGCGGTTCTTCCCAGGCCAGAGTCCCTCAGCCGCCTTTGCAGACTCCTCCCTTCCAATCAGATGAGTGCCATGCCTTTTACTGGGTGCAATCAGCACCCCCTGGATGGTGGGATGTGGAGCTTGGCCGGGTAACGCATGTGGACAGCACAGATGTGGCCAGCACCAATCGGCGTGTGTTTCGTCTCCCTCGTGTAGAGTGGAATGGAGTGGTAAGACCACCATCTGCAACCTATCAGTCCCAGCCAACGAATCTGGGGCCACGGGCACAGCCCTCCTGATCAGAGAGGTCTTCCCACTGCCGTGAGGGGCTGGAGTGAGGCAAAAACAATGGCAGCACACTTGTGGCCCTCCAGGTGAGGGTGAACAGGCCTGCACAGACCCACAGGGGCTAGGTGGTGGTGGGGAGATGTCAAGAGACCTCCCGCAAGCTGCGTTGCCATCAATGGCTGCCCAGATGGTCCACAGGGGTGCCATAGGGCTCGCCATGCCCTGTATGCAGATCGGGAGCGTGAGGCTGGGGGTAAGCCAGGAGCTGGGCGCTGAGGCCTCCATGACAGGGAGGTAGGGGCAAGACCATCAGGGAAGTGCTGTCCGTGGGCAGTGGTCGACAGGTGCCGGAAGACCACCCTTTAGGGCTGTTGATTTGGTTCGGTCCGAACCGAAAAACAGCCGAATTTCCCGCAATTTGGCGGTTTTTCGGTTCGGACGAACCGAACTCAAAAAGGGGGGAAACCGGGGAGCCGAATTAGCCGAGTTCGGGGTGTTCCCGAATAAATTTGGTGAATTCGACCCCTTTAAACAGATCTGCCCCTTCCAGCTGGAAGGCGCAGATCTGTTTCTCCCCCCCCCCACGCGCGCGCGACTCCAGGGAGCTTCCATGGAGGCGCGCGGCGAGCCCTTTAAATAGATCTGCGCCTCCTGGCCGGGAGGCGCAGATCTATTTAAAGCCCCCCCCCAGCCCTGCTGGGAGTCCCGGCAGGGTTGGTGGGGGGCTCCCGGCTGGGAGGCGCAGATCTGTTTGAAGTCCCCCCGCGCGCCTCCAGGGAGCTTCACTGGAGGCGAGCAGCGGGCCCTTTAAATAGATCTGTGTACCTTCCTGCCGGGAGGCGCAGATCTGTCCCCCCCCCATGCGCCTCCAGGGAGCTTCTGGCCGGGAGGCGCAGATCTATTTAAAGCCCCCCCCAGCCCTGCCAGGAGTCCCGGCAGGGCTGGTGGGGGCTCCCAGCTGGGAGGCGCAGATCTGTTTGAAGTCCTCCCGCGCGCCTCCAGGGAGCTTCCCTGGAGGCGCGCGGTGGGCCCTTTAAATAGATCTGTGTCCTCCCGACCGGGAGGCGAAGATCTATTTAAAGCCCCCCCCAGCCCTGCCGGGGGTCCCAGCAGGGCTGGGGGGGTCTAGAAACCCTCTGCGCTGTCCGCGCAGACAGCGCAGAGGGTCTTGCCAGCCCCCTCCAGCCCTTCCGGGAGTCCCGGCAGGGCTGGGGGGGGGGCTTTAAATAGACGTGCACCTTCTGGCCGAGAGGTGCAGATCTGTTTGAAGTCCCCCCACGCGCCTCCAGGGAGCTTCCCTGGAGGCGTGCAGCGGGCCCTTTAAATAGATCTGTGTACCTTCCTGCCGGGAGGCGCAGATCTGTCCCCCCCCCATGCGCCTCCAGGGAGCTTCTGGCCGGGAGGTGCAGATCTGTTTGAAGTCCCCCCACGCGCCTCCAGGGAGCTTCCCTGGAGGCCCGCAGCGGGCCCTTTAAATAGATCTGCGCCTCCTGGCTGGGAGGCACAGATCTATTTAAATTTCTTCCTAGCCCTGCCGGGACTCCCGGCAGGGCTGGCAGGCGGTTGGCAAGCCCCTCTGCGCTGTCTGCACAGACAGCGCAAAGGGGCTTGTTTAAAGGGTCCCCTGCGAGCCTTCAGGGAATCCCCCTGAAGGCACGCGGCGGGGCGAATTTTCCCCCGAACTCCGGATCCCCCTGAATTTCCGGGGATCCGAAGTGGGGGAGTTCGGCCTTCGGCATGGCCCAAATAAAAACGAGCCGAATTTTGCCGAAGCCAAACTATACCGATTTTTTTTTCAACAGCCCTACCACCCTTCATTTAGCAGGCACCTCCAATGAGTCACCTTGCTGTGACAGCGCATGACAGGCGTGGCACAGCACATGTGTCCGAGTGTCCCCCAGAGTGACATGCCTCATGGGCAGGCGGCAGTGTCTCGGGCACCACGAGACGCTCACCAGGAATGGAATCTGACTTTTGACCATCTATAGAGGGGGGGGGCATCGTCTGAGCTTGGATGTTTGCCACTGTGGCTACTGCACCCAGGCTGAATATGGAAGGGACTGCCGGCAGGCGTCAAGTGCCCAATATTTACAGGGAACTGATTAAAAGCATCCCGCAACCAGGGTGGGACATGGGAACAACTCATCTGATCAGATGGCTGTTCTGTATGTCAGGCCTTGCTCTCTAACAGGAGTATAAGCTGTTGACCTGAGTTAGGCCAGTGCTTGGCTGCGAGTCAAGTCTTCAGTTCCCATGCCTGTAAACTCTGTGTATAGTATCCCCCATCCTGTTTTGCTCAACTCTGCAGATGTTGGGCCACTGCTTATCTCGGGATTGCTTGAAGGCCCCGGGGATCCCAGCCTTGACAGCATGGGACGCCCAAGCTCAGATGGTGACCAGACCCCATGAAGACTGGGTGTGTGGCGAGGTTTCCACCAGGGTGACCCTGAGTGGCAGACCACAGACCGGTGATGGCAGCCACCATCACAGTAAGGGGGGCAGGCCCACCGGGTAGGGAGTCCAAGACCAGGTCTTATGGCCTGAGGCTGGTGCCACAGCGCTGGCAAGCGGGGTAGGGGGATGGATTTTTGGCCGCATAAGGTGACGTACAAATGCGTGCATTGAATGCCAGGAGAGGGCAGGGCCGCCACGACACAGGGTTTGCAGTGCCACCTCACCACCCTCACCACCCCACCTCAGTTGACGCTGGCAAGAGGTGGCCCAAGCTGCCATCCACCTTGTTGACCCTGGGACATTTGGCCAGACCATTACACCCTCCCCTGACTCTCATTCTTCTAGGGATTGCTGGGCCCCAATGGCCCCCAACCCTCGCCCCCTATGTCCGTAACGAAGAAACTGAAGGCAACAGTTGTTGGAATGCAAGCTTTATTGTGGGGGTGGGACCGGGGCAGGGGACAGGATGTGGGTGTGATGACCATGGCCAAATGGGTGGGACCAACTCTGGGTGGGGCCGGGGACCGGTTGAGAGAGAGCCGTCTACCTTGAGCTCTGGTCCTGCTGCCACGCTTACATAGCCTCCACATAGGTGTCCCCAGCGACACCTGGAAAGCAGAGAAGGAGTCACCGAACATTCAGGGAAGGGGTGTTCAGCCGGCTTGGGACACCGATGGATGACTTCCTGAGTCAGCCTCAGCTGGTGCAAAAGTGGGACTGGGGGCCCAGTGGCGCTGGAGGGTTCCAGGAAAAGTCGAGGCAGCCTGGGTCAACACAATGAGGCAGATCTGTCAGAGAGGCCACAGATTGGCATGTATGAGCCCAAGAGTGGGGATAGGCCCAGAAGCACAGAAGCTCCCGGATCTGAGTCTCTAGCACCAAAAAGGCTGGGTTGGGGGGGGGGGCAGGTGACCATGAGGGGGATCCAGCTTTCCATCACCTGAGTACCCAGTGCCCAAAGCCAGCACATGGATAGGAGAGGGCACTGGACAGAGAGGCTCCTCTGAGCCATAGATGCTCTGGTCAGGGCCATGGTGCAACAGCTCAGACAGGCACCATGGCTGCAAGGTGTCCGCCTGATGGAGAGGGTGCCTGAGGCATCTAACAACAAGCATGGTGATGATGTAAGTCAGGGGTCAGTTGCTTATGAGGGGAGGCCTGCCCAGACAGTTCCCGACACAATGGAGCCGTGGATGCTTCTAAGACAACACCATTGGGCCAGCATCATAAAAGGAACCTCATGTGTTCCTTTCTTCAAGCCTGCCTTCCATCACTATTGGCAAGCGTTCCTTCATTTATTGTCTATGGGCAAGCATGGTTTCTTTCATTCCTTCATCCCCTATTGGCAAGTGTGCCATCATGGCTCCCTATTGGCAAGCGTTGTTTCATTGTTTTCTATTTTCCAGCGTGGTCTCACTGTTATTTTTGTCCAGCGTGGTCTCATTGTTTCCGATTATCCAGCATGGTATCATTGTTTATCTATTGTCAAGCGATGTTTCATTGTTCCCTATTGTCCAGCGTGGTCTCATTATGATCTATTGGCAAGCATTTTTTCATTGTTCTCTATTGTCCAGCATGGTCTCATTGTTCCCTATTGTACAGCGTGGTCTCATTGTTCACTGTTGTCCAGCATGGTCTCATTATTATCTAATGGCAAGCGTTTTTTCATTGTTCTCTATTGTCCAGTGTGGAATCATTGATATCTATTGGCAAGCATTGTTTTATTATTCCATAATGTCCAGCACTGTCTCATTGTTCACTATTATCAAGCGTGGTCTCATGGTTATCTATTGGCAAGCGTTGTTTCATTGTTCCATATTGTAGAGCGTGCTCTCATTGTTATCTATTCTCCAGCGTGGTCTCATTGTTCCCTATTGTCCAGCGTTATCTCATTGTTATCTATTGGCAAGCGTTTTTTCATTGTTCTCTATTGTCTAGCGTGGTGTGATTGTTATCGTTTGGCAAGCATAGTCTCATTGTTATCTATTCTCAAGCATGGTCTCATTGTTCTCTATGGTCAAGAGTGGTGTCATTGTTAACTAATGGCAAGCCTTGTTTCATTGTCCTCTATTGTCCAGCGTAGCCTCATTGTTCCCTATTGTCCAGCGTGGTCTCATTGTTCCCTATTGTAAAGCATGGTCTCATTGTTATCTATTGTAAAGCAATGTTTCATTGTTCCCTATTGTCCACTGTGGTGTCATTGTTATCTATTGTCCAGTGTGGTCTCATTGTTCCCTATTGTCAAGCGTGGACTCATTGTTATCTATTGCCAAGCATTTTTTCATTGTTCTCTATTGCCCAGTGTGGTCTCATGGTTCCCTATTGTCCAGCGTGGTCTCACTGTTATCTATTGCCAAGCGTTTTTTCATTGTTTCCTAGTCCAGGGTGGTCTCATTGTTCCCTATTGTCCAGTGTGGTCTCATTGTTCCTGATTGTCAAGCATGGTCTCATTGCTATCTTTAGGCAAGCGTTGTTTCATTGTTCCCTATTGTAAAGTGTGGGCTCATTGTTATCTATTGTCAAGCTATGTTTCATTGTTCCCTATTGTCCAGCATGGTCTCATTGTTATCTATTGTCCAGCGTGGTCTCATTGTTATCTATTGGCAAGCATTGTTTCATTGTTCCCTATTGACAAGTGTGGTCTCACTGTGATCTGTTGGCAAGCGTGGTCATTCTTCCCTATTCTCAAGCGTGGTTTAATTGTTATCTATAGGCAAGCATTGTTTCATTGTTCTCTATTGTCCAGTGTGGTCTCATTGTTATCTATTGTCCAGCATGGTCTCAATGTTCCCTATTGTAAAGTGTGGTCTAATTGGTTTTTTTAAAAAAAAATTATTATTTTTTATAACATGAAACAAAATATACAAATCTAAAAAAGAGAATACAAAAGTGCACTTACTTAACAATTGATACTACTTATTATAATAAAATTACAAAATTCATAATGCCCTGAGAAACCACCACCCACCCTGATATAGTGTCCCATCACCACTTTGGACTTCCGGAGAAGTGTTATGGCAGTTTTTAAAAAATAGATATAATAAAATCATCATAAAAACCATTAATTAATTATCTACAACTCATTATCTAAATTAATAAAATTCATTTTCACCGGTTTGTCCCAATATGCGATGGCCTTTGACCATGTTTTTTTTTAATCTTCCATGTCCTTTCCATGTACATCCATAATTTCTCTCTCCAAGCTGTAATAGAAGGTTTATTTGCTTCCAGGTTTTAGCTATTATAATTCTTGCCGCTGCAAAACTATATTGACATATGACTCTATCACATAAGGAATTATAAGTCACCCAATTTTGATATCTGATCATGCCCCAATAAGTATCGAAATAGCGATAAACCAAGAAAAAAAATCATTGGAGTTACAATAATCTACTAATGGTTAAGGAAGAGGATAGACAATATATGAAAGAGCAGATAAAGCTGTATTTTGAGGAAAACAGAGGGTCGGTCACTACTAATATCTTATGGGATGCTGCAAAAGCAGTGTTAAGGGGATATTGCATAAAAAAAGAAAGAATTATAAAAAGAGAGTGGTATTCAAAAAGACCGTGGTCTCAGTGTTCCCTATTGTCCAGCATGGTCTCACTGCTACCTATTGGCAATCGTTTCATTGTTCTCTATTGTCCAGCGTGGTGTCATTGTTATCTATTGGCAATCGTCTCATTGTTCTATATTGTCCAGCAAGGTCTCATTGTTATCTATATTCCAGCGTGTTCTCATTGTTCCCTATTGTCCATTGTGGTCTCATTGTTCCCTATTGTCCATCGTTGTCTCATTGTTATCTACGGTCCGGAGTGGTGTCATTGTTCCCTATTGCCGATCGTGGTCTCGTTGTTATCTATTGTCCTGCATGGTGTCATTCTTATCTATTGTCCTGCGTGGTGTCATTGTTCTCTATTGTCCAGCTTGGTGTCTTTGTTCACCATTGTCCAGCATGGCCTCATTTTTATCCATTGTCCAGCATTGTCTCAATGTTACCGATTGTCCAGAATGGACACATTTTTCCCTATTGTCCAGCATGGTCTCAGTGTACCCTATTGTCCAGCATGGTCTCACTGTTACCTTTTGGCAATCATTTCATTGTTCTCTATTGTCCAGCGTGGTGTCATTGTTATCTATTGTTAATCGTTTCATTGTTCTCTATTGTCCAGTGTGGTCTCATTGTTGTCTATTGTCCATCGTGGTCTCATTCTTCCCTATTGTCCATTGTGGTCTCATTGTTATCTATTGTCTTGCGTGGTGTCATTTTCTCTATTGTCCAGCTTGGTGTCTTTGTTCTCCATTGTCAAGCATTGTCTCATTGTTATCCATTGTCCAGCATGGTCTCATTGTTACCTTTGTCCAGCGTGGACTCATTCTTCCCTATTGTCCAGCGTGGTCCCAGTGTTCCTTATTATCCAACATGGTCTCAGGGTTGCCTATTGGCAATTGTTTCATTGTTCTCTATTGTCCAGCATGGTGTCATTTTTATCTATTGTCCAGAGTGGTCTCATTGTTCCCTATTGTCAATCGTGGTCTCATTGTTATCTATTGTCCTGCATGGTGTAATTGTTCTCTACTGTCCAGCATGCTTTCATTGTTATCTATTGTCCAGCGTGGTCCCATTGTTCCAGATTGTCCACCATGGTCTCAGTGTTCCCTATTGTCCAGCATGGTCTCACTGCTACCTAGTGGCAATTGTTTCATTGTTCTCTATTGTCCAGCGTGGTGTCATTGTTATCGATAGTCCAGTGTGGTCTCATTGTTATCTATTCTCCTGTGTGCTCTCACTGTTCTCTATTGTCCAGCATGGTGTCTTTGTTCTCCATTGTCCAGCATGGTCTCATTGTTAACCATTGTCCAGCATTGCCTCATGGTTACCGATTGTCCAGCATGGACTCATTCTACCCTATTGTCCAGCGTGGTCTCAGTGTTCC
The DNA here is from genome assembly GCF_029931775.1 of Euleptes europaea. Taxonomy (NCBI): domain Eukaryota; kingdom Metazoa; phylum Chordata; class Lepidosauria; order Squamata; family Sphaerodactylidae; genus Euleptes; species Euleptes europaea. The sequence continues at coordinate 156,035,180 of NC_079312.1, forward strand.
CTATTGTCCAGCACGGTCTCACTGTTACCTATTGGCAATCGTTCCATTGTTCCCTATTGTTCAGCATGGTCTCATTGTTATCTATTTTCCAGCGTGGTCTCATTGTTCCCTATTGTCCATCGTGGTCTCATTCTTAACTATTGTCCTGCGTGGTGACATTGTTCTCTATTGTCCAGCTTGGTGTCTTTGTTCTCCATTGTCCAGAATTGTCTCGTTGTTCTCCATTGTCCAGAATTGTCTCATTGCTACCGATTGTCCAGCGTGGACTCATTCTTCCCTATTGTCTAGCGTGGTCCCAGTGTTCCTTATTACCCAGCATGGTCTCACGGTTTCCTATTGGCAATCGTTTCATTGTTCTCTATTGTCCAGCATAGTGTCATTTTTATCTATTGTCCAGCGTGGTCTCATTGTTCCTTATTCTTATCTATTGTCCTGCGTGGTGTCATTGTTCTCTATTGTCCAGCATTGTCTTATTGTTACCAGTTGTCAAGAATGGACTAATTGTTCCCTATTGTCCAGCGTGGTCTCACTATTCCCTATTGTCAAGCATGGTCCCACTGTTACCATTTGGCAATCGTTACATTGTTCTCTGTTGTCCAGCATGGTGTCATTGTTATATACTGTTCATCATTTTTTTGTTCTCTATTGTCCAGTGTGGTCTCATTCTTATTGATAGTCCAGCATGGTTTCATTCCCTACTGTTCATCATGGTCTCATTGTTATCTATCGTCTTGCGTGGTGTAATTGTTCTCTACAGTCCAGCATGGTCTCATTATTATCTATTGTCCAGCGTGGTTTCATTGTTCCCTATTGTCCAGCATGGTCTCACTGTTACCAACTGGCAATCATTTCATTGTTCTCTATTGTACAGCATGGTGTCATTGTTATCTATTGTCCAGCATGATCTCATTGTTCGCTATTGTCCATCATGGTCTCATTGTTATCTATTGTCTTGCGTGGTGTAATTGTTCTCTACTGTCCAGCATGGTCTCATTATTATCTATTGTCCAGCGTGGTTTCATTGTTCCCTATTGTCCAGCATGGTCTCACTGTTACCAACTGGCAATCGTTTCATTGTTCTCTATTGTCCAGCATGGTGTCATTGTTATCTATTGTCCAGCATGGTGTCATTGTTATCTATTGTCCAGCGTGATCTCATTGTTCGCTATTGTCCATCATGGTCTCATTGTTATCTATCGTCTTGCGTGGTGTAATTGTTCTCTACTGTCCAGCATGGTCTCATTGTTATCTATTGTCCAGCGTGGTTTCATTGTTCTCTATTGTCCAGTGTGGTCTCATTGTTACCGATTGTCCAGCGTGATCTCATTATTCCCTATTGTTCATCGTGGTCTCATTTTTATCTATTTCCCTGTGTGGTCTCACTGTTCTCTATTGTCCAGCGTGGTTTCTTTGTTCTACATTATCCAACATGGTCTCATTGTTATCTATTCTCCAGCATGATCTCACTGTTATCAATTTTTGAGTGTGGACTCATTGTTCCCTATTGTCCAGCATGGTCACATTGTAACCTATTGTACAACATGGTCTCATTGTTACCTAATGCAATAGTTTAATGTTTCTCTATTGTCTTGCGTGGTATCATTGTTTTCTATTGTCTAGCATGGTCTCATTGTTCCCTATTGTCCATCGTGGTCTCATGGTTATTATTGTCCTGCATGCTGTCATTGTTCTCTGTTGCACAGCCTGGTGTCTTTGTTCTCCATTGTCCAGCATGGTCTCATGGTTATCTATTGTCCACCTTGGTCTCATTGTTCCCTAATGTCCAGCGTGGATTTATTGTTCCCGATTGTCAAGCATGGTCTCATTGTTATCTATTGGCAAGCGTTTCATTGTTCTCTATTTTCCATAGTGGTGTCATTGTTCTCTATTGTCCAGAGCGGTCTCATTGTTCCCTATTGTCCAGCGTGGTCTCATTGTTATCTATTGTCCAGGGTGGTCCCATTGTTCCCGATTGTCCAGCATGGTCTCATTGTTATTGATTGTCCAGCGTGGACTCATTGTTCCCTATTGTCCAGCATGGTCTCATTGTTACCTATTGGCAATCGTTCCATTGTTCTTTATTGTCCAGTGTAGTGTCATTGTTATCTATTGTCCAGCTTGGTCTCATTGTTCCCTATTGTCCATCGTGGTCTCCTTATTATCTATTGTCCTGCGTTCACTATTGTACAACATGGTCTCATTGTTACCTATTGGCAAAAGTTTCATGGTTCTCTATTTTCCTGCATGATATCATTGTTATCTATTGTCTAGCATGATCTCATTGTTCCTTATTGTCCAGCATAGTCTCATTGTTATCTATTGTCCTACATGCTGTCATTGTTCTCTATTGTGCAGCGTAGTGTTATTGTTATCTATTGTCCAGCGTGGTCTTATTGTTCCCGATTGTCAAGCATGGTTTCATTGTTATCTATTGGCAAGTGTTACATTGTTCTCTATTTTCCATAGTGGTGTCATTGTTCCCTATTGTCCAACATGGTCTCATTTGTATCAATTGTCCAGCATTGTCTCATTGTTCCCTATTGTCTACCGTGGTCTCATTTTTATCGATTGTCCAGAGTGGACCCAAAGTTACCTATTGGCAATCATTCCATTGTTCTCAATGTCCAGCGTGGTGTCATTGTTATCTATTGTCCATCGTGGTCTCATTCTTCCCTATTATCCATTATGACCTCATTGTTATCTATTGTCCTGCATGGTGTCATTGTTCTCTATTGTCCAGCATGGTCTCATTGTTATCCATTGTCCAGCATTGTCTCATTGTTACCTATTGTCCAGCATGGACTCATTCTTCCCTATTGTCCAGAGCCAACTCAGTTTTCCCTATTGTCCAGCATGGTCTCACTGTTACCTACTGGCAATCATTCCGTTGTTCTCTATTGTCCAGCATGGTCTCATTCTTATCTATTGTCCTGCATGGTGACATTCTTCTCTATTGTCCAGCTTGGTGTCTTTGTACTCCATTGTCCAGCATTGTCTCATTGTTACCTATTGTCCAGCGTGGACTAATTCTTCCCTATTGTCCAGCATGGTCCCAGTGTTCCTTATTGTCCAGCATGTTCTCACGGTTACCTATTAGCAATTGTTTCATTGTTCTCTATTTTCCAGCATGATGTCATTTCTATCTATTGTCCAGCGTGGTCTCATTGTTCCCTATTGTCTGTCATGGTCTCATTGTTATCGATTGTCCTGCGTGGTGTAATTGTTCTTTACTGTCCAGCATGGTCTTATTGTTATCTATTTTCCAGCGTGGTCCCATTGTTCCAGATTGTCCAGCATGGTCTCAGTGCTACCTATTTGCAATTGTTTCATTGTTCTATATTGTCCAGCATGGTCTCATTGTTATTCATTGTCCAGCATTGTCTCATTGTTACCTATTATCCATAGTGGTCTCATTGTTCCCTATTGTCCATCGTTGTCTTATTGTTATCTATTGGCCAGCGTGGTGTCATTGTTCCCTATTGTCAATCATGGTCTCATTGTTATCTATTGTCGTGTGTGGTCTCATTCTTCCCTATTGTCCATCATGGTGTCATTGTTATCTATTGTCCTTCATGGTGTCATTGTTTTCTATTGTCCAGCATGGTGTCTTTGCTCTCCATTGTCCAGCGTGGTCTCAGTGTTCCCTATTCTCCAGCGTGGTATCATTGTTCCCTATTGCCAAGCTTGCTATCTATTGGCAAGCACTGTTTCATTGTTCTCTATTGTCCAGCATGGTCTCATTGTTATCGATTGTCCTCCATGGTCTCATTGTTCCCTATTGTCCAGTGTGGTCTCATTGTTAACTATTGCACCATACGGTCTCATTGTTATCTATTGGCAAGCGTTGTTTCATTGTTCCCTATTGTCCAGCGTGGTCTCATTGTTACCTCTAGGCAAGAGTTGTTTCATTCTTCCCTATTGTCAGGCGTGGTCTCATTTTTATCTATTGGCAAGTGTGGTGTCTTTGTTCTCTATTGTCCAGCATGGTCTCATTGTTATCCATTGTCCAGCATTGTCTCATTGTTATCTATTGTCCTACATGCTGTCATTATTCTCTATTGTACAGCCTGGTGTCTTTGTTCTTCATTGTCCAACATGGTCTCATAGTTAACTATTGTCCAGCTTGGTCTCATTGTTTCCTATTGTCCAGCAAAGTGTCATTGTTAACTATTGTCCAGCTTGGTCTCAGTGTTCCCTATTGTTCTCAGTGTTCCCTATTGTCCAGCATGGTCTCACTGTTACCTGTTGGTAATGGTTCCATTGTTCTCTATATTATCCAGCGTGGTCTCATTGTTATCTATTGTCCACCGTGGTCTCATTGTTCCCTATTGTCCATTGTGGTGTCATTGTTGTCTATTGTCCAGCATGGACTCAATGTTCCCTTTTGGCCAACGTGGTCTCATTTGAATCAATTGTCCAGCATTGTCTCATTGTTCCCTATTGTCCAGCGTGGTCTCATTGTTATTGATTGTTCAGCATGGTCTCAGTGTTCCCTATTGTCCAGCATGGTCTCACTGTTACCTGTTGGTAATGGTTCCATTGTTCTCTATATTATCCAGGGTGGTCTCATTATTCCCTATAGTCCATCGTGGTCTCATTGTTCCCTATTGTCCATCATTGTCTCATTGTTATCTATTGTCCACCGTGGTCTCATTGTTCCCTATTGTCCATTGTGCTGTCATTGTTGTCTATTGTCCTGCATGGTGTCTTTGTTCTCCATTGTCCAGCATGGTCTCATTGTTATCTACTGTCCAGCGTGGTCTCATTGTTCCCTATTGGCCAGCGTGGTCTCATTGTTATCTATTGTCCAGTGTGGTCTCATTGTTCTCTATTGTCCAGCGTGGTTTCTTTGTTCTCCATTGACCAGCATGGTCTCATTGATATCTATTCCCCATCGTGGTCTCATTGCTATCAATTTTCCAGCGTGGTTAGCTGTAGGCAATTGTTTCATTGTTCTCTATTGTTCAGCATGGTGTCATTGTTATCTATTGTCCAGCGTGATCTCATTGTTCCCTATTGTCCATCATGGTCTCATTTTTATCTATTGTCTTGCGTGGTATAATTGTTGTCTACTGTCCAGCATGGTCTCATTGTTATCTATTGTCCAGAGTGGTCTCATTGTTCCCTATTGTTCATCGTGGTCTCATTGTTCTCTATTCTCCTGCGTGGTCTCATTGTTCTCTATTGTCCAGCGTGGTTTCTTTGTTCTCCATTGTCCAGCATGGTCACATTGTTATCACTTCTCCAGTGTGGTCTCATTGTTATCAATTTTCCAGCATAGACTCATTGTTCCCAATTGTCCAGCGTGGTCTCATTGTTCCCAATTGTTCAACATGGTCTCATTGTTACCTATTGGCAATAGTTTTATTGTTCTCTATTGTCCTGCGTGATATCATTGTTATCTAATGTCTAGCGTGGTCTCACTGTTATCTATTGTCCAGAGTGGTCTCATTGTTCTCTATTGTCCAGTGTGGTTTCGTTGTTCACCATTGACCACCATGGTCTCATTGTTATCTACTCCCCATCGTCATTGTTATCAATTTTTAGCATGGTTAGCTATTGGCAATCGTTTCATTGTTCTCTATTGCTCAGCATGGTGTCATTGTTATCTATTGTCCAGCGTGATCTCAATGTTTCCTATTGTCCAGCGTGGTCTCATTATTATATATTACCTTGCGTGGTATAATTGTTCTCTACTTTCCAACAGGGTCTCATTGTTATTTATTGTCCAGCATGGTCTCATTGTTATCTATTGTCCAGGATGGTCCCATTGTTCCCGATTGTCCAGCATGGTCTCATTGTTATTGATTGTCCAGCGTGGACTCATTGTTCCCTATTGTCCAGCATGGTCTCATTGTTACCTGTTGGCAATCGTTCCATTGTTCTTTATTGTCCAGTGTAGAGTCATTGTTATCTATTCTCCAGCTTGGTCTCATTGTTCCCTATTGTCCATCGTGGTCTCCTTATTATCTATTGTCCTGCGTTCACTATTGTACAACATGGTCTCATTGTTGCCTAATGGCAATAGTTTCATGGTTCTCTATTTTCCTGCGTGATATCATTGTTATCTATTGTCTAGCATGGTCTCATTGTTCCTTATTGTCCAACATGGTCTCATTGTTATCTATTGTCCAGTTATCTATTGTCATTGTTCTCTATTGTGCAGCATAGTATTATTGTTATCTATTGTCCAGCGTGGTCTTATTGTTCCCGATTGTCCATCATGGTCTCATTATTATCTATTATCTTGCATGGTATAATTGTTCTCTACTGTCCAACAGGGTCTCATTGTTATTTATTGTCCAGAGTGGACTCATAGTTCCCTATTGTTCATCGTGGTCTCATTGTTTTCTATTCTCCTGCGTGGTCTCATTGTTCTCTATTGTCCATCGTGGTCTCATTGTTCTCTATTCTCCTGCGTGGTCTCATTGTTCTCTATTGTCCAGCGTGGTCTCACTGTTCCCTATTGTCCATTGTGGTATCATTGTTGTCTATTGTCCTGCGTGGTGTCATTGTTCTCTACTGTCCAGCATGGTTATCATTGTTCCGGATTGTGAAACGTGGTCACACTGTTATCTATTAGCAAGCATTATTTCATTGTTCTCCATTGTCCAGCATGATCTCATTGTTATCTATTCTTCAACGTGGTCTCATTGTTCTCAATTTTCCAGCATGGACTCATTGTTCCCTATTGTCCAGTGTGGTCTCGTTCCCTATTGTCCAGCGTGGTCTCATTGTTGTCTATTGTCCTGTGTGGTGTCATTGTTCTTTATTGTCCAGCTTGGTGTCTTTGTCCTCCATTGTCCAGCATGGTCTCATTCTTATCCATTGTCCAGCATTGTCTCCTTGTTACCGATTGTCCAGAATGGAGTCATTGTTCCCTATTGTCCAGCGTGGTCTCGGTGTTCCCTATTGTCCAGCATGGTCTCACTGTTACCAATTGGAAATCGTATCATTGTTCTCGATTGTCCAGTGTGGTGTCATTGTTATATACTGTTCATCGTTTCATTGTTCTCAATTGTCCAGTGTGGTCTCATTGTTATCGAAAGGCCAGCAAGGTCTCATTGTTCCGTACAGTTCATCGTGGTGTCATTGTTATCTATTCTCCTGCGTGGTCTCATTGTTCTCTATTGTCCAGCGTGGTTTCTTTGTTCCCTATTGTCCATTGTAGTCTCATTGTTCCCTATTGTCCATCGTTGTCTCATTGTTATCTATTGTCCAGCATGGTCTCATTGTTCCCTACTGTTCATCGTGGTCTCATTGTTTCCTATTGTCCATCCTTGTCTCATTGTTCTCTATTGTCCAGCGTGGCTTTTTCTCCATTGTCCAGCGTGGTCTCATTGTTATCTATTCTCCACTGTGGTCTCATTGTTATCAATTTTCCAGCATGGTCTCATTGTTCCCTATTGTCCATCGTTGTCTCATTGTTATCTATTGTCCAGCGTGGTCTCATTGTTGTCTATTGTCCTGTGTGGTGTCATTGTTCTTTATTGTCCAGCTTGGTGTCTTTGTCCTCCATTGTCCAGCATGGTCTCATTCTTATCCATTGTCCAGCATTGTCTCCTTGTTACCGATTGTCCAGAATGGACTCATTGTTCCCTATTGTCCAGCGTGGTCTCAGTTTTCCCTATTGTCCAGCATGGTCTCACTGTTGACAATTGGCAATCGTATCATTGTTCTCGATTGTCCAGTGTGGTGTCATTCTTATATACTGTTCATCGTTTCATTGTTCTCAATTGTCCAGTGTGGTCTCATTGTTGTCGAAAGGCCAGCATGGTCTCATTGTTCCCTACTGTTCATCGTGGTCTCATTGTTATCTATTCTCCTGCGTGGTCTCATTGTTCTCTATTGTCCAGCGTGGTTTCTTTGCTCCCTATTGTCCATCATGGTCTCATTGTTCCCTATTGTCCATCGTTGTCTCATTGTTATCTATTGTCCAGCATGGTCTCATTCTTCCCTATTGTCCATTGTGGTGTCATTGTTGTCTATTGTCCTGCGTGGTGTCATTGTTATCTATTGTCCAGCGTGGTCTCATTGTTCCGGATTGTGAAACGTGGTCTCAGTGTTATCTATTGGTAAGCATTGTTTCATTGTTCTCTATTGTCCAGCATGGTCTCATTGTTCTCCATTGTCCAGCATGGTCTCATTGTTATCCATTGTCCAGCATTGTCTGATTGTTACCGATTGTCCAGAATGGACTCATTGTTCCCTATTATCCAGCATGGTCTCAGTGTTCCCTATTGTCCAGCATGGTCTCATTGTTAACTATTGTCCAGCTTGGTCTCATTGTTCCCTATTGTCCAGCATAGTGTCTTTGTTATCTACTGTCCACCGTGGTCTTATTGTTCCCGATTGTCAAGCATGGTCTCATTGTTATCTATTGGCAAGTGTTTTATTTTCATCTATTGTCCAGCGTGGACTCATTGTTCCCTATTGGCCAACGTGGTCTCCTTTGAATCAATTGTCCAGCATTGTCTCATTGTTCCCTATTGTCCAGCGTGGACTCATTGTTCCCTATTTTCCAGCGTGGTCTCGTTGTTATCGATTGTCCAACATGGTCTCATTGTTCCCTATTGTCCAGCGTGATCTCAGTGTTACCTGTTGTCCAGCGTGGTGTCGTTGTAATCTGTTGTCCATCGTGGTCTCATTCTTCCCTATTATATATTGTGGCCTCATTGTTATCTATTGTCCTGCGTATTGTCAATGTTCTCTATTTTCCAGATGGTCTCATTGTTCCCTATTGTCCATTGTGGTCTTATTGTTCCCTATTGTCCATCGCTGTCTCATTGTTATCTATTGTCCTGCGTGGTGCCATTGTTCTCTATTGTCCAGTGTGGTCTCATTGTTATCGATTGTCCAGCATGGTCTCATTGTTTTTTTATATATATAATAATTTTATTGGTTTTTATAATACAAATTTTCCATGATAGTGAATAACAATAAAAGCAATATGAAATTCAGAATTCTAACTCTATGTTGTTATAATTTCTTGAATTCATAACAAAAAAAACTAATTAGAGGAAAATTTATGGCTTCCCCATCACCTCTCTCCGCCTCTTAATAAAACATTCATCCCATCGTAATTGATCTGATCTTAACTATCATAAATTCATTTAACTTTCATAAAACATCTTCTATTAATATAAATGATTATAACTCTTAATATTAATTGTGTCTTCTAGATCAGATTAATAAGTATTCTTCCATTTTCCCCAGTTTTAATTCATATTCACAATATTTCATCCAATCCTCCCATTCCCCTAAAAATCGAACATTGTCTTTTTCATTTAAAATGGCTGTAAGTTTTGCCATTTCCACCAATTCAAACATTTTCCCAATCCAGTCTTTTTTCTCGGGAATTTCTGCCCCCTTCCATTTTGCTGCATAAAGCAGTCTCGCAGCTGTTGTAGCATAGATCAAAAAAGTTCTTTGTATTAGCAAGTCGTCAGGTATCATACTTAATAGCATCATTTCTGGTGTTTTGGGTATATTTTTTTGTACTATTAGTCTCAGTTCATTGTATATCATATCCCAAAAATCTTTAGCTTATCACAAGTCCACCACATATGGTAAAAGGAACCAATTTCCGTATTACATTTCCAACATTTAGGGGATGTCACTTTATATATCTTTGCCATCTTCTTAGGTGTTAAATGCCATCTATACATCATTTTATAAATGTTTTCTCGAATTGATTGCGTTTATTCCTTTCAAATCTTTTGACCAAAGTCTTTCCCATTTATTTAAAGCAATAACATGTCCGATATTTTGAGCCCAATCAATCATAGTTGGTTTAATTATCTCATTTGAGTTTTTACTTCTTTAAGATCTCCTGTTACCACATCCAATTTATGGTCAATAGCTTGAGATGCTTGGCCTAGATTTGTCATCATAGAAGTTAACTGTGCCATCTGTGTAGACATCTGTGTAGACATCTGTTCAAGCTGCTTATTTGTTGCCTCTGTTTGTTTGGCTAACATATCCTGTAATTTCTTATCCATAGCTAAAACTTGTGCTGAGTCCTTCAGTTTAGTAAAGGCAGGGCTATGCAGTGAGCCAGAACGGGGTCGGGTTCCAGACATTTACATTGGAATAAGGCTGGTAAAAGTCATGTCCTCAGACAGGGCCCTCCAGATGGTGGTTAATAGAGGGTAATTCAATGATCGCTTAATAATTTTTTCGGGTTGAATAGAGCTGAATTTGGCTTTAAAACAGCTTAATAAAGTTTTGAAATACCAACGAGTTTTACTGGACGCTCTAGGTCGGATCTACCAGGAAGTATTCCGGAAGTTGTATTTGCCGTGGACCTTCTACCGCCTCATCTCGATGGTTATTTCCTTCAGGAATTATTTCTGTGTTACTCAAGTGCGACGCGTATCCGGTCCTCCAGCTTGCTTCCTGTTGTTGTGACTCAGATGATAGAGAGGGTGGTATAGAGGGGCTTCCGGTCTGATGAATCCCTTGCTGCTAACGTGGCAGGAAATGCTTTTTCACCAGAGAATCAGGAAGAAATTCGCCCTCCCCTTCCCTCAGAGTTGCTTCTCATTGGCAGAGATTTTAGTCCGTCATCTAAGCGTCCTTCCAACTCTTTGTTTTGATTTAAGCTGATCTGTTTGATAAGGCTCCTGCCGCTAATCCTGATGGAATTAACAAATCAAACTTTCCCGATTAAAATAAGGGAGGAGCAGAGGTACTGGGAATATCTTCATCTACATGGTCTCATTGTTCACTATTGTCCAGCGTGGTCTCAGTGTTACCTATTGTCCAGCATGGCCTCACTGTTACCTATTGGCAATCGTTCCATTGTTCTCAATTATCCAGCGTGGTGTCATTGTTATCTATTGTCCATCGTGGTCTCATTTTTCCCTATTATCCATTCTGGCCTCATTGTTATCTATTGTCCTGCGTGTTGTCATTGTTCTCTATTATCCAGCTTGTTCTCATTGTTATCCATTGTCCAGCATGGTCTCACTGTTACCTATTGGTAATCGTTCCATTGTTCTCTATTATCCAGCGTGGCCTCATTGTTATCTATTGTCCAGCGTGGTCTCATTGTTCCCTATTGTTCATTGTGGTCTTATTGTTCCCTATTGTCCATCGTTGTCTCATTGTTATCTATTGTCCAGCATGGTCCCAATGTTACCTATTGTCCATTATGGTGTCATTTTTGTCTATTGTCCAGCGTGGTTTCATTGTTCTCTATTGTCCAACATGGTTTCTTGTTCTCCAAGGTCCAGCAGGGTCTCATTGTTATCTACTGTCCAGCGTGGTCTCATTGTTCCCTATTGTCCAGTGTGGTCTCATTGTTATCTGTTGTCCAGCGTGGTCTCATTATTCCCTATTGTCCATCGTGATGTCATTGTTATCAATTGTCCAGTGTGGTCTCATTATTCCCTATTTTCCAGCGTGGTCTCATTGTTATCTATTGTCCAGCATGGTCCCAATGTTCCCTATTGTCCATCATGGTGTCATTTTTGTCTATTGTCCTGCGTGGTTTCATTGTTCTCTATTGTCCAACATGGTTTCTTTGTTCTCCATTGTCCAGCAGGGTCTCATTGTTATCTACTGTCCAGCGTGGTCTCATTGTTCCCTATTGTGCAGTGTTGTCTCATTGTTATCTGTTGTCCAGCGTGGTCTCATTATTCCCTATTGTCCATCGTGATGTAATTGTTATCTATTGTCCAGTGTGGTCTCATTGTTCCCTATTGTCCAGTGTGGTCTCATTGTTATCTATTGTCCAGCGTGGTCTCATTGTTCCGGATTGTGAAACGTGGATTCACTGGTATCTATTGGTAAGCATTGTTTCATTGTTCGCTAATGTCCAGCATGGTCTCATTGTTATTTATTGTCCAGTCTGTTCTCGTTCCCTATTGTCCAGTGTCGTCTCATTGTTATCTATTGTCCTGCGTGGTGTCATTGTTCTCTATTGTCCAGCTTGGTGTCTTTGTTCTCCATTGTCCAGCATGGTCTCATTGTTATCCATTGTCCAGCATTGGCTCATTGTTACCAATTGTCCAGAATGGACTCATTGTTCCCTATTGTCCAGAGTGGTCTCAGTGTTCCCTATTGTCCAGAGTGGTCTCGGTGTTCCCTATTGTCACGCATGGTCTCACTGTTACCAATTGGCAATCGTTTCATTGTTCTCTATTGTCCAGCGTGGTGTCATTGTTATATACTGTTCATCGTTATTTAGGTCTCTATTGTCCAGTGTTGTCTCATTCTTATCGATTGTCCAGCATGGTCTCATTGTTCCCTAAGTTCATCGTGGTCTCCTTGTTATCTATTCTCTTGAGAGGTCTCATTGTTCTCTATTGTCCAGCGTGGCTTCTTCTCCATTGTCCAGCATGGTCTCATTGTTATCTATTCTCCACTGTGGTCTCATTGTTATCAATTTTCCAGCATGGACTCATTGTTCCCTATTGTTCAGCGTGGTCTCATTCCATATTGTCCAACGTGGTCTCAGTGTTATCTATTGTCCTGCGTGGTGTCATTGTTCCCTATTGTCCAGCTTGGTGTCTTTGTCCTCCATTGTCCAGCATGGTCTCATTGTTATCCATTGTCCAGCATTGTCTCCTTGTTACCGATTATCCAGAATGGACTCATTGTTCCCTATTGTCCAGCGTGGTCTCAGTGTTCCCTATTGTCCAGCATGGTCTCACTGTTACCAATTGGCAATCGTTTCATTGTTCTCTATTGTCCAGCGTGGTCTCAGTGTTACCTATTGTCCAACATGGCCTCACTGTTACCTATTGGCAATCGTTCCATTGTTCTCAATTATCCAGCGTGGTGTCATTGTTATCTATTGTCCATCGTGGTCTCATTTTTCCCTATTATCCATTGTGGCCTCATTGTTATCTATTGTCCTGCGTGTTGTCATTGGTCTCTATTATCCAGCTTGGTCTCATTGTTATCCATTGTCCAGCATGGTCTCACTGTTACCTATTGGTAATCGTTCCATTGTTCTCTATTATCCAGCGTGGCCTCATTGTTATCTATTGTCCAGCGTGGTCTCATTGTTCCCTATTGTTCAATGTGGTCTTATTGTTCCCTATTGTCCATCGTTGTCTCATTGTTATCTATTGTCCAGCATGTTCCCAATGTTCCCTATTGTCCATCATGGTGTCATTTTTGTCTATTGTCCTGCGTGGTTTCATTGTTCTCTATTGTCCAAAATGGTTTCTTTGTTCTCCATGGTCCAGCAGGGTCTCATTGTTATCTACAGTCCAGCGTGATCTCATTGTTCCCTATTGTCCAGTGTGGTCTCATTGTTATCTGTTGTCCAGCGTGGTCTCATTATTCCCTATGGTCCATCGTGGTGTCATTGTTATCTATTGTCCAGTGTGGTCTCATTGTTCCCTATTTTCCAGCGTGGTCTCATTGTTATCTATTGTCCAGCATGGTCCCAATGTTCCCTATTGTCCATCATGGTGTCATTTTTGTCTATTGCCCTGCGTGGTTTCATTGTTCTCTATTGTCCAACATGGTTTCTTTGTTCTCCATTGTCCAGCAGGGTCTCATTGTTATCTGTTTTCCAGCATGGTCTCATTATTCCCTATTGTCCATCGTGATGTCATTGTTATCTATTGTCCAGTGTGGTCTCATTGTTCCCTATTGTCCAGCGTGGTCTCATTGTTATCTATTGTCCAGCGTGGTCTCATTGTTCCGGATTGTGAAACGTGGTCTCACTGTTATCTATTGTCCAGCGTGGTCTCATTGTTCCGGATTGTGAAACGTGGTCTCACTGTTATCTATTGGTAAGCATTGTTTCATTGTTCTCTATTGTCCAGCATGGTCTCATTGTTATTTATTGTCCAGTGTGGTCTCGTTCCCTATTGTCCAGCGTCGTCTCATTGTTATCTATTGTCCTGCGTGGTGTCATTGTTCTCTATTGTCCAGCTTGGTGTCTTTGTTCTCCATTGTCCAGCATGGTCTCATTGTTATCCATTGTCCAGCATTGGCTCATTGTTACCAATTGTCCAGAATGGTCTCATTGTTCCCTATTGTCCAGAGTGGTCTCAGTGTTCCCTATTGTCCAGAGTGGTCTCGGTGTTCCCTATTGTCACGCATGGTCTCACTGTTACCAATTGGCAATCGTTTCATTGTTCTCTATTGTCCAGCGTGGTGTCATAGTTATATACTGTTCATCGTTATTTAGTTCTCTATTGTCCAGTGTTGTCTCATTCTTATCGATTGCCCAGCATGGTCTCATTGTTCCCTAAGTTCATCGTTGTCTCTGTGTTATCTATTCTCTTGAGAGGTCTCATTGTTCTCTATTGTCCAGCGTGGCTTCTTCTCCATTGTCCAGCATGGTCTCATTGTTATCTATTCTCCACTGTGGTCTCATTGTTATCAATTTTCCAGCATGGACTCATTGTTCCCTATTGTCCAGCGTGGTCTCATTCCATATTGTCCAACGTGGTCTCAGTGTTATCTATTGTCCTGCGTGGTGTCATTGTTCCCTATTGTCCAGCTTGGTGTCTTTGTCCTCCATTGTCCAGGATGGTCTCATTGTTATCCATTGTCCAGCATTGTCTCCTTGTTACCGATTATCCAGAATGGACTCATTGTTCCCTATTGTCCAGCGTGGTCTCAGTGTTCCCTATTGTCCAGCATGGTCTCACTGTTACCAATTGGCAATCGTTTCATTGTTCTCTATTGTCCAGCGTGGTCTCAGTGTTACCTATTGTCCAACATGGCCTCACTGTTACCTATTGGCAATCGTTCCATTGTTCTCAATTATCCAGCGTGGTGTCATTGTTATCTATTGTCCATCGTGGTCTCATTTTTCCCTATTATCCATTGTGGCCTCATTGTTATCTATTGTCCTGCGTGTTGTCATTGGTCTCTATTATCCAGCTTGGTCACATTGTTATCCATTGTCCAGCATGGTCTCACTGTTACCTATTGGTAATCGTTCCATTGTTCTCTATTATCCAGCGTGGCCTCATTGTTATCTATTGTCCAGCGTGGTCTCATTGTTCCCTATTGTTCATTGTGGTCTTATTGTTCCCTATTGTCCATCGTTGTCTCATTGTTATCTATTGTCCAGCATGTTCCCAATGTTCCCTATTGTCCATCATGGTGTCATTTTTGTCTATTGTCCTGCGTGGTTTCATTGTTCTCTATTGTCCAAAATCGTTTCTTTGTTCTCCATGGTCCAGCAGGGTCTCATTGTTATCTACAGTCTAGCGTGATCTCATTGTTCCCTATTGTCCAGTGTGGTCTCATTGTTATCTGTTGTCCAGCGTGGTCTCATTATTCCCTATTGTCCATCGTGATGTCATTGTTATCTATTGTCCAGTGTGGTCTCATTGTTCCCTATTTTCCAGCGTGGTCTCATTGTTATCTATTGTCCGGCATGGTCCCAATGTTCCCTATTGTCCATCA
Source organism: Euleptes europaea (assembly GCF_029931775.1). Classification (NCBI taxonomy): domain Eukaryota; kingdom Metazoa; phylum Chordata; class Lepidosauria; order Squamata; family Sphaerodactylidae; genus Euleptes; species Euleptes europaea. Next base: position 156,050,567 of record NC_079312.1, read on the forward strand.
TGGTGTCATTTTTGTCTATTGCCCTGCGTGGTTTCATTGTTCTCTATTGTCCAACATGGTTTCTTTGTTCTCCATTGTCCAGCAGGGTCTCATTGTTATCAGTTTTCCAGCATGGTCTCATTATTCCCTATTGTCCATCGTGATGTCATTGTTATCTATTGTCCAGTGTGGTCTCATTGTTCCCTATTGTCCAGCGTGGTCTCATTGTTATCTATTGTCCAGCGTGGTCTCATTGTTCCGGATTGTGAAACGTGGTCTCATTGTTATCTATTGTCCAGCGTGGTCTCATTGTTCCGGATTGTGAAACGTGGTCTCACTGTTATCTATTGGAAAGCATTGTTTCATTGTTCTCTATTGTTCAGCATGGTCTCATTGTTATTTATTGTCCAGTGTGGTCTCGTTCCCTATTGTCCAGCGTCGTCTCATTGTTATCTATTGTCCTGCGTGGTGTCATTGTTCTCTATTGTCCAGCTTGGTGTCTTTGTTCTCCATTGTCCAGCATGGTCTCATTGTTATCCATTGTCCAGCATTGGCTCATTGTTACCAATTGTCCAGAATGGACTCATTGTTCCCTATTGTCCAGAGTGGTCTCAGTGTTCCCTATTGTCCAGAGTGGTCTCGGTGTTCCCTATTGTCACGCATGGTCTCACTGTTACCAATTGGCAATCGTTTCATTGTTCTCTATTGTCCAGCGTGGTGTCATAGTTATATACTGTTCATCGTTATTTAGTTCTCTATTGTCCAGTGTTGTCTCATTCTTATCGATTGTCCAGCATGGTCTCATTGTTCCCTAAGTTCATCGTTGTCTCCGTGTTATCTATTCTCTTGAGAGGTCTCATTGTTCTCTATTGTCCAGCGTGGCTTCTTCTCCATAGTCCAGCATGGTCTCATTGTTATCTATTCTCCACTGTGGTCTCATTGTTATCAATTTTCCAGCATGGACTCATTGTTCCCTATTGTCCAGCGTGGTCTCATTCCATATTGTCCAACGTGGTCTCAGTGTTATCTATTGTCCTGCGTGGTGTCATTGTTCCCTATTGTCCAGCTTGGTGTCTTTGTCCTCCATTGTCCAGGATGGTCTCATTGTTATCCATTGTCCAGCATTGTCTCCTTGTTACCGATTATCCAGAATGGACTCATTGTTCCCTATTGTCCAGCGTGGTCTCAGTGTTCCCTATTGTCCAGCATGGTCTCACTGTTACCAATTGGCAATCGTTTCATTGTTCTCTATTGTCCAGCGTGGTCTCAGTGTTACCTATTGTCCAACATGGCCTCACTGTTACCTATTGGCAATCGTTCCATTGTTCTCAATTATCCAGCGTGGTGTCATTGTTATCTATTGTCCATCGTGGTCTCATTTTTCCCTATTATCCATTGTGGCCTCATTGTTATCTATTGTCCTGCGTGTTGTCATTGGTCTCTATTATCCAGCTTGGTCTCATTGTTATCCATTGTCCAGCATGGTCTCACTGTTACCTATTGGTAATCGTTCCATTGTTCTCTATTATCCAGCGTGGCCTCATTGTTATCTATTGTCCAGCGTGGTCTCATTGTTCCCTATTGTTCATTGTGGTCTTATTGTTCCCTATTGTCCATCGTTGTCTCATTGTTATCTATTGTCCAGCATGTTCCCAATGTTCCCTATTGTCCATCATGGTGTCATTTTTGTCTATTGTCCTGCGTGGTTTCATTGTTCTCTATTGTCCAAAATGGTTTCTTTGTTCTCCATGGTCCAGCAGGGTCTCATTGTTATCTACAGTCCAGCGTGATCTCATTGTTCCCTATTGTCCAGTGTGGTCTCATTGTTATCTGTTGTCCAGCGTGGTCTCATTATTCCCTATGGTCCATCGTGGTGTCATTGTTATCTATTGTCCAGTGTGGTCTCATTGTTCCCTATTTTCCAGCGTGGTCTCATTGTTATCTATTGTCCAGCATGGTCCCAATGTTCCCTATTGTCCATCATGGTGTCATTTTTGTCTATTGCCCTGCGTGGTTTCATTGTTCTCTATTGTCCAACATGGTTTCTTTGTTCTCCATTGTCCAGCAGGGTCTCATTGTTATCTGTTTTCCAGCATGGTCTCATTATTCCCTATTGTCCATCGTGATGTCATTGTTATCTATTGTCCAGTGTGGTCTCATTGTTCCCTATTGTCCAGCGTGGTCTCATTGTTATCTATTGTCCAGCGTGGTCTCATTGTTCCGGATTGTGAAACGTGGTCTCACTGTTATCTATTGTCCAGCGTGGTCTCATTGTTCCGGATTGTGAAACGTGGTCTCACTGTTATCTATTGGTAAGCATTGTTTCATTGTTCTCTATTGTCCAGCATGGTCTCATTGTTATTTATTGTCCAGTGTGGTCTCGTTCCCTATTGTCCAGCGTCGTCTCATTGTTATCTATTGTCCTGCGTGGTGTCATTGTTCTCTATTGTCCAGCTTGGTGTCTTTGTTCTCCATTGTCCAGCATGGTCTCATTGTTATCCATTGTCCAGCATTGGCTCATTGTTACCAATTGTCCAGAATGGTCTCATTGTTCCCTATTGTCCAGAGTGGTCTCAGTGTTCCCTATTGTCCAGAGTGGTCTCGGTGTTCCCTATTGTCCCGCAAGGTCTCACTGTTACCAATTGGCAATCGTTTCATTGTTCTCTATTGTCCAGCGTGGTGTCATTGTTATATACTGTTCATCGTTTTTTAGTTCTCTATTGTCCAGTGTTGTCTCATTCTTATCGATTGTCCATCATGGTCTCATTGTTCCCTAAGTTCATCGTGGTCTCCTTGTTATCTATTCTCTTGAGAGGTCTCATTGTTCTCTATTGTCCAGCGTGGCTTCTTCTCCATTGTCCAGCATGGTCTCATTGTTATCTATTCTCCACTGTGGTCTCATTGTTATCAATTTTCCAGCATGGACTCATTGTTCCCTATTATCCAGCGTGGTCTCATTCCCTATTGTCCAGCGTGGTCTCAGTGTTATCTATTGTCCTGCGTGGTGTCATTGTTCCCTATTGCCAGCTTGGTGTCTTTGTCCTCCATTGTCCAGCATGGTCTCATTGTTATCCATTGTCCAGCATTGTCTCCTTGTTACCGATTATCCAGAATGGACACATTGTTCCCTATTGTCCAGCGTGGTCTCAGTGTTCCCTATTGTCCAGCATAGTCTCACTGTTACCAATTGGCAATCGTTTCATTGTTCTCTATTGTCCAGCGTGGTTTCATTGTTATATACTGTTCATTGTTTCATTGTTCTCAAATGTCCAGTGTGGTCTCATTGTTATCGAAAGGCCAACATGGTCTCATTGTTCCCTACTGTTCATCGTGGTCTCATTGTTATCTATTCTCCTGCGTGGTCTCATTGTTCTCTATAGTCCAGCGTGGTTTCTTCGTTCCCTATTGTCCATCGTGGTCTCATTGTTCCCTATTGTCCATCGTTGTCTCATTGTTATCTATTGTCCAGCATGGTCTCATTGTTCCCTATTGTACATCGTGGTGTCATTGTTGTCTATTGTCCTGCATGGTGTAATTGTTCTCTATTGTCCTGCGTGGTCTCATTGTTCTTGATTTGTGCAACGTGGTCTCACTGTTATCTATTGGCAAGCATTGTTTCATTGTTCTCTATTGTCCAGCATGGTCTCATTGTTATCTATTGTCCAACGTGGTCTCGTTCACTATGGTCCAGAGTGGTCTCATTGTTATATATTATCCTGCGTGGTGTCATTGTTCTTTATTGTCCAGCTTGGTGTCTTTGTTCTCCATTGTCCAGCATAGTCTCATTGTTATCCATTGTCCAGCATTGTCTCATTGTTACCGATTGTCCAGAATGGATTCATTGTTCCCTATTGTCCAGCGTGGTCTCAGTGTTCCCTATTGTCCAGCATGGTCTCATTGTTAACCATTGTCCAGTTTGGTCTCATTGTTCCCTATTGTCCAGCATAGTGTCATTGTTATCTACTGTCCACCATGGTCTTATTGTTCCCTATTGTCCAGCGTGGACTCATTGTTCCCTATTGTCCAGCATGGTCTCATTGTTATCGATTGTCCAACATACTCTCATTGTTCCCTATTGTCCAGCGTGGTCTCAGTGTTACCTGTTGTCCAGCGTGGTGTCATTGTTATCTATTGTCCATTGTGGTCTCATTCTTCCCTATTATATATTGTGACCTCCTTGTTATCTATTGTACTGCGCATTGTCAATGTTCTCTATTGTCCAGCATGGTCGCATTGTTCCCTATTGTCCATTGTGGTCTAATTGTTCCCTATTGTCCATTGTTGTCTTATTGTTATCTATTGTCCAGCGTGGTCCCAATGTTCCCTATTGTCCAGCGTGGTCTCAGTGTTACCTATTGTCCAGCATGGCTTCACTGTTACATATTGGCAATAATTCCATTGTTCTCAATTATGCAGCGTGGTGTCATTGTTATCTATTGTCCATTGTGGTCTCATTGTTCCCTATTGTCCAGCATGGTCTCATTGTTATCTATTGTCCAGTGTGGTCTCATTGTTCCGGATTGTGAAACGTGGTCTCACTGTTATCTATTGGTAAGCATTGTTTCATTGTTCTCTATTGTCCAGCATGGTCTCATTGTTATTTATTGTCCAGTGTGGTCTCGTTCCCTATTGTCCAGCGTCCTCTCATTGTTATCTATTGTCCTGCGTGGGGTCATTGTTCACTATTGTCCAGCATGGTCTCAGTGTTACCTATTGTCCAGCATGGCCTCACTGTTACCTATTGGCAATCGTTCCATTGTTCTCAATTATCCAGCGTGGTGTCATTGTTATCTATTGTCCATCGTGGTCTCATTTTTCCCTATTATCCATTCTGGCCTCATTGTTATCTATTGTCCTGCGTGTTGTCATTGTTCTCTATTATCCAGCTTGGTCTCATTGTTATCCATTGTCCAGCATGGTCTCACTGTTACCTATTGGTAATCGTTCCATTGTTCTCTATTATCCAGCGTGGCCTCATTGTTATCTATTGTCCAGCGAGGTCTCATTGTTCCCTATTGTTCATTGTGGTCTTATTGTTCCCTATTGTCCATCGTTGTCTCATTGTTATCTATTGTCCAGCATGTTCCCAATGTTCCCTATTGTCCATCATGGTGTCATTTTTGTCTATTGTCCTGCGTGGTATCATTGTTCTCTATTGTCCAACATGGTTTCTTTGTTCTCCATGGTCCAGCAGGGTCTCATTGTTATCTACTGTCCAGCGTGATCTCATTGTTCCCTACTGTCCAGTGTGGTCTCATTGTTATCTGTTGTCCAGCGTGGTCTCATTATTCCCTATTGTCCATCGTGATGTCATTGTTATCTATTGTCCAGTGTGGTCTCATTGTTCCCTATTTTCCAGCGTGGTCTCATTGTTATCTATTGTCCAGCATGGTCCCAATGTTCCCTATTGTCCATCATGGTGTCATTTTTGTCTATTGCCCTGCGTGGTTTCATTTTCTCTATTGTCCAACATGGTTTCTTTGTTCTCCATTGTCCAGCAGGGTCTCATTGTTATCTGTTGTCCAGTGTGGTCTCATTATTCCCTATTGTCCATCGTGATGTCATTGTTATCTATTGTCAAGTGTGGTCTCATTGTTCCCTATTGTCCAGCGTGGTCTCATTGTTATCTATTGTCCAGCGTGGTCTCATTGTTCCGGATTGTGAAACGTGGTCTCACTGTTATCTATTGGTAAGCATTGTTTCATTGTTCTCTATTGTCCAGCATTGTCTCATTGTTATTTATTGTCCAGTGTGGTCTCGTTCCCTATTGTCCAGCGTCTTCTCATTGTTATCTATTGTCCTGCGTGGTGTCATTGTTCTCTATTGTCCAGCTTGGTGTCTTTGTTCTCCATTGTCCAGCATGGTCTCATTGTTATCCATTGTCCAGCATTGGCTCATTGTTACCAATTGTCCAGAATGGTCTCATTGTTCCCTATTGTCCAGAGTGGTCTCAGTGTTCCCTATTGTCCAGAGTGGTCTCGGTGTTCCCTATTGTCCCGTATGGTCTCACTGTTACCAATTGGCAATCGTTTCATTGTTCTCTATTGTCCAGCGTGGTGTCATTGTTATATACTGTTCATCGTTTTTTAGTTCTCTATTGTCCAGTGTTGTCTCATTCTTATCGATTGTCCAGCATGGTCTCATTGTTCCCTAAGTTCATCGTGGTCTCCTTGTTATCTATTCTCTTGAGAGGTCTCATTGTTCTCTATTGTCCAGCGTGGCTTCTTCTCCATTGTCCAGCAGGGTCTCATTGTTATCTATTCTCCACTGTGGTCTCATTGTTATCAATTTTCCAGCATGGACTCATTGTTCCCTATTATCCAGCGTGGTCTCATTCCCTATTGTCCAGCGTGGTCTCAGTGTTATCTATTGTCCTGCGTGGTGTCATTGTTCCCTATTGCCAGCTTGGTGTCTTTGTCCTCCATTGTCCAGCATGGTCTCATTGTTATCCATTGTCCAGCATTGTCTCCTTGTTACCAATTATCCAGAATTGACTCATTGTTCCCTATTGTCCAGCGTGGTCTCAGTGTTCCCTATTGTCCAGCATGGTCTCACTGTTACCAATTGGAAATCGTATCATTGTTCTCGATTGTCCAGTGTGGTGTCATTGTTATATACTGTTCATCGTTTCATTGTTCTCAAATGTCCAGTGTGGTCTCATTGTTATCGAAAGGCCAGCATGGTCTCATTGTTCCCTACTGTTCATCGTGGTCTCATTGTTATCTATTCTCCTGCGTGGTCTCATTGTTCTCTATAGTCCAGCGTGGTTTCTTTGTTCCCTATTGTCCATTGTGGTCTCATTGTTCCCTATTGTCCATCGTTGTTTCATTGTTCTCCATTGTCCAGCATGATCTCATTGTTATCTATTCTTCAACGTGGTCTCATTGTTCTCAATTTTCGAGCGTGGACTCATTGTTCCCTATTGTCCAGCGAGGTCTCGTTCACTATTGTCCAGCGTGGTCTCATTGTTGTCTATTGTCCTGTGTGGTGTCATTGTTCTTTATTGTCCAGCTTGGTGTCTTTGTCCTCCATTGTCCAGCATGGTCTCATTCTTATCCATTGTCCAGCATTGTCTCCTTGTTACCGATTGTCCAGAATGGACTCATTGTTCCCTATTCTCCAGCGTGGTCTCAGTTTTCCCTATTGTCCAGCATGGTCTCACTGTTACCAATTGGCAATCGTATCATTGTTCTCGATATTCCAGTGTGGTGTCATTGTTATATACTGTTCATCGTTTCATTGTTCTCAATTGTCCAGTGTGGTCTCATTGTTATCGAAAGGCCAGCATGGTCTCATTGTTCCCCACTGTTCATCGTGGTCTCATTGTTATCTATTCTCCTGCGTGGTCTCATTGTTCTCTATTGTCCAGCGTGGTTTCTTTGTTCCCTATTGTCCATTGTGGTCTCATTGTTCCCTATTGTCCATCGTTGTCTCATTGTTATCTATTGTCCAGCATGGTCTCATTGTTCCCTACTGTTCATCGTGGTCTCATTGTTATCTATTCTCCTGCGTGGTCTCATTGTTCTCTATTGTCCAGCGTGGTTTCTTTGTTCCCTATTGTCCATCGTGGTCTCATTGTTCCCTATTGTCCATCGTTGTCTCATTGTTATCTATTGTCCAGCATGGTCTCATTGTTCCCTATTGTCCATTGTGGTGTCATTGTTGTCTATTGTCCTGCGTGGTGTCATTGTTCTCCATTGTCCAGCATGGTCTCATTGTTCTGGATTGTGAAACGTGGTCTCACTGTTATCTATTGGAAAGCATTGTTTCATTGTTCTCTATTGTCCAGCATGCTCTCATAGTTATCTATTGTCCAGCGTGGTCTCGTTCCCTATTGTCCAGAGTGGTCTCATTGTTATATATTATACTGTGTGGTGTCATTGTTCTTTATTGTCCAGCTTGGTGTCTTTGTTCTCCATTGTCCAGCATGGTCCCATTGTTATCCATTGTCCAGCATTGTCTCATTGTTACCGATTGTCCAGAATGGACTCATTGTTCCCTATTATCCAGCGTGGTCTCAGTGTTCCCTATTGTCCAGCATAATCTCATAGTAAACTATTGTCCAGCTTGGTCTCATTGCTCCCTATTGTCCAGCATAGTGTCATTGTTATCTACTGTCCACCGTCGTCTTTTTGATCCCGATTTTCAAGCATGGTCTCATTGTTATCTATTGGCAAGCGTTTCATTTTCATCCATTGTCCAGCATGGACTCATTGTTCCCTATTGGCCAACGTGGTCTCATTTGAATCAATTGTCCTGCATTGTCTCATTGTTCCCTATTGTCCAGCATGGATTCATTGTTCCCTATTGTCCAGCGTGGTCTCATTGTTATCGATTGTCCAACATGGTCTCATTGTTCCCTATTGTCCAGCGTGGTTTCAGTGTTACCTGTTGTCCAGCATGGTGTCATTGTAATCTATTGTCCATCGTGGTCTCATTCTTCCCTATTATATATTGTGGCCTCATTGTTATCTATTGTCCTGCGCATTGTCAATGTTCTCTATTGTCCAGCGTGGTCTCATTGTTCCCTATCGTTTATTGTGGTCTTATTGTTCGCTATTGTCCATCGTGGTCTCAGTGTTACCTATTGTCCAACATGGCCTCACTGTTACCTATTGGCAATCGTTCCATTGTTCTCAATTATCCAGCGTGGTGTCATTGTTATCTATTGTCCATCGTGGTCTCATTTTTCCCTATTATCCATGGTGGCCTCATTGTTATCTATTGTCCTGTGTGTTGTCATTGTTCTCTATTGTCCAGCTTGGTCTCATTGTTATCCATTGTCCAGCATGGTCTCACTGTTACCTATTGGTAATCGTTCCATTGTTCTCTATTATCCAGCATGGCCTCATTGTTATCTATTGTCCAGCGTGGTCTCATTGTTCCCTATTGTTCATTGTGGCTTAATTGTTTCCTATTGTCCATCGTTGTCTCATTGTTATCTATTGTCCAGCGTGGTCCCAATGTTCCCTATTGTCCATCATTGTGTCATTTTTGTCTATTGTCCTGCGTGGTTTCATTGTTCTCTATTGTCCAACATGGTTTCTTTGTTCTCCATTGTCCAGCAGGGTCTCATTGTTATCTACTGTCCAGCGTGGTCTCATTGTTCCCTATTGTGCAGTGTGGTCTCATTGTTATCTGTTGTCCAGCGTGGTCTCATTATTCCCTATGGTCCATCGTGGTGTCATTGTTCTCTATTGTCCAGTGTGGTCTCATTGTTCCCTATTGTCCAGCATGGTCTCATTAATATCTATTGTCCAGCGTGGTCTCATTGTTCCAGATTGTGAAACGTGGTCTCACTGTTATCTATTGGTAAGCATTGTTTCATTGTTCTCTATTGTCCAGCATGCTCTCATAGTTATCTATTGTCCAGCGTGGTCTCGTTCCCTATTGTCCAGAGTGGTCTCATTGTTATATATTATACTGCGTGGTGTCATTGTTCTTTATTGTCCAGCTTGGTGTCTTTGTTCTCCATTGTACAGCATGGTCTCATTGTTATCCATTGTCCAGCATTGTCTCATTGTTACTGATTGTCCAGAATGGACTCATTGTTCCCTATTATCCAGCGTGGTCTCAGTGTTCCCTATTGTCCAGCATGGTCTCATAGTAAACTATTGTCCAGCTTGGTCTCATTGCTCCCTATTGTCCAGCATAGTGTCATTGTTATCTACTGTCCACCGTCGTCTTTTTGATCCCGATTTTCAAGCATGGTCTCATTGTTATCTATTGGCAAGCGTTTCATTTTCATCCATTGTCCAGCATGGACTCATTGTTCCCTATTGGCCAACGTGGTCTCATTTGAATCAATTGTACTGCATTGTCTCATTGTTCCCTATTGTCCAGCATGGATTCATTGTTCCCTATTGTCCAGCGTGGTCTCATTGTTATCGATTGTCCAACATGGTCTCATTGTTCCCTATTGTCCAGCGTGGTCTCAGTGTTACCTGTTGTCCAGCATGGTGTCGTTGTAATCTATTGTCCATCGTGGTCTCATTCTTCCCTATTATATATTGTGGCCTCATTGTTATCTATTGTCCTGCGCATTGTCAATGTTCTCTATTGTCCAGCGTGGTCTCATTGTTCCCTATCGTCCATTGTGGTCTTATTGTTCGCTATTGTCCATCGTTGTCTCATTGTTATCTATTGTCCTGCATGGTGCCATTGTTCCCTATTGTCCAGTGTGGTCTCATTGTTATCGATTGTCCAGCATGGTCTCATTGTTCACTATTGTCCAGCGTGGTCTCAGTGTTACCTATTGTCCAACATGGGCTCACTGTTACCTATTGGCAATCGTTCCATTGTTCTCTATTATCCAGCGTGGCCTCATTGTTATCTATTGTCCAGCGTGGTCTCATTGTTCCCTATTGTTCATTGTGGCTTAATTGTTTCCTATTGTCCATCGTTGTCTCATTGTTATCTATTGTCCAGCGTGGTCCCAATGTTCCCTATTGTCCATCATTGTGTCATTTTTGTCTATTGTCCTGCGTGGTTTCATTGTTCTCTATTGTCCAGCGTGGCCTCATAGTTATCTACTGTCCAGCGTGGTCTCATTGTTCCCTATTGTTCATTGTGGCTTAATTGTTTCCTATTGTCCATCGTTGTCTCATTGTTATCTATTGTCCAGCGTGGTCCCAATGTTCCCTATTGTCCATCATTGTGTCATTTTTGTCTATTGTCCTGCGTGGTTTCATTGTTCTCTATTGTCCAACATGGTTTCTTTGTTCTCCATTGTCCAGCAGGGTCTCATTGTTATCTACTGTCCAGCGTGGTCTCATTGTTCCCTATTGTGTAGTGTGGTCTCATTGTTATCTGTTGTCCAGCGTGGTCTCATTATTCCCTATGGTCCATCGTGGTGTCATTGTTATCTATTGTCCAGTGTGGTCTCATTGTTCCCTATTGTCCAGCATGGTCTCATTGTTATCTATTGTCCAGCGTGGTCTCATTGTTCCAGATTGTGAAACGTGGTCTCACTGTTATCTATTGGTAAGCATTGTTTCATTGTTCTCTGTTGTCCAGCATGGTCTCATTGTTATTTATTGTCCAGTGTGGTCTCGTTCCCTATTGTCCAGCGTCATCTCATTGTTCTCTATTGTCCTGCGTGGTGTCATTGTTCTCTATTGTCCAGCTTCGTCTCATTGTTATCCATTGTCCAGCATGGTCTCACTGTTACCTATTGGTAATTGTTCCATTGTTCTCTATTATCCAGCGTGGCCTCATTGTTATCTATTGTCCAGCGTGGTCTCATTGTTCCCTATTGTTCATTGTGGCTTAATTGTTTCCTATTGTCCATCGTTGTCTCATTGTTATCTATTGTCCAGCGTGGTCCCAATGTTCCCTATTGTCCATCATTGTGTCATTTTTGTCTATTGTCCTGCGTGTTTTCATTGTTCTCTATTGTCCAAAATAGTTTCTTTGTTCTCCATTGTCCAGCAAGGTCTCATTGTTATCTACTGTCCAGCGTGGTCTCATTGTTCCCTATTGTGCAGTGTGGTCTCATTGTTATCTGTTGTCCAGCGTGGTCTCATTATTCCCTATGGTCCATCGTGGTGTCATTGTTATCTATTGTCCAGTGTGGTCTCATTGTTCCCTATTGTCCAGCATGGTCTCATTGTTATCTATTGTCCAGCGTGGTCTCATTGTTCCAGATTGTGAAACGTGGTCTCACTGTTATCTATTGGTAAGCATTGTTTCATTGTTCTCTATTGTCCAGCATGGTCTCATTGTTATTTATTGTCCAGTGTGGTCTCGTTCCCTATTGTCCAGCGTCATCTCATTGTTATCTATTGTCCTGGTGGTGTCATTGTTCTCTATTGTCCAGCTTGGTGTCTTTGTTCTCCATTGTCCAGCATGGTCTCATTGTTATCCATTGTCCAGCATTGTCTCATTGTTACCGATTGTCCAGAATGGACTCATTGTTCCCTATTATCCAGCGTGGTCTCAGTGTTCCCTATTGTCCAGCATGGTCTCATAGTAAACTATTGTCCAGCTTGGTCTCATTGTTCCCTATTGTCCAGCATAGTGTCATTGTTATCTACTGTCCACCGTGGTCCTATTGTTCCCGATTGTCAAGCATGGTCTCATTGTTATCTATTGGCAAGCGTTTCATTTTCATCGATTGTCCAGCGTGGACTCATTGTTCCCTATTGGCCAACGTGGTCTCCTTTGAATCAATTGTCCAGCATTGTCTCATTGTTCCCTATTGTCCAGCGTGGACTCATTGTTCCCTATTGTCCAGCGTGGTCTCATTGTTATCGATTGTCCAACATGGTCTCATTGTTCCCTATTGTCCAGCGTGATCTCAGTGTTCCCTGTTGTCCAGAGTGGTGTCGTTGTAATCTATTGTCCATCGTGGTCTCATTCTTCCCTATTATATATTGTGGCTTCATTGTTATCTATTGTCCTGCGTATTGTCAATGTTCTCTATTTTCCAGATGGTCTCATTGTTCCCTATTGTCCATTGTGGTCTTATTGTTCCCTATTGTCCATCGCTGTCTCATTGTTATCTATTGTCCTGCGTGGTGCCATTGTTCCCTATTGTCCAGTGTGGTCTCATTGTTATCGATTGTCCAGCATGGTCTCATTGTTCACTATTGTCCAGCATGGTCTCAGTGTTACCTATTGTCCAGCATGGCCTCACTGTTACCTATTGGCAATCGTTCCATTGTTCTCAATTATCCAGCGTGGTGTCATTGTTATCTATTGTCCATCGTGGTCTCATTTTTCCCTATTATCCATTCTGGCCTCATTGTTATCTATTGTCCTGCGTGTTGTCATTGGTCTCTATTATCCAGCTTGGTCTCATTGTTATCCATTGTCCAGCATGATCTCACTGTTACCTATTGGTAATCGTTCCATTGTTCTCTATTATCCAGCGTGGCCTCATTGTTATCTATGGTCCAGCGAGGTCTCATTGTTCCCTATTCTTCATTGTGGTCTTATTGTTCCCTATTGTCCATCGCTGTCTCATTGTTATCTATTGTCCAGCATGGTCTCATTGTTCCCTACTGTTCATCGTGGTCTCATTGTTATCTATTCTCCTGCGTGGTCTCATTGTTCTCTATTGTCCAGCATGGTTTCTTTGTTCCCTATTGTCCATCGTGGTCTCATTGTTCCCTATTGTCCATCGTTGTCTCATTGTTATCTATTGTCCAGCATGGTCTCATTGTTCCCTATTGTCCATTGTGGTGTCATTGTTGTCTATTGTCCTGCGTGGTGTCATTGTTCTCCATTGTCCAGCGTGGTCTCATTGTTCTGGATTGTGAAACGTGGTCTCACTGTTATCTATTGGCAAGCATTGTTTCATTGTTCTCTATTGTCCAGCATGCTCTCATTGTTATCTATTGTCCAGCGTGGTCTCGTTCCCTATTGTCCAGAGTGGTCTCATTGTTATATATTATACTGCGTGGTGTCATTGTTCTTTATTGTCCAGCTTGGTGTCTTTGTTCTCCATTGTCCAGCATGGTCTCATTGTTATCCATTGTCCAGCATTGTCTCATTGTTACCGATTGTCCAGAATGGACTCATTGTTCCCTATTATCCAGCGTGGTCTCAGTGTTCCCTATTGTCCAGCATGGTCTCATAGTAAACTATTGTCCAGCTTGGTCTCATTGCTCCCTATTGTCCAGCATAGTGTCATTGTTATCTACTGTCCACCGTCGTCTTTTTGATCCCGATTTTCAAGCATGGTCTCATTGTTATCTATTGGCAAGCGTTTCATTTTCATCCATTGTCCAGCATGGATTCATTGTTCCCTATTGGCCAACGTGGTCTCATTTGAATCAATTGTCCTGCATTGTCTCATTGTTCCCTATTGTCCAGCGTCATCTCATTGTTCCCTATTGTCCAGCGTGGTCTCATTGTTATCGAATGTCCAACATGGTCTCATTGTTATCTATTGTCCAGCGTGGTCTCATTGTTCCGGATTGTGAAACGTGGTCTCACTGTTATCTATTGGTAAGCATTGTTTCATTGTTCTCTATTGTCCAGCATGGTCTCATTGTTATTTATTGTCCAGTGTGGTCTCGTTCCCTATTGTCCAGCGTCCTCTCATTGTTATCTATTGTCCTGCGTGGGGTCATTGTTCACTATTGTCCAGCATGGTCTCAGTGTTACCTATTGTCCAGCATGGCCTCACTGTTACCTATTGGCAATCGTTCCATTGTTCTCAATTATCCAGCGTGTTGTCATTGTTATCTATTGTCCATTGTGGTCTCATTTTTCCCTATTATCCATTCTGGCCTCATTGTTATCTATTGTCCTGCGTGTTGTCATTGTTCTCTATTGTCCAGCTTCGTCTCATTGCTATCCATTGTCCAGCATGGTCTCACTGTTACCTATTGGTAATCGTTCCATTGTTCTCTATTATCCAGCGTGGCCTCATTGTTATCTATTGTCCAGCGTGGTCCCAATGTTCCCTATTGTCCATCATTGTGTCATTTTTGTCTATTGTCCTGCGTGGTTTCATTGTTCTCTATTGTCCAACATGGTTTCTTTGTTCTCCATTGTCCAGCAGGGTCTCATTGTTATCTACTGTCCAGCGTGGTCTCATTGTTCCCTATTGTGTAGTGTGGTCTCATTGTTATCTGTTGTCCAGCGTGGTCTCATTATTCCCTATGGTCCATCGTGGTGTCATTGTTATCTATTGTCCAGTGTGGTCTCATTGTTCCCTATTGTCCAGCATGGTCTCATTGTTATCTATTGTCCAGCGTGGTCTCATTGTTCCAGATTGTGAAACGTGGTCTCACTGTTATCTATTGGTAAGCATTGTTTCATTGTTCTCTGTTGTCCAGCATGGTCTCATTGTTATTTATTGTCCAGTGTGGTCTCGTTCCCTATTGTCCAGCGTCATCTCATTGTTCTCTATTGTCCTGCGTGGTGTCATTGTTCTCTATTGTCCAGCTTCGTCTCATTGTTATCCATTGTCCAGCATGGTCTCACTGTTACCTATTGGTAATTGTTCCATTGTTCTCTATTATCCAGCGTGGCCTCATTGTTATCTATTGTCCAGCGTGGTCTCATTGTTCCCTATTGTTCATTGTGGCTTAATTGTTTCCTATTGTCCATCGTTGTCTCATTGTTATCTATTGTCCAGCGTGGTCCCAATGTTCCCTATTGTCCATCATTGTGTCATTTTTGTCTATTGTCCTGCGTGTTTTCATTGTTCTCTATTGTTCAAAATGGTTTCTTTGTTCTCCATTGTCCAGCAAGGTCTCATTGTTATCTACTGTCCAGCGTGGTCTCATTGTTCCCTATTGTGCAGTGTGGTCTCATTGTTATCTGTTGTCCAGCGTGGTCTCATTATTCCCTATGGTCCATCGTGGTGTCATTGTTATCTATTGTCCAGTGTGGTCTCATTGTTCCCTATTGTCCAGCATGGTCTCATTGTTATCTATTGTCCAGCGTGGTCTCATTGTTCCAGATTGTGAAACGTGGTCTCACTGTTATCTATTGGTAAGCATTGTTTCATTGTTCTCTATTGTCCAGCATGGTCTCATTGTTATTTATTGTCCAGTGTGGTCTCGTTCCCTATTGTCCAGCGTCATCTCATTGTTATCTATTGTCCTGCGTGGTGTCATTGTTCTCTATTGTCCAGCTTGGTGTCTTTGTTCTCCATTGTCCAGCATGGTCTCATTGTTATCCATTGTCCAGCATTGTCTCATTGTTACCGATTGTCCAGAATGGACTCATTGTTCCCTATTATCCAGCGTGGTCTCAGTGTTCCCTATTGTCCAGCATGGTCTCATAGTAAACTATTGTCCAGCTTGGTCTCATTGTTCCCTATTGTCCAGCATAGTGTCATTGTTATCTACTGTCCACCGTGGTCCTATTGTTCCCGATTGTCAAGCATGGTCTCATTGTTATCTATTGGCAAGCGTTTCATTTTCATCGATTGTCCAGCGTGGACTCATTGTTCCCTATTGGCCAACGTGGTCTCCTTTGAATCAATTGTCCAGCATTGTCTCATTGTTCCCTATTGTCCAGCGTGGACTCATTGTTCCCTATTGTCCAGCGTGGTCTCATTGTTATCGATTGTCCAACATGGTCTCATTGTTCCCTATTGTCCAGCGTGATCTCAGTGTTCCCTGTTGTCCAGCGTGGTGTCGTTGTAATCTATTGTCCATCGTGGTCTCATTCTTCCCTATTATATATTGTGGCTTCATTGTTATCTATTGTCCTGCGTATTGTCAATGTTCTCTATTTTCCAGATGGTCTCATTGTTCCCTATTGTCCATTGTGGTCTTATTGTTCCCTATTGTCCATCGCTGTCTCATTGTTATCTATTGTCCTGCGTGGTGCCATTGTTCCCTATTGTCCAGTGTGGTCTCATTGTTATCGATTGTCCAGCATGGTCTCATTGTTCACTATTGTCCAGCATGGTCTCAGTGTTACCTATTGTCCAGCATGGCCTCACTGTTACCTATTGGCAATCGTTCCATTGTTCTCAATTATCCAGCGTGGTGTCATTGTTATCTATTGTCCATCGTGGTCTCATTTTTCCCTATTATCCATTCTGGCCTCATTGTTATCTATTGTCCTGCGTGTTGTCATTGGTCTCTATTATCCAGCTTGGTCTCATTGTTATCCATTGTCCAGCATGATCTCACTGTTACCTATTGGTAATCGTTCCATTGTTCTCTATTATCCAGCGTGGCCTCATTGTTATCTATGGTCCAGCGAGGTCTCATTGTTCCCTATTCTTCATTGTGGTCTTATTGTTCCCTATTGTCCATCGCTGTCTCATTGTTATCTATTGTCCAGCATGGTCTCATTGTTCCCTACTGTTCATCGTGGTCTCATTGTTATCTATTCTCCTGCGTGGTCTCATTGTTCTCTATTGTCCAGCATGGTTTCTTTGTTCCCTATTGTCCATCGTGGTCTCATTGTTCCCTATTGTCCATCGTTGTCTCATTGTTATCTATTGTCCAGCATGGTCTCATTGTTCCCTATTGTCCATTGTGGTGTCATTGTTGTCTATTGTCCTGCGTGGTGTCATTGTTCTCCATTGTCCAGCGTGGTCTCATTGTTCTGGATTGTGAAACGTGGTCTCACTGTTATCTATTGGCAAGCATTGTTTCATTGTTCTCTATTGTCCAGCATGCTCTCATTGTTATCTATTGTCCAGCGTGGTCTCGTTCCCTATTGTCCAGAGTGGTCTCATTGTTATATATTATACTGCGTGGTGTCATTGTTCTTTATTGTCCAGCTTGGTGTCTTTGTTCTCCATTGTCCAGCATGGTCTCATTGTTATCCATTGTCCAGCATTGTCTCATTGTTACCGATTGTCCAGAATGGACTCATTGTTCCCTATTATCCAGCGTGGTCTCAGTGTTCCCTATTGTCCAGCATGGTCTCATAGTAAACTATTGTCCAGCTTGGTCTCATTGCTCCCTATTGTCCAGCATAGTGTCATTGTTATCTACTGTCCACCGTCGTCTTTTTGATCCCGATTTTCAAGCATGGTCTCATTGTTATCTATTGGCAAGCGTTTCATTTTCATCCATTGTCCAGCATGGACTAATTGTTCCCTATTGGCCAACGTGGTCTCATTTGAATCAATTGTCCTGCATTGTCTCATTGTTCCCTATTGTCCAGCATGGACTCATTGTTCCCTATTGTCCAGCGTGGTCTCATTGTTATCGATTGTCCAACATGGTCTCATTGTTATCTATTGTCCAGCGTGGTCTCATTGTTCCGGATTGTGAAACGTGGTCTCACTGTTATCTATTGGTAAGCATTGATTCATTGTTCTCTATTGTCCAGCATGGTCTCATTGTTATTTATTGTCCAGTGTGGTCTCGTTCCCTATTGTCCAGCGTCCTCTCATTGTTATCTATTGTCCTGCGTGGGGTCATTGTTCACTATTGTCCAGCATGGTCTCAGTGTTACCTATTGTCCAGCATGGCCTCACTGTTACCTATTGGCAATCGTTCCATTGTTCTCAATTATCCAGCGTGTTGTCATTGTTATCTATTGTCCATTGTGGTCTCATTTTTCCCTATTATCCATTCTGGCCTCATTGTTATCTATTGTCCTGCGTGTTGTCATTGTTCTCTATTATCCAGCTTGGTCTCATTGTTATCCATTGTCCAGCATGGTCTCACTGTTACCTATTGGTAATCGTTCCATTGTTCTCTATTATCCAGCGTGGCCTCATTGTTATCTATTGTCCAGCGAGGTCTCATTGTTCCCTATTGTTCATTGTGGTCTTATTGTTCCCTATTGTCCATCGTTGTCTCATTGTTATCTATTGTCCAGCATGTTCCCAATGTTCCCTATTGTCCATCATGGTGTCATTTTTGTCTATTGTCCTGTGTGGTTTCATTGTTCTCTATTGTCCAACATGGTTTCTTTGTTCTCCATGGTCCAGCAGGGTCTCATTGTTTTCTACTCTCCAGCGTGATCACATTGTTCCCTATTGTCCAGTGTGGTCTCATTGTTATCTGTTGTCCAGCATGGTCTCATTATTCCCTATTGTCCATCGTGATGTCATTGTTATCTATTGTCCAGTGTGGTCTCATTGTTCCCTATTTTCCAGCGTGGTCTCATTGTTATCTATTGTCCAGCATGGTCCCAATGTTCCCTATTGTCCATCATGGTGTCATTTTTGTCTATTGCCCTGCGTGGTTTCATTGTTCTCTATTGTCCAACATGGTTTCTTTGTTCTCCATTGTCCAGCAGGGTCTCATTGTTATCTGTTGTCCAGCGTGGTCTCATTATTCCCTATTGTCCATCGTGATGTCATTGTTATCTATTGTCCAGTGTGGTCTCATTGTTCCCTATTGTCCAGCGTGGTCTCATTGTTATCTATTGTCCAGCGTGGTCTCATTGTTCCGGATTGTGAAACGTGGTCTCACTGTTATCTATTGGTAAGCATTGTTTCATTGTTCTCTATTGTCCAGCATGGTCTCATTGTTATTTATTGTCCAGTGTGGTCTCGTTCCCTATTGTCCAGCGTCGTCTCATTGTTATCTATTGTCCTGCGTGGTGTCATTGTTCTCTATTGTCCAGCTTGGTATCTTTGTTCTCCATTGTCCAGCATGGTCTCATTGTTATCCATTGTCCAGCATTGTCTCATTGTTACCGATTGTCCAGAATGGATTCATTGTTCCCTATTGTCCAGCGTGGTCTCAGTTTTCCCTATTGTCCAGCATGGTCTCATTGTTAACCATTGTCCAGCTTGGTCTCATTGTTCCCTATTGTCCAGCATAGTGTCATTGTTATCTACTGTCCACCATGGTCTTATTGTTGCTGATTGTCAAGCATGGTCTCATTGTTATCTATTGGCAAGCGTTTCATTTTCATCGATTGTCCAGCGTAGACTCATTGTTCCCTATTGGCCAACGTGGTCTCCTTTGAATCAATTGTCCAGCATTGTCTCATTGTTCCCTATTGTCCAGCATGGACTCATTGTTCTCTATTGTCCAGCGTGGTCTCATTGTTATCGACTGTCCAACATGCTCTCATTGTTCCCTATTGTCCAGCGTGGTCTCAGTGTTACCTGTTGTCCAGCGTGGTGTCATTGTTATCTATTGTCCATTGTGGTCTCATTCTTCCCTATTATATATTGTGGCCTCATTGTTATCTATTTTCCTGCGCATTGTCAATGTTCTCTATTGTCCAGCATGGTCGCATTCTTCCCTACTGTCCATTGTGGTCTTATTGTTCCCTATTGTCCATTGTTGTCTCATTGTTATCTATTGTCCAGTGTGGTCCCAATGTTCCCTATTGTCCAGCGTGGTCTCAGTGTTATCTATTGTCCTGCATGGTGCCATTGTTCCCTATTGTCAAGTGCGGTCTCATTGTTATCGATTGTCCAGCATGGTCTCATTGTTCACTATTGTCCAGCATGGTCTCGGTGTTACCTATTGTCCAGCATGGCCTCACTGTTACCTATTGGCAATCATTCCATTGTTCTCAATTATCCAGCGTGGTGTCATTGTTATCTATTGTCCATCGTGGTCTCATTGTTCCCTATTGTCCAGCATGGTCTCATTGTTATCTATTGTCCAGCGTGGTCTCATTGTTCCGGATTGTGAAACGTGGTCTCACTGTTATCTATTGGTAAGCATTGTTTCATTGTTCTCTATTGTCCAGCATGGTCTCATTGTTATTTATTGTCCAGTGTGGTCTCATTCCCTATTGTCCAGCGTCATCTCATTGTTATCTATTGTCCTGCATGGGGTCATTGTTCTCTATTGTCCAGCTTGGTGTCTTTGTTCTCCATTGTCCAGCATGGTCTGTTGTTTTCCATTGTCCAGCATTGTCTCATTCTTACCGATTGTCCAGCATAGTGTCATTATTATCTACTGTCCACCGTGGTCTTATTGTTCCCGATTGTCAAGCATGGTCTCATTGTTATCTATTGGCAAGCGTTTCATTTTCATCGATTGTCCAGCGTGGACTCATTGTTCCCTATTGGCCAACGTGGTCTCATTTGAATCAATTGTCCAGCATTGTCTCATTGTTCCCTGTTGTCCAGCGTGGACTCATTGTTCCCTATTGTCCAGCGTGGACTCATTGTTCCCTATTGTCCAGCGTGGTCTCATTGTTATCGATTGTCCAACATGCTCTCATTGTTCCCTATTGTCCAGCATGGTCTTATTGTTATCCATTGTCCAGCATGGTTTCACTGTTACCTATTGGTAATCGTTCCATTGTTATCTATTGCCCTGAGTGTTGTCATTGTTCTCTATTGTCCAGCGTGGTCTCATTGTTCCCTATTGTCCATTGTGGTCCTATTGTTCCTTATTGTCCATCGTGTCATTGTTATCTATTGTCCAGCTTGGTCCCAATGTTCCCTATTGTCCATCGTGGTGTCATTTTTGTCTATTGTCCTGCGTGGTGTCATTGTTCTCTATTGATCTCCATTTTCCAGGATGGTCTCATTGTTATCTATTGTCCTGTGTGGTCTCATTGTTCCCTGTTGACCAGCGTGGTCTCATTGTTATCTATTGTCCAGCATGGTCTCATTGTTCCAGATTGTGAACCGTGGTCTCACTGTTAGCTATTGGCAAGCATTGTTTCATTGTTCTCTATTGTCCTGCGTGGTGTCATTGTTCTTTATTGTCCAGCTTGGTGTCTTTTTCTCCATTGTCCAGCATGGTCTCAGTGTTACCGATTCTCCAGCATGGTCCCACTGTTACCATTTGGCAATCGTTACATTGTTCTCTGTTGTCCAGCGTGGTGTCATTGTTATATACTGTTCATCATTTTTTTGTTCTCTATTGTCCAGTGCGGTCTCATTCTTATCGATAGTCCAGCATGGTTTCATTCCCTACTGTTCATCGTGGTCTCATTGTTATCTATTCTCTTGCGAGGTCTCATTGTTCTCTATTGTCCAGCGTGGCTTCTTCTCCATTGTCCAGCATGGTCTCAATGTTATCTATTCTCCAACGTGGTCTCATTGTTATCAATTTTCCAGCGTGGACTCATTGTTCCCTATTATCCAGCGTGGTCTCATTGTTCCCTATTGTACAACCTGGTCTCATTGTTACCTATTGGCAATAGTTTCATGGTTCTCTATTGTCCTGCGTGGTGTCGTTGTTATCTATTGTCTAGCATGGTCTCAATGTTCCCTATTGCCCAGCATGGTCTCATTTTTATCTATTGTCCTACATACTGTTATTGTTCTCTATTGTACTGCCTGGTGTCTTTGTTCTCCATTGTCCGGCATGGTCTCATTGTTAACTATTGTCCAGCTTGGTCTCATTTTTCCCTATTGTTCAGCATAGCGTCATTGTTATCTATTGTCCAGCGTGGTCTTATTGTTCCCGATTGTCAAGCATGGTCTCATTGTTATCTATTGACAAGCGTTTCATTGTTATCGATTGTCCAGCGTGTACTCATTGTTCCCTTTTGGCCAACGTGGTCTCATTTGAATCAATTGTCCAGCATTGTCTCATTCTTCCCTATTGTCCAGCGTGGTCTCATTGTTATTGATTGTCCAGCATGGTCTCATTGTTCCCTATTGTCCAGCGTGGTCTCATTTTTCCCTATTATCCATTGTGGCCTCATTGTTATCTGTTTTCCTGCGTGTTGTCATTGTTCTCTATTGTCCAGCGTGGTCTCATTGTTCCCTGTTGTCCATTGTGGTCTTATTGTTCCCTATTGTCCATCGTTGTCTCATTGTTATCTATTGTCCAGCGTGGTCCCAATGTACCCTATTGTCCATCATGGTGTCATTTTTGTCTATTGTCCTGCGTGGTGTCATTGTTCTCTATTGTCCAACATGGTTTCTTTGTTCTCCATTGTCCAGCATGGTCTCATTGTTATCTACTGTCCAGCGTGTCTCATTGTTCCCTATTGTGCAGCATGGTCTCATTGTTATCTGTTGTCCAGCATGGAATCATTGTTCCCTATTGTCCATCATGGTGTCATTGTTGTCTATTGTCCTGTGTGGTGTCATTGTTCGCTATTGTCCAGCATACTGTCTTTGATCTCCATTTTCCAGCATGGTCTCATTGTTATCTATTGTCCAGTGTGGTCTCATTGTTCCCTATTGTCCAGCGTGGTCTCATTGTTATCTATTGTCCAGCATGGTCTCATTGTTCCAGATTGTGAAACGTGGTCTCACTGTTAGCTATTGGCAAGCATTGTTTCATTGTTCTCTATTGTCCTGCGTGGTGTCATTGTTCTTTATTGTCCAGCTTGGTGTCTTTGTTCTCCATTGTCCAGCATGGTCTCAGTGTTACCGATTCTCCCGAATGGACTCATTGTTCCCTATTGTCCAGAGTGGTCTCAGTGTTCCCTATTGTCCAGCATGGTCCCACTGTTACCATTTGGCAATCGTTTCATTGTTCTCTGTTGTCCAGCGTGGTGTCATTGTTATATACTGTTCATCATTTTTATGTTCTCTATTGTCCAGTGTGGTCTCATTCTTATCGATAGTCCAGCATGGTTTCATTCCCTTCTGTTCATCGTGGTCTCATTGTTATCTATTCTCCAACGTGGTCTCATTGTTATCAATTTTCCAGCGTGGACTCATTGTTCCCTATTATCCAGCGTGGTCTCATTGTTTCCTATTGTACAACCTGGTCTCATTGTTACCTATTGGCAATAGTTTCATGGTTCTCTATTGTCCTGCATGGTGTCGTTGTTATCTATTGTCTAGCATGGTCTCAATGTTCCCTATTGCCCAGCATGGTCTCATTGTTATCTGTTGTCCTACATACTGTTATTGTTCTCTATTGTACAGCCTGGTGTCTTTGTTCTCCATTGTCTGGCATGGTCTCATTGTTAACTATTGTCCAGCTTGGTCTCATTTTTCCCTATTGTTCAGCATAGCGTCATTGTTATCTATTGTCCAGCGTGGTCTTATTGTTCCCGATTGTCAAGCATGGTCTCATTGTTATCTATTGGCAAGCGTTTCATTGTTATCGATTGTCCAGCGTGGACTCATTGTTCCCTTTTGGCCAACGTGGTCTCATTTGAATCAATTGTCCAGCATTGTCTCATTCTTCCCTATTGTCCAGCGTGGTCTCATTGTTATCGATTGTCCAGCATGGTCTCATTGTTCCCTATTGTCCAGCGTGGTCTCAGTATTACCTATTGTCCAGCATGGCCTCACTGTTACCTATTGGCAATCGTTCAATTGTTCCCAATTGTTCAACCTTTTTGTCATTGTTATCTATTGTCCATCGTGGTCTCATTTTTCCCTATTATCCATTGTGGCCTCATTGTTATCTATTGTCCTGCGTGTTGCCATTGTTCTCTATTGTCCAGCGTGGTCTCATTGTTGTGAGGGTTCCTGGTCTCTCTGTGCAATTCCCAAAAATCACTTGTTCATTCAGAAATGTTGAAACAAGGTTTCTTTATTGGAAGTCACAATAGATACAGTCCACACACGGATAGAAAGTTGCAAGTAAAACGGTTTGCTTCACTACATGATTATATCCCCTACAGGGTAGCAAAAGGTCACACCTATTGTTATGGAAAGCTACAAGATATATTGGTGCGATGGAGACATCAATCGTCCCCAGGGAGCTAGTTAGGGTTATCTACTTTCCAAGGCCGGAATTGGCAAGAGGGAGTGAATCAAAGCATAGCCGGGCAACACAGCAGGGGAGGCACTCGTGAGACATACCAGCCAGGGCCTGACAGATATGGCGCCCGAAGGCCAAATGGTTAGAACTGCTTTTACGAGTTCAGGTGGAGGGGGGGGAATTATGGAAAGACAGTATACAGGACATAAAGACATACAGACCCTCACATTCTGCCCCCCTTAAGGCCCCCCTCCCCCGAGTCTGGGCGGACGAGGCCGATCAGGATAAGCAGAGTGAAATTCTCGGACCAACCGAGGGGCGGCTACATGGGGAGCTTCCACCCACTCATCCTGGGCCGAGCCCAGATGTTTCCAACGGACAAAATAGAACAGCTTTCCCTTTTTCATCTTGGAATCCAACACTTTGGAGACTTCCAAGTGCGTTTCCCCCCCCACTACCGTAGGGATCTCCGGCTTGGGGAGGGGATGGAACTGAGGGGCAGAAATGTATGGTTTCAAAAGGCTGATGTGAAACACAGGATGTACCCCACGAAGAGACTTAGGGAGTTCCAACTCTACGGTGACCTCATTGATCACCCGGGTGATAGGGAAAGGACCTATGTACTTGTCACTCAGTTTTTTACAAGGTCGAAGGGAGCGTAGGTTCTTGCTGGAGAGATATACCTGTTCCCCCACCTTGAGTACCCACCCCGGAGACCGATGTTTATCGGCTTGTTCCTTGTATTTGCGTTTTGCCCTTTCAAGATTTTTCTGCAACCAGGGCCAAGTGTTTTGCACTACCTGTACCCATTCTTGAACCTCTTGCACCCCCTCGATTTCGGGGGTGATGTTAGGAGCACCTAAGGGTCCAAAGTCTTTCCCATAGACAACACGAAAAGGACTGAAACCTGTGGAAGAATGTGGAGCATTATTGTATGCGTATTCTGCAAAAGGCAATAGGTCCACCCAATCGTCCTGGTGGTAGTTGACATAACATCTCAAATAGCACTCAACCACAGCATTGACACGTTCGGTTTGACCATCCGTTTGGGGGTGGTAAGCTTAAGAGAGTCCCTGTTCCTCCACCCCCATTAATTTTAAGAAGGCTCTCCAGAATTTGGCCACAAATTGAGCCCCCCTGTCGGAGAGGACCTTCCTCGGGATCGAATGGTGTTTTACCACGTGATTAATAAACAGTCTGGCCAGCTTTTGGGCTGAAGGTAGTCCCGCACAAGGAACGAAGTGGACCTGCTTGGAAAACAAGTCGGTTATCACCCATAACACAGTTTTTCCCCGACTGGGGGGCAAGTCAGTAATAAAGTCCATAGCAATCACTTCCCAGGGCATGGTTGGGGTTTCTAGCGGCTTCAAGAGTCCAGGAGTTTTCCCCATCCGTCTTTTGGCAGTGACGCAAGTGGGACAGCTGCGCACATACATCTCCACATCTGTTCTCATACCGGGCCACCAAAATTGCCGCCGTAACAAATGTAAAGTTTTAACATACCCAAAATGCCCCGCAAGTTTGGCTCCGTGAACCATTCCCAGGACCTCTCTCCGGAGTGTCTCAGGAACATAAATTTTACCCCCCTGTGCCCCTAGGGAGTCCGGTTGGGTGAGCTGTGTGGGGAGAACCTGCTGCTCTGCTTCCTTCCGAGAAGCGTCTCGGATCTTTTGCAGGAAGGCTTCTGGTAACCCTTTGGGGGGGGGTAACTTGCTGGCGCTGGGTCTGGGAGCGGGTGGTCATTGCGAGTCCTGTGGCTTCCCCTCTCTGCTCAGGAGTGAATAAGGAGTCTACCGGCCGATCAAAGTCATTGCGGTACTGGGGAAGTCTAGAGAGAGCATCCGCCAACGCATTGTCCTTGCCAGGTACATGTTTTAGAACGAAGCGGAACTTGGCAAAGAACTGAGCCCAACGAATCTGTTTCGCATTGAGCTTTCTAGCCCCCTTTAGAGCCTCAAGGTTCTTGTGATTGGTACGAATCTCAAAGGGGAATTCCGCCCCTTCCAGAAAATGTCTCCAAATGGTGAGGGCATGTTTGACCGCAGCAGCCTCTTTCTCCCAAATGGCCCAGTTGATTTCAGACTGGGAAAACTTTTTAGAGAAATAGGCACACGGTTTCAATTGGTCGTTTTCGTCCTGTTGTAAGAGAGCCCCCCCCCCCATGGCAACATCAGAGGCATCTACTTGGACAACAAAGGGCTTATTACAATCGGGGTGGGCAAGAACGGGCTCGGACGAGAAAAGTAGTTTGAGTGTATCGAAAGCCTGCTGGCATTCTGAAGTCCACTGCAATCTAGCTGAAGGCAGAGCGGCGTTTGCTCCCTTTCCCTTAGTGTGCAGGAGCAAGGTGAGGGGGAGTGCTACCTGGGCAAAATTAGGAATAAAGTTTTGGTAAAAGTTGGCAAAGCCTAAAAATTGTTGCAAATGTCTACGCGTGGTGGGGGGTTCCCAGTCCATTACTGCCCGAACCTTTTCGGGGTCCATTTCCAAGCCTTGATGGGAAATTACATAGCCCAGGAAGGTGATGGAGGGTTGGTGGAAATCACATTTGGAAACTTTAGCAAACAGTCTGTGCTCGCGCAGCCGCTGCAGCACTTCGCGCACCAGTTGGACATGCTCTTCCATGGTCTCAGAATAAATGAGGATGTCGTCTAGAAATACCACCACCCCTCGAAACAATAAATCATGTAGGACTTCATTAATTAGTTGCATAAACACACTTGGAGCCCCCGAAAGTCCGAACGGCATCACTAAGTACTCAAACATTCCAAAACAACAAGAAAATGCAGTCTTTGGTTCGTCCCCTTCTCGTATGCGTACTCGGTGGTAAGCCTCCACCAAATCCAATTTGGTGAAGGTTCGGCCCTCCTTCAATTGCGCGAGAAGGTCTGGAATGAGAGGGAGGGGGTATGCGTTAGACTGAGTGACCGCATTCAGTCTACGGAAATCAATACAGAGTCTTAAATCCCCCGTCTTTTTCTTGACAAAGAATGCGGGAGCCGAGTAAGGAGCCTTGGACGGGCGGATGAGGCCCCGCGCCAGATTGGTGTCCAAATACTCGCGCAACACAGTCTTTTCATTTGGGCTCATGGGGTACACCTTCCCTTTGGACAGTTTGCCATCCCCCACTATTTCAATAGCACAGTCCGTTTCTCGGTGGGGGGGTAATTCGTTGCATTCCCGCACATCAAACACATCGGTGAACTGAGAGTACTCACTGGGGAGCTGGGGCAAAGTAGTCTCGGGAAGGGGGGCTCCGACGAGGGCGGCTGCAGGATTGCTGAGCACCCTTTCCTGGTCGTGGAATTCGCACGGGTGGTGTGGGAAGGTGAGCGTTCGCTTCACCCAGTCTATGGAGGGATTGTGCCCCAGCAACCAGTTCATTCCCAAAACTACAGGTGCTACAATGGGTGCAATAGTAAAATAAAGGCGCTCCCAATGCTCCCCTACAGACATGATAACCGCCGCGGTGCGGTGGGTTACGGGTCCCTGTTTAAAGTCAGTGCCATCCATCTGGGAAAAACGGATGGGTTCGGGCAATCGTTTCCGCCTAACTTTCAACAGTTTGGCTGCTTCTTCACTTATCATAGTACGGGCGCAACCCGAGTCCACTAGGGCGGTGAATGCTAAAGTGGGACCCCCCTTGGGTAGTGAGAGTTTAACTTTTATATAAACATTCTCTTCTTGGGCGCTTACCATCAGCGGAGCTCCTTGCACAACGTTCGGTGCGGTCTGCTGAGGAGCCCCTCTTACAGCAGACCGGCGGCGTTTTTTGCCGGCAGGTCCCAGTCCTCCTCCTCGCTGGAAGAAGTGGTGGTGAGACTGGTAATCCGTGACTCCGATGAGTCAAAGGTCTCTATTGTACTCCGTGACCCCGATGGGTCGGCGGTATCCGGGGCAACAACTCCGGTGCGGGCGTGCAGGGCTGAGGGTGTGCTGCGTCGGCTCGGAGGAGGCGCGCCGCTCCGGCGGCGGGGTTGTCCTTCGAGAGAGGGTTTCTCCGGTTCGATGGTGGTCGGACGAGTCGGTGCCGGGCGTCCGATTCGAGAAGGGCATTGGGAAGCAAAGTGCCCTTTTCCCCCGCAAACGAGACAGGCCCTGCTTTCGAAACGTCTACGGCGTTCGGCCATGGAAGGTCCGCTCCCGGAGGGAGCACGAGAGTCTTTTGGCCCTCCGGGCCTGTCTCCACGGGGTTTGATCTCTCGTCCGGTTCGTTGCCGGGACAGGAGCAGCAGTTGCTTACGGTTTTCGATGTCGGCTGCGTGTCGGATCCAGCCCTCCACGTCGGGCGGGTTGCCCTGCATGAAGGCCCAGTGTTGCAACTCCAGGTTCAAACCTTTGCGGAAACACTGCACTCGGGTATTCTCGCTCCAGTCCATAACTCGACTGGACAGCGATTGAAATTCGCTTGAATACTGCGCAACAGTTTTAGTCCCTTGGCGCAGCTGCTGTAAAGCCACCTTCGCTCGCTCACCCAAATGCGGGTCTTCGAAGCGATGTCGAAGGGCAACCATGAAGTCGTCAAGGCTCCGCAAAACCGGGGAGCGTAGTTCATACTGCTGGACCATCCAGGCGGCCGCTTCCCCTTGAAGGAGGGAAGCGACGTACTGGACCCGGGAATCCTCAGAAGTAAAGGTCCGGGCCTGTTCACGCATAAAAACATCCACTTGTACCATGAAGAAGGTTAACTGGTCACTCGACCCGTCATACATGGTCTTAAGGTCTCTGCGCGGTGGCGGAGCGAGGGGTACCGGAGGGTTGGGCAGCGGTTGTCGACCTCTGTCCGGTGGAGCCGTGGGTGGGGGGTGGATCTTCAGCGCATCCATGGCTCCGGCCATCTCCAGCATTGCTGTCTGCATCAGGTCCATTCTGTCCAGTAATTCCTGGCGTTCCGACTGCCAGCGCTGCCGTTCTTCCTCCATTTGATGAAAGAGTACGGCTTCCTTCCGCGCGGGATCGTCCTCGAATCCCACCCCGTGCAGTACAGTCCGCCTTAACTGCTGGTCGCCCTTCGGTAGCGACCAATGCTTGGGGGTTTCCAACCAGCTGTCCAAGCGGGTCTTCTTTGGCTTAGTTCCCAAGTCGGGTCGGTTGTCGGGAACACTTGGTGTCTTCCCCGGCGATTTTCTATCCGGCGGGGGTACGGTTGGTTCTGTGGGAACAGCGCCGTTCTTCTGGTTGCCTTCCTCCGGCTTGTCGTTGGAGTCCCCGTTGCCGGCCATAACTGTCCAGAGGCAGTACAGGAGCTGGGCAACGTGGTGATGACTTGCAACTTAATGTGAGGGTTCCTGGTCTCTCTGTGCAATTCCCAAAAATCACTTGTTCATTCAGAAATGTTGAAACAAGGTTTCTTTATTGGAAGTCACAATAGATACAGTCCACACACGGATAGAAAGTTGCAAGTAAAACGGTTTGCTTCACTACATGATTATATCCCCTACAGGGTAGCAAAAGGTCACACCTATTGTTATGGGAAGCTACAAGATATATTGGTGCGATGGAGACATCAATCGTCCCCAGGGAGCTAGTTAGGGTTATCTACTTTCCAAGGCCGGAATTGGCAAGAGGGAGTGAATCAAAGCATAGCCGGGCAACACAGCAGGGGAGGCACTCGTGAGACACACCAGCCAGGGCCTGACAGATATGGCGCCCAAAGGCCAAATGGTTAGAACTGCTTTTACGAGTTCAGGTGGAAGGGGGGGGGAATTATGGAAAGACAGTATACAGGACATAAAGACATACAGACCCTCACAATTGTTCCCTATTGTCCATTGTGGTCTTATTGTTCCCTATTGTCAGTCGTGGTCTCATTGTTATCTATTGTCCTGCGTGGTGTAATTGTTCTTTACTGTCCAGCATGGTCTCATTGTTATCTATTTTCCAGCGTGGTCCTATTGTTCCCGATTGTCCAGCATGGTCTCAATGCTGCCTATTTGCAATTGTTTCATTGTTCTATATTGTCCAACATGGTCTCATTGTTATTGATTTTCCAGCATGTTCTTATTGTTACCTATTGTCCATAGTGGTCTCATTGTTCCCTATTGTCCATCGTTGTCTTATTGTTATCTATTGTCCAGCGTGGTGTCATTGTTCCCTATTGTCAATCATGGTGTCATTGTTATCTATTGTCCTTCATGGTGTCATTGTTCTCTATTGTCCAGCATGGTGTCTTTGCTCTCCATTGTCCAGCGTGGTCTCAGTGTTCCCTATTCTCCAGCGTGGTATCATTGTTCCCTATTGCCAAGCGTGCTATCTATTGGCAAGCACTGTTTCATTGTTCTCTATTGTCCAGCATGGTCTCATTGCTATCGATTGTCCTCCATGGTCTCATTGTTCCCTATTGTCCAGCGTGGTCTCATTGTTAACTATTGCACCATACGGTCTCATTGTTATCTATTGGCAAGCGATGTTTCATTGTTCCCTATTGTCCAGCATGGTCTCATTGTTACCTCTAGGCAAGAGTAGTTTCATTCTTACCTATTGTCAGGCGTGGTCTCATTTTTATCTATTGGCAAGCGTGGTGTCTTTGTTCTCTATTGTCCAGCATGGTCTCATTGTTATCCATTGTCCAGTATTGTCTCATTGTTATCTATTGTCCTACATGCTGTCATTATTCTCTATTGTACAGCCTGGTGTCTTTGTTCTTCATTGTCCAACATGGTCTCATAGTTAACTATTGTCCAGCTTGGTCTTATTGTTTCTTATTGTCCAGCAAAGTGTCATTGTTAACTATTGTCCAGCTTGGTCTCAGTGTTCCCTATTGTCCAGCATGGTCTCACTGTTACCTGTTGGTAATGGTTCCATTGTTCTCTATATTATCCAGCGTGGTCTCATTGTTATCTATTGTCCAGGGTGGTCTCATTATTCCCATAGTCAATTGTGGTCTCATTGTTCCTTATTGTCCATCGTTGTCTCATTGTTATCTATTGTCCACCGTGGTCTCATTGTTCCCTATTGTCCAGCATGGTCTCATTGTTGTCCATTGTCCAGCATTGTCTCATTGTTATCTATTGTCCTACATGCTGTCATTATTCTCTATTGTACAGCCTGGTGTCTTTGTTCTCCATTGTCCAACATGGTCTCATAGTTAACTATTGTCCAGCTTGGTCTCATTGTTCCCTATTGTCCAGCGAAGTGTCATTGTAAACTATTGTCCAGCTTGGTCTCATTGTTCCCTATTGTCCATCATTGTCTCATTGTTATCTATTGTCCACCGTAGTCTCATTGTTCCCTATTGTCCATTGTGGTGTCATTGTTGTCTATTGTCCTGCGTGGTGTCTTTGTTCTCCATTGTCCAGCATGGTCTCATTGTTATCTACTGTCCAGCGTGGTCTCATTGTTCCCTATTGGCCAGCGTGGTCTCATTGTTATCTATTGTCCACTGTGGTCTCATTGTTCTCTATTGTCCAGCGTGGTTTCTTTGTTCTCCATTGACCAGCATGGTCTCATTGATATCTATTCCCCATCGTGGTCTCATTGTTATCAATTTTCCAGCGTGGTTAGCTGTTGGCAATTGTTTCATTGTTCTCTATTGTTCAGCATGGTGTCATTATTATCTATTGTCCATCATGGTCTCATTGTTATCTATTGTCTTGTGTGGTATAATTGTTGTCTACTGTCCAGCATGGTCTCATTGTTATCTATTGTTATCTGTCCAGAGTGGTCTCATTGTTCCCTATTGTTCATCGTGGTCTCATTGTTCTCTATTCTCCTGCGTGGTCTCATTGTTCTCTATTGTCCAGCGTGGTTTCTTTGTTCTCCATTGTCCAGCATGGTCACATTGTTATCACTTCTCCAGTGTGGTCTCATTGTTATCAATTTTCCAGCATATACTCATTGTTCCCAATTGTCCAGCGTGGTCTCATTGTCCCCAATTGTTCAACATGGTCTCATTGTTACCTATTGGCAATAGTTTTATTGTTCTCTATTGTCCTACGTGATATCATTGTTATCTATTGTCTAGCGTGGTCTCACTGTTCTCTATTGTCCAGCGTGGTTTCGTTGTTCACCATTGACCACCACGGTCTCATTGTTATCTACTCCCCATCGAGGTCTCATTGTTATCAATTTTTTAGCATGGTTAGCTATTGGCAATCATTTCATTGTTCTTTATTGTTCAGCATGGTGTCATTGTTATCTGTTGTCCAGCGTGATCTCAATGTTTCCTATTGTCCATCATGGTCTCATTATTATCTATTATCTTGCGTGGTATAATTGTTCTCTACTGTCCAACAGGGTCTCATTGTTATCTATTGTCCAGAGTCGTCTCATTGTTCCCTATTGTTCATCGTGGTCTCATTGTTCTCTATTCTCCTGCGTGGTCTCATTGTTCTCTATTTTCCAGCGTGGTCTCATTGTTCCCTATTGTCCATTGTGGTATCATTGTTGTCTATTGTCCTGCGTAGTGTCATTGTTCTCTATTGTCCAGCATGGTTATCATTGTTCCGGATTGTGAAACGTGGTCACACTGTTATCTATTAGCAAGCATTGTTTCATTGTTCTCCATTGTCCAGCATGATCTCATTGTTATCTATTCTTCAACGTGGTCTCATTGTTCTCAATTTTCCAGCATGGACTCATTGTTCCCTATTGTCCAGCGTGGTCTCGTTCCCTATTGTCCAACGTGGTCTCATTGTTATCTATTGTCCTGTGTGGTGTCATTGTTTTTTATTGTCCAGCTTGGTGTCTTTGTCCTCCATTGTCCAGCATGGTCTCATTCTTATCCATTGTCCAGCATTGTCTCCTTGTTACCGATTGTCCAGAATGGACTCATTGTTCCCTATTGTCCAGCGTGGTCTCAGTGTTCCCTATTGTCCAGCATGGTCTCATTGTTAACCATTGTCCAGCTTGGTCTCATTGTTCCCTATTGTCCAGCATAGTGTCATTGTTATCTACTGTCCACCGTGGTCTTATTGTTCCCGATTGTCAAGCATGGTCTCATTGTTATCTATTGGCAAGCGTTTCATTTTCATCGATTGTCCAGAGTAGACTCATTGTTCCCTATTGACCAACGTGGTCTCATTTGAATCAATTGTCCAGCATTGTCTCATTGTTCCCTATTGTCCAGTGTGGTCTCATTGTTATCGATTGTCCAACATGGTCTCATTGTTCCCTAAGGTCCAGCGTGGTCTCAGTGTTACCTGTTGTCAAGCGTGGTGTCATTGTTATCTAATGTCCATCGTGGTCTCATTCTTCCCTATTATATATTGTGGCGTCATTGTTATCTATTGTCCTGCGTGTTGTCATTGTTCTCTATTGTCCAGCGTGGTCTCATTGTTCCCTATTGTCCATTGTGGTCTTATTGTTCCCTATTGTCCATCGTCTCATTGTTATCTATTGTCCAGCGTGGTCCCAATGTTCCCTATTGTCCATCGTGGTGTCATTTTTGTCTATTGTCCTGCGTGGTGTCATTGTTCTCTATAGACCAACATGGTTTCTTTGTTCTCCATTGTCCAGCATGGTCTCATTGTTATCTACTGTCTAGCTGGGTCTCATTGTTCGCTATTGTGCAGCGTGGTCTCATTGTTATCTGTTGTCCAGCGTGGTCTCATTGTTCCCTATTGTCCATCGTGGTGTCATTGTTATCTATTGTCCAGTGTGGTCTCATTGCTCCCTATTGTCCAACGTGGTCTCATTGTTATCTATTGTCCAGCGTGGTCTCATTGTTCCCTATTGTCCAACGTGGTCTCATTATTCTCTATTGTCCAGCATGGTCTCATTGTTATTTATTGTCTAGTGTGGTCTCGTTCCCTATTGTCCAGCGTGGTCTCATTGTTATCTATTGTCCTGCATTGTGTCATTGTTCTCTATTTTCCAGCCTGGTGTCTTTGTTCTCCATTGTTCAGCATGGTTTCATTGTTATCCATTGTCCAGCATTGTCTCATTGTTACCAATTGTCCAGAATGGACTCATTGCTCCCGATTGTCCAGAGTGGTCCCAGTGGTCCCTATTGTCCAGAGTGGTCTCAGTGTTCCCTATTGTCCAGCATGGTCTCACTGTTACCAATTGGCAATCGTTTCATTGTTCTCTATTGTCCAGTGTGGTCTCATTCTTATCGATAGTCCAGCATGGTTTCATTCCCTACTGTTCATCATGGTCTCATTGTTATCTATTCTCTTGCGAGGTCTCATTGTTCTCTAATGTCCAGCGTGGCTTC
Organism: Euleptes europaea; assembly: GCF_029931775.1. NCBI lineage: Eukaryota > Metazoa > Chordata > Lepidosauria > Squamata > Sphaerodactylidae > Euleptes > Euleptes europaea. Next base: position 156,084,683 of record NC_079312.1, read on the forward strand.
TTCTCCATTGTCCAGCATGGTCTCAATGTTATCTATTCTCCAACGTGCTCTCATTGTTATCAATTTTCCAGCGTGGACTCATTGTTCCCTATTATCCAGCGTGGTCTCATTGTTCCCTATTGTACAACCAGGTCTCATTGTTACCTATTGGCAATAGTTTCATGGTTCTCTATTGTCCTGCGTGGTGTCGTTGTTATCTATTGTCTAGCATGGTCTCAATGTTCCCTATTGCCCAGCATGGTCTCATTGTTATCTATTGTCCTACATACTGTTATTGTTCTCTATTGTACAGCCTGGTGTCTTTGTTCTCCATTGTCCGGCATGGTCTCATTGATATCTATTGGAAAGAGTTTCATTGTTATCGATTGTCCAGTGTGGACTCATTATTCCCGATTGGCCAACGTGGTCTCATTTGAATCAATTGTCCAGCATTGTCTCATTGTTATCGATTGTCCAGAATGGTCTCATTGTTCCCTATTGTCCAGCGTGGTCTCAGTGTTACCTATTGTCCAGCATGGCCTCACTGTTATCTATTTAAAATCGTTCCATTGTTCTCAATTATCCAGCATGGTGTCATTGTTTTCTATTGTCCATCGTGGTCTCATTTTTCCCTATTATCTATTGTGGCCTCATTGTTATCTATTGTCCTGTGTTGTGTCATTGTTCTCTATTGTCCAGCTTGGTGTCTTTGTTCTCCATTGTCCAGCATTGTCTCATTGTTACCAATTGCCCAGAATGGACTCATTGTTCCCTATTGTCCAGCGTGGACTCAGTGTTCCCTATTGTCCAGCATGGTCTCACTGTTACCCATTGGCAATCGGTTCATTGTTCTCTATTGTCAATCGTGGTCTCATTGTTATATACTGTTTATAGTTTCATTGTTCTCTATTGTCCAGTGTGGTCTCACTGTTAACGATAGTCCAGCATGGTCTCATTGTTCCCTAAGTTCATCGTGGTCTCATTGTTATCTATTCTCCTGCGTGGTCTCATTGTTCTCTATTGTCCAGTGCGGATTGTGAAACATGATCTCACTGTTATCTATTGGAAGGATTGTTTCATTGTTCTCTATTGTCCAGCATGGTCTCATTGTTATCTATTGTCCAGCTTGGTCTCATTGTTCCCTATTGTCCAGCATAGTGTCATTGTTATCTATTGTCCACCGTGGTCTTATTGTTCCCGATTGTCCAGCATGGTCTCATTGTTATCTATTGGCAAGCGTTTCATTGTTATCGATTCTTCAGTGTGGACTCATTGTTCCCTATTGGCCAACGTGGTCTCATTTGAATCAAATGTCCAGCATTGTCTCATTGTTCCCTATTGTCCAGCATGGTCTCATTGTTATCTATCGTCCAGCGTGGTCTCATTGTTAACTATTGGTAAGCGTTGTTTCATTGTTTCCATTGTCCAGCGTGGTCTCATTGTTATCTATTGTCCAGCATGGTTATCATTGTTATCCATTGTCCAGTATTGTGAATCGTGGTCTCACCGTTATCTATTGGCAAGCATTGTTTGATTGTTCTCTATTGACAAGCATGGTCTCATTGTTATCTATTGTCCTGCGTGGTCTAATTGTTCCCTGTTGTCCAGCGTGGTCTCATTGTTATCTATTGTCCTGCGTGGTGTCATTGTTCTCTATTGTCCAGTGTGGCTTCTTTGTTCAGCATTGTCCAGCATGGTCTCATTGTTATCTATTCTCCAGCGTGGTCTCATTGTTATCAATTTTCCAGCGTGGACTCATTGTTCCCTATTATCCAGCGTGGTCTTATTGCTCCCTATTGTACAACATGGTCTCATTGTTACCTATTGGCAATAGTTTCATGGTTCTCTATTGTCCTGCGTGGTGTCGTTATCTATTGTCTAGCATGGTCTCATTGATCCCTATTGTCCAGCATGGTCTCATTGTTATCTGTTGTCCTATATGCTGTCATTGTTCTCTATTGTACAACCTGGTGTCTTTGTTCTCTATTGTCCAGCATGGTATCATTGTTAACTACTGTCCAGCTTGGTCTCATTGTTCCCTATTGTCCAGCATCGTGTCATTGTTATCTATTGTCCACCGTGGTCTTATTGTTCCCGATTGTCAAGCATGGACTCATTGTCATCTATTGGCAAGCATTTCATTGTTATCGATTGTCCAGCGTAGACTCATTGTTCCCTATTGGCCAACGTGGTCTCATTTGAATCAATTGTCCAGCATTGTCTCATTTTTCCCTATTGTCCAGTGTACACTCTTTGTTATTGATTTTCCAGCATGGTCTCATTGTTTCCCATTGTCCAGCGTGGTCTCAGTGTTACCTATTAATCAGCATGGCCTCACTGTTACTTATTGGCAATCGTGCCATTGTTCTCAATTGTCCAGCGTGGTGTCATTGTTATCCATTGTCCATCGTGGTCTCATTCTTCCCTATTATCAATTGTGGCCTCATTGTTATCTATTGTCCTGCGTGGTGTCATTGTTCTCTATTGTCCAGCTTGGTTTCTTTGTTCTCCATTGTCCAGCATGGTCTCATTGTTATCCATTGTCCAACATTGTCTCATTGTTACCGATTGTCCAGCGTTGACTCATTCTTCCCTATTGTCCAGCGTGGTCTCAGTGTTCCCTATTGTCCAGAATGGTCTCACTATTACCTATTGGTAATCGTTCCATTGTTCTCTATTAACCAGCGTGGTCTCATTGTTATCTATTGTCCAGCGTGGTCTCATTGTTCCCTATTGTCCATCGTGGTCTCATTGTTCCCTATTGTCCATTGTTGTCTCATTGTTATCTATTATCCAGAATGGTCCCAAAGTTCCCTATTGTCCATCGCAGTGTCATTTTTGTCTATTGTCCTGCGTGGTGTCATTGTTCTCTGTTGTCCAGCATGGTGTCTTTGTTCTCGATTGACCAGCATGGTCTCATTGTTATCTACTGTCCAGCATGGTCTCATTGTTCCCTATTGTCCAGCGTGGTCTCATTGTTATCTATTGTCCAGCGTGGTCTCATTGCTCTCTATTGTCCAGCGAGGTTTCTTTGTTCTCCATTGACCACCATGGTCTCATTGTTATCTATTCCACATCGTGGTATCATTGTTATCAATTTTCCAGCGTGGTTAGGTATTGGCAATCGTTTCATTGTTCTCTATTGTTCAGCAAGGTGTCATTGTTATCTATTGTCCAGCGTGATCTCATTATTCCCTATTGTCCATCATGGTCTCATTGTTATCTATTGTCCAGAGTTTTCTCATTGTTCCCTATTGTTCATCGTGGTATCATTGTTCTCTATTCTCCTGTGGGGTCTCATGGTTCTCTATTGTCCAGCGTGGTTTCTTTGTTCTCCATTGTCCAGCATGGACTCATTGTTATCTATTCTGCAATGTAGTCTCATTGTCATCAATTTTCCAGCATGGACTCATTGTTCCCTATTTTCCAGCGTGGTCTCATTGTTCCCTATTCTCCAGCGTGGTCTCATTGTTCCCTATCGTACAACATGGTCTCATTGTTACCTTTTGGCAATACTTTCATGGTTCTCTATTGTCCTGCGTGGTGTCATTGTTATCTTTTGTCAAGCATGGTCTCATTGTTCCCTATTGTCCACCATGGTCTCATTGTTCCCTATTGTCCATCGTTGTCTCTTTGTTATCTATTGTCCAGCGTGGTCTCATTGTTCCCTACTGTCCAATGTGGTGTCATTGTTGTCTATTGTCCATCGTGGTGTCATTGTTGTCTATTGTCCTGCATAGTGTCTTTGTTCTCCATTGTCCAGCATGGTCTCACTGTTATCTATTGTCCAGTGTGGTCTCATTGTTCCCTATTGTCCAGCATGGTCTCATTGTTATCTATTGTCCAGCATGGTCTCATTGTTCCGGATTGTGAAACGTGGTCTCACTGTAATCTATTGGCAAGCATTGTTTCATTGATCTCTATTGTCCAGCATGGTCTCATTTTTATCTATTGTCCAGCGTGGTCTCATTTTTCCCTATTGTCCAGTGTGGTCTCATTGTTATCTATTATCCTGTGTGGTCTCATTGTTCTCTATTGTCCAGCTTGGTGTCTTTGTTCTCCATTGTCCAGCATGGTCTCATTGTTATCCATTGTCCAGCATTGTCTCATGGTTACTGATTGTCCAGAATGGACTCATTGTTCTTTATTGTCCAGCGTGGTCTCAGTGGTCCCTATTGTCCACCATGGTCTCACTGTTCCCAATTGGAAATCGTTTCATTGTTCTCTATTGTCCAGTGTGGTGTCATTGTTATATACTATTCATCGTTTCATTGTTATCTATTGTCCAGTGTGGTCTCATTGTTAACTATTGCCGAGCTTGGTCTCATTTTCCCCTATTGTCCAGCATAGTGTCATTGTTATCTATTGTCCAGCGTAGTCTTATTGTTCCCGATTCTCAAGCATGGTCTCATTGTTATCTATTGGCAAGCGTTTCATTGTTATCGATTGTCCAGCGTGGACTCATTGTTCCCTATTGGCCAACATGGTCTCATTTGAATCAATTGTTCAGCATTGTCTCATTGTTCCCTATTGTCCAGCGGGGGCTCATTGTTCCCTATTGTCCAGCATGGTCTCATTGTTATCTATTGTCCAGCGTGGTCTCATTGTTCCGGATTGTGGAACGTGATCTCACTGTTTTCTATTGGCAAGCATTGTTTCACTGTTCTCTATTGTCCAGCATGTTCTCATTGTTATCTATTCGCCAGCGTGGTCTCATTGTTCCCTATTGCCCAGCGTGGTCTCATTGTTATCGATTGTCCAGCATGGTCTCATTGTTCCCTATTGTCCATCGTGGTCTCATTGTTATCTATTGTCCTACATGCTGTCATTCTCTATTGTACAGCCTGGTGTCTTTGTTCTCCATTGTCCAGCATGGTCTCATTGTTAACTATTGTCCAGCTTGGTCTCATTGTTCCCTATTGTCCAGCATAGTGTCATTGTTATCTATTGTCCAGCGTGGTCTTATTGTTCCCGATTGTCAAGCATGGTCTCACTGTTATCTATTGGCAAGCGTTTCATTGTCATCGATTGTCCAGCGTGGACTCATTGTTCCCTATTGGCCAACGTGGTCTCATTTGAATCAATTGTCCAGCATTGTCTCATTGTTCCCTATTGTCCAGTGAGGTCTCAGTGTTACCTATTGTCCAGCATGGCCTCACTGTTATCTATTGGCAATCGTTCCATTGTTCCCTATTGTCCATCGTGGTGTCATTGTTGTCTATTGTCCTGCGTGGTGTTATTGTTCTCTATTGTCCAGCATAGTTTCTTTGTTCTCCATTGTCCAGCATGGTCTCATTGTTATCTATTGTCCAGTGTGGTCTCATTGTTCCCTATTGTCCAGCGTGGTCTCATTGTTATCTATTGTCCAGCGTGGTCTCAGTGTTCTGGATTGCGAAACATGGTCTCACTGTTATCTATTGGCAAGCATTGTTTCATTGTTCTCTATTGTCCAGCGTGGTCTCATTGTTATCTATTGTCCTGCATGGTCTCATTGTTCTCTATTGTCCAGCTTGGTGTCTTTGTTCTCCATTGTCCAGCATGGTCTTATTGTTATGCATAGTCCAGCATTGTCTCATTGTTACCGAATGTCCAGAATGTACTCATTGTTCCCTATCGTCCAGCGTGGTCTCAGTGTTCCCTATTGTCCAGCATGGTCTCACTGTTCCCAATTGGCAATCGTTTCATTGTTCTCTATTGTCCAGTGTGGTGTCATTGTTATATACTGTTCATCGTTTCATTGTTCTCTATTGTCCAGTGTGGTGTCATTGTTATATACTGTTCATCGTTTCATTGTTCTCTACTGTCCAGTGTGGTATCATTGTTATCGATAGTCCAGCATGGTCTCATTGTTCCCTAATGTTCATCGTGGTCTCATTGTTATCTATTCTCCTTCGTGGTCCCATTGTTTTCTATTATCCAGCGTGGCGTCTTTGTTCTCCCTTGTCCAGCATGGTCTTATTGTTATCTATTCTCCAACGTGGTCTCATTTGAATCAATTGTCCAGCATTGTCTCATTGTTCCCTATTGTCCAGGGGGGCTCTTTGTTTTCTATTGTCCAGCGGGGTCTCATTGTTATCCGTTGTTCAGCATGGTGTCATTGTTCCCTATTGTCCAGCGAAGTCTCAGTGATACCTATTGTCCAGCATGGCCTCACTGTTACCTATTGGCAATCGTTCCATTGTTCCCTATTGTCCATCGTAGTGTCATTGTTGTCTATTGTCCTGCGTGGTGTCATTGTTCTCTATTGTCCAGCATAGTGTCTTTGTTCTCCATTGTCCAGCATGGTCTCATTGTTATCTATTGTCCAGTGTGGTCTCATTGTTCCCTATTGTCCAGCGTGGTCTCATTGTTATCTATTGTCCAACATGGTCTCATTGTTCCGGATTGTGAAAAATGGTCTCACTGTTATCTATTGGCAAGCATTGTTTCATTGTTCTCTATTGTCCAGCATGGTCTCATTGTTATCTATTGTCCAGCGTGTTTTCATTGTTCCCTATTGTCCATCGTGATCTCATTGTTATGTAGTGTCCTGCATGGTCTCATTGTTCCCTATTGTCCATCGTGGTGTCATTGTTGTCTATTGTCATGTGTGGTGTCATTGTTATCAATGGTTAATTGTTTCATTGTTCTCTATTGTCCAGCATGGTCTCATTGTTATCTATTGTCCAGCATGGTGTCATTGTTCCCTTTTGTCCATCATGGTCTCGTTGTTATCTATTGTCCTGCGTGGTGTCATTGTTCTCTATTGTCCAGCGTGGTGTCTTTGTTTTCCATTGTCCAGCATGGTCTCATTGTTAACTATTGTCCAGCTTGGTCTCATTGTTCCCTATTGTCCAGCATAGTGTCATTGTTATCTATTGTCCAGCGTGGTCTTATTGTTCCCGATTGTAAAGCATGGTCTCATTGTTATCTATTGGCAAGCGTTTCATTGTCATCGATTGTCCAGCGTGGACTCATTGTTCCCTATTGGCCAACGTGGTCTCATTTGAATCAATTGTCCAGCATTGTCTCATTGTTCCCTATTGTCCAGTGAGGTCTCAGTGTTACCTGTTGTCCAGCATGGCCTCACTGTTATCTATTGGCAATCGTTCCATTGTTCCCTATTGTCCATCGTGGTGTCATTGTTGTCTATTGTCCTGCGTGGTGTTATTGTTCTCTATTGTCCAGCATAGTTTCTTTGTTCTCCATTGTCCAGCATGGTCTCATTGTTATCTATTGTCCAGTGTGGTCTCATTGTTCCCTATTGTCCAGCGTGGTCTCATTGTTCCCTATTGTCCATCGTGGTCTCAGTGTTCCGGATTGTGAAACATGGTCTCACTGTTATCTATTGGCAAGCATTGTTTCATTGTTCTCTATTGTCCAGCCTGGTCTCATTGTTATCTATTGTCCTGCATGGTCTCATTGTTCTCTATTGTCCAGCTTGGTGTCTTTGTTCTCCATTGTCCAGGATGGTCTCATTGTTATGCATAGTCTAGCATTGTCTCATTGTTACCGAATGTCCAGAATGTACTCATTGTTCCCTGTCGTCCAGTGTGGTCTCAGTGTTCCCTATTGTCCAGCATGGTCTCACTGTTCCCAATTGGCAATCGTTTCATTGTTCTCTATTGTCCAGTGTGGTGTCATTGTTATATACTGTTCATCGTTTCATTGTTCTCTATTGTCCAGTGTGTTGTCATTGTTATATACTGTTCATCGTTTCATTGTTCTCTACTGTCCAGTGTGGTATCATTGTTATCGATAGTCCAGCATGGTCTCATTGTTCCCTACTGTTCATCGTGGTCTCATTGTTATCTATTCTCCTGCGTGGTCCCATTGTTTTCTATTATCCAGCGTGGCTTCTTTGTTCTCCATTATCCAGCATGGTCTTATTGTTATCTATTCTCCAACGTGGTCTCATTTGAATCAATTGTCCAGCATTGTCTCATTGTTCCCTATTGTCCAGGGGGGCTCATTGTTTTCTATTGTCCAGCGGGGTCTCATTGTTATCCGTTGTTCAGCATGGTGTCATTGTTCCCTATTGTCCAGCGAAGTCTGAGTGATACCTATTGTCCAGCATGGCCTCACTGTTACCTATTGGCAATGGTTCCATTGTTCCCTATTGTCCATCGTAGTGTCATTGTTGTCTATTGTCCTGCGTGGTGTCATTGGTCTCTATTGTCCAGCATAGTGTCTTTGTTCTCCATTGTCCAGCATGGTCTCATTGTTATCTATTGTCCAGTGTGGTCTCATTGTTCCCTATTGTCCAGCGTGGTCTCATTGTTATCTATTGTCCAACATGGTCTCATTGTTCCGGATTGTGAAAAATGGTCTCACTGTTATCTATTGGCAAGCATTGTTTCATTGTTCTCTATTTTCCAGCATGGTCTCATTGTTATCTATTGTCCAGCGTGTTTTCATTGTTCCCTATTGTCCAGCGTGATCTCATTGTTATGTAGTGTCCAGCATGGTCTCATTGTTCCCTATTGTCCATCGTGGTGTCATTGTTGTCTATTGTCATGTGTGGTGTCATTGTTATCAATGGTTAATCGTTTCATCGTTCTCTATTGTCCAGCATGGTCTCATTGTTATCTATTGTCCAGCATGGTGTCATTGTTCCCTTTTGTCCATCATGGTCTCGTTGTTATCTATTGTCCTGCGTGGTGTCATTGTTCTCTATTGTCCAGCGTGGTGTCTTTGTTTTCCATTGTCCAGCATGGTCTCATTGTTAACTATTGTCCAGCTTGGTCTCATTGTTCCCTATTGTCCAGCATAGTGTCATTGTTATCTATTGTCCAGCGTGGTCTTATTGTTCCCGATTGTAAAGCATGGTCTCACTGTTATCTATTGGCAAGCGTTTCATTGTCATCGATTGTCCAGCGTGGACTCATTGTTCCCTATTGGCCAACGTGGTCTCATTTGAATCAATTGTCCAGCATTGTCTCATTGTTCCCTATTGTCCAGTGAGGTCTCAGTGTTACCTGTTGTCCAGCATGGCCTCACTGTTATCTATTGGCAATCGTTCCATTGTTCCCTATTGTCCATCGTGGTGTCATTGTTGTCTATTGTCCTGCGTGGTGTTATTGTTCTCTATTGTCCAGCATAGTTTCTTTGTTCCCTATTGTCCAGTGATGTCTCAGTGTTACCTATTGTCCAGCATGGCCTCACTATTGGCAATCGTTCCATTGTTCCCTATTGTCCATCGTGGTGTCATTGTTCTCTATTGTCCAGCATAGTTTCTTTGTTCTCCATTGTCCAGCATGGTCTCATTGTTATCTATTGTCCAGTGTGGTCTCATTGTTCCCTATTGTCCAGCATGGTCTCATTGTTATCTATTGTCCAGCGTGGTCTCATTGTTCCCGATTGTGAAACATGGTCTCACTGTTATCTATTGGCAAGCATTGTTTCATTGTTCTCTATTGTCCAGCGTGGTCTCATTGTTATCTATTGTCCAGCGTGTTTTCATTGTTCCCTATTGTCCAGCGTGATCATATTGTTATTTATATTCCAGCAAGGTCTCATTGTTCCCTATTGTCCAGCATGGTCTCATTTGTATCCATTGTCCAGCATTGTCTCATTGTTACCGATTGTCCAAAATGGACTCATTGTTCCTATTGTCCAGCGTGGTCTCAGTGATCCCTGTTGTCCAGCATGGTCTCACTGTTATCTAATGGCAATCGTTTCATTTTTCTCTATTGTCCAGCATGGTCTCATTGTTATCTATTGTCCAGTGTGGTCTCATTGTTTCCTATTGTCTAGCATGGTGTCATTGTTATCTATTGTCCAGCTTGGTCTCATTGTTCCCTATTGGACATCGTGGTTTAATTCTTATCTATTATCCTGCGTGGTGTCTTTGTTCTCCATTGTCCAGCATGGTCTCATTGTTATCCATTGTCCAGCATTGTCTCATTGTTCCTGATTGTCCAGCATAGACTCGTTCCCTATTGTCCAGTGTGTCTCATTGTTCCCTATTGTCCAGAATGGTCTCACTGTTACCTATTGGCAATCGTTTCATTATTCTCTATTGTCCGGCATGGTGTCATTGTTATCTATTGTTATTCGTTTCATTGTTCTCTATTGTCCAGTGTTGTCTCATTGTTATCGATTGTCCAGCGTGGTCTCATTGTTCCCTGTTGTTCATCGTGGTCTCATTGTTCTCTATACTCCTGCATGGTCTCATTGTTCCCTATTGTACAGTATGGTCTCCTTGTTACCTATTGGCAATAGTTTCATGGTTGTCTATTTTCCTGCATGGTGTCATTATTATCTATTGTCTAGCATGGTCTCATTATTCCCTATTGGCAAGCATGGTCTCATTGTTATCTATTGGCAAGCGTTTCATTCTTCTCTATTGTCCATAGTAGTGTCATTGTTCTCTATTGTCCAGCGGGGTCTCATTGTTCCCTACTATCCAGTGTGGTCTCCTTGTTATCTATTGTCCAGAGTGGTCCCATTGTTCCCGATTATCCATCATGGTCTCATTGGTATCGATTGTGCAGCATCGACTTATTGTTCCCTATTGTTCAGCATGTTCTCATTGTTACCTATTGGCAATCGTTTTATTGTTCTTTATTGTCCAGTGTAGTGTCATTGTTATCTATTGTCCATCGTGGTCTCATTGTTCCCTATTGTCCATCGTGGTCTCATTGTTATCTATTGTCCTGCTTGGTATCATTGCTCTCTATTGTCCAGCTTGGTATCTTTGTTCTCCATTGTCCAGCATTGTCTCATTGTTATCCATTGTCCAGCATTGTCTCATTGTTACCGATTGTCCAGCATGGACTCATTGTTCATTACTGTCAATTGTGGTCTCATTGTTATCTATTGTCCTGCATGGTGTAATTGTTCTGTACTGTCCAGCATGGTGTCATTGTTCCCTATTGTCAATCGTGGTCTCATTGTTACCTCTAGGCAAGAGTTGTTTCATTCTTCCCTATTGTCAGGCGTGGTCTCAGTTTTATCTATTGGCAAGCGTGGTGTCATTGTTCTCTATTGTCCAGCATGGTGTCATCGTTCTCTATTGTCCAGCATGGTCTCGTTGTTATCTATTGTCCTGCTTGGTGTCATTGTTCTCCATTGTCCAGCATGGTCTCATTGTTATGCATAGTCCAGCATTGTCTCATTGTTACCGAATGTCCAGAATGGACTCATTGTTCCCTATATTCCAGCGTGGTCTCAGTGTTCCCTATTGTCCAGCATGGTCTCATTGTTATCTATTAGCAAGCGTTTCATTGTTATCGATTGTCCAGCGTGAACTCATTGTTCCCTATTGGCCAACGTGGTCTCATTTGAATCAATTGTTCAGCACTGTCTCATTGTTCCCTATTGTCCAGCGGGGGCTCATTGTTCCCTATTGTCCAGCGTGGTCTCATTGTTATCGATTGTCCAGCATGGTCTCATTGTTCCCTATTGTCCAGCGAGGTCCCAGTGTTACCTATTGTCCAGCATGGCCTCACTGTTACCTATTGGCAATAGTTCCATTGTTTTCTATTGACCATCGTGGTGTCATTATTGTCTATTGTCCTGCGTGGTGTCATTGTTCTCTATTGTCCAGCATAGTGTCTTTGTTCTCAATTGTAAAGCATGGTCTCACTGTTATCTATTGTCCAGTGTGGTCTCATTGTTCCCTATTGTCCAGGATGGTGTCATTGTTATCTATTGTCCAGTGTGGTCTCATTGTTTCCTATTGTCCAGCATAGTGTCATTGTTATCTATTGTCCAGCGTGGTCTCATTGTTCCCTATTGTACATTGTGGTGTAATTCTTATCTATTATCCTGCGTGGTGTCTTTGTTCTCCATTGTCCAGCATGGTCTCATTGTTATCCATTGTCCAGCATTGTCTCATTGTTCCTGATTGTCCAGCATAGACTCGTTTCCTATTGTCCAGTGTGTCTCATTGTTCCCTATTGTCCAGAATGGTCTCACTGTTTCCTATTGGCAATCGTTTCATTATTCTCTATTGTCCAGCATGGTGTCATTGTAATCTATTGTTATTCGTTTCATTATTCTCTATTGTCCAGTGTTGTCTCATTGTTATCGATTGTCCAGCGTGGTCTCATTGTTCCCTGTTGTTCATCGTGGTCTCATTGTTCTCTATACTCCTGCGTGGTCTCATTGTTCAATATTGTACAATATGGTCTCCTTGTTACCTATTGGCAATAGTTTCATGGTTGTCTATTGTCCTGCATGGTGTCATTATTATCTATTATCTAGCATGGTCTCATTATTCCCTATTGGCAAGCATGGTCTCATTGTTATCTATTGGCAAGCGTTTCATTCTTCTCTATTGTCCATAGTAGTGTCATTGTTCTCTATTGTCCAGCGGGGTCTCATTGTTCCCTACTATCCAGTGTGGTCTCATTGTTATCTATTGTCCAGAGTGGTCCCATTGTTCCCGATTGTCCAGCATGGTCTCATTGGTATTGATTGTGCAGCATGGACTCATTGTTCCCTATTGTCCAGCATGGTCTCATTGTTACCTATTGGCAATTGTTCCATTGTTCTTTATTGTCCAGTGTAGTTTCATTGTTATCTATTGTCCATCGTGGTCGCATTGTTCCCTATTGTCCATCGTGGTCTCATTGTTATCTATTGTCCTGCTTGGTGTCATTGTTCTCTATTGTCCAGCTTGGTGTCTTTGTTCTCCATTGTCCAGCATTGTCTCATTGTTATCCATTGTTCAGCATTGTCTCATTGTTACCGATTGTCCAGCGTGGACTCATTGTTCCCTACTGTCAAACGTGGTCTCATTGTTATCTATTGTCCTGTGTGGTGTAATTGTTTTGTACTGTCCAGCATGGTGTCATTGTTCCCTATTGTCAAGCGTGGTCTCATTGTTCCCTATTGTCAAGCGTGGTCTCATTGTTACTTCTAGGCAAGAGTTGTTTCATTCTTCCCTATTGTCAGGCGTGGTCTCATTTTTATCTATTGGCAAGCGTGGTGTCATTGTTCTCTATTGTCCAGCATGGTGTCATCGTTCTTTATTGTCCAGCATTGTCTCGTTGTTATCTATTGTCCTGCTTGGTGTCATTGTTCTCCATTGTCCAGCGTGGTGTCTTCGTTCTCCATTGTCCAGCATAGAATCATTGTTATCTATTGGCAATCGTTTCATTGTTCTCTACTGTCCAGCGTGGTCTCATTCTTTCCAATTGTCCAGCATGGTGTCATTTTAATCGATTGTCCAGCGTGATCTCATTGTTCCCTATTGTCCATCGTGGTGTCATTCTTATCTATTGTCCTGCGTGGTGTCATTGTTCCCTATTGTCCAGCTTGGTGTCTTTGTTCTCCATTGTCCAGCATGGTCTCATTGTTATCCATTGTCCAGCATTGTCTATTTGTTACCGATTGTCCAGAATGGACTCATTGTTCTCTATTGTCCAGCGTGGTCTCAGTGTTCCCTATTGAACAGCCTGGTCTCACTATTGCCTATTGGCAATCGTTTCATTGTTCTCTATTTTCCACCATGGTGTCATTGTTATCTATTGTCCAGCGTGATCTCATTGTTCCCTATTGTCCATCATGGTCTCATTTTTATCTATTGTCTTGCGTGGTTTAATTGTTCTCTACTGTCCAGCATGGTCTTATTGTTCGCTATTGTCCAGAATGGTCTCACTGTTACCTATTGGCAATTGTTTCATTGTTTATTGTCCAGTGTTGTCTCATTGTTATCGATTGTCCAGCATGGTCTCATTGTTCCCTATTGTTCATCGTGGTCTCATTTTTCTCTATTCTCCTGCGTGGTCTCATTGTTCCCTATTGTACAATATGGTCTCCTTGTTACCTATTGGCAATAGTTTCATGGTTCTCTATTGTCCTGCATGGTGTCATTATTATCTATTGTCTAGCATGGTCTCATTGTTCCCTATTGGCAACACTGGACAGTAGAGAACAATTACACCACGAAAGACAATAGATAACAATGAGACCATGATGGACAAAAGGGAAGTATGAGATTATTGTCAGGCGTGGTCTCATTTTTATCTATTGGCAAGCATGGTCTCATTGTTATCTATTAGCAATCGTTTCATTGTTCTCTCCTATCCAGCGTGGTCTCATTGTTTCCTATTGTCCAGGGTTGTGTCATTGTTATCCATTGCCCAGCATTGTCTCATTGTTACCAATTGTCCAGAATGGACTCATTGTTCCCTATTCTTCAGCGTGGTCTCAGTGTTCCCTTTTGAACAGCATGGTCTCACTATTGCCTATTGGCAGTAGTTTCATGGTTCTCTATTGTCCTGCGTGGTTTCATTGTTATATATTGTCTAGCATGTTCTCATTGTTCCCTTTTGTCCAACGTGGTCTCATTGTTATCTATTGTCCTACATGCTGTTCTTGTTCTCTATTGTACAGCCTGGTGTCTTTGTTATCCATTGTCCAGCATGGTCTCATTGTTATCTGTTATCATGTACAGCTTGGTCTCATTGTTCCCTATTGTCAAGCGTAGGGTCATTGTTATCTATTGTCCAGTGTGGCCTTATTGTTCCCGATTGTCAAGCATGGTCTCATTGTTCTCTATTGGCAAGCGTTTCTTTGTTCTCTATTGTCCATAGTGGTGTCATTGTTCTCTATTGTCCAGCGGGGTCTCATTGTTATCTATCGTCCAGCATTGTCTCATTGTTACCAATTGTCCAGCATGGTCTCATTGTTATCAATTGTGCAGCGTGGTCTCATTGTTCCCTATTGTCCAGCGTAGTGTCATTGTTATCTATTGTCCAGTGTGGCCTTATTGTTCCCGATTGTCAAGCATGGTCTCATTGTTATCTATTGGCAAGCGTTTCATTGTTCTCTATTGTCCATAGTGGTGTCATTGTTCTCTATTGTCCAGTGTGGTCTCATTGATATCGATTGTCCAGCGTGGTCTCATTGTTCCCTATTGTTCATTGTGGTTTCATTGTTATCTATTCTCCTGCGTGGTCTCATTATTCCCGATTGTCCAGCGTGGACTCGTTGTTCCCTATTGTCCAGTGTGGTCTCATTGTTCCCTATTGTCCAGCATGGTCTAACTGTTACGTATTGGCAATCGTTTCATTTTTCTCTATTGTCCTGCGTGGTGTCCTTATTATCTATTGTCCAGCTTGGTCTCATTGCTCCCTATTGTTCATCGTGGTCTCATTGTTCTCTATTCTCCTGTGTGATCGCATTGTTCTCTATTATCCAGCGTGGTCTCATTGTTCCCTATTGTACAATATGGTCTCCTTCTTAAGTATTGGCAATAGTTTCATGGTTCTCTATTGTCCTGCATGGTGTCATTATTATATATCGTCTAGCATCGTCTCATTGTTCCCTATTGGCAATCGTTTCATTGTTCTCTCCTATCCAGCGTGGTCTCATTGTTCCCTATTCTCCAGTGTGGTCTCATTGTTTCCTATTGTCCAGGGTTGTGTCATTGTTATCTATTGTCCAGCGTGGTCTCATTGTTCCCTAGTGTCCAGCGTGGTCTCATTGTTCTCTATTGTCCTGCGTGGTGTCATTGTTCTCTGTTGTCCAGCTTGGTGTCTTTGTTCACCATTGTCCAGCATGGTCTCATTGTTAAACATTGTCCAGCACTGTCTCATTGTTACCCATTGTCCAGAATGAACTCATTGTTCCCTATTGTCCAGCGTGGACTCATTGTTTCTTATTGTCCAGCATGGTCTCATTGTTCCCTATTGTCCAACATGGTCTCATTGTTACCTATTGGCAATCGTTCCATTGTTCTTTATTGTCCAGTGTAGTGTCATTGTTATATATTGTCCAGCGATGTCTCATTTTTCCCTATTGTACATCATGGTGTCTTTATTATCTATTTTGCAGCGTGGTCTCATTGTTCTCTATTGTACAGCTTGGTGTCTTTGTTCTCCATTGTCCAGCATGGTCTCATTGTTATCCATCGTCCAGCATTGTCTCATTGTTTCCGATTGTCCAGAATGGACTCATTTTTCCCTATTGTCCAGCGTGGTCTCAGTGTTCCCTATTGTCCACCATGGTCTCACTGTTACCTATTGGCAATCGTTCCATTGTTCTCTATTGTCCAGCTTGGTCTTATTGTTCCCTATTGTCCAGCGTAGTGTCATTGATATCTATTGTCCAGTGTGGCCCTATTGTTCCCCATTGTCAAGCATGGTCTCATTGTTCTCTATTGGCAAGCGTTTCTTTGTTCTCTATTGTCCATAGTGGTGTTATTGTTCTCTATTGTTCAGCATGGTCTCATTTGTTATCTATCGTCCAGCATTGTCTCATTGTTACCAAATGTCAAGCATGGTCTCATTGTTATCAATTGTGCAGCGTGGTCTCATTGTTCCCTATTGTCCAGCATAGTGTCATTGTTATCTATTGTCCAGTGTGGCCTTATTGTTCCTGATTGTCAAGCATGGTCTCATTGTTATCTATTGGCAAGCATTTCATTGTTCTCTATTGTCCATAGTGGTGTCATTGTTCTCTATTATCCAGTGTGGTCTCATTGTTACCTACTGTCAAGAGTAGTCCCATTGTTCCCGATTGTCCAGCATGGTCTCATTGTTATCGATTGTGCAGCGTGGACTCATTGTTTCCTGTTGTCCAGCATGGTCTCATTGTTACCTATTGGCAATCATTCCATTGTTATCCATTGTCCAGCATTGTCTCATTGTTGCCGATTGTCCAGCGTGGTCTCATTGTTATCTATCGTCCAGCATTGTCTCATTGTTACCAATTGTCCAGCATGGTCTCATTGTTATAAATTGTGCAGCATGGTCTCATTGTTCCCTATTGTCCAGCATAGTGTCATTGTTATCTATTGTCCAGTGTGGCCTTATTGTTCCCGATTGTCAAGCATGGTCTCATTGTTATCTATTGGCAAGCATTTCATTGTTCTCTATTGTCCATAGTGGTGTCATTGTTCTCTATTGTCCAGTGTGGTCTCATTGTTATCTATTGTCAAGAGTATTCCCATTGTTCCCGATTGTCCAGCATGGTCTCATTGTTATCAATTGTGCAGAGTGGACTCATTGTTTCCTGTTGTCCAGCATGGTCTCATTGTTACCTATTGGCAATCGTTCCATTGTTATCCATTGTCCAGCATTGTCTCATTGTTGCCGATTGTCCAGCGTGGTCTCATTGTTCCCTATTGTCCATTGTGGTCTCATTTTTATCTATTGTCCTGCGTGGTGTCATTGTTATCCATTTCCAGCATTGTCTCATTGTTACCAATTTTCCAGCGTGGACTCATTCTTCCCTATTGTCCAGCATGGTCTCAGTGTTCCCTATTGTCCAGCGTGGTCTCAGTGTTCCCTATTGTCCACCATGGTCTCACTGTTACCTATTGGCAATCGTTCCATTGTTCTCTATTGTCCAGCTTGGTCTTATTGTTCCCTATTGTCCAGCGTAGTGTCATTGATATCTATTGTCCAGTGTGGCCCTATTGTTCCCGATTGTCAAGCATGGTCTCATTGTTCTCTATTGGCAAGCGTTTCATTGTTCTCTATTGTCCATAGTGGTGTTATTGTTCTCTATTGTCCAGCGTGGTCTCATTTGTTATCTATCGTCCAGCATTGTCTCATTGTTACCAATTGTCCAGCATGGTCTCATTGTTATCAATTGTGCAGCGTGGTCTCATTGTTCCCTATTGTCCAGCATAGTGTCATTGTTATCTATTGTCCAGTGTGGTCTCATTGTTATCTACTGTCAAGAGTAGTCCCATTGTTCCTGATTGTCCAGCATGGTCTCATTGTTATCAATTGTGCAGCGTGGACTCATTGTTTCCTGTTGTCCAGCATGGTCTCATTGTTACCTATTGGCAATCGTTCCATTGTTATCCATTGTCCAGCATTGTCTCATTGTTGCCGATTGTCCAGCGTGGTCTCATTGTTCCCTATTGTCCATTGTGGTCTCATTTTTATCTATTGTCCTGCGTGGTGTCATTGTTATCCATTTCCAGCATTGTCTCATTGTTACCAATTTTCCAGCGTGGACTCATTCTTCCCTATTGTCCAGCATGGTCTCAGTGTTCCCTATTGTCCAGCATGGTCTCACGGTTACCTATTGCCAATTGTTTCATTGTTCTCTATTGTCCAGCATGGTGTCATTTTTATCTCTTGTCCACCGTAGTCTCATTGTTATCTATTGTCCTGCGTGGTCTCATTTTTATCGATTGTCCAGCGTGTTCTCATTGTTCCCTATTGTCCATCGTGGTCTCATTGTTTCCTATTATCCACCATGGTCTTATTGTTACCTTTTGGCAATCATTTCATGGTTCTCTATTGGCCAGCATGGTGTCATTATTTTCTATTGTCCAGCATGGTCACATTGTTTCCTATTGTCCATTGTGTTCTCATTGTTATCTATTGTCCTGTATGGTGTCATTGTTCTCTATTGTCCAGTGTGGTTACTTTGTTCTTGTCAGGAGCAGGCCATGAGGATGGTATGTGGTAGTGTTGTTGTGCTGCTTCCAGGTGCTGTTGTGCTATTCTGTCCAATGCCAGTCTAAGCCCCATGTTTAGTCTTCATAGATTCCCATACTGTGGGAATCGCCGAGTGCTCCTTCCTGCCTGTTGGGGGGGTTGCCTGGGTAACTCGTTATCTCCTTTTGCTCTCCCATATATGCTATGTGCCTTGCCTTTGACCCTTACTAGTTTCCTTTTGAATATGGCTTCTGAAACCTGTCGATTCTAACCAATAAAACTGCTTTCGTGGATTTGCCATCTGCTGAAATCTGTTTATGGGTTTGCCGCAGGGCTAGAGCTTACATTAGGACACTAGTCAGGGTCAAAGGTTCAAATGGATGGCAGTTATTTTAGGGGGGGCAGTCGACCATTGCACTGACGGAGTAGCGATGGGAATTGGCCACCATTGTCAACAAATCAACTTTACTATTGTGCCCAATGTTCGATATGCTGTGATGTTAGGAGCAAGTGGTGTTAGGACCAGGTGCCGCCCGGATATCAGGACTTTGCAGACATGTTTAATGTGCATGAGTGTGATGTGTTACCCCCACCACCACCACCGGACGGACTGTGCTATTGAAGTGGTGGGGAATGGAAAACTGCCAAAGAGTAAGATCTACCCAATGAGTCCTACGGAACGGACGGTGCTCCGCGAATTCTTAGACAAGAACTTGGCTCGCGGTTTCATCCGACCATCCACCGCGCCCTATTCAGCACCGGCTTTCTTTGTGCATAAGAAAACAGGAGATATCTATTGTCCAGTGTGGTGTCATTGTTCCCTATTGTCCATCGTGGTTTCATTGTTATCTATTGGCAAGCTTTTTTCATTGTTCTCTTTTGTCCAGTGTGGTCACATTGTTCTCTATAGCTTGGTCTCATTGCTATCTATTGTCCAGCGTTGTCTCATTGTTATCGATTGTCCAGCGTGGTCTCATTGTTCCCTATTGTCCATCATGGTCTCATTGTCCCCTATTGTCCAGTGTTATTTCATTGTTCCAGTCCTTAATTAATGGTCTATTTACAAGCTTCCAAGACTCTATTGTTCTTATTCATATTTTCTCTAGGAATTCCTAATAAACAAAAAGCTGGATCCATATTTACTTTACTATTAATCAAATTGTTTGTCTCCTGCACTACTTGTCTCCAGAATTTTTTAATTTTATTACAAACCCACTAAGCATGCATAAAAGTTCCTTTGTCCGTTCTGCATTTCCAACATGAATCAGAATTTCCCATCTTAAATTTACTTACCATCTCTGGTGTAATATACCATCTATAAAACATCTTATACATGTTCTCTCTTATTTCATTAATAATTGTAAATTTAAATTCTGTTTTCCATAACCTTTCCCAAACCTCAAGATTAATATTATATCCCAAATCTCTCATCCATTTTATCATAACTGGTTTAATCCTCTCTTGCTCTAAATTGGTTTCTGAGTTTATACATCCTTGTTATTTGACCTTTATTACCCAGATTTAATATTACTTCCAGTTTGGATTTATTTCTATTAAACCCTAATAATTTATCTTTATTAAATATATCCTTTAACTTATAATACATAAACCAATCTCCAATCTTAAATTCTTCTCTTGGTTTAAGAATCCAAGTATCCCCATATTCCTCAATAATATCCCAATAATTACCTATATCTAAATTAAGCTGCATATCCCTTTTCATATATGCTTCTGTGGGATTAATCCATCCTGGTGTTTTCCCAGTATCTTTTATATTTTTTTCAAATTTGTAATAAACTATTCCTTATAACATGGAGGTTAAAGTCTTTATTTATTTTTTCTTTATCATACCACAGGTATGCATGCCAGCCGAATCTTATATTAAATCCTTCCAATTCCAATAGTCTAGGATTCTCCAATAATATCCAATTCCTTAACCAACCAAAACAGGCTGCTTCACAATATGTTCTTAAATCTGGAAGAGCCAGTCCTCCAGTTTCTTTTAATTCAATTAAATTATTGTAAACTATCCTATGTCTTTCTTTTCCCCATAAAAAATTCAAAATATCCTTCTTCCAAACTTTAAAAATCTTTACTCCTTTTATAATCGGCAAGTTCTGAAACAAAAAAATCATCTTAGGTAATACCATCATTTTAATGACTGAGATCCGTCCCCATAAAGACAATGGTATTTTCTCCCAGTGTTTAAAATCTTTGACAATTTGGTGCCAAATTTTAAAATAATTGTTCTGGAACAAGTTAAGATTATTTGAGGTTAACCATATTCCTAAATATCTAACTTTAGACTCAACAATAAAACCTGTTTTTTTAATTAGATCTGCTTGTTGTGATAGTCATATGCTTTACCAAAATCTTGGTTTTCCTTCTATTTATTTTAAATCCAGCAAGCTTTCCATAGACCTCTACAATATTATTCCATTTTTCCATTTGACAATTAGGATTAGACAATACACATACTAAATCATCTGCGTATGCTTTTACCTTATAATGATTCCTCCCAATTTTTATACCTACAATATTACCATTGGCAATCGTGTTTCATTGTTCCCTATTGTCCAGAGTGGTCTCATTGTTATCTATTGGCAAGCATGATCTCATTGTTCCCTACTGTGAAGCATTGTTCCCTTTCGTCCAGTGTGCTCTCATTGTTCTCTATTGTCAAGCATGGTCTCATTGTTATCTGTTGGCAAGCATTGTTTCATTGTTCCCTATTGTCCAGCTTGGTCTCATTGTTATCTATTGGCAAGGGTTGTTTCATTGTTCCTTGTTATCAAGCGTGGTCTCATTGTGATCTATTGGCAAGAGTTGTTTCAATATTCCTTGTTATCAAGCTCATTGTTATCTTCTCATTGTTATCTATTGGCAAGTGTGGTCTCATTGTTCCCTATTGTCCAGCGTGGTCTCATTGTTATCTATTGTCCAGCGTGGTCTCATTGTTATCTATTGTCCAGCGTGGTCTCATTGTTATCTATTGGCAAGCGTTGTTTCATTGTTCCCTATTGTCCAGCGTGGTCTCCTTGTTATCTATTGGCAAGCATGGTTTCATTGTTTTCTATTGTCAAGCGTGGTCTCATTGTTAACTATGGCCAAGTGTTGTTTCATTGTTTCCTATTGTCCAGCATGGTCTCATTGTTATCTATTGGCAAGCATGGTTTCATTGTTCCATATTGGCAAGCATTGTTTCATTGTTCTCTATTGTCAAGCGTAGTCTCATTGTTATCTATTGGCAAGCATAGTCTCATTGTTCCCTATTTTCAAGCGTGGTCTCATTGTTAACTATTGTACAGCATGGTCTCATTGTTATCTATTGGCAAGCGTGGTTTCATTGTTCCCTATTGTCAAGCGTGGTCAATAGGGAACAATGAGACCACGCTTACCAATAGATAACACACAGTGGGTAGCCGTGTTAGTCTGTTTGCAGTAGTCAAAAAGGGCAAGAGTCCAGTAGCACCTTAAAGACGAACAAAAATATTTTCTGGTAGGGTATCAGCTTTCGTGAGCCACAGCTCACTTCTTCAGATACAGCTAGAATGTGAATGCAAAAGGAAAGTCCAAAGCTGTTCGACGCATAAAATAGGAACATGGAATGTGAGAAGCATGAATCAGGGTAAGCTTGAAATTGTTAAACAAGAAATGGAACGTATGGACATTTCAGTCCTGGGAATAAGTGAATTAAAGTGGACTGGATTGGGACATTTTCAATCAGAAAATTACAAAGTGTTTTATTCAGGGAATGACAAAAAGAGAAGAAACGGAGTTGCTTTAATAGTGAGGCAAGATGTAGCAAAGGCAGTCAGGAGCTATAATGCAAAGTCTGACCGAATAATATCAATCAGACTTCAGGGAAAGCCTATCAACATAAGCATCCTTCAAGTTTATGCCCCAACTACAGATGCTGATGAGGAAGAAATTGAAAGTTTTTATGCCAGTGTTCAGGAAGAAATTGATCACACTCCTAAACAAGATATGCTGATAATCATAGGTGATTGGAACGCAAAAGCAGAATCAAATGTTGTTGGCAGATTTGGGCTAGGAGCACGGAATGAAGCAGGAGAACGCCTCGTAGAATTCTGTGAAGACAACTATCTGTTCATTGCAAACACATGTTTCAGGCAACCAAATAGACAATTGTATACATGGACATCACCAGACGGCCAGTATAGAAATCAAATAGATTATATAATTGGAAGCAGAAGATGGAGAAGCTCTATTCTCTCGGCCAAAACAAGACCAGGAGCCGACTGCAGTACAGATCATGAATTGCTAATATCGAAAATAAAGATAAAGCTTAAGAAAAACACCAAAACATTCATAGCACCAAAATACAATCTAAGCAATATTCCGGAAGAGTTTAAAGACCATGTAAGGAACAGATTTGCATTACTAAGTTCAAGTGAATGTAAACCTGAAGAACTATGGGTGGAAACTAGAGATATTATCAAGGAAGAATGTGCAAAGACTATTCCTGTAGCCAAAAGAAAAGAAAAACCTCGATGGATGTCTGACGAAACTCTTAAAATTGCCAGAGATAGAGGAGAAGCAAAAGTAGAAGGTGACAGAAATAGAATCAAAAGTCTAAGTGCAACGTTCCAGCGACTAGCACGTAGAGACAAAGAGACCTATTATAATAACCAGTGTAAAGAAACAGAAGAGAACAACAAAAAAGGAAGAACAAGAGATCTGTTCCACAAGATCCAAGAAATCAAAGGGAAATTTAAAGCACGGTTAGGCATGCTGAAAGATCAGCATGGAAATACATTAACTGAACAGGACAAAATAAAGAAAAGGTGGGAACAATACACTGAAGAACTATACAGAAGAGATGAAAGGATAAAAGATTCTTTCCTTGAAGAATCTTTTGAAGAAGAACCTACAGTTTTAGAAAGTGAAGTGAAAGCTGCATTGAGAGCAATCGGGAGAAACAAATCACCAGGAGCAGATGGGATATCAATAGAGCTATTCCAAGCCACAGAAACGGAGTCCATCAAAATCTTGACAAGAATATGCCAACAGATATGGAAAACAAAACAATGGCCCACAGACTGGAAACAATCCATTTACATTCCAATTCCCAAGAAAGGAGACATCAAAGATTGCAACAACTATCGGACCATTGCATTAATTTCTCATGCAAGTAAAGTGATGCTCAAAATCTTACAACAAAGGCTGTTACCATATATGGAACGAGAAATGCCTGATGTTCAAGCTGGTTTCAGAAAAGGAAGAGGCACTAGAGATCATATTGCAAATATACGCTGGTTACTGGAGCGTACGAGAGAATTTCAGAAGAAAATCAGCTTGTGTTTCATAGATTACAGCAAAGCTTTTGACTGTGTGGATCATGAAAAGCTATGGCTGGTTTTAAAGGAAATGGGTGTGCCACTACATCTGATCGTTTTGATGCGCAACCTGTACTCTGAACAAGAGGCCTCAGTTAGAACAGAATATGGAGAAACGGAATGGTTTCCAATTGGCAAAGGTGTCAGACAAGGATATATTTTATCTCCCTATCTCTTCAATCTATATGCAGAACATATAATTAGGAAAGCTGGATTAGATTTAGATGAAGGTGGAGTGAAAATTGGAGGGAGGAACATTAATAATTTGAGATATGCTGATGACACTACATTATTGGCAGAAAATAGTGAAGATTTGAAACAACTATTGCTGAAAGTTAAAAGAGAAAGTGCCAAAGCAGGACTACAGCTGAACATCAAGAAAACAAAAGTAATGACTACAGGAGAATTACACAACTTTAAGGTTGACAATGAGGAAATTGAAATTGTTCAAGACTTTCTATTCCTTGGCTCCACCATCAACCAAAAGGGAGACTGCAGCCAAGAAATTAGAAGGAGATTGAGACTGGGAAGGGCAATCATGAAGGAGCTAGAAAAGATTTTGAAGTGTAAGGATGTGACTCTGGCCACCAAGACTAGATTAATTCATGCCATCATATTCCCTATTACTATGTATGGGTGTGAAAGCTGGACAGTGAAGAAAGCTGATAGGAAGAAAATAGATTCCTTTGAAATGTGGTGTTGGAGGAGAGTGTTACGGATTCCGTGGACTGCCAAAAAAACAAATCAGTGGGTTATAGATCAAATCAAGCCTGAACTGACCCTAGAAGCTAAAATGACTAAACTGAGGCTGTCGTATTTTGGTCACGTCATGAGACGACAAGAGTCACTGGAAAAGACCGTCATGATAGGAAAAGTTGAGGGCAGCAGGAAAAGAGGAAGACCCAACAAGAGATGGATTGACTCAATAAAGGAAGCCACAGCTTTCAATTTGCAAGATCTGAGCAAGGCTGTCAAAGATAGGACATTTTGGAGGACTTTCATTCATAGGGTCGCCATGAGTCGGAAGCGACTTGACGGCACTTAACACACACAGAATGTGAATCCATCGGTCTTTAAGCAGAGGAACAGTATGTAAATGTGAATAGCAGGCTTGATGGGATTAGGTGTGATATGCAGAAGAGTCTGTGATGTCCAGGGGAGAGATGGGTGTGGAGAAATCAGCATTGGTAATGGGCCATGAATGCAAGGTCTTTATTCAGCCCAGGTAAATGCATTGACTTTAGTTTGAATATCAACTGTAATTCAGCAGTTTCTCTTTCCAATCTCCCTTTAAAATTCCTTTGTAAGAGAACTGCTACTCTTAAATCTGCAACAGAATGTCCTGGAAGGTTGAAATGTTCACCCACTGGTTTTTGAATATTGTGGTTTCTGATGTCAGACTTATGTCCATTTAATTTTTGTCTAAGAGACTGACCTGTTTGTCCAATGTAGATTGTGGAAGGGCATTGCTGGCATGTGATGGCATAAATCACATTAGAAGATGAGCAGGAATATGAACCTGAGATAGTATGGCTGACATTGGTGGGTCCAGAGATGGTGTTCCTAGAATCTATATGAGGGCAAAGTTGGCACCTTGGTTTGTTGCAGGCCTTGGTGCCAGAGTCCATGTTCTTGTTAAGTAGTTTATCATCATAGGTGAGAAGTTGTTTTAGGTTAGCCGGCTGTCTGTAAGCAAGAAAGGGACAACCCCCCAGTGCTTCAGCAAGGGAAGTGTCACAATCCAGCATTGGTTGTAGGTCCTTAATAATACGTTGGACTGGTTTTAGTTGGGAGCTATAAGTGACAACCAGAGGTGTTCTGTTGTCATTCTCTCTGGGCTTAACTTACTACATAAAGCAAGGACGATCGCATTCATATCACAGTAGCTTTTTACAGGGAAAGTGTTTACAATCACGCCCCATTCTCAGCAATTATTCAACCATGTGAACGGATCAGACATCTAATAATCTTGAGTATGCCTACTAATCTGCTACTGCGTGGTAGTCTGCTACTGCAAAAATAAACAGCACTCTTGTGGCACCTTAAAGACTAAAGTAATTTGAATTCCAGAATAAAGTTTCTGTGGCCTACAGCCCTCTTCTTCATGGGGTCCTGAGTGGGGGTCCACTCACTGCAACTGAAGAAAACTTTAGGCCACCAAAGCTCCTGCTGAAATAAAATGTTGCTCTTCAAGGTGCCACAGGATTTCTGTTTACAGTCTCCCATACACATTTCGGGAAGGGGGTATTCTGAGACAAAGAACAGCCAGTCACATTATGCTTGACACTGTGCTGTGAAGCTCTGTAATAATGAGGAGCACTTTGGGTGGGGGGAAATAAGGGACATCTGTCAACTCAACCGCAGATTATGCTCCTTAAAATGTGTTGCACGGGGGTGGGGGGTGGTGTAGGAGGGCCAGCCATTGAGGCCCGGCTGCATACAGCAGGCTCCTTTCCCCCTGCTGTCTCCACACACCCCTTTTTGCAAAGGGCCCAGCCCATCTCGCAGGAGGGAGTCTGCCTTTCCTTTCGCGCTGGGCTGTAGCAGAGGCTGCAAAAACTGCCTTATGTCCCTGTGGCTGGAGCTCTGGAGCAGGCGCTGTGTGCTCTCTCTCCTGCAGCTCTGCCTGGTGCTACAGCCATGCTCTACCGACTACTGCAGCTGGAAGGGCAGGTAAGCAGGCAGGGCATTGGTGTTTCATATCAAGGCCCAAAGAAAGGAAGGGGGAAACAGGGATCCCCTTATAGTTAAATATTGGGCTATCAGTGCACTTCGTAGCAATCATTCACCTGTTGGATTACCTTGTCCTGGGGGAAATTCATGTTGTGAATGATTGCTACAACTAAGGATTGCACAATATCCAAGGAACTGTGGGTACAGCCCTAAAGATAGGGTCAAAGAGGAATTTTCACCTCTGTTGCTACTTAAGTTGGCTCTGCTTACACAAATGGTGTTGGGTTGTCTGTCTTTTGGCCTCCAAATTAGAATTCAAATGGTCAGCTCTATGCATTCTCATTGACAAAGTGACAGAATTATTTATAATTCAACACAGATTTTAGAAACGGAATTGTACTAATCTGAATTTGTGTATGTTTTAAAATTAGGTTTCTGAGAATGGGTAAATTTAAGGAGAAACTCTTGCCAACTTTAAAAACTAATCCTAAAAACACTTTCTTGGGAGTAAGTCCCATTTAATAAACCTGAATAACATTGAATAGATCTAATTTCTCTTGTAAATCTCATGAAATTTCAGTATGAGTGATTTTAATTCTCCCGCTGAAATCAATTAAAAGGGCATAATTTTGTTAGGATCACGTCCTAAATTTGTTCAGTAATTAAAGTAATTGTGCAGTAATTAAAGTAAAATAATTAAAGTAATTAAAGATAGGACATTTTAGAGGACATTGATTCATAGGATCGCCATGAGTCGGAAGCGACTTTACGGCACTTACACACACACATATTCTTAAAATACTAATTATGATTAGTTCTTAGTTTAACTGAACTGAGTACTTAGAAGTACTAAAATATATTTAAACTAGATGATGAGTACATGAATTGATTAAATAAAAGTGGACATGTTCAGGTCTTTAACATGTACATGCCAAGGAACTAGCAAATAAAATGTATTGTCATATTTGATGTTGGCTTTAAATATTAGATATTCGAAAACCATGCTTGACAGCCAATGGTGTTTTTCACTTTTTTAATCAGTAATTGAAAATCATTATATCATAACACAATAACAGTCTCCAGATTGTATGAATTCCCAGTTTCCTTTTTTTAAAAAAAGAGAACTCTCTAGCCCCTTTAGTTGTAGAAATATACATTTCCCCTTATAACGTTGCAATGAAAGGGGCTAGAGATTTTTTTAAAAACTGAGAGCTGGGAAATGAGAGAACCCAATAAACATATTGCTATAAAAATATAACAATATTAGATTGCTTATTTTAAAAAACAAAATGCCTGCTGGTGACAGCGGGAAGAAATGGTCGCCATGAGGGCAGGGGCAGGGGAAATGGCTGCCATGTAGGCAGGACTGAGAAAATCTGAATTTTCCTACCCACAAGGCAGCCATCTGTGGCTTTGCTGTAATCTTTCCCAAAACTTTGAAAAAAAGCAGGAGAAAAAAACCAGGGAGATTGGTAAAGATTAGAAAACAACTTGGGAAACCCCAAGAGAAGAAGAAGAGTAGGTTTTTACCCCATTTTTCACTACCTTAAGGAGTCTCAAAGCGGCTTACAATCAGATTCCCTTCCTTTCCCCACCACAGGCACCTTGTGTGGTAGGTGGGGCTGAGAGAGTTCTGAGAGAACTCTGACTGGCCCAAGGTCACCCGGCAGGCTTCATGCGGAGGAGTGGGGAATCGAACCCAGTTCTCAAGATTAGATCTGCCGCTCTTAACCACACCACCATGAATGCACCACAATGTTGTGGGGAAACAGGAAAAAACCCACTTCCTAACACCATCAAACCTGGGACAAATAACCCATGTGGAAATAGCCAATATGGTGTAGTCCAAGGGTCCCTAATCTTGTTGAGCCTGCGGGCACTTTTGGAATTTTGAGAATGTTGAGTGGGTGCCACCACCGAATGGCTGCCACAGGGGGTCCAATCACCATATATCAGGAAGTTCCAAGCCAAGCATCCTCCTGTGATGAAAAACAGCTGTTTCTGTATGGAGGTTCCCTGCAGACAGAAAGGCCATGCCTTCTGAACTGTTCTGAAGCACCTACTGCTCCAGAGAGATGGAGGAAAGCCAGGATTATCTGTTTTGCTTTGAGGACGAGGAAATATGTTTTGGGAAAGAAGGAAGTGGGGCACATGAAAACACATCAGCAGGCACCATGGTGCCCACAGGCACCATGTTGGGGATTACTAGTGTAGTCGATGGAGTGGTAGACTAGGACTGGGAACACCTAGGACCCAAGCTCCCACTCCGCAATAAGCCCACTGGGCAACATTGGGCCAACATAACCCTACCTCACGGGGGTTTTGTGAGGATGAAATGAACCACTTATATGTTATCCTGAGCTTCTGGGAGGAAGGGTGGGATCAAATCTAACCAAAATTAAACAGAATTAATTGTAACATCAGCCAAATCTCTTCCTGTGTCTGCCGTCCCAAAGATATATGCATACCTAGATAAACATACCATCAGTCTTGGTTAGCTTTGATTCAGTCCCTTTACTGGGCAGCTGGTTGGCTCAGCTGGTTGTTCCTGGCCATCCATTTGGTGCCGCACACAGCACTCCCACCAAATGTCCTTACTTAAAATATTTATATAGCTGCCTTTCTCCCAAGCGTTTCAGGTCTCAAGGTGTCAAGTCTATTAATACGGCCGACTGACCAAACACGTGCCTGCCAACACATCAAAATTTCCAGACACAATAGTTTTGCACCGCAGAATCACAGACTGCCCGTACATACAAAGGTGTAAGGTCAATAAAAGCAACCCCTGGTTAAAATTATCATATCAAAATTGATAAAATTGTAAAATATGCTAACAGTCATTCTCTAATAAAGCTCTGCGTATTTTGATAGCAACAGCACAGAACTTGGCAGTTTGGAGCGTAAGCTGAGGGTCCTCTCCTAACAGGAGCTTCTTTGCTGGAAGCTCAACTGACCCATCAGGGAGGTCCCAAGGTGGTCTGATGTCCAAGACTGCATGTGTGGCCTTGGATGCTGGATCCAGTCAAGAGAGTCACAATCACACTTGGCATAGGTTTACACATCTGATTCCTAAGCCTGTTTACTCACACAGATTGTCCTAGACAGGCTGACAGATAATATAAGATATTGAACACATGAACACATGAAGCTGCCTTATACTGAATCAGACCCTTGGTCCATCAAAGTCAGTGTTGTCTACTCAGACCAGCAGCGGCTCTCCAGGGTCTCAAGCAGAGGCCTTTCACATCACCTACTTGCCTAGTCCCTTTAACTGGAGATGCCGGGGATTGAACCTGGGACCTTCTGCATGCCAAGCAGATGCTCTACCACTGAGCCACATCCCCTCCCTATGACATTCACCCTATGACATTTCCCCCTATGACATTCCCTCTGCAATCACTTAAAACTCCAGTCATTGACAGCGTATTAAAAATGGATCTCTGCTACAGCAAAGACCACAGTGCAGGGAACTATTTAGCACAGCAATACAGCTTTGGACTTTTGTTTTGTAAATAGCTTTGCCGCTGCCCCCACCCTGCCTTTCCCAAGACTGCATGACAAGTATTTTTCAGAGGGAAGTTTCAAAAACAGTTCGTGATAAGGTGTGGAGATGTGTGTGTGTTTGTGTTCACAGCTGCCGTATGAATTGTGTGGATTGGAGTGAATTAGGGTTGCTAGATCTATACTGTAAGGATATGGCCAGATTTCCCATGGATCCAGATAAGATCCAAAGTGCAAATGTCCAGTATTGTATGGATGCAGCCATTTTGTGAGTCACATCTACCTTGGCCCTAAGTGGGGGCCTATACCTCTTTAAAGTGGCACAGAAGGAAAATTCCCCACTGTTGTTTCTCCTATCACTGCAGTAGATAGGGGAACACACCCCCACCCCACATCTGAGTGAATTTATCTGTTTCTACAGTTCATAGAGCCCTGGACTTGGTTAACCTGATGAGAAGTCCTAAGACTGTCATCCCCTGTCTACCCCTTGCATTCTCTTCGTCACCCGCTCCATTGTTTTCCAGTGGCTTGAGTTGGGAACCCCACTCACGTGCAGTGGAGCAGGTTCACCTCCGCTGTACGGAGGGCTCCCTTGAATGGATGTACCCGGCCCGAGCCCTCCGCGTCATCTTGGAGCCCAACTTGTCAAGTGCCCGGCACACCGCTGTCTGCATCAAGCCCTCCAGCAGCTTTCAAGGAGCCAACATCTATGTGGAGTGCGATGGGCAGCTTCATTTGCTAGTAAGCGAGGCTGAGGAGCCCCGCCTGCGCCAGGTGTCCTGCTTCAGCACCCACACACTTCAACGGGTGGCCCTTTTCCTGCAGGCCAGTCCTCAGAGGGACATCAGCCGCAGGACAGCCAGTTTCCAGTATGAGTTGCTTAGCAACCAGAGCACAACAGGCCCGGACTTCCAGAAAATGGCCCTTGTGGAAGGTAAGGCTAAAAAATGGCTAGGTTTGTTTTATTTATTTTTTCCCATTTGTATCCTGACTTTCAGGCCCTCGGGTGGTCAATCAAAGCACTTTATAGTTAAAAGCCTAATTTTTTAAAGTTTTAAAACACACATTAAAACAATGAAATAAGAAAAAAAAAATTAAAATCATAAAAGCAATGATCAAAAACAGCCCCCCAACTTGGAAAGGCATTTGCCGTTTTTAAAGAAACTGTAAGTGAACCATCAAAGGAAATTAATTCCACCACCACTGAAAATGCCCTCTTCCTATCAGTTTTGCCAGCCTTGCTTCCCAGTGCCAGTCTGAGCAGCAGTTGTATTGCTTTTTACATGTGGGTTCTTGGGAGCATTATCGGCTGCATTTGTAAAGTACCATCAAGTCACAGCTGACATGTGATGACGACCCTTTATGGGGTTTTCAAGGCAAGAGACTTACAGAAGTGGTTTGCTATTGCAACCCTGGAATTCACTGGTGATCTCCCATCCAAATACTTACCAGGGCCGTCCCTGCTTAGCTTCTGAGATCTGATGAAATTGGGCTAGCCTGGGCCATCTAAGTCAGGGTGTTGGCTGTATTACATGGATCATTACCACCCACGTGAACTGTGGCCAACCTTTTAAAACAGTACTTGCAAGTTAACTCCAAAGTGTTAGTGCCACTCTAAAGCTCACTCTAACACTATTCAACCCTCTGTTCCCAGTGGTTACCGTTTGCTGAAATTTCTGTCTCATTTTCTGAATGAGGTGTTTGAGTGGCTTACAAAAAATATGAAACAATACAACTGACAGATAAAGCTAGCAAATACCTAATATGAAACATCTTTATTTAAAAACTCACTTGCTTCTGGTCTACTGAACTGGAGATCAAGAAGGAGAACAAGTCTTACTTTATGACCCCTTCATGAATGGCCATTTTGAGAAGAATGTGAAAGGATATTGTCGAAGGCTTTCACGGTCAGAGTTCATTGGTTCTTGTAGGTTATCCGGGCTGTGTGACCGTGGTCTTGGTATTTTCTTTCCTGACGTTTCGGCAGCAGCTGTGGCAGGCATCTTCAGAGGAGTAACACAGTGTTACTCCTCTGAAGATGCCTGCCACAGCTGCTGGCGAAACGTCAGGAAAGAAAATACCAAGACCACGGTCACACAGCCCGGATAACCTACAAGAACCAATGTGAAAGGGGTGGGGGGATCAACCTTTCAGCTCCTACCCCAAATGTGGACTGCCAGTATGTTCATTTTGTCGATAACTCTGTTGTCTTCCATTTTGGGTGTAGCCAGTTAAAGCAGCATCTCTCAGTGGGCAAGATTTGGCCCAGATGCCTCCAGTTGCTGACCCCCACCCTGTATCATAAGCTTGTCTGACAGTGTGCCACTGAGCCCCGCTGCATGTGCCGTGGGTGGCACTCATGTCACAGATTGGCCACCTTTGATCTAGACTGACCACATTCAGGGGTGGAAGAAAATCATGCCCATAGGGTTTGCTTCTCTTAAAGTTACAGTAGTCTTACTAAAATTATGTGGAGCTTTTTAAAAAAAACACCAATGTTTCCCCACCTAAGTCCGCAGTCCTTGAGAACAAAAGAAATTGCAGCAGGCACTGGAGATGATCATTTACCACATATATTCACCTGGTAAGAAATCAGTTGAAACATTTCTCCAAACCACTTGACAGGGTGCTGAGGAGGACTGGCATAACAGGGCTGCATCTGCACATCATTGAATATTGCACTATTGTTGCACTATAGCAATCATTTGCAACTAGATTTCCCCATGAGGAGATGTTGACCCATTGCAAATTATTACAATAGTGAAATATCTAATGATGAGTGGATACTAACCCAGGTGGCTATGTGGCACACTGTTAGCATTGTTAGCACCAGAGGCGGATCTACTGTGAAACTAATGAAGCTTTAGCTTCAGGGCCCCTAATCCTGGAGGAGCCCCCAGAAGCAACTTTTTTTTAATGAGTTAATTTCTCAACAAAATCGATGGAGTTTTTTAGTGATAGAATCATAAGCCAATGGGTGGAAGTACTTAATATTGACTTTAGAATATGCTCTAATACTCATTTCATATGGTCTGAAAATGTCCCTGTAATTGGTCAAATTTCAAAATTTTCTCGGGGGTTTGCAGCACTCGAACCCCCAGCTGTAAGGGCTCACTGAGCTCGCCAGAATCTATTCACAGCCTACATTTTGGAAGCGGGATCCTCAAATCCTTTGTTGGTGCGCGGCTTAATAGTTCTGTGGTTTTATTTCATCACTGTATAGCCCATTTTCAAGGACTCCACCCCACCATCCTGTTCTTCAGCATTTGGGCCTCAAGGTCCTTGCAAGGGCAGCAATGCCCTTTGGACCTTGTTGGATGTTGCCCTATTGTTGCTGGTTGCGAAGGGGCCCCCATAACAGTTTCAACTTCAGGCCCCCCAAAATGTAAGTCCGCCACTGGTCAGCACTGCCTTGGCAAATGCTGGGTGATTTTGAAGGTGGTACCTATGGAGGATGTGATGTCACTTCTGAGCAACACCCTAGAAATTTCCCCTAAATTCTATGGTAAACAACATAGAGACATTGGGAAATCCCTAGAGCATCACTGTGGAGACCATTTTTCCAGCAATTTTTTCTCCTGTTCCTCAGTTTCTCAAAGGCAAGGGATTGGAGCTGAGGACTGTATTTGTCCTCCACAGGTGGCCAAATGGCAAGCCTACACACTGAGGAAAATGAGTTTATAAATGGTTGTCTTTGTTCAGCTGAAGTAAATATTAGTGTACACTATGAAAGGATTCAAATATCCTGCAGATCATTTGTGAAGGTCCATGAACTAGGACTGCGTAGCACTTTGCAAATGAAAAACATGGCAGTAATCAGAAAGCAGGCTGTGCCACTAAGCTGTCCATCTTCATATATGGAACTAGGCTTGGTGTCCTTCACACACATACTCAAATGCCTGCTAGCAAAGACCCTTCAGTTTTCTATTGGCTGTTTCTATTTTCCAGCAATGTGCCGCCCTTGCGACAATATGGAACTTCTCATGGCTATTTGCAGCAGTGATTTTGGTAAGTAGATTTGCAGGATAAGTTATTTTGTGATAAATTTGACGCATTGCCACTCTTCTTGTTAATGGATTGTTAAAGTGGGGTAAGTCATTAGCATATTGTAACAGGCTCCTTTTTGGTTCCAAAATATATCTTATCTTAAGCAAACAAGTATAGGACCCAGGCCCTGTTCAGATGCTTACAAAGGCTAAAGATCCTGTTCCCATCATAGAGGAAGTACATGTACATCCAATATCATGCACTGTAGGTGTACAGTAATGATATGTTATGTATTTCAGGCAGCTGCTCACGTCACATGTGCAGGGGGGCTAAAGAGTACACTCAACCTCTTTTTGGGGGAGAAAGAAGTGCACAGTTTAGGCTTTGGCACAGACTTTTTTGGAGCACCTATGTCATATGTTATTTTAAGGGCAATAAAAGGGGAAATTGCCCCCTTCTGCTTACATGGAAATGATTGGTGAGATCCAACCCAAAGACTTGTGCATAATTTCCCTTATTTCTCCACCTATAGTTTTGGGCTTAATTACTTTATATGAATTTTTTTAAAACTGTTGTATCCCTGTTCTTTCTTGGAAAAGCTCCAAGCTATTTCAAGGCACTTGGAGAAATGACCGGGGATTGAAGGTGGGATAAAGATCAAAATAAATAAATAGATCTATCCAGGAACTGATCAGGTCCACTCTTGTTTTGTTTCAGCAATTCTCCCAGCCCATCTGTTGGGCCATTTTCATATGTTCATTTTTAAAGCGGGGTTGGTCCTTTTCTTCTTGGTTTGCTCACTGAGGTAATTTGCCCCATTGTTTTTACTTGATGAAGTTTTTGGGTCTCCAGGAAGGCACGCTTCTTCTTCCTGGGCCGGCAGGACGCACACCACTACTGACAGATGCGGCAGTGAAGGATACACAATGGGGGGCATTTATAGTTGAAGCACCAACAGACCAGAAGAAATAGCCTTTTGAACAGAGTCTATTTATGGCTTGACATCCCTGTCCTGAGTTCACCAATCACCATCATCAAGGATTTTTTGTGGGGGGGATTAGAGAAAATAGGTACTAATGAAAGTGTAAATGACATACAAAGTGAATTGGACCTTTATGGCTCTTAAAACAGAGGTCCTCACCAAGAGGCCACGGGCTGCAGAGGGGCAACTTTGAGCGGGCGGAACAAGAGCCTTACAGCTTGTCAATAGACTTGACCGCATCTGAGGAAAAGATGCTCACACAAAGCCCATGGCAGGGTAGCGGAAAGGGGGGCAGAGCAAAGGACATCTGTTATGCTAAAAAGCTAGCGTCTCTGGGAAATTGGATTAGCTGAGGAAGTCTCTGAGATCTTCCTACATAAACTCTTTGTGGGCATGACATGGGTGATGTAAGGTAATTATCCCCAAAGGGAAACACTTAAACGATGCCTTGTTTTGTAAACAAATTCCGTAATTTATTATTTGATTGGGGAGCATTTTGGCTGCAAGTGGAACTTTTTCCTTGCAAGAGCAGCGTCTCCAGTTTCACTTCCTGCTGAGAATTAGGGCCAGTTTATTTATTCATAGGCTTATTTTCTGAGTTGGAGAGAAGTTGTCAGCTAGTGGTTAATATGTCTGATGTTTGTGGTCATCTAAATGTTGCTCCATTGGTCCTATATGTTTGTTTGTTTGTTTGTTTATAATATTTGAAAACCAGGCATTCTCCAGAACAGAACTCAGGGCAGGTTACAATTATAATAAAAAGTGCAATTAAAAATCCATTAGAACAAATAAAATCTAGCTATCATGAACTAGGCATTGGTGCAGAAAGCCAGAGGGACAGAGTTATGCTGCCTGCAATGGGGAATCCTTCCTAACAGCTTTAGGAAAACTATTCCATAGAATAGGAATAGCTACTGGAAAATCTGTAGATTTGGCAGCACTACGGAAAGGAATATCCTATAGATACTGGTCAGAGGAGAAGAACTGTCATGTGGATCAGTGTGTAAGCTCTAGCCCTGCGGCAAACCCATAAACAGATTCCAGCAGCCAGCAAGTCCACGAAAGCAGTTTTATTGGTTAGGATCGACTGGTTTCAGAAGCCATGTTCAAAAGGACACTAGTAAGGGGCAAAGGCAAGGTACACAGCATATATGGAAGAGCAAAAGGAGATAACTGGTAACCCAGGCAATCCCCCACCCAGAGGCAGGAAGGAGTACTTGGCGATTCCCACAGTATGGGAACCTATGAAGACTAAACACGGGGCATAGACTGGCCTTGGACAGAATAGCACAACAGCACCTGGAAGCAGCACAATCAGACTACCGCATACCATCCCCATGGCCTGTTCCTGACATTCTGCCCCCCTAAAGACCCCCCCTCACCCTCCCACCATGGGTTTGTGAGGGTAGGCAGCATGGAATTCTCGTACTAAGCGGGGGGCGGAGACATCACAGGCGAGCACCCATTCATCCTGGGCGGGACCAAAATGTTTCCAGCAGACCAGGTACTGAAGGGTACCGTAGCGAATGCGAGAATCCAGTATTTTAGTCACTTCAAAATGCTCCTCCCCCCCCCCACCATTTCAGGCACTTCAGGTTGTGGTTCAGGATGCCATTTTTGGGAAGGAACATACGGTTTTAAAAGACTGACATGGAACACAGGATGAATTCTGCGTAAGGACTTGGGCAAGGAGAGTTCCACAGCCACTGGATTAATAATCCGGGAAATGGGGAACGGACCCACATATTTGGCACTGAGTTTATCACACGGGCGGGTGGACCGTAGGTTCTTGGTGGACAGATAGACAAGATCCCCCACTTTGCATTCCATACTGGGGGAGCGATGTTTGTCAGCCTGAGCCTTGTAACGCCGTTTGGCCCGCTCTAGATTTTTAACCGGCCATGGCCAGGTTGTTTGAATAGAATGTACCCATCCGGCCACATCAGCTCCCCCCTCCTCCTCAGAAACATCAATATGGCCAGCGGGGCCAAACTCTTTACCTGTCAGACTTCAGTACCTCGTTGCATTTCAGCAATAGTAAACTTCACTCCAGACGTTGCGGAGAGTTTAAAGTTTTATTAAGAAAGCAAACGGGTTCAGTAGGTCTATACAAACTTAAGGTCAGAATACAGATGGGGGAAATACTGGTTGTCTTTATAGGGGACATACAATAGGATTGATTACAGTAGTCAGAACACAAAAGGCTGAGGTGCATAGAGTCCCTCAATTGGCTGGCCAGAAGTTTACCTGGACAATTAGCATGTTCAAAATATCCTTCAGCGGGGGGAGGATGGGCACCTGCATCCGTGCGCTTATTTTTCTAATGTTCACTCAATCTGAACTCAATTGGGCTGTTTGGGAAAAGGAAGCCGCTGCGGTAAAGCATGCCCCGACAGTGTGGAGGCAGTTTTTAGAAGGCTCTAAGGTGCCCTTTGAAGTATGGTCTGATCACAAAAACCTAGAGGCCCTAATAGGGGCGCTCAAGCTGTCCGCGAAGCACGTACGCTGGGCGGACTTCTTTGCCCAGTTTCGATTCATCCTAAAATAAGTACCAGGGAAGCAAAACCTTCTGGCTGACGCTTTGTCCAGACTTCCCCAATATCCCACCAAGGTTGATCGGCCCACAGAATCACTCTTCACCCCTGCCCAATGAGATCTGTTGCCCACTTTGGCCGTACAAACCCGTTCTCAGACCCGATCCCCACTGCCGCCGCTTTCGATGGGGGGGAGGAAGCCCCACATCCGGCTGAGCCAGCAGCGCCACCCACCTCGCTTCCTCCTCCCCAT
The DNA here is from genome assembly GCF_029931775.1 of Euleptes europaea. Lineage (NCBI taxonomy): Eukaryota > Metazoa > Chordata > Lepidosauria > Squamata > Sphaerodactylidae > Euleptes > Euleptes europaea. The sequence goes on from NC_079312.1 coordinate 156,122,284, forward strand.
GAGCAACTGACAGCCACGGTTCCCAAGGTGTGGGGGCCCAAGCGCCCCGTTCAGTCACTCCCTGCACAATAAGGAGGTGTTTGCCAGCGATTACCTATTAGACACATACTTGTGAAATTGACTAGCAAACGACCGGGCGATCTCCTGGCTCTCAGGCATTGTTCCGCGGCCCCAGAGGCTCCACAGTGGAACTCTATAGAAACGCAGATGCAGAGCGGGTGAAACAAAGGGCCCGGGGGGGGGACCGGTTTATACTACAACAGCGGTACAGAAAGAATTTGTATCCTTCTATACTAGATTATATCAAAGAGACTCTATTTCCGAAAAAAATGGATAAATATTTGAGAACAGTAAATATCAACAAGTTAACTCCCGAACAACATAAAGTTATGGATGCTCCAATTACAACAACAGAAATTGAAGATGCAATATCTAAACAGAAGATAGATAAAACACCCGGCCCAGATGGAATTACAGCTCTGTTTTTTAAGACGTTTAAAGATGACTTGAAGAATCCCTTTTTGAAGCTATGCAATACGATATTGGACACGGGATTATCTCCTGAGACGTGGTCACATGCTTTTATATCACTAATCCATAAAGCTGGAAAAGATCCGGAAAGAGTAATTAACTGTAGACCAATCTCTCTTTTGAATGTGGATTACAAAATATATGCCTCTATACTATCGAATCGTCTAAAACAATTTATTACAACTTTGATTCATGAAGATCAAGCGGGCTTTGTTCCTGGAAGACAGATAAAAGATAATCTGAGGATATTATTAGATGCAATGGAATATTATGAACAAAACAATCAACAGAAAGCTGCTTTTATTTTTTTGGATGCTGAGAAGGCTTTTGACATGATTTCTTGGGAATATATGAAAAAGGTTTTGGAAAAAATGAATTTTGGTGTAAAAATTGGACTGGGATTGACGCAATCTACAATATACAAAGAGCTAAAATATTGGTGAATGAATCTATATCAGATAATTGCGAAATACAAAAAGGAACTAGACAAGGATGCCCGCTTTCTCCTTTGCTTTTTATTTTGACTTTGGAAACTTTATGCTGCAAGATACGTGATACAGATGTAATCCACGGTCTCAAAGTAAACAAACAAGAATTTAAAATGAGAGCTTTTGCAGATGACTTATTACTTATTTTGAATGACCCGAATCAACCTATAAACAACTTATTGGAAGTATTGAAGCAATATGGTGAAGTTTCGGGATTTAAAATTAATCAAGATAAAACTCATATTGTTCAAGAATCTCTCAATAGAAGAACAAAAAAACTTCATAAATACATCAAGATGGGAGAAAACAAACAAAGTAAAGTATCTAGGTATTTGGATTACAAATAAAAGCAAAGATCTAATAATCAACAATTATGTTAAACTATGGGAATTAATTTAAAAAGACATGATATCGTGGTCCAATAAAAATATTTCCTTTTTCGGCCGTATTTCAGTAGTACAAATGAATATTTTACCAAGACTGTTGTTTCTATTTCAGAATTTACCAATTGTGACACAAACAAAATATTTTGATGTATGGAGGAAGGACTTGTTGAACTTTGTCTGGCAAGGGAAAAAATCCAGAATTGCCTACAAATATTTGGTTGACTCTAAAGAAAGAGGAGGATTTGCTCTTCCTAATTTTAAACTATATGCGGAAGCATCGGCTTTGGTATGGCTAAAGGACTAGATACAATTAAAGAATATATGTTTATTGGATTTAGAAGGTTTTGATAATAGATTTGGGTGGAATGGTTACTTATGGTATGATAAACTTAAAAATCATACGGCTTTTCAACATCATATTGTGAAATCCTCTTTAATAAAAACTTGGTTAAGATACAAACATCTCTTAGAAATCAGAACGTTTTTATGGATCTCTACACAAGAAATGTTAACATTACGACCATTGAGACCATCTCAATTTGTAACTTACCAGGATCTTCTGTTATGGGAAGATAATAAATGTGCCCTAAAAGATCAGGAAGATTTAAAAGAACATTTGACCTGGTTCCAATATCATCAGATAAAATCTGTATATAAACACGATATGAAAATAGGTTTCACCAAAGACAAATCAATTCTACAACGAACGTTATTGGAGAATAATGACCATCTAATCTCAAAGATGTACAAGATGGTGTTGATATTATATACAGAACAAGATCAAATTAAACCTACGATGATAACTTGGGCACAGAATTGGGTTACAATATTCCTTTGAATAGATGGGAAAGACTTTGGTCAAGAGACATGAAATATATACTTTCACTATCGTTAAGAGAGAATATTTACAAGATTATCTATAGGTGGTATTTAACACCAAAAAAGTTGGCTAAAATGAATAAAACAATGTCACCAAACTGCTGGAAATGTCAAGACGAGGTTGGTTCCTTTCATCATGTTTGGTGGCTATGTGAAAAAGCTAAGAACGTTTGGGATATGATCGACAATGAACTAAGACTGATCTTACAAAAAAAAATCCCTAAAACTCCAGAAGTGATATTGTTAAGTATTATACCCGAATCAATATTGACTCAGAGATCCTTTTTAATATATGCCACCATAGCCACAAGATTGGTATATGCAGCAAAATGGAACTTGTCAGAGGTGCCGGATAAGACTGACTGGATAAATAAAATGTTGGAACTAGCAGAAATGGCTAAACTTACAGCATTAGTAAATCAGAAGGAAAATATGGAATTTGTGGGAGAATGGGAGGCTTGGACAACATATTGTATTAATGAATTTAATTTGGGAAGTATCAAAGGTTATGTTTTGAGCTAATTCAAGTGATTAAAGTAGAAATAATGATAAACTTAGTTTTTAAGACCATGAGATATGTAATTAAATATATAAATGACACATAATGAATTAGAATTGAATGCAAAGGGGAAAATAGAGACACTAAAGAGATAGAGGAGGGAGAGGGGAAGTCAATAAGTAAGAACTATAATGATTAGAGAAAATGGTTTATGTTGTATGATTTTGTTGATTGGAGGATTGATGTTAATGTGATCTAATTAGAAAACAATAAAAAAAATATTAAAAAGAAAGAAACCGCAGCGCTCGGTCTTGCGGAGGTAGAGCCGGCCCCCGCGGGGCCTGAGGAGCAGCAGATTTGGGAGGGTTTCTCTGGCTTCCCCCCTCCCTGGGCTGTCGTCGGGCAAGGAAAATAAACTGGTGGCGGCTTTCCACTTCCTCCAGCAAAATCCACTCTTCCAAAGTGGCTGGGTCTCGCTGCATGTATGCCCAGTTTAGAATCTCAGGATGCAACGCTGCTCGGAAGTAATGCACCCGGGTAGCTTCAGTCCAATCTACTATTTTGTTAGCGAGTCTTTGGAACTCATCCGCAAACTCTCGGACTGAGGAGGATCCTTGACGAAGTTGTAGGAGGGCCGCTTTGGCCTTCTCCCCTTGAAATGGATCCTCGAAACGTCTCCCTAAAGCTCACATGAATTCATTAAGCGACCGTATGGAGCAGGCCTGGGTATCAAACTAGAGAACCATCCATTCTGCAGCCTTTCCAGCCAAAACTGAGGAAACTAACCTTACGTGGCTGTCTTCCGTGGGAAAGGTATGCCCTTGTTCTCTCATGTAAACTGTTCACTTGGTGTAGAAAACAGGGCAACGCGTCCGCGGAGCCATCAAATGTCACTCGCAAATGGTGTTGCTTCCACTGCACAACCGGTACACAGTGCTGGGAGGCAGCCCTGCAGCTATGTGGACCTGAGGTTATGATTGAGCACATCACTGCACATAGCATTTTGGTACACTCCATTGGAGTTAGGCTTCTATGATGGAGTGCTCTGATGCTCACATTCAATGGGAGTTGACAAGAAAGGGACTGAAAATCCAGAATAGTCATATGAATTGGCTTTTTGATGGTCTCAAAAGAAGTTTACACAGTGGGGTGGTTCATACATGCGTGTACAAATTCCAGAGGATTACCCTTGTTAATGCACATTATTTCAGCGTTGTCCACATGACTGGCAGAAAAATGTGTGATTTTACTCCACCCAAAAGCACTTTGTGAGATGATGTAAAAGTCTGGATCTCTGGGGTTGTGTATGTAATGGCTCATTCACACATGTGAGCCATTACTTGATGTTGCAGTGACGAAACTGCATGCGTGAACTAGCTTTGTGCGTATGAGCGATATGGATTTTAAAGGACATACTTAAGAATTTATCTGCGGAACAAATAGCCTGAGAGGGATAGGTATGTGTCATTTAAATCAGGAAAGCAACACAGGAGGATAAACACATGGTCACCGTAGAATCCATGTGCTGTGACTCTGGTCAAATTCTTCCCTGTCGCCACCATCCACCTTTGTAGTTGCTATTAGCTTAAAAAACAAAACAAGGGAGAGGCAATCATGGATCTCTTAAGAGAGCATGGTGAAGTGGTTAAGAGCAGCGGACTCTAATGTGGAAAACCATGTTTGATTCCCCACTCCTCCACCTGAAGCCTGCTGGGTGACCTTGGGCTAGTCCGAACTCTCTCAGCCCCACCTACGTCACAAGGTGCCTGTTGGGGGGGGGCATAGGGTAGGTGATTGTAAGCCACTTTGAGACTCCTTAAGGTAGAGAAAAGCAGGGTATAAAAACCTACTCTTCTGCTGCTGCTGCTTTTACCATCTTACTATATTCTATTAGTGCAAAATAATCACCATACTCAGTAGAACCATTTTTATCCATAGCAAAATCCAAAAACAAAAGCCACATAATATCTTTGATTAAGGTCCAACCAAAACAACACAGCACAGCACAGCATGTAGGCTTTCCCAGTTATCCAGAACTCAGCATCAGGCTGGATGCTAAAACACAACAACAACAAAAATGGGGGAGGGAAGGGAGAGAGGTCTTTCAGGCTATGATAGTAAAAAATAAGCCTGCCCTCTGTGTTGTGTCATTTTGGTTGGGCCTAATGATCGGTATTACGAAAGAAGCTAGAGATTGATGGTAGGTCTCAGAGTTTGATGGTAGGTTTCTCAGAGTTTGTCACAGTGATGCGCCATCAAATAGTTTGGGTCTTCCCAAATGTAGTGAGCTGTTCTTGCCTGGCAAGTGGCTAGAGCTGGCCTTCAATTCAGGGAACAGAAAGTGTCAACGCCTCTCATAGCAAAGACTGCCATGGTAGTCTGACACACCTCTGTTCACAGACCTCCCTGCGTTCCAATGATTATAAGGCAGTAAGTGAGCCATCTGCCTCTTATGGTGCAATCCTAAGCAGAGGTGTGTGTGTATGTGTGTGTGTGTGTGTGCCGTTAAGTCACAGCTGACTTATGGCGGCCCCATGGGGTTTTCAAGGCAAGAGATCTTTGGAGATGTTTTCCCATTGCCTGCTTCTGTGTCACGACCCTGGTAGTGCTTGGAAGTCGCCCATCCAAATTCTAACCGGGGCTGACCCTGTTTAGCTTCTGAGATCTGATGAGATTGGTTTAGACTGGGGCTATCCAGGTCAGAGAAAGCAGAGTCATTCCTTTCTAAATCCTTTGACATCAGTGGGTTTAGAAGGGTGTAACTCTGTTTAGGATTGCAGTGTTTGCGCTGTGATGATATTGCTGCTTTAGACCGTGGAAAACTGCTATCAGTGACAGCTTGTTTATAGTGCTAGATGTGGTATTGGTCTGTTAGCTCACTAGGAGGCAGCAAGCAGCAATAACAGGAAAGAACCGTCTCTCTTTTAAGCATTCTTTTCTCTTTCTTGTGTTTATATCTAGTGGTTAGAGGCTCAATCCAAAACATCAGCCATGATTTGGAGAATCACATGTCCCAGGTTGAAGTTGGTGTGCTGCAGGTCTACAGGCAGAAAAACCAGATCTTTCAGGAAGATAAATCAACCGGTGAGTGGCGAGGGCCCATCAAGACTCTCCTGCAGTGCAAAATCAAGAAAGGGGCCGGGGACTTCCTCTTCACTGGCAACGAGCACTTTGGTGAAGCTTGGCTGGGCTGTGCCCCACGATATAAAGAATTCAGGGCTGTCTATCAAACAGCCAGCAGGAAAGGAGCAAACCCTTGTGAGTTTCAGTTGGACTGAATGTGTTTGAGGATCACAAGAAATGACTTCGGACAGTTTTCACATATAAGAAGAATGGTCTGATCAGAAAATGGGACATGAGTGGAATATTAAATACATGCTTCTTTTAGATAAGAGAACCAGTGTGCCCCACTGAATAGAGAAGGTTTTGCATCAGGAAGACCTAGGCCTTTTATGCATGGGTAGTTAGCCTCGCAATCACTGCCAGACTGCTTCGTGGCTTCGTTGGGATTATGCCTGATTTTTCTGATGTTCAGAAGTCAATTCACTCCCTCCTCTTGCTTTCCCCAGGTTTTCAGGATGCTGTTTTGCCACAAGTTTTACATCTGCCCCAGGCCCAAATCGATGCAAATCGATGCCACTTCTGTGCATAGGTTTAACTTTGGGTTTGTCTCCCCGTGCCCCCATCCTCACTTTCTCTCCCATTCCTACTTCCCAGCCCTCATCCAACCTTCCCCCTCAAAGCTGGAATAACTGAGCTGCTTATTTGGTCAGTCTCACACAAGTGTTGTGGCTGATTTGCCACCCCCCTCTGATTTTCCCCCTCCTCTTGGTTAGTTTCACAGTGAGTGTTTTCAGACCGATCGATCCCCCTGGCTTAGGCTTCCTCTTCCTCCTCTTCAGCCTTCCCCCTCCTGGTTTCTCAGCCTTCCTCTCCCTCCCCCGTGTTTCCTCCTGGCCCTGCGGCTCCTGAGTTGGGCAGCAGTGACCAGGCTGCTGGAAATTACTTTGTGGTCTCTGCTAATGGGATTCCAAGTGCAGGGGGGGGAACCACAAGGTAGGGTGGGATGGAGGATGGGAAGTCTGCAGAGCAAGGGAAGGGAGAGGAGGTACTTCATTAGCTGCTTACAGTCTGTAACTTCCTGTTCATCTGACTCCCAATATCACAATCACAGTTGTTTTCAAGTGTATTTCACTATTCAATATGGAGTCATGGGGCCAGGAGAAAATGGGGGGGGGAGGAAGGCTGCTCTTAAGTGCTAAGTTTCAAGAAGTTCAATGAATAAGAAGATCATCTGGAGTGAAATAGATCTGCACAAGAAACTGTGAGGAGGAAGGGGCAAGCAGTAAAAATGAAAGTGAAACCTTTTGAGCAGAATACTCCAAAAGTCTAGGGATCTTTGTGGGCTGTTATCATATTATTCTCTCCCCGGAGGAGAAAACTTCTAATGGCAGCAGGCCATAAAAGAGTCCCAGTTTGGGAATATTTTAATGCAGTTCTTCTACCTTAAGGGTAAAGCAGGCATGCGGGCAAACTGCAAACACTGCAACAAATAAATGCAAGGCCTGGTGGCCTGAATGAAACTGGAGATAGTTCACCTCACAATAATTTCATAATTATCTATGTATTTCTAATAGTATAACCAAATCAGTAATTTTTTGATATAACTGTAAAACTAATCTGAAAAGTTAGTGTTCTAAAAATGAAGCCATCTGGTTGTAAATATTAAGATTATACCAGCAAAAATAAGTCTTTATGTAGAAAACCATGATTTAAATCAAGACTTGTGATTAAATCGATTTGATTTAAATCAAATCCCCCGTTTGAAAGGTATTCGCATTTCCAAAAGGGAGTTGCTAAGTTTGATGCCTTCCTGCAACGTAAGGGGCTCTTTTCTGAGAAGGTGCAGAAAAGAGCAACCAAAATGATTAGGGGACTAGAGCAACTGTCCTATGGGGAGCGGTTAAGACGCTTAGGGCTGTTTAGCTTGGAAAGAAGGAGGCTGAGGGGAGACATGATAGAGGTCTATAAAATTATGCATGGTTTGGAGAGAGTGGACAGGGAGACGTTTTTCTCCCTCTCCCATAATACTAGAACATGGGGTCATCTGCTAAAGCTGGAGGGTGAGAGATTCAAAACAGATAAAAGGAAGTATTTTTTCACACAACGCATAGTTAAATTGTGGAACTCCCTGCCCCAGGATGTGGTGATGGCTGCCAGTTTGGAGGGCTTTAAGAGGGGAGTGGACATATTCATGGAGGAGAGGGGTATTCATGGCTGTTAGTTAGAATGGATACTAGTCATGCTGCATACCTATTCTCTCTAGTATCAGAGGAGCATGCCTATTATTTTGGGTGCGGTGGAACACAGGCAGGATGGTGCTGCTGCACTTGTCTTGTTAGTGGCTTCCTAGAGGCACCTGGTTGGCCACTGTGTGAACAGACTGCTGAACTTGATGGGCCTTGGTCTGATCCAGCAGGGCCTTTCTTATGTTCTTATGTTCCTCCAAAAGAAGAGCCTCTGTTGGGTGGAAGAAGACTTTTTAGGCTGGAGGAGGGATCATTAGGATGAACTTCCTGCAGCCCAAAGCTGGATACATGCTACTGAGGTGAAATAAGGCCCTGGCCTGGTGGAATAGTCTTTCCAGTGAGACCAATAAGACCCTGCGGGACCTTATGGAGTTCCACAGGGCCTGTAAACAGAACAGTTCCACCAGGCCTATGGTTGAGGTCAGCTACGGTTTTCCTATAAATGCTGGCCTCCCTACCTTACTCCACCACTGCCGAGTGCTATTTTAGTGCAGGCTATATATTTGTTTAGAACTGCCTACAGGCCATACTGTGGCCTTATATCACAACTTTATATGCCATTTAGTAAAAGTGAGTTTAATCTGTTGGGGCTGTTTTTAACCTATTGTTTTATGTGATTTTATACTTATTGTATTTTTCTGGTTTATGTGAGCCACTCTGAGCACGGCTTTGCTGGGGTAGAGCTGGTTATAAGAATGATAAAATAAAAAATAAAATAAAAACATCATGTATCCCTCTTTGAGAAGCAGTCCTAGCTCAGCATTTTAGGACATCAACAAAAGAAAGGCAAGGGGGCCTATATACATGGGCTTGGTTTTAAAGAACTGTGCGTAGAAGGCCGATATGATGCTCATGCTGTTCTGCAAAGGCTGTGAAAAAAATGGAACAAGCATTGCTGTCACGTTATAGTAATAGGCAAGTGGGTCTTCTAGGTAGTCTCATGCCTCTGCTTGAGCAAGACAGCTTGCGGATCCCTCCCAACACTAGTGTGTAGGATCCTCAACGGATACTCATGCACTGATCTTCTTTGCAGAGAAGAATGGATGACACCAAAAACCAAATTGCGCTCAGAAAACTAATGTTTAAAATTAGAAACATCCTTACTTGATTGTGATCACCGTTGCTGGGGTGAATGGGAATTCAACACTAATACAAAGTTTCATTGAATAATCAGAGCTGCAGTTTTTGGCAGAGGTATAAAGAGTTGGTTCCATTTCAAGCAAGATAACTGAGCAGTTTTAACAGTTATCCCCCCCACCTGCTTTTTGTACACATACTCAGTGCTCAGATCATTTGGGGACCACAAATCCCTCGTGTTGGCATTTTCTCCTAAATTATCTCCTTCTTTTCAATTAGCTTTTATTATTTTAATGGATGATCCCTCCTTCCCTCCCACAGCTTTTGGACTTGCTCACATAATTGCCTATATTTTATGTAAATTGAATTGTTACACCGTAAAATGATATACAAATGTGTCTACCACACAAAGTCTAATAAAGAGCTTGAATAAACCCATTATTTACAATATAACGGCATCTGATAGCAGCCTGGGAAACACAGGCCTGACAGATGCAGGCCCATGACAGGGCCTGAAAAAAGTGAATGGGGTGGGCTCCAATAGACCACAATTAATTGACTTTTAAAATAACTCCTTTTTTCACAGTTCTACTTGGCTGAGCAAGATTCACAAATTGCTGTCTTGAACTTCTTAATCGGACAAAATAGCTGCCAATGAAAGTCTAAATGACATAGACTTTGAATGGGAGCCGTACAATGACCACACCGTGACATGTTTTTAACTGACATATTGATTATTTGAGAAGTAGGCGCCACTCAATTGAAGGCAGAGGAGAAGGGGGGGTGAAAGGGGTGGGGTGGGGGAGAGAAGAAGAGGGAAATGGCAACAGAGGAGGGATGCCGTGTAAGTTCTAAGGGTGAACCTATTTTACATAAAAGAAGAAAACGTTCGCAAAACTGGAATTTTCAAAGCACCCTTCGATAAATGCTTCCAGGCAGTTCACTGGAGTAGCCATTTCTATCCAATTTGCAACCAGGGCTTGAGACTATGGTTACTGTTGACATCAGTGCAGAGGTAATGCTGTTGCTGTTGAAATGGAGAGGCCAGGGTTACCAGAAGGCCTAGAGGGGAAAAAATGTCCTGCCCCTTTAACAGGCTTTATGGGTTGTTGCACACCAGGAGATGTTCTTTACTTCCATGCCATGAAAAGCTTCAACCACCCATTTCCACACATTAAGCCTCTATTAACAGAATCTTTCTCCAGGATCTTTTTCTCCAGACCTGTTGGCAACCTGAGGAGATGGAGAAACTAATGTGTGATTCCCACTGTCACAGTAGTAACCAATCTCTAATGAGTTCCTAGTTTTGACTGACACAGGAATGGACACAAGTTGACACACCATCCAGACCTGCTCAGCAGCAACCTGGTTTTCTAGAGTGACCACTGTGTCAAGCAGCACTCCCAAGCTGCAAACCTGGTGTTTCAAGTGGAGTACCTGAAGTCCCTGGTAGGGGTGTGCATTCAGCTAAAGCTAAAATGAACACCCCCCCCCCAAATATCTTGTTATTTTTCCAGGGCTTTTAATGAAAAAAAATAGCTATTTAAGGGAGCTGAAAAGCAGATCGAGTAATGCACATTTTTCAACAGTATTCGCGGCTGCTTTGGCCCCATTGCTATTTTAAAAACCCAGGAGGAATCCCCTCTCCCCCTCCCTTACCTGCTTGCTGGGTCTGTGCCACTGCCACCTCTCAAGTCCACATGGACTTGGGAGGCGTGGCAGCACAGAAGTGAACACTGGGCTCAGATGGGCCGAGGCCAGCTTTCAGTTCTGTGTTGCCGGAATTTTTCAGGTTTGGGTTTAATAAACCAAAACATTTCAAATATCCCAAAAAAGCTGATATTGTGATTTGGCTTTTTTTAGGATTTTCAAACATTTCCAGGTCTATTAAACCTAAACCCGAAAAATGCCAATTAGAAAATGGTGCACAGCCGTAGTCCCTGGTCTGCCTAACCCAGTGAACCTCTTGTCTTGTCAGGATTGATTTCAGTTTGTTCACCCTCATCTAGCCTATTACTGACTCCAAGCACCAGTTCAAAACTAACAGCATTCTCAGAGTTCAGTGGGAAAGATAAGAGCTGGGTATCATCCAACTGCCCTGACCCACTTCACAAATGTAACTGCAATCAGAAGCAAAGGCTGCTAGCTGTTGCAGGTCAGATTTGACGTACAGGATAATCCAGATGAGTTAGTGGCAATAGCTGTGGTGACGCTGACCTCCAGTATACAGCCGTAGTTCATAGTGCTGTATGATAACCGAGGAAGAAACTTTCTGCACAATATTTTCCTAACAGAGAAAAGCAACTTTTTAAAATACGGTCATACATTTAGTTGTATGCGATTATTTGATCACATTAAATTCAAATTTAAGTATAAACCATGTTGTAGTTTTAAAAGCAACTTGCTGTCTTACATTATTTTTCATCCATCCTGCCTCTGAATGAGGGGACGAAAACAAGTTTGTATGACTGACACGTTTCTAAATTTACTTGCAAAAAACCTAACTGAAAGTAACCAGATTGCTTCAAGTAAATATATTGGCTTGGGATCTGATGTCGTCCTTCCACGTGTATTGCTGCCCTCTAGAAGGGTGGTACCCTAACTATAAAGGGAAATAGTTCTACTGGAGAGAGGGTGATCTCAAAGTGTTTAAAGGGAAATAGCACTTAGGAAAAGTGATCCTAGGCCAACTGAGAAAGAAGTCAACTGAGAAAGTGTGTAGATGTTTCTAACTCCACTGTTTGAAGCTTATATGTATGACACAAAACTGATCGCCAAGAGAAATCAACCTCAGTACATAATAAATATATCAACTTTTATGAGAACCACCCTAGTTACATCTTGAAATACAAAATATCTCTTATGTATCTATAAGAAGTTCCTCATCCTTGTTTTTGTTACAAGACAAGTTCATTTTATTACTTTGTTAACCTGACATATACCACCCCCTAAGAGGAGACAAATAAAACCTTCTTAAGTTTTACTTCAAACAGCCTCTCATATGCCAAATATTTCTGCCTTTATACAGAAACTAAAACAAAAAGACATCCTCCAGAAATAGTTTCTTTGCCGGATTCCCCAACCATCATATGTGTGGGACAGAAAACAAAACAACACAAGACAGTCATAAGTCTGTGGTGATTGGTGAGGGGACATTTATATAATATATTAAAATAAGGTGATCCGTCATAGTAACAATAGTGTCTTCTTGAAGCTATATAAAGACTACTGAGTTTTAATCCATATGTTTTATGGTTATAGGACAAATTAGTATTTGTTTTGTATCTAGATAATAATGGACACTTTATTTGAATCAATTTATTTGAATTGGACCCCCCATCAGTAATTTAAATCTCCATGACTTAAAACCAATCCACCCTGTAACACATTTAAATTTTTTAAAATAAACCACTCCATGATAATGGTCACAATCAAACTTTATTGAATTTCCACTAGATTGAGATGCATGATGCAATAGACCAAGTTTGAAGATTTAGGAAGCATAACAATAAAACTGAACATTTCAGATGGTAGCACACTAATTACAAACCAACCAAAAAGCACACATTTGACAAATGGGAAGAGAGCTTGCATGGCCAAGCATGTGTTGTCAAACTCTGCTTCCTAAACCCACCTCCACAGATGAACAAGCTAACAAAAACTCCTCTGAACTAGAAGCAGCACAAACTATTCTTTATTTAACATATTTTTTTAGGTGCAGCAGTTAACATTCACTCAACGGTTTGGATTTTAGCTCCACTTCCTTTTTGTTATGAACATTCACGCATGCTGAAACCTTTTCCCAAAATTTTTGCTAACACCAAGACTACTTCCAGTTCATTTCCTAGCCCAGAGCTACATTGTCTGTTAAGCTTTTCAATCCCTATGGAAGATCATCTTAATGGAGTTAGCTACATTAATTATATGTACATATACAAGTACTAGATGTGCCTTCCTGAAGGTTTTCACCTAGACTGAAACCCTACAGATCTCAGTGGGTACTATCTAGCTGAAGGGAAAGTTTAACATGTGGCTTGACTCTTCCACTGAAACCAATGGGACAAATCTGCCTAACTTTGGCTGGACCCTATCCATTAATATTTTCTGCAGCATGCCTTGCCAAGAAATAAAATAACATTCTTCCTGGCTAAGAACAGAGCCTGGCCCTCCATTTTAAAAAAAACAAAACTATGCCTTAAGTATCTCTCTGGATTGCTAATTAAAATCAACCTCTAGCTGGTGAGCAGCATTAAACTAGGCTGAAGACTAAGAGCCATGAAGAGAAAAGGCATTAATCTATCTAAAGGGAGTAAGATTCCCAAGGAAACCCAACGATCATTTCAAAATCATTAAGAGATCCATTAAAGAATTTCAGAAGACTTAAGTACCCCCCACCAAAAAATCCCAGAGCCCCCAAAGAACTCAAAACACTAGCTCTGTAGTATTTTCAAGACTATGCAAAACGTATATGGTAAACTGGATCCACTGTGCCTAGTATCCAATAAGGGAATCACACAGAAAAATGTTTCTAGTTTCTGTTATAATTTGTCAGAAGAGTGTCTAGAATACAAGACAGAACTTGGAGGCGGGTAGGAGGAGTTTGCCTCTAAGAGAGACAAAAATCTTTCCATGTGGCAGGAAAAATTCTTCAACTAAGCAAGGCCTACTGTACGGAAATTACCTTACAGCTCCTGAATACTGAGGAGCAGTGTGCTGTGTTGGAGAAGAATCTATTTTACACAGGAAAAGATTAACCTTCAATCAATTCCCTTGTCAACATTTATTGGTGGACCTAATGTTAATTTTGCCCTTTCAGCCACACTATATGTCCATTCTTCTGATTTCCATTTCTACCTCATATTCTGCTCAGTTGGGCTCTCATCTCTCGTAGCTTTCCCATCTTTTTTCATCTTTCATAGCTTTCCCATGAGCCCTGCTCTCCTCCAAGTGACATCTGGATAAACTGCATAGGATATTTCCTAACCTCTCTGTGACTTCTGGGTTTTGGGTTTCAGGAATATTTTCCAGAAACCATTTGGTGCAAAAACACAGTTGGCTCAAGGCATACTCAAGAGATCACCATTAACTTCCAGAACATATTTCTTCCCTAACAGTACCCTAAACCCAGACCCCTTGTTTGATCAACGGAAGAGCCCTACAACTTGATTCTCTCTTTAACCACTTTTAAAAGAGAGAGAGAGAGACCAGTTTGCTGCACTGCTTTACTTGATCAAGATTTCTCCAGAAGTTTCAGGGCATGCAGCATGTTGATGCTACCAGCACTCTCCAGTTTTATTTTACTTAAGCCATAACATATGTGCTTCATAAATCAACACATGTGGGTCAACTGTCTTTCCCATTCCTTATATGGTTCAGGGAAGACAAATCTGCAAGAGTGCTTCTAAGCTTGTTTCTCCTTTACCAAAAAAACACAGCTGCAAAGTGATCCTCTGTAGTGGAGGATGCACAGCTGGGACCCAGGCGCATCATGCTCAGAGCCCCAACAGGAAGCCCCACAATGTCCCTGGATCCTTCCCAGGCTGCTTCCCATTTAAGCATGAAATATAGTAGGTGGGAAGGACTGCTCATAAACATGCTTCAACCTGGCTTATGGTAAGGGTCTTTGAGGTTCTTGGGAGTCATACAAGCGATCATTAAACATCTGGTTCTATAGTCAAATGCTGTCAAAGACTTCACTTGAGAAACTGGTTGTGACAAACAAGAGAGACTGAACCAGCTCTCCTAGTGGGGAACGAAAGTTCCACACTATGAAGGGGTGCCCAATATACTATCTTTTCATTCACAGCCTCTTGCCAGTACCCCTCCAAAAATTACCCCTGCCAGTACCCCTGCAGACACCAGGAAGAGAAAATAAACTTCCTCTTCTCAAGTAATCAACCAGAGATGCGGTCCATTTTACAAAGATTTGAGGGAGCTGTGTCTAATAACCTCTCCCTTTCTATGAAGGTCTGTCTGAAAACCATGAAAATCCTCTTTGTAAATTGTGATCTTTGCGTGCTACATGATAAGGCCCTCCACAGCCCTAGCTCTTTAGCTCTAAAGAACATAACTGAGCTAAGAGCAGGGTTTATGTGACACAAACTTCTCCACATCTTTAGGGGCACCATGAGGAAGAGGCCCGCAGAGCATTCTGGAAGTTCCACTGTTAAAAACACTGCTGGTAAAGAGGTGCTCTGGAACTCAAGGAGTATTTTTTAAAGAGTGCCCTGCCTCAACCCAGCAACACTTCCAAAATTCTCCATGCCGTAGTCCTCATTCATGAAAACTAAAGCCTTTATAGGTCACTGAAAAAGCTCAAAACAGATTCTACATACTGTTTGGAATCAACTTTGCCTGTTGATCTAACCGTATGTATTTTTCTGGCAAGGCCATAATAAAGTTTTGTTTGTTTACTGTTTGGAAGGGTTTGTCTGTGTATGTCCATCCCCTCCCCTCCCCTGCCTGCCTATCCAACAAAGATGATGCAAAATTTGTGGGCCGCACAGCTAACAAAGGCATGCACAAAAAGCACCCCACCTTCTGCTTCCTAGGTCCTGGGTCCTAAGGCACCAGATCAGAAGCACAGAAAAGTTCTGCTTAGTCAGGCCCACCTTTGCTTTCCTCCAGAGTCTAACATAAAATATGCACAAAGTGCACAGTCCACCAAGAACTCCATGGGCAAGTATCACTGAAAGGGACATGAGGTGTTCGATAAGGACATTTCAGTGAGGCTTGCTTCAGTGGGGCTCTTGATGGGTTATGCTTTCGGTTTTCAGTAGCCCTGGATCTGCCAGAAAGCATATGCAGAGGGAGCCTCAAAACCAGGTAAACTTCATTTCGATTACAGCAAGAAAGCTTTACGCGAGCCTAGATTATAATATAACGGGAGATGGGTTCAGCATGCCAATGAGCAGAGCCAGCACGCACTGATATGTCGAACCACTCAGTTCAACTGACACAGCGAGATGGTGGTTCCGCTGGAGAACACCCAAAACGCAGGATAGAGGGCTTCGGTAAACTGTGCTTTGAATTTGTAGAGGACGTTGATTTTCTCACCGACACCAAAGAAAATCACAAAGCCACCCTCATAATTCAACAGGACCCCAATCTTCTTCACTTTGGTGTTGGGCAGGCACTTCTCAATATCGTTGTGCCAAGCAGAGATCCGGGCATTGAACCATTCGATGCACCACGAGCTGCTGTTGCGCCCAAGGCGGCTTTCGGCCCCCTGCCTCGCCATGCTCCCATAGCAGATCCCAACACCACAGAAGTTGTTGCGCTCCAGCTCTACCTCCCAGTAATGGATCCCTCTCTTGAAACACTGGAAAGCTTGCACTTGGGAGCAGTACATGAAGCGTTGAGGGTGCGGGGGGTAATTCCGGGGGGCATCCGACACAGACATTTTGGTGTTTTGCTCAGTCAGAATCACCTTGTTATGTGCTGAATGGTAATCCAAAGTGAATCTTGTGGCAACTATAGAGGGGGAAATAGATGGGAAACATGAGATGAACACGTACTTATGTTTACAGACCAAGTAAAAGTGTTGCAGAAGCGGAGAGAGAACACTGTAATCTTGTTCCTGATTATTTGAAAGTAACTGACTTCTACTTACTTCTTAGATTCCTTGCTTGATTGATCTTATGCCAAACCAAGCTAATTGCATGAGACTAAAAGCATAGTACAACATTTGGTTAGCATACAGGAGTAGATAAGTCCTGAATAAGAGAGTTTGAAGACAACCTGTGCTGAGACAAGTTTGGGGGACCACAGTCTCCCATCTATGAAAGCATGGCCTCACAATCCAAAAAGCATCTCCTTTCACACACAGCAGCGGATTCCACTGCTCTTCTCTCTTTACTGTAAATTCCAGTGTTCCTTCCTCTTTCCATTATGCATACACATGAGTTTACTTATTAGCACAAGGCTCTCTGTGTGGTAAACAATGAAAAAGTAAAAAAAGTTGTAACGGAGACCATGGGGGTTCCCATAAATTGGCCACAACTTCATTGGACTTTAAACCCCCAAAGGCCCTATGAGGGAAGTTAGGCTGAAAGATCAACTCCAGTGAGCTTTGTGTCTAAGTGGGGGACATGCTCAAGTGGCCCATCATGCTAACCACTACTCCACACTGGCTTTATTTCCAGTTCTGGCCTTCTTCCTACCCCCCCCCCCAACCTGGACATGGAATAAGAGATAAGTAATGTTGAGAGCCCTGTGGCACAGGGTGGTAAGCTGCAGTACTGCAGCCAAAAGCTCTGCTCACGACCTGAGTTCGATCCCGACGGGAGTCAGTTTCAGGTAGCCAGCTCAAGATTGACTCAGCCTTCCATCCTTCCAAGGTTGGTAAAATGAGTACCCAGCTTGCTGGGGGTAAAGTGTAGATGACTCGGGAAGGCACAGGCAAACCACCCCATAAACATAGTCTGTCTAGTAAACATCGGGATGTGACGTCACCCCAAGGATCAGGAATGATCCGGTGCTTGCACAGGGGACCTTTACCTATTTTAAGTAATGTTGCATTCAGGACAAGATATGTGTGTGTGCATGGAAACACACTGACTTGTCCACTCCTAAAGTCTCCTTGTTGGATGATGGCAAGCAGGTTCTGTCTCCAATGCAACTTTCTTTCCCAAGTAAAATGATTTACTCTCCCTGACCGGAATATATAAGTGCCATTCCCTGCTGTGGCAGAAAGGGGATGCTACTGGACAGAGAGCTAAATCTCTGTCTTTGCGATACCAGCCAGTAAGAATCAAGGTGGCTCTTCTCTGCTCAGCTGCATTCTGGATTCTGTTTCATGGCTGCATTAGAATGTGGAGAAATGCTGGGAGACAGCTTGCCACCAACAGCAATTAGGACAGACAGACTCTGGTCACTTACATTCAAGGAGCTCCTCTCTTGATTTGGTTAAAAAGGATTCCAGGCTTCCCACTGGAGTCCCAGGTTGAGGCCTGCTGGAACTTCGTGTTCTCTGGGAAGGACTGGGTGCTGCAGTTATAGAACCCAAAAAAAGGGGGGACACACACAAGGGAATGTTGTGCTTTTAATGGGCTGACACACACAAATCTTAATTCAGCACACCAAACAAGGCAATTCATTTTCTGTTTTACATAAAACTACAACAAAAGAATCTTGCAGTGAAAATCCTACCCAGGTTTAGTCCAAGGTGAGCCTTCTAGATTTCAGCGTGGTATATTTCCTTGTCAGTGTGGCTCAGGACTGCTCACCAGATGGTGGACAAACTATAGGAGGATTTACGTGGCCTGTTCAGAACCCAAAGCAAATGGGCTTATTTAGCCCCATCCATGCAAGTAGCATATCTTACTAGTAGCAGGCATTTCTCTTTAGACAGCCACAGAGTCACTGTGTGACTCTCCCACTCCCTCTGCTGGCTTCCTAATGAACTATGATTGGCTTTGGAATGGGTGGGAAGTTAATGTCTCCACTTCATCCTGCTACAAGATTTACAAAGGGGTGGGAGGAAAGAGACTAAAATTGTGCAACATCTTTCCCAGAAATGAACTCCACCCCTAAAAGTTCACAGGAAACAAGCTCCAAATGCTTCAGAGTACTTGTCCTCACAACCACCCTGCAAGGTAGGTCACTTCTCATTTTACAAATTGACTCAACACATGAGTCTGCTGAGAAATGTGAGATCTGAATCCCAAATTCCTACATCCACATCTAATTCTTTTCGCACAGACTGCAGAGTGAGCAGTTCTGCTAGTTTAGACCATTAATCCTGCAGTCTCCGAGGGTAGCTGTACTAGTCTGAAGTAGAAGAACTAGATTCGAGACCAGTAGCACCTTTAAGACCAACAAGGTTTTCAGGGTATAAGCTTTCAAGAGTCAAAGCTTGTACCTGATAAAGGGAGCTTTGACTCTCAAAAGCTTATAGCCCCCCAAATCATCTTGGTCTCTAAGGTGCTACTGGACTCCTGACCCTGTACACATTCTGCTGAAATTAGTGGAATTTCCTCCCACCCCATTTATATAGAAACTGGGTTCAGCTGTTTCTCTGATTTAAAGAAGTATGTATCATATATTTGCAGGAAAGGAGCTTTTGCAAGACTGAACTTACTGCGTTTAGCAGGTCGCCTTCTCTGCTCTGAAAAATAAAAAGAGGAAATTTAGTTACTGTGAAAGAAGATGGAAAAACATTTTCAAAACAGCTCTCTCAGAACATGCAAAGAGCAGCTAATGACTAAGGATGGAAAGGCTAATTGTGAGGATTACTCACGGGAACAGTTATCAGGAGGTTGATAAGTACTTTACTACTTTAAGCAGCAGGATGATTTTGCACAGTTGCAAAAACTAGTTATCTCTAACAGGTAATGTGTGATGGCCCACCTCAGTCAGGGAGTTTGACCTAAACCCTTGATTTGTGGGGGTGGCCTGCCATGACTCTGTGTCAAGGAAATGCACCTTGCAGAAGCTCAGAGACGCTCGTCATTTTACACGACATGAGGTAGGGCTGAACCCAGGCATTATATAACAGCAATGATGACCCCACATCAGGAGTAAAGGGCTCTTTGAGGCATACTCTTGCTTTGGCCAAGCAAGTCAAGTCATTTGGAATGGTCTTTAAATACCTATGCTTGAGAGCCAGTGAGGTATAGCAGCAGGCATCACCATTTTTATTTTATTAAATTTATATCCTGCTCTTTCCCTGCCAAAGCAGGGCTCAGGGCAGCTCACATCCAGCAGCAGACACCACAATATTCAATTAATATACAATATAACAAATATTCAACATCCAAATATACAATGTCTAACAATAAAAACGAAGCAATTAACTCCAGATCGCTCTAAAATCTCTTCCGTATCAGTAGTGCTGGAATCTTCAGACAGGAGCGAGTGTTAGCCGGGATAGAAGTGGTACAGGGAGGGCAGCTGATGATAGAACTATAGATGCCCTCAACTGTAGGCCTGGTGGAACAACTCCATCTTATAGGCCCTGCAGAATTGTGACAGGCCCTGAAGGGCCCTGGTCTCGCTTGACAGTGTTCCACCAGGCAGGGGCCAGAGCTGAAAAGTTTCTGGCTTTAGTTGAGGACAGCTGTATATTTCTTGGGCCATTGACCACATTGAAGTGTATACCAGAAGAGGCGGTCCAGCACGTATGATAGTCCCAGACTGTTCAGGGCTTTGAAGATTAATAACAAAACCTTAAACCTGATCCAAAATTCAACTTGGAGCCAGTGCAGCTGGCAGAACACTGGCTAGATATGTGCCCTCCGAGGGGTCCCTACAAGGACCCTCACCACCACATTCTGGTCAAGCTGGAGTTTCCAGAGCAGTCTTAAAGGTAGTCCTGCATACAGCGAGTTGCAGTAGTCTAGCCTGGAGGTAACCATTGCATGAATCACTGTAGCTAGGCCAGGATGGGACAAGTAGGGCACCAGCTGTTTAGCCTGGCAAAGATGGGAAAAAAACCTAGTCATCTACCAGCGCACCTAGGGAATCGCTGGGGGCACTGGATCACAGAGCATTCTGTAAACCAATTGGATCCATAAGTCTTCATGGGTGAGCATAAATCTGCTTGCCGCCTAAGCAGAAGGGGGTCAGAAAACCCAGCCAAGCCTTTAAAGCAAAGTGGTCTAACCATGGCACGCTCCCACTAGACATCAGATTCACATATATCCCCATACAAAAGAGCACACCTCGTGTGCGGACCACTTGATGTGTGGGACCTGATACAATCAGGGAGAATCCCAGCGTCGCCATGGAAGACACTAGGTTCGGAGCCTGTGATGATGAAGAAACCACATCGGCATGGACACTGAAGTCCCCCAGGACAATCAGCCTAGGGAACTGCAAGGCCCATCCTCCATCAGGCCCAACAGAGTGTCTGATGGTGCACTGGGCGGCCAGGTACACCAACCAGAGGAACAAGATGGCATTCCTGCAGTCCTGCAAGGTGACCCTAAAAGTCTTTAAAGGCTTTGTGCCAGGAGAAGAGATTCATACTTTCCTGACTCCCTTTGAAAAAGTAGCCAGGAACCGGGGAGTGTAAGACTTCATGAGATATATTCCCAGTCTTATTCAAGGGAAGTTGTCTGATTTGTACAATTGTATGTCGGAAGAAGAATGTACTTCTTACACTATCTTTAAAAATTTATTGTACAAAAGTTTAATAAACTGCAGTTCCAACATGGGGAATCCTTTGTAGAGAATTTGAAGCGTCTTAAAAGGTTGCTTTGAACAAATGGCTTAAAAGTGAAAAGGTAAATAGTTTTGGGGGGAAAATGGTGGATTTAATGGCTTTAGATCAGTCTTATTATCAGTTACCTAGGGAGATTGAAGTACCGAAGATAAATCTCCTGAGATCTTAGATAAAGCTGTAGAAATTGCTGATCAACTAGTAGCTAATAGAGGTGGGCAACTACTAAAATCTCATAAATTTGAGGTGGACAAAATGGGTTCTCTCTCTGGACAGATGCCAAAATTTATGCATAAAAAAAGACATAAACCAACAGGAAAATGTATCCTCTCCACATAAGGTTGAATTCCTTAAAAAGGAGGTGGTGTGTTGTGGTTGTAGTCAAAAGGGACATTACAAAAGTAACTGTCAAAATCAAAAGGAGAACTCTGTGCACACAAATTTGCTAACATTGTTACTGTTAAACAGCCCTGAAGAGGTTAAAAAAGTACATACCTGTGGGGGAGTGATAACAAATGCAGCAGAGATTTTGACTTTCACAGAACCAGTGAAAGTCAAAACCCAAACCTATCTTAGCATGGTAGATACTGGAGCTGACGTATCTTTAATCAACCGTGAATTTGTGACTGAACAAGATATAATACCTGAAATAGGCAGATAGAAATCAAAGGGATTAGCAAATCCCCTATGAAAATCAGTGGCCAGAGTGCCTGTGGAATGGCACGGGTATTGTGGGTTATATGAAGTTGGGAGTGACACAGGATCTGTTTGTTCCCATTATTATTGGAGGGGATATAATAAGCCCCTACCTTAATGTTCTTTGCCAGTTGCAAAGGGAGAAGAAAATTCCCCAAACAAACACCATCCAGAAGGAAAGGCCTGGAGGCTTTCCCCCAGCCCAAGAGGAAAGTAGTCAGGGCAGTGACCCTAGGATGCTTGGGAAGGAGGGTCCACGCAGCACTGAAGGAACCTGCATAACTGGAGGCCTGGAGTTTCAGCAGGAGGTTTGACAGACTCAAGCCTCCTATTGTTAAGAGAGTTAGCTAACTCTACAAACCAAGGCACTGTCTCTGATTTGCAAGAAAAGGAGGGTGTCAAAAAATAGGCTGTTGTATTGGTTTTGGTGGCCTTGAAGCCAAAAAGCCAACTGTGAACCAGTGGAATAATTAATAGTTCCTGAGAAGTATAGGGCTCAGCTCCTGAAACTAGCCCATGATGTGCTTTGTGCTGGTCATTTGGGTATAAACAAAACTAGAAAAAGACTAATGGCTAATTTTTTTGGCCTAACATCATTGCTGATGAA
Source organism: Euleptes europaea (assembly GCF_029931775.1). Classification (NCBI taxonomy): domain Eukaryota; kingdom Metazoa; phylum Chordata; class Lepidosauria; order Squamata; family Sphaerodactylidae; genus Euleptes; species Euleptes europaea. The sequence continues at coordinate 156,144,919 of NC_079312.1, forward strand.
GAAGAATATTGTAGGTCATGTGACATATGTCAAAAGGTGGAGAAGAGACATCAAAAGAGAGAAAAACAAGGTGGCATATGTAAATATTCTAAAGCCCCATCATCAAAGGAAAGATCGAGAAAGACGTCCATGAGCCATGAACCACTTGGTTGCAAACCATGAGCAATACTTCTGCCAAATTGCAAAGATGGTCCAGCATGTTACAGGAACTTTAATGTCCAACACATCCCTGGTAGAGAAAATGTGATTACTGATGACTTGTCCAGATTGAATGTGAAGGACAGCGCTCCACAAGGTCAAGAGGCGAGAGTTTTACGGTCCAGTATATATATATAACTATAAATAGAAAAGTGTATGAGAAAGAATTTAAGATCTTTATGTGTATTAGAAGGCTGAAAAATCATGCAAATTCAGGGTTTGTAAAGCTAACCAATTAGAGAAGAAGTAGGGAAAATAGAGCTGTTGTATTGGTCCCTTAGCCTGGTTAGAGAAGACCCAATCAGACAGGAGGAAGAATGTAGCAATCCTATTGGCTCCTATCAAAGTTTGCTAAAGGGCCCAATCACAAGTTAAAATTTTCAATCCCCCTTCAAACTATAAGTAGAACTAACTTCGTCAGCAAAACGAGGAGACAGAGGAAGAGCTCTGAAGGACTTCAGAAAAGAGGGACAGAGCTGAAATCAAGTTACCTGCAGCAGAGAATTCCCTCAGGAGGCGGAAGGCTCCCGAGAGCTGGTAAAGCTGTAGACCAGGGAGGACTGAATAGCTGTGGAGAGAGCTGGGCCCAGCAGCCTAACTCCAGCCAGTCTTACAGCAAAGTCCACAAAGGGAGCTGCTACATCAAAGTCCTGGGGAGAGAAGATTTCCCACCCCCACCCCCATCAGAACACTGGCAGAAAAGGCCTCAGAAGACTGTAAGTTGAATTAACAGAATAAGAACAAAGACAGTTCTGTACCCAGTTCTGCATTTTTTATTGTTCTCATCAGCTGGTGTTAAATATTAAAGAACGTAGTTTGTTTGGATCTGAAGAGAAATAAGTTGTCGTTTTACTTGGAAAGCAAGCGCCTAAGGCCTAACTACGTTAACCAACTCTGAGTAACCTGACAAGTAGGTTCTAGATCAAATCAAGCCTGAACTTTCCCAAGAAGCGAAAATGACTAAACTGAGGCCATCGTACTTTGGTCACATTATGAGAAGTCAAGACTCATTGGAAAAGACAATAATGCTAGGAAAAGTTGAAGGCAACAGGAAAAGAGGAAGACCTAACATGAGATGGAAAGGAAGCCAGACTGAGCGAGACTGTTGCCGATAGGACATTTTGGAGGACATTAATTCATAGGGTCACCATAGGTCAGAAGCAACTTGATGGCACTTATGCACACACAAAACTCTGTTAAAGGGGCAGGACTTTTTTCTTCTTCCAGGTTGCTGGCAATCCTAGCAAGAGGGAGTGTGCTTCACTTCTGAAGTGTTTGTTAAGAAAAAGTCAAACTAAGGTGTGTCCCAGCAACCTGCCTTCCAAGGCCTGTTGGTAACTTAGTGATGGAGCCAATACTGCATCTAGTCACCTTTGAACTCCTGCAAGCCAGAACAGCACACACCTATTTGTACAGTGCCATCACAATACGCAGCTGTCTTGCCCCAACTAATTAACATTGACAAAGTGGGACAAAGTGAAATGAGACTGACTGATGACAGTCGGATAAGAACATAGATCACGATGGGTAGCCATGTTAAGTCTGTCTGTAGCAGTAGAAAAGAGCAAGAGTCCAGTAGCACCTTAAAGACTAACAACATTTCTGGCAAGGTATAAGCTTTCGTGAGACACAGCTTACTTCTTCAGATACAGCTAGAATGTGAGTCCATCTATCCTTAAGTAGAGAAGAGTGAATTAGGACACCCAATGGCAACAGATTGTAAATGTCAAAAGCATGTAAATGATATTAGCAGGCATGATTGGATTAGGTGTGATAAAAAAGGGGTAGGCATGGATAAATCAACATTGGTAATGAGACAGGAATCCCACTTATCTGAAGACGTGAGCTGTGACTCACAAAAGCTCATGCCCTGCCAGCAACTTTGTTAGTCTTTAAGTTGCTACTGGACTCTTGCTCTTTTCTACTGATAAGAACTTAATTAAAACTTTTATCTTTGGGCAAATATTGGTCAATATTCAAAGCTTAATGCAGCTAGTAGTTCAACAGCTATTTGCTTTTCTAAAAGGAGTCAGATTACAGTGCCTATTGCTGCTTCATGGAATTTTGAAGCAGAAGTTGCTTTTCATCTTGTCTATGAATTCCCAAATTGGGGTAACTGTGAGAAACACACTGCTCTAAAAACAGTTCTCACAGAATAACTTTTTTCTTTTTGCCAGGTAACATAACAGCTGCTCTTTTCAGCATCTACAATCATGTTTATGACCATGTGGTATTGGCTATAATTGATGGAGAGTAAAAGACTACTAGGTGGCAGACAACGGCAAGCCACCTCTGAACATCTCTTGCCTTGAAAACCCTATGGGGTCACAATGAGTCAGCCATGACTTGTCGGCACTTTCCACCACCACCAGATGTCTTAAGGATATCATTGTTAGAAGCCAACCAAGAATTTAGGGATTCATGGAGGTGCAGGTTTTCTGAGTTCTTGGCAAAGCAGGGGTGGGGGGGTTGTTACTTTTTTTATAATTAAGGCTCAAATAAAGACCGTCACCAGATTGTAAGATGTTGACATTCAATGTTTGTCAAAGAGTGAAAAAATCTGGGTTTGATCCCAACTAAACTATTTAAAGTAGCAAATGTAGGGGGCAAAGACCATGTTCTGCCTGAGACTCTGGAAAGCCACTGTCACTGAACTGGATGGACCAGTGGTCTGACTCAGTATCAGACAGCTTCCTATGTCGAATCACAGAGCTGTGAAGGACCAGTAGCCCATCAAGAGTAATCAATGGCCCAAAGACAGAAAAATCCAAAATTCAGACTACTGTTTGTCACGCAGCCAAGGAAGAGAAATAACTGCCCAAGTTGCCTACAGAGCAAATAAAAGGTAATGGTCCCCTGTGCAAGAACCGGGTCATTCCTGACCCATGGGGTGATGTCACATCCCGACATTTACAAGGCAGACTTTGTTTACGGGGTGGTTTGCCAGTGCCTTCCCCAGTCATCTTCCCTTTACCCCCAGCAAGCTGAGTACTCATTTTACCAACCTCGGAAGGATGGAAGGCTGAGTCAACCTTGAGCCGGCTACCTGAAACCAGCTTCCGTCGGGATCGAACTCAGGTCGTGAGCAGAGCTTGGACTGCAGTACTGCAGCTTACCACTCTGCACCATGGGGCTCCTTGCAGTGCAAATAGCTCCAGTAAAATTAAGGCCATGAAGCTGGGGCTACCTCTCCTTTTCTTCAGATCTGGGCTCTGGTACACAGCCTTAGTAATTAAATCTTTCTGCAGCAAATCTGTGGAGTCTGGAATATACTGTTCTAAGACACGAACCATAAGGACAGGCTGTTTTCTCTCTCCATGGGGAACTGCTCAGCAATCAAACCCTTCAGGCCTAAATCCCCCCAAATCTCTCTGTTTCTGCTTTGCATATGAAGCAAATGAAACTATCACTGATCAGCACTCACTGGTGTTTGCAGCATCCTCTGCATTTGACTCCTGCGAAGACTTAGAAGAGTCTTTTGAGGCATCTTTGGGAAGGAAGAAAGACCAACAAAACAAAACCAGTCATAGAATTTATGAAGCAATATTCACCAAAAAAAACTGACCATTCAAGGTACAGTGCAATGACTCACAAGCACACAGTAGTTAGCAGCCTTGAAGCAAAGGGACAAGAGTTACTTCATGCTTAGCATAACAAATGTGAATTCAATTTGCCATCAACACACAAACTCATAAGACATGTTCTATAGGTTGAGGCAAAGCATCCATAATTCTCTTTCAGAATATGCGACTTCCCACTTCGCTACCATAGCTAACAGCCATAGGCATACACATATGTACCCATCCATAAGGTATGCTGTACAAGGTGTCTCCCCTGCCAGGTATGTATGCTTGCCACATCTGCTTGGTTTGCGGCTTTAAAGTTCAGACTGTTCGTATACCTTTTCTCAAACACCCCCCCCCTTTGCTTTGGGCACATTCTGATCCCTTTGCAAGACCATGGTACCAATTTCTGGATTCTAAAACAGCAGGATTAGTTTTCCCTCTCTGGCTTGTCTGAGCTAGGCTTTGATAGAGCTTGTACTCTGATAAAAAACAACAAGTAGATTGGAGTCTTCTTCTATCGATTCGATTTAATATTATTACAGCATTAGCCAGAAAAGATACAGACCTTGTCAATAAAACTGATTACATGGGAGGGGCTGTGGCTCAGTGGTAGAGCATCTGCTTGGCATGCAGAAGGCCCTAGGTTCAATCCCCAGCATCTCCAGTTAAAGGGACTAGGCAAGCAGGTGATGTGAAAGACCTCTGCCTGAGACCCTGGAGAGCCGCTGCCGGTCTGAGTAGACAATACTGACTTTGATGGACCAAGGGTCAGATTCAGTATAAGGTGGCTTCATGTGTTCATGATAAAATCAGATGCCAAATGAATTTGCTCTCCATTGTATTTGGGTTTTACTCCTTCAAGACCATTTGTCAGCAATAAATATCTATATTTTCTCACGGTTCTCTCCTATCATCATCTCTTCTCCTTGGCCCATTTCAATGCACTACCTATTGCTGATCTCTTTGGGGGATTTTCTAACATACCATGTGGCCAAAGGATTTGGTTCTGTGGTCTTGCCGTAGCCGAAACCCTGTTACATTTTTTCCCCTCATGCAAATTCTATGGCAGTTTATTAGCGCTTCCCTGATAACCACCCTTCTCGCAACTTTTCTTGGCCGTTTGAAGGATTATCATTTACTCAATCTCCTGTCTGGAAATGAATTTCACTTCTCTCTAGCAGTTGCCAAATGTATCTTGACTGCACTAAAAATTCAAGCTACTGCCATTAACTCAGTGCCAAGTTAAATATCCTGTGATTCTATGGCTATTTTAACTGTAGTTTTAATTTTCTACCTTAAAATATGTATTTAATAATTTTTCCTAAAGTGATGAATGTTCCTTCTCTATTATTTTAATTATTGTAATATTTTGTCTAAAAGCCTATGTGCTATATAGACTTTCTAGAATAAATGGAATGGATATGCTGTACAATGTGTAGAATGCTGCAAAGTTGGCCCTGTACAATGATAGATACACAAGCTGGAAAGATATTGTTTTGAAGATTCCTAGCTTCCCAACCACAAGCAAAACCAGTTTCATAGGAAATCTGGAAATGTTCAGGCAAGGATTTCACTAAAAGACAGGAAAGCCTGCATCTATCCACAGAATTTTCCTTTCTACAAACACATATTACCTTTTCAGTATTCAGTTTATACAACCCTTAACATTTTCATGATCAAAATTTGTAAGACACTAATTTCAATCTGTTACCCAATATCTTTTAGAACTTTGAATATCCAGTTGCAGTCTTCCTACTTCTTCAGCTAAAAATAGTACCAACACTTTGAAAAAGCCGTGGAGGCACTAATGCCAGCGATGCACACACTCATCTAACCATTGCTTCTGGTGCAACAAAAGAAATGTGTCCACACCACGGGAAACAACGCCTCTATCATAATATATTCAATCCTTCGAAAAAGTGATGTCCATCTGTAGCTAATATTTGCATTATATTTGCATTATATCCTTACTTGACAGAGTGTTCTTTTTTGCTGGTTGTGTGGAAGGGTTTTTCCCAGGTTGCACAGTTGAGCTTATCGGCTTGGGTTTCCAGGGTATGTTTCCTGCAATGAAATTAATGCACGTAGTGCTAAGACTGAGATCAGGCTCATTACTCACTCTGCACTGGCCACACACACCCCTTATAACAGGGTGTGTTTTTGATGGGACTTAAATTTAGGCATATGGGAAAAAATGCATCTGCAGACAGTTGAGAAGGGACAGCCAGGTGTACTACTAGGACAATTTGTGTGCCACTCCTATGCCCATTTTATAGATGAAAAGAATAAGGCTGAGATTCTCAACTCGATCAGATTATTCACCCACAAATCCAAGTCTAATCTGAAAGGACCCATGATAAAGTTATAAGTTCTAGCTCAAAGGCACCATTTACCTTTGTCAGAATCTTTTAAGGATTCCACACTAAACCTATAACATCATGGATTGTTACATATCAGTTTGCAAGATTATGTTTCCTGGTATTCCAAGCAATTGTTAAGCAGATCTTAAGAACAACCAACCATCCCCACAACTGATAACAAAGCCAGTCAGTCCCTACAACTTGAACACGTTCTATATATTTCTTTAACATACTGGCATCTTCAGTCCAACATACAGTAACACATAAGGAATATGCCATTAAAAAAGGCTTAAATCAAATTAAGCACCTTCTGTTTTCTTCTCCTGGGACTGAGCCACAAGCTGCTTCACAGTTTCTTTAATGCCAAAGGTTTTTTGATAAACCGTATGTATCAAGTTTTGATCCAAATCTATCCTGGGGATGAATACATCTTTGATAGAGGACTGCCGCAGTTTAGCTGCCTTCTGAAATGAAAACCAAAAATTGTGTGAAGGTTCACACTCTATCCAGCAAGGATTCCAATTATCTTGAATGTAACAAGGATGCGTTATATGTAATGAGCCAACAAAGATCACCAACTTACCACCCAGCAGGGTCTTCTCAAGCTTGGACAAGTATAATACTACAGAAGTAGTAAAAAAAAATTCTGCTGCATGTTCCCATGTGTAGTGAAAGTTGAGGCACAACCAAATCATTGTTGGGATTTTCTTTCCAATATGTACGCCTGGCTGTTTGGTTCCTAGTGCCAGTTCTAACCTTTAAAATACTTAACGACGTGGGATCTGAACAACTGCCTCTTCCCACACAAACCTGCCCCCTGTTGAGATTATATTCACAGGCCCTTCTCTGGGTGTCCCACCCTCTATCATTCGGGGGAGTGGTAACCAGGCAGAGGACATTTTTAGTGGTGGTACCCTGTTTCGTTGGAAGAGTCCACCTGAGTAAAATCAACCTGGTATCTCTCTGCCATCTTTTTCCACCTGGCAAAGTCTCCTGATTCTGCATGGGCTTTTGCAAAGTGGGAAATAAATTCCTTTCTTCCTTTCCTGTGGTTGATCACGGAATCTGACTTTTCAGCTAGCTGCTCCTGGCCGGATTTTAAACCCTTCTTCAGCATTATATTGGCATTTGAATTTTCTAACTGCTTTTAATATATTGTTTTACTGGTGATTGGTAAGGCATCTTGTGCTGGTTCAAGAAACCCACTTGTGAGGAGGTATTACCAAAATAACAACCACATGGAAGCTTAAGATACCTCTTCGGTTGGTTGAATTCTAGCAACACAGAGACCTCGAAGTAACAGTGCTACACACTTTGTGAATGTTCCCACTGGCATTCAACACTTACAGGGTTCAGAATTCTGACTCAAAGGGATAACTAGACATTAGTTTATTCATCCCGGGTCTAATGTGAAAACCTTGCTGTCCCAGCCAATAATCACTCAAGTGTTCTAGTTTAAAATTTTATTTAAAAGTAATCTAACTAAACATAAGAAACTGAGATACAGGCATGTTAAAGCTACACAAACACTGCTCTACATAGAAGTTGTTATAAATAGTTGAAATTGCATGACATTCCTATTCTACCTACATTAAATCTAACGAATCAAAGTTCTAAGTCTCTTAGCAAAGGCGTATGCAGAAAAGTTGAACAAAACACTTTTTACCTTTAAAAATGTAATGTCATCATCTTCAGTCAAGACCATTTCAATCTGGTCTCTCTCCCCCTGAATTTCCTTTTTCTTCCGGCCCAGGATGGTGTAGACATAATCAAACTTATCTTGAACTCTTTTCTCCTCTGCTACAACCTTGCTCATTGCTGCTTTTTCTTCTTCTTTGATTAGTGCTATCATTTCTTGGAACTCTGCCCTCAACAAATCCATTTTGCGTGCAGCTATCTCCTGAAGAGACAAACATTAGGAAACAGTTCACAGGCAGTTAAGTGGGTAACAAGGCCAAAGGACACAGTGCGCTGCACTGTCTAAACTGGTACAGCCCAGTGTGGGCTGATTCTAGTAGAAAAACTGTGTAAGCCCACGAGTGCCAATCTCCCGGACTGGTTATAGCACCCGCAAACAGTCTACGTGTGTGCCCCTGTTCCAGCCGCAGGGAAGGCTTGCCCGAGCGCCAACGAAACTGACACGACCGCTCCTGTGTGTTCCGAGCAGCCGGCAGCTGAGAGACAGAGGCCAGAGCAACCTCCAGAGAGTCTGAGAGACGCCATGTTCCTGGTCATCTCCGTTCCAGCAGAAGCCAGCGCACAAGCACAAGCTCCAGCAGAGAAAGCGCACAAGTACATAGCCTGCATCTGCATTTCTTCTCCCTTGCAACATCGAACTGCTTAAGCTAAGCCATTCAGAGACATGATTAAGTTAACAATGACTCGTTCTTCCAGCTATGTGAGATCGCGATTTCTGGACGTTATTATGATCGCACCTTTTGTTGTAGGATCGTTAAGCCCATCAGCGAGAATCTCCCGGTTCCTCCCGGGTTGCACAAGCCACTGGAATTAGAATAGATTTCCAAATTCCAACCTCCACACCCCGGTAGCCGAACATTAAACTTTTTGTCACCTTTTGTCACCTGGGAACCTCAAAGGGGTAATCCTATCACCCTGCCCCCAGAGAAACAGTATATCTGGGGTAGCCCACTGCCATAATGTTACCTTAGGTCTTTCCCTGGTATCTTTGCCGTTACTCTGTTGGTTTGGGTTTTGCGCAGCCTGACCACGCTTCCTCCCACCTCGTCGGTCAAGTCTACGGGAACCCCTTGCCCTCTCTTTATTTTCTGCTGTCTTAGTCTACTGGAACTTGGGACAACTCTACTGGAAAAGGTGTAGTATTTCCCCACCAACGATCTCCTGCCACATTGGCATCCATCCTTACTCTACTACCTTTTGATTTCTTAGATTCTCTGTATGTTTGTGTTGCACCACTGAATGCTTGAAAACATTAACTCTTTTAATTTGGACTCCATTGTCTCTGTCGTCATTCTAAAGGTCACAGAATACCGGCTCCAGTATACAAAGGTTGCGATACCGCTATGAAAATATTGTAATTTGCCACTTGCTCACTAATTTCCCCATTTAAAGAGCAGTTCGGCTAACAACTGTGCAATCCTATGTGCAAAGGACAGCTAAAACTGGGGCAACTCTGCACAGGCTTGTCCTCTAAAAGTACGAAACTCCCAGAGATTCAATATGGCACTTCAAGTAACTAGTGAATAAAGTCATCTGAATTCTCTTATCCATGAGACCTATAATATATTGCATTTTTATCTGCCCTTCCTCCAGGGGGCTAGCAGTAGCAGGCATGGATCTTACATTCTATCTTCATTCACAACAAACCCATGACGTAGGTTTGGAATAAGGACTGACCTAACATTACCTAGGGAGCTTCAAGGGGCGACTGGGATTCACACCTGTGCCGTTCTAGTCAAACAGTCTAACAACTACATCACACTATGTGCGCGTGTGTGTTTATGTGCTTTTATTAAATAGTTTAAAATATTTTACATACACTCTATTTTAAATATCATTTTAATGTCTTGAAATGTTTGATGTTCACCTCCTTGGGGACCCTATTTGGGTAAAAAGGTTGCAAAGAAATGTTTAAAATAAATAACCATGGAATTGGAAAACAGGGCACTTAATGCATGAATGCCATCATAGCCCCTTAACCTAACTAACCTTAAACCTCAGCCATACATTTTCTACAACTACTAACAGATCACCAAAAACAAACAAACACTAAGAACACAAAGAGATTATTTATCATGTACGGTAATCGGTTTTATTGACAAGGTTTGTATCTTTTCTGGCTAATGCCGTAATAATAAATCGTATTTAAACACTAATAGGCACCAAACTAAGGTAACAGGCCTGCTTGGTTTTCTCTTCCACCAACAGCAAGCCATCTGCACTACATTTGCTCACACCCCAAACCAAGCTGTAATTAAAAAAAAATAAAGTTAACTTACACTGATTTGTTTTTGCTGCACCCGAACTTGGTCCAAGGACTGTGAAGCCTTCTCATTTAGAGTATAGAGTTCGGTCAGTCTGTTCTTCAACTGAGACTATTAAAAAATAGAAGGTTACATTTTAGAACACGATAAACCATGAAGGCTCCAAGTAAGGCACTATTCCCCTTGGGACACTTTCTTCAACCACTCTTTCTTTGGAAAGTGCACGGGTCAGAGAAAATGCTCTGTTTTAATCTTGTAGAGTAGAGCTGACTCACTCTTTTTTTTAAAAAATTCAACTTAACGGCAAACTGTTGTTTTTCTTTAAAAGGTTAGTAACGTTTCAGTTTCCAGGTTCATTCGTAAGCTGTGTTCCCTGCTTCCTCATCTAAAAGGACTCCAAGCAGATAACAAATACCCAGGAGTACAACAAAATCAATACAGACATATAGCATAAAATCTGTCGGTGTCAGCCAATAGAGCCCTATAAAACTCAAGTCAGATCCAGCCAAAAAGTAACAGAGATCTTCCAATAGTATAAAGGGCTTTGAAACTAGGAGTACGTCAACCAGCCTCTAAGAAGTTAGTTTACCAGCTGGGCTCCCCCAGGTTATGAAAGATGACCCAAGAAAGCTATGGTTCTAGTAACCCAGGAGTCCTCGCCATGGCGTCCACTATCTCCTTTCCTGGTGCTCACCGAGTGGTTTTGAAAAGCAGGTGAGTCCAGGTGGGACTTCTGCTCAACAGGACTTCTGATTGGCTATACGGATTTTTTTTTTTTTTTACAATTGCTTCAGAAGCAGCTGCCACCAGAACAAAGTCTCTTCAACATGTCACTGAAGTTAAGTTGTTGTATGGAAAATATTTCAAATGGCATGTTTGAAGTCTTCTGCCTGAAATATTGAAAAATCCCTGACATTTTGTGGTTGGTTTACCTCCTGTGGCAGCCATTTTATAGTTGCACCACAACCCTGTGTCAGAATTCCAAACGTGTCCACAGGCTGAAATTGGTTGGGGACCCATGTAGTAAGCACTTGCTAAACTTCACGTAGTGGATGCCACCCAGCAGGGACTCCTCTCCCAAAGATAGATGGCAAGGCATAAGGACCGTTTTCAAATCTGAACAGGATATTGAGAAGTCTGTTTTGTGATTAACAGGGGCTTCTGAGCTCAATGTACTAAGATGCATCTTCATGAGACAGTGTAAAATAAGCACGGGTCATTTCTGCATGGATTTTTTACCTGAGGTTCATTGCTGGCTGGACCTACACTTTCCTATTGGGAATCTTTGAACCAGCAGTCTCCAAACTCAAATCAAGCCCCACCTCTTTAAATGCTGCTTTGTAATTGGCTTACTTTGCAATGCTTACTGTGAGAGAAAATCCCCCCCAAAAAAACCCAACTGCCGCATAAAAAAGAATTTTAAGAACAAAAAAACAAAAACTGGAGCAATCTGAAAAGAGGGGGAAGGAGAAATCCAAGCCTCAGTTTCAAAAAGCCTTTCTTCTGCTCAGAAAGAGCTCCCAGGAAGCATTTGAATCCCTGCCTCTTTACACGCTGTTTTGTGATTGGCTGAGAGAGAAAACATGTTTCTGTGTCCAGTGCTTTGCCTTCTGTACGGAGATTTTAGCCGGGCTGAGCTCAGGAGAGAGGGAAGAGTCGGGTTAACAGAGGAATGGGAAGACCTGGACATTGTGAGGGCTTGCAGTGAGGTCATTTCTAATGGATGAAAAATTCATGCAGAACTCCAAGGATTAACCAAGTCAGACGGGGCCAAATGTGAGTCCAAGTACCCATGCATAAATGACCATGGACAACTTTAAGAGGGATCTATCCCATAACCAGTGTGCGGAATTTCACTACAATGAAAGAGAAACCTCCCTGTTGCCCGGAAATAGAGTTCTGCCCATTTCTCAGCTAATCTAAAAATAGGTCTCTACTCACACCACACCCCAACCTGGATAGCTCAGGCTAGTCTGAGTTTGTCAGATCTCAGAAGCTAAGCAGGGTCAGTCCTGGTTAGTATTTGTCTATGAGTTCACCAAGGAATACCAGGGTTATTACACAGAGGAAGGCAATGGCAAACCACTTGTGGACTCTTGCCTTGAAAACCTTGGGGGAGAGGTCGCCATAAGTCAGCTGCAACTGGACAGCAAAAAAAAACCCCAATATTTCCCCATGTAAATGCATCCATGTTTGCCCATAATCGGGTGACGGTTGTTAGTATTTCCCAACTGGCCCACCCACTCCTTTCTTCACATCACCGCAAAATTAACTTATTTTCTCATCACCTGATTGGTACTACTGTGCCTCCCAACAAGCTGAGTTGGCACTCCCTTTGGGGGGGAGGGGCTTCTTCGTGCTACCTCACAAAAGACTATGCCACAATGGGTGGCGTTCGTCAGACACCTTTTGTTTGTGGGTGCAGAGCGCTGTAAGCCAGCTTACTTCCAGTAAGCCCAGGGGTACCCATCCAAAAAACTACAGCCACTTCCCCAACTAAGTCGAACACATGAAGCTGCCTTCCACTGAACCAGACCCTTGGTCCATCAAAGTCAGTATTGTCTACTCGGCCTGGCAGCGGCTCTCCAGGGTCTCAGGCAGAGGTCTTTCGCATCACCTGCCTGTCCTAGTTTCTTTAACTGGAGATGCTGGGGATTGAACCTGGGACCTTCTGCATGCTGATCAGAGGCTCTACCACTGAGCCACAGCCCCTCCCCTAAAGTTCCTCAGCAACTGCAGAGAACTCCCCAGATATGCCTGATGCAGTGCTGAGCAGGTAGAAAGCTCAGCCTGAATCAACACCCCTCTTCTTGTATCCCTCTCCCCAATTCTCTGACAGGTAGAGGAGATTGGAGGGAGGGGGAAGGCCAGCCGGCTCTCCTGTCCCTCAGAGCTCCAGAGAAATCATCTCCCTCTCGGGCAGGGCATGGGCCACCCTGCCTCCCCTGGCTCACCTCCTTGCCCCCCTTGGCCTCTTGCATAGGGACGGCGGTGCACATCTTGTGCTTGACCAGGCAGATGCAGCAGATGCTGGCGGTGTGTTCCTTGCAGTAGAACTCCAGCAGCTTGTTATGGGCCGGGCATTTCCTCTGCTGCAGGTCCTTCATGGGCGGGCACAGGTGGTGGCCCTGGAAGGCTGGGCTGTCCAGGTGAGGCTTGAGGTGCTCCTGGCAGAAGGAGGCCATGCAGGTGAGGCAGGTCTTGGCCGCCTCCGCCGCCAGGCAACTGTCGCAGGCCACTCTGGGGGGCCTGCTCCCGCCCCAGCCCTTCCCCTCCACCTCCTCCTCCTCCTCGTTGCTCCCTTGGGTGGCCTGGAGCTGCTCCACCACCTTGCAGAGCACCGTGTTCTTCTTCAGCTCCGGCCGGCTGTCGAAGGCGCTCCTGCACTGGGGGCAGCTGAAGCTGCTCGCCCCGTCCCCCCAGGTCATCTCCAGGCAAGGCAGGCAGAAGTTGTGGCCGCACGGCGTCGTCACCGGGCTCTCGAAGAGGCACAGGCAGACGGAGCAAGTCAGCTCCTCTTCCAAGCCGGCCAGGCAAGAGGTGGACGCCGCCCGCAGCAGCTCCGCCATGGCGACGGCGACCGGGCGAGGCGAGGAAAGCGAAACTGGACGCCAGCCCGCCGCCGCCAGCCTCTGCCTCGAAATCACGGGGCGGGCGGGGGGCGGGCGGGGGCGGCCGCCAACAGCGGAGAGCGAATCTGGAAGCCCAGCGGAGCCTCGCCCTTCGGCCGGAGCCCGTCCCCTCGGGGCGCGGCGCCAATGGGGAGCCCCGCGCCAAGGGGCGTCCGCTGCGCGCAGCTTTCGTTTCTCGCGGCAGCGCTGGCGCGAGAGGAGCGGGTCCTCCCTGGACGTGGTCCCCGGTCTGTCCCCGGGGAGTGCCCCCACCCTTTACCTAGGGAGGAAGAAGACGAATGCATGCAAGCGCCCCAGTTGTGACCGCGTCGTTTCACGTTATAAAAAACATCGCTTTAAAAGGGTGTTTGGCTACCACGGCTAATAAATGGTTGGGAGACGTCTTCACAGCTGAAGGGGCCAGACAAAGTGCGAACAGGATTTTTTTATAACGTTTTCAAACTCTTAATACATCGCTGGGAATACAGAGTGCGGTAACCCCCAAGGTCTGCCTGGGTGCAAGCAATGCGAGCCCTGTCCTAAAACACTGCGTTGCTCAAAAGTCGGTCCCGCGGATTTCGATCATGATTGGGTAGTCTGTCGATAGCAGTAGAAAAGAGCAAGAGTCCAGTGGCACTTCCCTTTCCTTTTAAGTCCTTTCCTGTATCCCTTAAAAGTTCCTTGATCCATTGATCTTGAGCAGCGTAAATCTAATGTTTGGGGGATATAAGGATAGAAACAAATCTTGCCACTGACAATGTAGCCTTGGGATCTCTGCCACTTAGTAAAAAAGGCATTATGTCAGACACAGAGGCATTGGATTTATATGTTGAAGCAGCAGACCTGTAAGAGTTAAAAATTTAGAAATATTATTATTAAAACTCCAAAATCAGAGGGCCTCTGGAAAGATATATTTAGAAGTTAAAGACAGACAGAAGAGAATTCAAGAAAAGATAACTATACAATATTGCTTGTTCTTCCAAGGTTGGTCAGGGTTGTAATAAACAGACCCAGACGTCAGAGTGACTGGAATGTCAAGGGAAGAAAGATTAATTGTAACTAGATAGAAATGTCAGGTGTTAAAACAATGGACTCTATACACAAGTTGATCTGACCAATCAAGTAATTTCTGTTTTATGATTCACCAATGAAATGTCTGTATGAGTAAGCCAATCAACAAATGGATTACATATTAATCAACCAATAAGTTCACAGAAAAGTTGAAAACCAATCAGTAGTATAATGTATAGGTGACGTGTTTTAGAGACTGTATAATGAACTAACCAAAGATTATAAAAGGTCTTGCACGCCTCTGTTCAGGGCCGAGCTTTTCTTTTTATTACTCACAAGAGTAAAGCTGGGACTAGCAATTGCTAAATAAATCTTGTTTTTCCCAAGAAAAGTGGTCTGAAGTCTTTGTGTCTTGAACTCTAAAATCCAGCTCTTAAATTTTGCTATAACAATGTTAAAAGGGGAGAGGTATAATGTGATTGAAGTTCCTCATAAAAGCGGCATTCCAAGAGGGCACGAATGAGCTCATGAATCGATAGAGCCAGAAGAGCAAGGACAGGTCCTGTCTGGGTATGGTATGTCCAAAATCCTGCCCTGCATAACCATAGAGGGGCTAGCATTCACTCTAGCTAAACAGAACGCTCTAGAGCGACAAGGAGTTGTCAAATAATAAGTATAAGCGGGCAAACCGCGTGGTGGTGGTATTCCAAAAAGCTGGGATGGACAAACACTGTAAGCATGAAAAGTAGTGCTGCCAGTGGCACTAAAAAACTAACACAATTTCTGGCAGGGTGCGAGCTTTCATGAGCCACAGCTCACTTCTTCGGTGATTTCGATGGAACTTCCTCCCTAAGTCAAAATGTGTTTAGGGCTGTTGTTCGGACCTCTGGATGCTTTACTTATGTCTGGTCTATATTTACCACCTGATTTGCTGTAGCGATCCAGTCGTTCACAATTGTTTGTTGCTGGGTGGATGAGACCACCCAGTTGCAAATCAGGGCTTTGTGCAATATGTGGCTGTAGCCTTAGACCAGTGGTACGCATGCTGTGGCTCACAGAGAGCCTCATTCAGTTGCAATGAGCCACTTGAGTGCCCTTGTGCACCACCCCACCAAGCACATACGTGCGATAATATAAAATACAACTATTAATATCGAATGTTTAACTGTCACCTTTTTTTAATTTCCAGAGTGCCTCTGAAGGTTGTCTCTTCCCACTACTGTTGAACTTAGCCTGACCTCCTTTATCTTAAGTTGAGGGGAAGGGCTTCCACATCTACCTTAGGGCAGAGAACAGTGTGCAAACTTCTGTTTTCCAGAACTCTTTATTAGGCTGAATGTTGTTTTATTTTAACTTCCTTATGCTGAAAGCAACCTAGGTGCTGGCATGGGATTGCAGAGACTGCTGGGGGGCACTGGAGAGGATGGGACACTTTGCTTCCATCCCTGGCTTGAGGCCTGCAGTTCAAGAAGGCTTACAGTTTATCCGTCTTCCAATGTATCTAGCAGCAGTTTTTGCCAGATGGGAATCACCTACCAACCACAAGCCCCACTGGAAAACACCCTTGCCCACTTCTCTGAAATGTGGAGCAGTTGCCACACTGGGGAACAGTGCTCAGAAGAGCCACAGGTGGCACACCAAAAAGCTACATCAGGGTTGGCACTAAAATTTAATTTTCTATTTCCCTGACTTTACCTGACTGACTTTTGTCAATTTTCCTGACCACCATTCAAAAATAGGCCCATGTTTAAAAATGCATAGGTTCCACTACATTAAATAAAAGTTTTATTAAACGGTTTAGAATTACACAAGTACTGAGATGCAAAAAACATTGGTTAAGAGCTTCAATATGAACTTGTTTAAACATTGATTGTTAACTGAACACATCCATTTTGAAAAAGCTTACACAAAGATGGAACTTCGATACAAGTAATCTCTGAACATTAACAAATGACAGAACATTTTTGTTCTTGTTTTAAAACTACAATAAATTTAAATTAATATTGTTAAAAATAGGTTAACAAGCCACAATATGAAACTTTGTTGTGAAACTGGAATTAAAAATCAAAGTTAGAAATTAAAAATCAAGTTAGAGTACAAGTGTTGTTTTTAAAAAGATTAACTATTCAGCTATCACTTCCACAGTTTTAGCTCTTTGTTTGACAGGGAATTCATTGCAGGTTCCAACGAGGGTTGGCCATTGATGGACCCCAAACAAAACAGAGCCATTAAAGTAATCCTTTATTAAAAGCGTGTGCTGAGAAATTCACCTAGTCTAAGTAGCAACTCGAAGACAGGGAAGTTCAACTGAGCTCATACAATTTTATAGTTTTAATGACATCACAGCGTTACTAGGGAAGAACTAGAAAAGAAAAATTATCCTATCCAATTAGACACAAACAAGTATTGACATATTCATGCGGCTTAGAAATTGTACTTAAGATATTGAAGCTGCAGGTAGGGTTAGTCAAAATTCTATTCTGCACCACCTTATCAGACCTATTTTTGCCAAATGTTAAGGATGCAGACTTAGACCACCTATGTTTCAGTGCAAAGTCTGAAGTCTATTTTACTTAAACATAAAATACTTCCATCAGCTTCAGGCTAAAACCCTCAAATAGCCTACAAGAAACAGACTTAGATACAATGCTCAATGAACTGGAAATTATTGGTTTCTGGAACATCATGACTTGATGACTATTTTTGTTGTCTTCTTTATGTAAAGTGGTGTAGTGGTTAGGAGCGGTGGACTCTAATCTGGAGAACCAAGTTGGTTTCCCCACTCCTACACATGAAGCCAGCTGGGTGATCTTGGGCTAGTCACAGTTCTCTCTGAACTCTCAGCCCCACCTACCTCACAGGGGCCTTTTATGCAGGGGTGTGTTTTTCAGGTGCTGGTTTAGCCAGAATCTGGAAAATGCAGGCAAAGTACACAGGGAGATAAGGCATGCATAATCAGAAGGAAGCCCCGAAGCAGTCACTGGTGTGACGGGTGACCGTGGGGAAACGTCCCTGCATAAAAGGCCAAGGTGTCTGTTATGGGGAGAGGAAGGGAAGATCATCATAAGCCGGTTTGATTCTCCTTAAAAGGTAGAGAAAGTCTGCATATAAAAACCAACTCTTCTTCTAATGTTGGTTTAATGACAGAAATGCTGTAATCTCCTTTGTGTAGACATGGAGAAGATAGGTCTGGATGCTAAACAGTAGAGTGTCCAGATTACTGTTTTAATTAACATTTTAAAATAGTTTTTCTTCTGTTAATACAGTTCTGCATTATGCAGTCTGATTTCTAAACCAATCTCAGATTTATTGTTCAGAGTGGTATTGTGACATGCTTGGACGTTAGAGCTGATTAGAACAAATAAAGTACAATTTGCTGACCTGTCAAAATATTCCCATCTTCAAATCAACTAAAACTGATTCCAGTTTGTTTGAATTCAAAAAGGTTGGTAGAAGCCTGTCAGGTTCTCCATTAAAAAATGCTATATCTTACAAGTTCATTTTATGCTGTTTTACTGTCAACAACCATCAGCCAATAAATACTTTCAAAATCATATGATTATGTTATATGGGTGCATCATTACATTATACTTGTATTCTGCCATTTCTTTACCTCAACAGCCACAAGTAGAGTGTCTTCTTGCAGCGGAACTTCAAAAGTATGCCAGAAAGTAGCAATCCTGTACAAACAAAAGTCAACCAGGGAGGAGAGCTGATAAAAGCTACCCCGGATATGTGTGAGGGTTCCCAACCTCCCTGTGCAAACTCCATAAAATCACTTGCTCAGACGGTCATGCAGAAACAAGAAACTTTATTGGAAGCTTCAGAGAAGTACAGGCCTTACACTGGTAAAGTTGCAAGTGAATCCAGATTCACAAAGACAGAATTATAACCCCTACAGGGAAGCAGATGTCAAACGTGTATTATGGGAATCTACGAGATAATTGTGCATGGTACAAAACATCAAAAGAACTCAGAGCTTGTTAGTACTATCTACCCACCAAGGCCACAGTGGTGGAAGGGAGTCAGTGAGAGCAAGGGAGGGACGTGGGAAGAGGGAGAGACATTCCAACCTGGGGCCCATCAGACGCTGCGCCTGAACCAAGGAAAGTCAAGAGACCTGGACTGCTTTTACGAGTTCAGGGGGGGGGGAAGCATACAAGGCAAAGGCCTACCCAAGGCCAGGCATACAGACCCTCACATTCTGCCCCCCTTAAGGCCCCCCTCCCCCGAGTCCGGGCGGACGAGGCTTGTCAGGATAGGCAGAGTGAAACTCTCGAACCAGACGGGGAGCCGCCACATGGGGAGCGGCCACCCACTCATCCTGGGCGGACCCCAGGTGCTTCCAGCGGATCAAATAGAACAGCTTTCCCTTTTTCAGTTTAGAGTCCAACACTTTAGAAACTTCAAGATGCGATTCCCCTCCCACAACTGTAGGAACTTCAGACTTAGGGAGGGGGTGGAACTGAGGGGCAGCGACGTACGGCTTAAGTAGGCTGATATGGAACACCGGATGCACCCCGCGAAGAGACTTGGGGAGTTCCAATTCTACCGTGACGTCATTGATCACCCGGGTGATGGGGAAAGGACCTACATACTTGTCACTAAGCTTTTTGCAAGGCCGAAGTGACCGTAGGTTCTTGGTGGAAAGGTAAACCTGCCCTCCCACCTTGAGTTCCCACCCCGGAGACTGATGTTTATCGGCCTGGTCTTTGTACTTGCGCTTGGCCCTCTCCAGGTTCTTTTGCAGCCAGGGCCAAGTGGTCTGCACTACTTGTATCCAATCCTGAACCTCCTGCACCCCCTCAAGCTCAGGAGTGATGTTAGGAGAACCAAAGGGTCCAAAGTCCTTTCCATAAACCACGTGAAAAGGACTGAAACCTGTGGAGGAATGGGGGGCGTTATTGTAGGCATATTCAGCAAAAGGCAGTAGGTCTACCCAATCGTCCTGGTGGTAATTGACATAACACCTTAGATAGCATTCTACTACAGCATTGACACGTTCGGTCTGACCATCGGTCTGGGGGTGGTAGGCTGAAGAGAGTCCTTGTTCTTCCACCCCCATGACTTTTAGAAAGGCCCTCCAGAATTTGGCTACGAACTGAGCCCCTCTGTCGGAGAGGACCTTCCTCGGAATCGAATGATGCTTCACCACGTGATTAATAAACAGTTTAGCCAACTTCTGGGCCGATGGTAGTCCCGCACAAGGAACAAAATGAACCTGTTTGGAGAATAAGTCTGTTATCACCCACAGTACAGTTTTCCCCCGACTTGGGGGCAAATCCGTGATGAAATCCATGGCGATCACTTCCCAGGGCATGGTCGGGGTTTCCAGAGGCTTTAAGAGTCCGGGAGGCTTTCCCATCCGTTTTTTGGCCGTGGTGCAAATGGGGCAGCTGCGCACGTACAACTCCACATCGGCCCTCATACCTGGCCACCAAAATTGACGCCGCAATAAATGCAAAGTCTTTACAAACCCAAAATGCCCCGCAAGTTTGGCCTCGTGAACCAGTCACAGCACCTCTTTTCGGAGTACCTCGGGGACATAAAGCTTACCCCCCTGCAACCACAAGGAGCCCTGTTGGTCGAGATGTGCGGGGAGAACCTGCTGATCCGCCTCCCTCAGAGAAGCGTCCCGGAGTCGCTGTTGGAAGGCCTCCGGGATTCCCTTGAGGGGAGGAACATCCTGGCGGTGGGACTGGGATCGGGTGGTTACTGCGAGTCCCGAGACTTCCCCTCTCTGTTCAGGGGTAAACAGGGAATCCACCGGCCGATCAAAGTCATTGCGGTACTGGGGGAGCCTGGAAAGAGCATCCGCTAACGCATTGTCCTTCCCTGGCACATGTTTCAGGACAAAGCGGAATTTGGCAAAAAACTGTGCCCAACGAATCTGTTTCGCGGTGAGCTTTCTAGCCCCCTTTAAAGCCTCTAGATTCTTGTGATCGCTGCAAAACTCAAAAGGGATCTCTGCCCCTTCCAGAAAATGCCTCCAAATGGTGAGGGCATGTTTAACAGCAGCGGCTTCTTTCTCCCAAATGGCCCAGTTGATTTCGGATTGGGAGAATTTTTTAGAAAAATAGGCACAAGGTTTCAGCTGACTGTTCTCGTCCCGTTGCAAGAGAGCCCCCCCCCCCCATGGCTACGTCAGAGGCATCGACCTGGACCACGAAAGGTTTTTTCACAATCAGGGTGCGCAAGAACGGGTTCGGACGAGAAAAGCAGCTTGAGAGTATCGAAAGCCTGCTGGCAGTCCGAAGTCCATTGCAACCGAGCAGAGGGCAAGGCGGCTCCCGCCCCTTTCCCTTTTGTGCGCAGGAGCGAAGTGAGAGGGAGCGCTACCTGGGCAAAATTAGGGATGAAGAAACCTTAGCAAACAGTTTGTGCTCGCGCAGCCGCTGCAGCACCTCGCGTACCAGTTGTACGTGCTCCTCCATGGTTTTCGTATAAATGAGGATATCGTCCAAGAAGACCACCACCCCGCGGACCAACAAATCATGAAGCACTTCATTAATTAATTGCATGAACACACTCGGAGCCCCCGAAAGTCCGAACAGCGTCACTAAATACTCAAACATTCCAAAACAACTGGAGAAGGCAGTCTTTGGTTCGTCCCCTTCTCGTATGCGGACTCGGTGGTAAGCCTCCACCAAATCCAATTTGGTGATGATTCGGCCCTCTTTCAATTGTGCGAGAAGGTCTGGAATGAGAGAGAGGGGGTATGCATTAGACTGAGTGACAGCATTCAGTCTACGAAAATCAATACACAGTCTTAAGTCCCCCGTCTTTTTCTTGACAAAGAAGGCGGGAGCTGAGTATGGAGCCTTAGACGGGCGGATAAAGCCCCGTGCCAAATTGGTGTCCAAATAGTCTCGCAACACCGCCTTTTCATTAGGACTCATGGGATAGACCTTCCCCTTGGACAATTTGCCGTCCCCCACTATCTCGATAGCACAGTCCGTTTCCCGGTGGGGGGGTAGTTCGTCGCATTCCCGCATGTCTAACACATCGGCAAACTGGGAATACTCTTTGGGAAGCTGGGGCAGTGGAAGCCCGATAGAAGGGGCCCCTACGAGGGTGGCTGCAGGAGTGTGCAGGACTCGGTCTTTATCATGAAGTTCACACGGGTTGCGGGGGAAGGTGAGAGTCCGCTCAACCCAGTCTATGGAGGGATTGTGCCCCAGCAACCAATTCATCCCTAACACAACGGGCGCGGTGATGGGGGCAATGGTAAAATAAAGCCGTTCCCAATGCTCCCCTATAGCCATGACGACCGCGGCAGTGCGGTGAGTCACAGGTCCTTTTTTAAAGTCACTGCCATCCATCTGGGCAAAACGGATGGGTTCAGGTAGCCGCTTTCGCTTAACGCGCAATTGTCGGGCAGTCTCTTCGCTTATCAGGGTGCGGGCACAACCCGAGTCAACTAGGGCCGTAAATTCTAATGTGGGTCCCCCTTTGGGCAGCGAGAGATTGACTTTTACATACACATTGTCTTCCTGAGCGCTTACCATCAATGGAGCTCCTTGCACAACGTTCGGGGCGGTCTGCTGAGGAGCCCCCTTTACAGCAGACCGACGGCGTTTTTTGCTGGCAGTTCCCAGTCTTCCTCCTCACTGGAGGAAGCAGCTGTGGTATTTGTAATCCGTGACTCCGATGAGTCAAAGGCTTCATTTGTAATCCATGGCCCCGATGGGCCGGGAGAGGCCGAGGCTTCGACCGCGGCGCGTGCGTGCAAGGCCGAGGGTGTGCTCCGTCGGCTTGATGTGCCGCTCCGGCGGCCCCTTGGGAGGGGGCTTCTCAGGTTCGGCCGTTGCCGGACGAGACGGTCCCGGACGTCCGGGTCGTGAAGGGCATTGAGAAGCAAAGTGTCCTTTCCCCCCGCAAACGAGACAGACCCCACTCTCAAAGCGTTTACGGCGTTCGGTCACGGAGGGTCCTCCCCCCGAGGGGGGACGAGAGTCCTTCGGACCACCGGGCCTGTCTCCACGGGTCTTGGTCTCCCGTCCGGTGCGTTGTCGGGACAGGAGCAACAGTTGCTTATGGTTTTCGATGTCCGCGGCGTGACGGACCCGCCCTTCCACATCAGGAGGGTTACCTTGCATCAAAGCCCAGTGTTGCAATTCCGGGTTCAAACCTTCGCGGAAACACTGCACCCTGGTAGCCTCACTCCAATCCAAAATTCGACTCGAGAGCGACTGAAATTCGCTTGCATACTGCGTGACAGATTTAGTCCCTTGGCGCAGTTGTTGTAAGGCAGTTTTTGCTCGCTCACCCAAATGTGGGTCCTCGAAACGGTGTCGAAGGGCGACCATGAAGTCATCGAGACTTCGCAAGACCGGGGAGCGGAGCTCATACTGCTGTACCATCCAGGCGGCCGCCTCACCTTGTAGGAGGGACGCCATGTATTGGACCCGGGAGTCTTCCGAGGTAAAAGTCCGGGCCTGTTCACGCATAAAAATGTCCACTTGCACCATAAAAAACGTCAGCTGGTCACTCGACCCGTCATACGTGATTTTCAAATCTCGGCGGGCCAGTGGAGCGGGACGGATGGGAGGTGTGGGGGCCACGGGTGGCTGTTGTCCTCCGTCCGGCGGAGCCACGGGTGGAGTCTGAACCCTCAGTTCGCCCATGGCTTGGGCCATGTCCAGCATCACTGCTTGCATGGTATCCATCCGGTCCAGTAAATCCTGGCGCTCTGTCTGCCAGCGTTGCCGCTCCTCCTCCATCTGGTGAAGTAGCAGGGCTTCCTTTCGGGCGGGATCGTCCTCGAACCCCAACCCGTGAACCACAGTCCGTCTTGACTGTGCGTCGCTCTTCGAGAGCGACCAATGCCGGGGAGATTCCAGCCAGCTCTCCAAGCGAGTTTGCTTGGACTTTGCACCCAAACCTGACCCTGAGTCAGTTCCACTGGGCGTCTTCCCAGTCGACTTCCCTTCCGAAGGGGGTAGGTCAGGCTTTTTGGGTACAGCGTTGTCCTTCTTGTCGCCGTCGTCCGGCTTGCCATTGTCATCCCCGTTGCCTGCCATAGCTGTCCAGGAACGGTACAGGAGCAGGTCAACGAGGCAAGGACTTGCAACTTAATGTGAGGGTTCCCAACCTCCCTGTGCAAACTCCATAAAATCACTTGCTCAGACGGTCATGCAGAAACAAGAAACTTTATTGGAAGCTTCAGAGAAGTACAGGCCTTACACTGGTAAAGTTGCAAGTGAATCCAGATTCACAAAGACAGAATTATAACCCCTACAGGGAAGCAGATGTCAAACGTGTATTATGGGAATCTACGAGATAATTGTGCATGGTACAAAACATCAAAAGAACTCAGAGCTTGTTAGTACTATCTACCCACCAAGGCCACAGTGGTGGAAGGGAGTCAGTGAGAGCAAGGGAGGGACGTGGGAAGAGGGAGAGACATTCCAACCTGGGGCCCGTCAGACGCTGCGCCTGAACCAAGGAAAGTCAAGAGACCTGGACTGCTTTTACGAGTCCGGGGGGGGGGGGGGAAGCATACAAGGCAAAGGCCTACCCAAGGCCAGGCATACAGACCCTCACATTATGCCAATCGAAACAAAATAAATCTTCACTGACTGGCAGAAGACCATAGACCAAATTACCCCGGAGAGTGAATTCCAAAGTTTCAGCACCATGACTTATGGAATAAGCCGATCTTCTGGCCCCAAGTCATGCAGTACTTTAAAGGTCAATACCAACACCATGAATTGAGCCTGGAAGCAAATCGGGAGTCGGTGTAGATGAGACATACAGGACGATGAAGTGGGAGCACGAAGTGGGTGCTTCCGTGGATGCAGGGTTGTCAACTGTAGGTTTGGAGATTTTGGGGGTGGAGCCTGGAGAGGGCAGAACTTGGGGAAAGGAGGGACCTCAGCAGCATATAATAGCAGAGTCCATCCTCCAAAGGAACAACCATCACCCTCAGTCCAAAGCAGCACATTCCATTCTACCACCTCATTTTCAATCCGGTAAACCAGGCATGTGGTGGTGGGTAGAATAGGCTGTTCCCCATCCGATTGTGTGTGGGGTGTCAAGCTCAGGGGCTGCTTCCCCACCCCACTGCTCCATCATTTCCCAGCCTTGCCAATAAAAGGCAGACATCAGGAGGACCCTTAAGGCTTTGGCTTATTGCACTGTTTGTATGTAATAACAGGAGCCCCAGGTTCACATGTGAAGGCTCTGGTTTTGCTCCCACAATTCCTTACTTGCGGTTTTTTTAACAGCCACTGCATCCTTCCTACAGGGTTAGGCATCAAGGTAGATAGGTCCTAAGAAAGTAACCTGCTGTTCTTCTGGCAGGAATGCTGCCTCTCTGGCTCATGGGAAGACCTGGTCCCTTCTGACTTCCAAAGCCTTGCCAACTGTCCAGCTCCCTGTCCAGCTGGCTTTTTCCTCCCTTCCTCCTGCTCTGACCTTTTATTCCCTTTCCTCCTGCCATGCTCCCTCCCCAGCTCTGCTGTCTTGGCCTACACTTGAGCATGGCTTTACTCCTGAAGCAGCCTCAACCCCAAGGAGGCAAACTTTGGCAGTCTTTTGGCCTGCCTGCCCACCATTTAGGTGCCCTTGGGGAACCAGTCCTGCCTTTCCCTCAACCTAGTGGCTACGGCGCACCCTCTCTTGGGGGTCTTCCGGAGTTCCCGCTTCCTATCCTTACCTGGGATATCACGGGGTTTGACAAAGGGAGAGCCACATTTGTAATACTCTGCCTTGTAAACAACCTTTGCAAATAAAAATTCGGCATGTCAGAAAGGAAGTTTTTATAGTTGAAAACTATTTTGATTTTTATTTAACTGTTTTATTAATCCAGTGGACTGCAACTTTCTCAGGATTTGAGCTTGAATTACCCAGTAAGTGGAAAGATCAGGATAATTCATGATCCTTTAGAAGATATGACAAAGAGGAAAATATATATGAAAAAGACACTTTCCCGGAGAGGAGTTATGCATCTGAATGAACTTTTCCCTTCTAAAGGTACTCCGTAAAACCACAAAATTGCCTTTTTCTTAGAAAGCTTGATGATTTCTTGTAAGAATTTTTCAAATGGTAATAGTGCCGGTACAGCCTGTTTCCACATTTTAAACATTCTTGTGCCATCTCACCTAGTTGATTTTTGAACATGGGCAGGTTTGAAGAGCAATTTGGGAAACCTCAGAAAAATCTGAGTGCACATGCATCACCCTGGATCAGGGGGCTGTGATTTATTTAATGATATTTGCAAGACAAGTGGCTTCTCATTAGACTATCATTAAGCAGCTGTAAGGAGATGAGTTCAAACATAACACACTAAACTATGATTTGGTCCTATGTGAAGGAAGCTGGGAAAGCTCTGGGCTTAGGAACTCTCCCCTCTTTCCCTTGACTGCAGTGATCTATTTAGTTACTCCATTTTAGGCATCTAACCATGGTTTGCCATTACATCCAAAGTACTAAACTATGGTTTCTCCTTGCTCTGAAAACTACAATTGCAAACACTGGTTGGTTTTCAGCCTCAAATACTGGTTTGCAAACAAGCAGAAATGACTTAAAACAGCTACGTATGTGGTAAGAAAAGAGCATGAGAACAATCTGTGCAAAACTCAGAGAAGCCCAGATGAAAGTGTGTAACAAGAGAGTCACAGAGAATGAATGAATAATAATAATAGTAATAATATGGCCAAACCGCCAACCAAATAATATTCTAGGGAAATAATCTGCTTCCCGCTTAAGTGGTACATTTCAATGTGTAATTCTACTTGTGTCTATACAGTAAACCACCTTTTAGGCTCTTACAAAGCCACAGTAAAAAAGAGAAAAGCTGTTAAATAGATAGTCACAATATAATTTTAGAAATCATTTATTAAAAAACATCAATTATATATGCTGGGCTCAGAACCAAAAGGAAAGCAGTTCAGACTTATTTACACACAGGACAAGCATGTTTACATCCTAGGGATTTCCATTTTCAGCAGTCGATTCACTGTTAGGAGGATCAATGATCAGTCTTGGCTCAATCAGAGCATCCCAACGTTCAGTTATCTGGGGCGGGGGGGGGGGGGGGGAGACAAAAACAGACACCTCAAAATAAGTACATGAAATTTCACCAGTACTGAACGTTTAATACTTGTGGTGCAAAAACATTTATCAAAACATGAATGTCTCCAAGAAAGCATTCAGTAAACAAGGCCAATGCATAATACAAATGCTTTCAGGGTGAATCAGAGATACTGTGCAGATTAAGAACAAAAGGAAGGCAAAACAGTAGCCTGTTAAGTACATTTACTGCCCATTCCTGAAGGGGGGGTGAAGCTCTTTAGGATGCTATGCTGGCATAGGTGCCACCTTTTAATGGAATAAGGTAGCACCTAAGCCGGTGCGGGACAAACATGCTGGCGTCAAGAAGCCGCCAGCCCCCATTGTCAGCGCAGCCATGCCGGCAGGGATTTCCCAGAAGGGGGGGGAAGCTTCCTAATGCCATTCACCCGGGAACGCCCCCTCGCACAGCAGTGTAGCAAGGACACCTTTTCTGGTGTCTTAGCCTCCCTGTTCTCAATGGGGTGTCTTCCTTTTTTATTAACATTTTTTTTACACATACACATGCACATGTCCATTCGTTTACAAATTGGGCTTCTTCCAGGGCAATCAATTAACATTTTTAAATAGTATCACAATTAGTGATCACAAATATCACAATTAGCCTAACATGTATGCTTAGCAATGCTAATACTAATTAATACATCCTCTAGTTGCTTCCAATTCTTAATTCCAAGGTTTTTGTTACTAACATTATACACTTATGTCAAATATTTCTGTTTTATTCTAACTTCATCTCTTATTTCAACTCTCTCTATATTTTTTCTTTTTCAATACCTTTTTAACCTCCAGGCGGCCGGAAAGCCTCTGAGGAGGAGGTGTGAGTGCGCCGCTCCCAGCCCCTGCGGAAATGCCCCCCTCAGGAATGGGCTGATAAAGCCAAAATGAGAAAACATCAGGTTTTAATTGTACTGGGGGGTGGGGTCTAATATATATGCATAAACCTCTGTCCTGTAATTTACAACATAGGCTCCAAAACGTAATGCAGCACTCATTTACTAGTGTTACAGACCCACAGTTTGTATCAGGTGCCAATTGTAAAAAAATTAATTGGGTAGTATCCAATCCCACTGTGGGCACAGCACTCATACATGAAGTACACCCACAGGGCATCAGCATACACACAGTCTGTGCAAAGCAGCACTGCAGAGAATGAAAGGTCTGTAGTGTCTTCCCCATCCACACCCAGCATCCTCCCTGCAGCACACTGAAAAACAAGTACCCTTTGCCACAGGTGCTGCCCTTGTGGTGGCATGGGACCATTCCCTACAGACCTAAGTACGAAAAGTTGTCAGAAGGATTTTCCAAGGATGATCCAGAAGGACTGTCAAAATAAATGGATACTGTACCTTTTCATCCTGAGAGACTGCACGCTCTATAGTTACTGTTCCATCTGGAGACTGGTAAACCAGATCAAACTTTCCAGGCTCTTTTGCCACTGAACACACAAAACATTTTTTAAAATTACTGTTATAACATTGCACAAAAGGTACTCATAATCTGGGCTACAATCTTTATTTTAAAACCCCTTTAAGTAAAAATATTCCCCAATTAGGTAGGTAACAGACTGAATTCATATTAACAGATTTGATATATGAAAAATACTAACACTAAACAAGAACAATAAATTACCAGGATTATTGTAATGCTAGCCCTTTAGCATTGTCCTAAAACAGTGCCTTGTTTATGTCTTGTGCATATATGCCTTGGATCCACGCCATAAGGAAAGGAGTTTAAAAATATTTTATAGAAATACTTAAGAACTAAAGAAGCATTTTCCCTTTCTCTCTCAAGCAGGAAAGAAAACATTCAAGACGCTGCCTACTGCAACCCATATGCGTTATCTAAAAAAAAAGAAGAATTCTTGTTTCAGACCTAATGTTTATATTCAAACACTATTTCTGCATTCGAATAAACATTAGGTCTGAAACCAGAAGAATTCCTTTTAATTTCAAACGTGACAGGCAGAAAGCACAGAAATGTATGCCAGCAACACAAGAGCCAATGAGAGCAGTTCTCTGAAATTGCCAATAGCAGGCTGCCGGGAAGCAGTTAAGATCCAAGAGTTGGAGGTCTAGTCAGAGTTTGTCAGTTGTAAGAGAAGGGTTGTCAAAGGTCTAGTTTAACATAAGTATAAATTAAAGAGATGCAGAGGCATCAGATATAAGCTCCCTGTCAGGCCTTTGCTGCTAGCAGGGGTAAAGGCTCTTGACATGAGCAGGCCAACTTCTGGCTACACACCAAGTCCTTCGTTCCCATGCCTGTAAACTCTGTCTACAGTTTCACTCTTCCTTTCTCCCACAGCTGCGCTGATGTTCAGTCTGCCTGTCCTGGGAATAGCTTATCTCGGGGATGCTTAGCCGTGTTTACCATCGTAGCCTGTAATGCTTTTAAACATGTAATCTGTCAATGTTTCACCATTACTAGCCTCACCTGCGTGCAAGCAGTCAGTTCTTTTATCTGTCTATTGCTCCTAATAAAGTATTACTGCTTCAGGACTACCTGCCTGGATGAGTTTACTTATGGGATGCTAGGGACAGACGCCTGATCCTGACACTCCCCTATCAGGGGAGAGTACAAGCTGCACAGTATTCCAGCAGGGTTTGTTTGGTCTAGGGTTGCAACTAAGTTACAGCAGAGCGCTGCCTGCATATGTTACCTGCCTGAGAGGTTTTCCTTGACATCGCACATTTCCTGGTAGGTTGTTAGTGTTTGCCTCAGTTGTGTGTTTTCCTTCTTTCTAAATAAAATTTGTTCTTGTTCACTTTAAAAAAACCAGATCACTTTATTCCTTTACGTTTACCTCACTATCCCTCTGTTATAAATCCAGACCTGGGTGGGTTTATAACTAGGCCCAGAGTCATATCACCTCATGCCTTTTAAAAAAATCCTAGTGTAATGTGGTAGGCAGGAAAATGTGACAGAAAATCCTGTGGAGTGGGGTGTAGCCTCAAGAAAACAGTTATAACAAGCTCAAATAGTTACTGATTAAGATTTCTTTAATCAGATGACAGCCGTTATTCATGTTACTGAGAGTTACTAGGAATAAAATTCCAGTAATTAGTTTGCAATTAAAACCAGAATATAAGAACTAGTGAGAAATAGAAACAACTTTACAGGGGACAGCATGCAGCTGCTCTTAAGAACAGCAAACATTCATGCTCAACTATACAACATTTACCTGCTGAACAAGAAAGAATTTCAAGTTCTATTTGCTTGTTCGTGGGGTTCCAATTGATGATTTTTGCTTCCTTTACAAAAGAAGAGGGAGAGATAAAAAAAGTTGTACTGTTCAAGAGCAATTTATATATGAGAACAAAATGCTGGGTGGATAATATGAATATATCATACATCAAATCAACATATATCCAAATAAGTTTCAAATATTTCATCCCCCCACAGCATTAACAGGGAATAGAAGGCAGATAGTAGAACCAGGTTTTCTCAACAACAGAGGTCATCTAAAGCAAAGAACAGGCTTAAACACTTATACAGAATCAGATAACCTTTATTGGCATAATACTGATGATCACAAGGTCAGAGATAAACAGATAATACATATCTAGATTAAAATTAAGTTTGAATAAACACTTCTACCAATGGTGCCACAGAGTACATCGTGGGGGGGAAATAAAACACTGCTGTGACAGCCTTTTAAGGCCTCAAAAGATTTCCAGATTGACCTCTGACAGACTCATTTCAGCCTTAAGCTTGATTCAGCCTGGTGAACTGTGCCTGCATTTCTGAGGAACAGATATCTATGTAATGTTTAGGGTCAGGAATTCAGGATGCGCTTTTGTGAGAACTGACCTTGCTGCTTGAAATTGTTTTGCCAATTCAAAAGCCAAAATAACTCTTGCTTAGAAGATTGTTTTTCAGAGTGAGACAGACAGCCTGAAATGATGCTGAAGAGACTGCTTTGACTTAAGCATACTTGTTCCTTATCCTACCATTTTTATTGTTATTTTTTTTTAATTAAAAGGACACTTTGCTTCAACACTTTTTTTTTTTTTTTAGGAGAATAATCCAATCAAAGGATCCTCCCCCTTTTCAGATGGACAAAAGGCTGGCTACCACTTTTAACTGGGCAGTTACCTATGCATAGTTGACCTAAGCTGAGTTGTCAGATCTTCCCAAAAGGGTCACCTTTGACACTACACTTGCAGCTTCAAGGGCCCGTATTACTAACGCTTACAAAAGCAGAGACTCTGTAGTGATAGGTTGTAGCCCAGGAGTATAAAACTATGCAGATGTTGCCCAAGAATGTGTAGTGATGCCTTTATATTGGAACAATGTGTAACATAAACACACACAAAGACTTGTTAGCACAACTTGGTTCAAATTCATTTTGTTCTGTTTTTGTCTTACTTGTGAGCAATTAGCCAAGGGAAAGGTGAAGCAAACCAAGAGAAAAACTATCAGTACACTTTTCAAAAATAAAAAGAGAAAGAGAAACGTATCTATCCCAGCACAGAAAATATTTGTCAGCTATATACCTATGCCCCAGACGACACACTGTCATATTTGATCCCCAAATTGAAAATATTCTTCACTCAGCAACTAAGTTATGAAAGCACTCCTGTCTTCAGCATTAAGATATCTGGTCAACGTGTCAAGCTTACAAGCAATCAAAAGGTGCATTGCTGGCTAGAGTCAAGGATTTAGTTAAGATGCTTGTTTGGCAATACTGGTAGCTAATGGTATTGGTAGAAACTAAAATTCTTAGTAATTTAAGAGTGCTAAAGGAAAAGACTAACAACACATAACTGTTGATGATGGGTCAGCACCACTGCATACCAGTTCAGAAAATGTATCAATATGACAGACCCTGAAGTTAGTCTATCTTAGAATGTTGCATAATCGGCTAATCAACTTCAAGCTGCATTTGACTGAGATCTGACAGATTCTCAGTCTTACCTTATTGCCATGTTATTTGAGGAAGAGACTGAACCAGACTTTTTCAATATATGGCTCTTCCCCAAGTACACAAAGCTCGTAGCTTACATTACCTCCAAAACCTTTCCACAACCCTAAAAGGTAAACAAGCCTTATTACCTGCATATAGATTTTGAGGGGTGTGTGAGAGACAAATAATGTCTCACCCAGTGCATTCATGGTTCAACTGAAATTGGAACTAGGACCCTCTTGGCTCATATATAGTCATTTTAGCATTATCATTATTGTAGTTCTAAAAATATACATAAAATATCAAAAAAGATCTTAAAGTGAACAGCAATACCTTGTAATCGGATACTTGAGGACTGTAATTTTCAGTTAGTTCTAAAAGCTGTTAAAAGAAAAAAAACAAAATCTTACAATGTCAGTCATGCTTTGGTCTCAGCAAATTACATTATCCCGCTAAGCTCTTATGTTCACTCTGTTCCACCAAAACACTTTTTACTGGGATCAGTAACCAGGCGTGGACCTAGTTCCTGGGACATTACTAATATAACATAAACCAATAGAAACCAATACCAGTATACAAATATTAGTCTATTTTATATACTTTCATTAATAGTTAACTCCATTACATATCTAAGCTTTTATACAGATATTATAACATAAATACATAAGCATGTTCTCTAAATCTATCAGATTTAACTCAATATTTAAAAAGGTAAAGGTCCCCTGTGCAAGCACCGGGTCATTCCTGACCCATGGGGTGACGTCACATCCCAACGTTTCCTAGGCAGACTTTGTTTACCAGTGCCTTCCCCAGTCATCTTCCCTTTACCCCCAGCAAGCTGGGTACTCATTTTACTGACCTCGGAAGGACGGAGGGCTGAGTCAACCTTGAGCCGGCTACCTGAAACCAACTTCCGTTGGGATCGAACTCAGGTCATGAGCAGAGCTTAGGACTACAGTACTGCAGCTTACCACTCTGCACCACGGGGCTCCTAATTCAATATTTCCTTGGGTAAATATAGTAATATTATTTTGTTTGTATAATAAATATAGGATAAGAAAACTTATGTTATAAACTTTGTTTTACATAGAGAACAGGAATAAGAATCAGTCAGGAGATAAGATTCTCCTGTGAAATTTAAAGCAACAGACTTCTGAGGAAGCAAAAGTGAAACAGGGAAAAATTGCAAAACCTTGTCAAGCTTATGTATTTATGTTATACTACCTGTATAAAAGATTATATATGTAATGGAGTTAACCATTAATGAAACTATATAAAACAGACTCATATTTGAATAGTGGTATTGGTTTATATTGGTTTAAGTTCCTGGGACTTAGCATGATCAATTTGTCTTCACTAATTATCAGTGAATTATTCTGAAAAATTCACTGAAAACATCTCTCTGTCTCTTTTTCTCTCTCACGGCTCCCCAAATGAATTCTGAAAGGGATGGGAATGAAGACAAGTCCCAGCAGATGTGGGCAGGGAAGGGACTTTCCATATAAGATCCCAGGTTTAATGTCTGGCATCCTGAGTCAAATCTCTGCACTGGTAGGTTTGGCGAAAGCATGACAGAACTAAGCTAATAATACAAGAATGTCTGTATGTGAATGTATACTCACAACAAAATATAGTAACACAACCCACCTAAGTAGGTTAATTCTAGTAAATTGTGTTCTACACCCTGCTGCAGTCAACAGCTGACAGATGCTATAAATACCAATTCAAGATTTTATACCTTAAAGGCAATTTTCTCTCCTACTTGTGGTGGAGCAGCTAACAGAGGTAGTGTACTATAGTCCTTCTTTGGAACCTCCAATGGATTCTGTAAAACAATTATTAAAGACATAATTATAAATTAATCCCGATAAAAACATTAATGAAAAGAGATGGTAGATAGAAAATGTCACTAGACGGAGAGATCTTCCACATTCAGAAGCACTATAACTTTGATTTCCAGGTGGTAGGGCAAATGTTTGGGGTTGAAGGCCACCATCAAGATCTCTTTAGCAGCATCCAGAGGCATCTATATGGCTACTTTTGGATCATAATACCCCATTAAGTGGACTATGGCAGCGGTTCCCAACCTTTTTGAGCCTGCAGGCACATTTGGAATTGCGACATGGCATGGAAGGCGCAGCAACAAAATGGCTGCTACAGGAGGCAGAACCAGCCACAAAATGATTGCCACAAGTTACCGGTAACTTCAGTAACTCAGTGTAAATCCTTGTGCTGTATTGGCAGCTGCTGCCAAAACAACATTTAAAAACATCTGCACAGCCAATCAAATCCCCAATAGTCAATCAGAAGCCTTGCTGGATAAAAGCTCTACCAGGCCCCACCCACTTCCTAAAAACACTTGGTAGGAACCAAAAAAGGTGTTAGTGTGCGCCATGGCACCCTCAGGCACCACGCTGGGGACCCCTGGAATATGGTCTGATCCAGCAAGGCGACGGGGGGGGGGGCGGGTAAGCAGAGTACCTAATGGAAGATAATATTACATTTGTAGTTGCATGCTCCATATGCCTTATTTGCTTTTAATTTTGTGATCTATGATTATTTAATAATGTTAAATCACCAAACATATTGGGCATCGATGAAAGCAAGCAGTGCTTACCATCAGACTCACCTGGATAATAACTGAAGTGTTGGTTGCTGCTTCATTCAACTGTTGTTGTTTCTGGTATTCGCCATTGTAATTGAAGAAGAAAGGACTTTCTCCCCTCCCTCTGCCCCTGGCCATCCCACGACAACCACGAACTCTAGGTCCTCTCCACAACGGTTCAATTCTCCCACGTCCCCTTCCAGCATCACTGGGGCTTGCAATGAGTCCACAAGTAGCAGCTGGGAGTTTTTTGACATTATTTCCTCTCACAGGCTGACCCAACACTGTATTTGTCTTGGGGCTCTTGGCGGTACAAGTCTCAGATTCGGAACTATCAGACTGTGAGGAGGAAGTTTCTAGTTTGGGCTTTGAAGTCAGGCCTGATACAGTTTCTTGCTTGCTACTGGGTATTTTACTTTTCAGATTACTGCTCTGCTGCTCTTCCTCTTCCCCTGAACTGGAATCAGAATCTGAACTAGAGGACTGACCTTCAGCCTCTTTACTTTTTGCTAGTTTAGGAGAATTTCCATCTTTAGGCTTAGCAGCAAGTTTACAAGCAGAAATGGGTTTCGCATGAGAATCCTCGCACTGTGATTTCTGTGTGTGCTGTGTTGTCACCTTATGTGATAGAATTTGTTTGGTGTGTACAACACTGTTGTTGCTGTCAGATGAAGTAACAGATTCACTTGAGGTTCCACCTTTCTTTGTGCCAGGTTTTGCAACTGTATTTTTCATCGCTAGAAGTGTCTTTTGTGAAGTGTTCTTTGCTTCAAGTGTCCTTGCTTTTTGCTTCTTGTCCTTGTTCCCTGCCTCTTGCTTTTTCTCCTGGTTGTTTCGATTTTTAAGCTTTCTGGAATGGAAAGTACTGTCATCATTTTTACTGTCTGCCACAGTATCTCTTTCCATCACATTCTTTCTCTTTTTCTTACATTTTTTAGGACCCTGATTATTTGTACTACTGTCTTCCTGGCTAGAAAAGTTCTCAACGTTCCTCTTCTTCTTCTTTTTTCTGTGCTCTTCATCTTCACTATTAGACTTCTCTGCCTCCAGCTTTGGTCTCTGTCGCTTTCTCTCTTTTTTCGAAGGGATTGTGAAACCATTGGTAGTTTCATCATAGCTATTTCCTCCAATAATCTCTTCCAATTTAACTCTGTCAAGAAAACACACAAGAAACTATTGGAGTATCATTTACATATATCACTCTAAAAAGTAAAACCATCACATCACTTGAATCTTTAATCCATTCTACCATGTGCAAGCAAATCCTATTGATTAGCAGAACTGCCTTCTTGTTGGTCCAAATGTTTTAAGAATTAAGAGTTACTGCAATGTAGACAGCTCGCAAACCAATTTTATGTATGTTTATGTGCAACTACATTCAGTGTGGCTAACTCCCAAGTGAGTATGCATACAACACATCCCAATGCTATGTATGAATACTTGGAATATGTTGCACCAAGTACATTGGTGCTCACTGCCAAGTAACATCCTGATCATGCACAGAGTTAGGCATACACAAATCCATCGGTTTCAGTGAATAAAAAAACCCTAACTCTACATACAGATTGCAATTTTTATAAGACTGCAAACAGCATGAGCCAGAAAGGTCCTGGCTGGTACACTAAAACAATTTTCAGAAAATGTGGATATATCAGACATTTTGGGGGAAGAACTTTAGCATACTAAAACCTAATTCTCTGATTAAATCTGCTGGATGGAGAGTGTGAAGCAATCATATCTAGCAATATATCTGAGAGATTATCCTAAGCCCCATCCACACATCTATAGATACTGAACTATAGCAACCTTTTACCTCTAAGACTGTCTCATCCACACTAGAAAATTCAGCTGTGAATTGCGCACTAGCACAATAATAAGCACAATATCCAATGATGTCTGGACACAACGCCCCCTCTATGGCTCAAACATCACTTCAGCCACAAAATTGTTTCTTTTTTTGCCATCAAGTCACAACTGACTTATGGTGACGCCATAGGATTTTCAAAGCAAGAGACGTTCAGAGGTGGCTTGCCATTGCCTGCCTCCGCATCACACCCCTGGTATGCCACAAAGTAGCACCACCTTATTATCAGGAGAAAATGTCCAACCCTGCTCTTGCACCTTTAACACCTGCTTGGTATTTAAATAGCAGCAACTGCTTTGAGCTACACGACAGAACTATGTTAAATAAATAAGTGACTATTTCACTGCATGGAGATAAACAGGAATGCTACAGGCATGGGGGGAAATGACCTGTCCCTTGAATAGAGGCTTAGTGTGTATAAATGGGCATCTGAAGCTTTTCATGGCATGGAAATAAATAACTTCACCTGGTAAATAACATTCCACTGAGCCTCTATTGAAGGGTGAGGACTTTTGTTTGGCCCAGGCATGTGGCAACCCTAATAAATATCAATGCTTCCTAAAGACTGCATATGAAGTAACTGTTAAAGGCACAGCTACCAGGGCCCACTGAAACATTGCCAACTTTATAACAAGTTCACTTCAGTTCCTAAAGACATGCTTTGACATAACAGTAAAGAGAATAACTACAATCCAAAGAGCTTACTGGTCTAAATTTCACCTCAGCCTCAAATCCAGCATTCAGGCAAACCACCTTCTTTCAACTGCAGCCACTCCACCACTACGATGGGAGGAAATAGCAGCCCGCCATAGAAGTATATGCCAATAAGCAGGTAAAACAGGTATAACTCTGAAAGCATTGCGCAAATGTCTGTTATTCATAACAAAAGGCACAAGTACAGACTCCCCACCACCACCACTCTTTTGACAATCTTAACTTATCAAGTCACCATCTCTCAACCTTGATCCCTCTTTCTATCTACAACAGGAAAAGTGATACAGGCCTGCCATAAAAGGTAAAGGTCCCCTGTGCAAGCATGGGTCATTCCTGACCCATGGGGTGACGTCACATCCTGACGTTTCCTAGGCCGACTTTGTTTACGGGGTGGTTTGCCAGTGCCTTCCCCACTCGTCTTCTGCCATACAGATTTGTTTAAGGATCACTGTGACAACTTGAATGCTTAAAAAAAAAGTAGCCACCTTGAGTCGGAGGGGTGGGGGGAATCAGACTATAAATAATACATAAATATTAAGGCCAACTAACACGTGTGCAAGCTGTCACATTATTTTGTTTTTAAATACAACATAACTTTTAATTTTGGGATTTTATTGCTCAAAGCGCTATACAGATGCTAACGGTTAATAGTATTACAAAGTCCACGGGTGCAAACCTACCAGGGTCTCCCCGCTGCCCACAACGCCCCCTCCCCCTTCCTCAGGGTTTGGCCGCCCCGCCCCTTTTCTTCCACAACGTCCCGACCTGAGAGAGTCGTTATCCCGCACGAGCCGCGCGCTTTCAGTGGGCGGCAGGAGAGCCCCGTCGAGGAAAAGGCCGAGTTTGGCGCGGCGGCTGAAGCCAAACTTATCCCGGATGAGGCTGCTCAAGTCGGTAACAAGGCGCACTTGACTCGGCTCCAAAAGCAACCAGCACACCCCGCAAGTCGGGCTTCCCGGGGGCGGATAGTCAAAATGCAGCCGGACCCGCACCGAGCCCTGGCCGCCGGCAGAGGACGCCGCCATGTTGGAAAAGATCAACGGCTACGGAGCGCTGCGCGGGACAAAAGTCAATGAAAGGGCGCTCGCTAGAAAAAGGAATTGACTTTGCCGCCGGCGCCCCCTTTCGGCGCCGAATTGTTGTGGCGAGCGAGACGCGACAGAACAAAGCAATGGTTGAACCTACCATGACGTTAATGGTCGCTGGGATGTTTAGGCTGTCATGAATCGATGCCTAGCAAGATTGACAACCTCCCGCCCCCCCCCCGTCAAATCGTAGCCACTTTATGGTAATCCCTTGGGATTTTCAAGGCAAGAGGTGGTTTGCCATTGCCCGCCTCTGCATAGAGACCCTGGAATTATTTCGTGGTCTTCGATCCAAACACCAACCAGAGCTCAACCCTGCTCTGTTTCTGACATCTGACAAGATTGGGCTAGCCTGGGCCATCCAGGGCTTGGCTGCTCTGGAATTATTCACGTAACAATTCCATCACACTGCTGAAAGGGCTGTCTTTTCGTGTACTCCTAGCAGAGCGGCAGAATTAAATTTATGCCTTCAAGTCATAACAATCTCACGAGAAAGGAAAATGGCACCGTTTGATAGCCAGTGCCGTGTAGTGGTTACAGCAGGGATCCCCACAGTGACAGCCGTGGGCACCATTGGTGTATGCTGACACCATTCCTGGCACTTGCCAACTGTTTTTAGAAAGTGGTCTGGACCAAGTGGGGCTTCCGATTGGCAGTGCAGATTGAAAGGCATCCTGTTTAAGGGGGTTTCGGCCTGAAATGTCACAATTAGAGTCATGTATAACCTCTTTCCCTGCCGTTTTGTGGTTGGCTTCACCTCCTGTGGCAGCCCTTTTATATCTGCACCCATTGCCCTCTGTCAGAACTCTAAAGGTGCTCAGCTCACAGGCTCAAAGAGGTTGGGGACCCCGGCTTTGAGTGTCAAACTGTGGAGGGGGGGGGGAGGCTAGACTCAAATCTTCACTTAGCCATGAACCCCAGAGAGAAACACTGAGCCACCTCTTTCTCTCAGGCTCTGAGGAGAAGGGGCTTGGCATTGTGTGTATTGGGGGGCAAGGTTAACGCATGATGGGGAAATGGACCTGGTCTGCTCCTGTGCATTTCATAATGTTATTAAACCTAACCTACCTCATCGGGTATGTTTATTTATTTTATATATTACACTTATAACCTGCCTTTCTCATTGATAATCAAGTAGGATCACAAAATATATTTTTAAAAATTCAATCAGACCGCATAAAACATCTAGTAATAATGCAACAGGGCTAAGATTAGGACTAGGATTATAGAAATTAGGAAAAAGCCTAAGGAGAACTGTCTGTGGTGAGACATACCTTAAAACAATGCAGAGAGGGGACTACAAGTAACTTGGAGGAAGGGTGGGGATAAAAATCTAAGAATAATATCAGGGATAAGGGCCATTTACTGTTGAAAAAGACTGGCCGCGGTAACTTAAAGCACTTTGGATCCAGACACTTCATTCTAAAGTCTGTTCTAGGCTCACTGTGGTATCACTTCAAACAATAGGTGCAGGATTACATTTTTTCAGAATTTCCAGACATCAATTATTCAGTGTAAGCAGGCAGGATGTGCAAAGGGATAGACTGTGACCTCTTGATCTTGAGATGGAGAAAGTGATTTCCCCACCTGCAATCTGAAGTGGTCCAGCCCTTTTCCTCATTTTATTCTGCTGCATAAATTAGGCTAGGGATCCAAGCTGAGAGCCCATTTTGCAACATCAGCTTCATCCATCCAACTGTGCAGGGAGCCAACCAACATTACAGCATGGTACGTATGAGCAAAAAAAAAAAAAAAAAAACATCCCACTGCCCTGAGCACAGTTGTTAAATTCTCTTTCCCCCCCCCAAAAAAAACTTTGCCAACTTGTCTTCTCCTAAGGCCTGAAATAAATCAGCCGCCGCCTTTTGGACAGCACTGCTGGCATCCAGCCGTGGTACAAGTCTCTTACGCTGAGAATCATACCTGGAAGATGTATGATAGGTTCACCTCAAGCCTCCTTCTATCCCCAACTCCTCCCCCCCCTTTCTGGCCATTACCCTTATAAAAAGCTGCAAAACGATTTGCTTCCAGTATGCACCCGCAGAAGTTAGCTCGGAATAAACGCTGGTAGTTTTTAAGGTGCCCCGGGGACTTCTGTTTTATGTCACCCCTCCAGCTCGCAGTGCGAAATGTTGATTTCCCATGGGCCATTCATGCCTGGGAGGTTTTGCCTTGGATTTGCCGCTCTCTAGGTGCACATTTCCCCTATCCAAACTCTCAGCACTCAGCACTAAGCCCCCATGCAGAGTTTTGAGAATTTGGATGAGGAAAACGTGCATCTCGAGAGCGGCAAACCCAGGGCGAAACCTCCCGCGCAGGAACGGCGATGCACAAGAGTCACGCCTCTCGCGCCTTGGGGGAGCCGCCGCGAGAACCGCTCCGGTTGCACTTGCGAGGGCCAAGGCAGAAGGAGGGCGCCGCCAGGCGGCAGACGATCACCCGGCCATGACCCCGGCTCGCCGCTTCCCTCTTTGAAAAGCAGCTGACTAGAAGCCGGAGTCATATGATTTCGACCGTGAATTCCCTAGCTGTTTGCAGAGATGGTGCCGGAACAGCGCCCGGCGGTCGTGGTGCTGCTGCTTTCTCTAGCGGCTTTCAGTTCAGGTAGGTCTCCGCGGACACGAACGATTCCGGGAGAAGGAGCAGGTCTGCAAAGAAAGTATTTTACGAAAAGCCTAGAACGGGTCGTGTCGCTTGGATCTTATACATTCAAGTATGTGATAATAAGTTTCACTTTCTCCGGCGAGGGGGAAGCAGTTTGCTTTTTTTTGTGTCCTTCCTGCTGGTTCGGCTTCCCTGGCAAAACTGTCTCTGGCCATTTATGCCTGGGAGGTTTTGCCTTGGATTTGCCCCTCTCTAGAGGCACATTTTCCCCATCCGAATTCTCAGAACTCAAAAATAAGCCCCCCATGCAGAGTTCTGAGGATTAGGATGGGGAGGATCAGGATGGGGAAAATGTGCCTCTAGAGAGGGGCAAATCCAAGGGAAAACCTCCCATGCGTAAATGACCTCTGACGGTTCCCATGTGGATCGTTGCTAGTGCCACTGTGGCGAGCTGTGGGTGAGAAAATGACTGGTCCCATTTGAAACTGGGGCAGCGAATCAAAATCGCTGCACATGTCGGTTTTGCCTTCTTCCGATCACTTTTGGGTGACCACATGCAAAAAGGACTGGGGTCCTGAATTTGCGGTGCAGGACTGAGTGGAGCAGTGCCTGAGTACTAGCCTGGGGAATCCCTGGTTTAAATCTCTGCTATGCTTAAACCAGTGTTCCTTACTCTTCAATATAAGGGAAGTTGACTGGTTTACTTTATGGGGCTGTTAAAAAGGCTATGAAATATCATCTGTAAAGGGCTTTATGAATGCTGAGTGTTATTACAGGCTGGGGACCTGTGAAAAATTGCAGGGAGGAAGGGGCATAAATGATTTGGAAGCTCCTTCCTTGTACCTAACTCTCCTCCTGTGGGGTTCTTTAAAGTATCAAAGGGCTTCAGTAGGCCAGTTTCCCCCATCACTCTCTTTCCTTCCCTTTGGTATGGGCTCTGGCATTTATGAGACCATAGAAGCACATGTATCTTGCAGACTTTCACTATTTGGAGTTTAAATGCAATAACAGAATACTCAGTTAAGAATGTTGGGCCTAAATCATTTAGTGTATAAGTTGTTTGTAATAGCGACAGAAATGATTTCTTCTTTAAAATACTAGGCTTTGTGTAAGATTTCCTCTGTTACAATCCTTACAGTAAGAACCTGACAATCCTTACTGTAGGAACCTGGCAAGCCTAGACATGTCTGACCATTTGACCCTGTTTAAAATACAGGCAAGAGCACTTGGTGAACTACTCCTGGATTCCAAACAGTAGCCTGCCTGATTAAGCAGGATACGACACAAGCAAGATACAGCATAAAATGTAAAATACGGCCATGAACAGGCTGTGAGGCTATGATCAACAGGTGACCAGGAATAGGATTTCCTTATACGGACCAGGAAGAGGATCTCCTAACATGGTGTCCATGTGGAATCCACACAATAGTGCTAACTGCAGAATCCGGAAAGGGGGCTGTAGTTGTAGGCAAAATAAACAAATCCGGAGAAACCGGGTCTCCAAAAACATATAAAAGGAGA
Source organism: Euleptes europaea (assembly GCF_029931775.1). Taxonomy (NCBI): domain Eukaryota; kingdom Metazoa; phylum Chordata; class Lepidosauria; order Squamata; family Sphaerodactylidae; genus Euleptes; species Euleptes europaea. The sequence goes on from NC_079312.1 coordinate 156,187,001, forward strand.
GGCTCTTCTGGCCAAAAGAGAGAGCTCTGACAGGTTAGTACCCACTGGCCTGCATGGATCTCTCCATCCCTTGCATGGGATGAGACCTTCCATATGGGTTAGGACTTTCTGGCCTAAAAAGTTCCCTTTGCTAGATACCCATTGATTACTTTAACATCCACAAATCTTCCTGTGAGACTGGAGATCTCTCTAAATGGGGGATTCTTTTCAGATAACCAGCCCTTGCTAGGACCAGGTGTCTGGGCTGAATACCTACAAACTTCTCCATCTTCTAAGTAAGATGGAGACTCTTAGAAACCATCAACCTTTGTGTGGATTCTAAGAGCTTAGATCTCTCCATCCTTTGTGTGGAGGCACTTCTTAATGCTGCCATGTATTGAGAAGTGTTCACTAAGATCTATCTAGCCTTTGCATAGGCATTTCAGTCCTTACAGACATGGACTCTCCAGTTCTTTTATGAGCTGGGGATACTTGGAGTTTCTTGTTCTTTGCATGGAGTCAGAAATCTCTCTAACAACCAGAGAGGCTTCTGAACTCAGTTCTTACACAGAGCTCTTTAACATTTACACAGCTTTAAGCTTTCACATAGCCACAGATAGCCGACTGACTTCAGCTTTGCATAGCTTTTACTTTAGCTTTGCACACACACACAGACCTCCCTGATCTCAGCATAAATCAGAGACTTTTCATAGGCTGAGAACACTTAGATGTTTGTCTAACCTTTGCATACACCGAAGATACTTAAAGACTAAAATAACACATAGAAGACCTTAAAAGGTCTCTTCATCCTTAAAATGGAGTCGGAACTTTCAAATCTCTCTAAGCCCTGCTGTATTGGGGAGGTTCACAACTGACATGATTGGGTAAAGTATGTCTACTTGTATTATGATATTCTAGATACTTTGAATTAAGATACTTTTAACTAAATCAGATTTTATGTACTGAACTAACCATTTTTATAAGATTTCCTTAACTTATATTCTGAATGAAATATTATTACTGTTTTAAGGTTTGATACTTTCATATACGGTAGAGGCATAGAGATTGTTAAAGATTGCTTGCAACATGAACATGTTCAAGACTCATAATGTCTGAACTTGTGTAACATTTTAAGACTTTGTAACCATCTACATGTATATACCACATGTAAAATAAATTGTACATACATTTATGTCCCTTTTCATAATTTATTGACGCACTTCAAGAGAAAGCTTACTTTGGTAAGAAGCAGTTGAGTCCTGCTTATTAGGTGTCTATCTAAATAAGATAACATACTCCTTCTCAGGAAGGGGTCGATTCTAAGAGCATAGGCACTGAAACACACTGACCCGCGACACCTTTTATCGGACTCTCTCACCAACTGCCATCTTCTGTGTCTCTTGTAGCAAGTGGTGGAAAGTGCTGCCAAGTTGCAGCCAACTTATGGCAACCCCATAGAGTTTTCAGGGCTAGAGACTAACAAAGGTGGTTTGCCGTTGCCTGTCTGCATAGCCGCCCTGGACTTGCTTGGTGGTCTCCCATCCAAATGCTGACCCTGCTGAGATTCTGAGATCTGATAAGATCAGGCTAGCCTGGGCCATCCAGGTCAGGGCTCATGTAGCATCTTGTAGCATGCTTGGCCCTTATCTGTCTATGTTTTAGCAAGATTTCTTTTTGTTAAGTTACAAAGTCATTTGAAAAAAACAACACATAATTGGGAAGTATCCCATAGTATGTAGTAACTCCTATCTTGGCTGTGGATTTTCTAATTTTATGCCTTTCATAAATGGCCCAAGCCACCTGCTTTACTAGCTGTGTAGGAAAGATGAAATTTCAGTAGGTGCCACCTGCCCCATTGTTGCTGCTCAAGCAGCTCTGTACTGGCCACAGTTTCCTCTGGCACATTTTTTTAAACTTCAGAGACACTGCCTACTTCTGTGTTTAATTTGCAGCCGATGTACCTGCGGAGTGAGCTGTTCAGGAGCAGAGCGCTACCCTCTGTAGAAGCTTTTTCATTCTGGATATCAAGCTGAAGTCCAGCGCATTCTGGCTGAAAAACAGATTCAACTCAAATGAATGAAATTTATGTATAAGCCACTTTGTATAGGGGCAGGTCCTATTAAAATCAATGGACCTAAAACTAGCTTCACTCCTATGATTTGCATATCAGTGTTGAAGCTAGAGGCTACTGTTTGATTCTAGCAAGGTGGCTGAATGATGCTTCTGTCATATTGTGGTTAGACTTAGATCCAGGGACAACTTTAGTAACTGGTGAAACAGTAACTGCCTTTGTAATTTATAGCAACGCAAGAGGGAAGCACCCACTCGCTCCAGAGAAGCTCAAGTTGCGGGGGTGCAATATTGGATTCATTAAGTCACAAGAAAACCCAGTGAGTTCTGAGCCATAAAGGATTATATATTGGCAGGAAACTAAGAATGTCTGATCATTTTTAGTTTAGTTATCTGTGCTGATACTTTGCAAGACAAGCGTTGTTGGGCTTCTCGCAGGATATGTTATCAGATCTTGGGAAAACTGAAGCTTTTGCCAAAATTAAAAAGTGCATTAAAGAGCTCGATTATAACAGCACTACTTTTCGTGCTCGTCGCGTCTGTTCATCCCAGTTCTTCAGAATACCCCCTCCACGTGGTCTGCCTGCCTATACATATTATTGAATGCTAATCCTTCCATGGTAATGCAGGGCAGAATTCTGAATATACCATACTCTGACAGGATCTGCCCTTGCTCTTCTGGCTCTATTGACACATTAGCCCATGCCCTTTTGGAATGCCGCTTTTACGAGGAACTTCGATCGCACTATATTTTCCCCCTTTTAATATACAAATCCAATGCCTCTGTGACTGACATAATGCCTTTTTTACTAAGTGATAGGGACCCCAAGGCTACATTGTCAGTGGCAAGATTTGTTTCAGTCCTTATATCCCTCCAACACTAGATATATGCTGCTCAAGATCAATTGATCAAGGCGCTTCTAAGGGATAAAAGGAAAGGAAAGGATACTTTGCAAGGATCATATCTTTGGAAGAATTAGGGTTGGCAACAGGCCTGGAGAAAAAACTACCTTGCCCCTTTAACAGAGGCTTAATAGGATGTTAATTACCAGGTAATGTGATTGGCTGCCCGTTTCTACATGTTTGGCAACCCTAGGCCCAATTTGCCAAAAATGTGTATTCACAATGCTTACAAAGCTGCCCTTTTAAAACAATATAATTGGGATTTCAAAAAACAGTTGTGATTTGTGTGTAGGGGGAGTCTGTTTGCTGACAAGTAAATGCAGACCAGAGTCTTTATTAAAAGAAAATAGGAATGTGTTTGGGGTGGGAGTGTATGTAGTTTTCTCTTTTTTGTTGGTTATGTATGTATTTATTTTTGGGTTTTAGATAGAGGGAAGGAGTCCTTCCTTTTTAATTACAGGAAGGGAGCTGCTTCTGTCTCCCCCCCCCCCAACCAAATAATTTGAATATGGAACTAGACTGAACAGAGAAAGGAATATTTCTGTGTGAAATCTCTTGAGTATTTGCAAAATCTGGTTCATGTGTTTATAACTCATTTTTACACTGTAAAAGTAAGATTAAAAAAAATGGTAATGTCAGGAGTTTTACAATATATTGCACAGTATGTTAAAATTTAACAGGGATAATTTACCTCTTGGTAGAAACTTAGTATTACACAGCACCAAGCAGCTGTTAAAGGCCAGGTGGGGGAAAAGGTGATAATGTGATTAGGGAGTAACTCCTTCCCCACCCATCTGTAGGTGTGAGGCTGATTTCGGCAGACTGCTGTGGCATAAGTTTCTGGAGAGCCGTTTCCTACATCTTTCACAATCCACCAACAGGAGAGTGCATTTGGAAGCTCCATAAAGCAGGAAGGCTCTTGCATAGGAATTGTTTCCACACATGCCACTGCTCATAGCTTGTATTTCCAGAATGTAACCTGGAGACTTTTTTATATTTCAGTGCATTTTAATTCCATCTTTCTTCCGAGGAGTTCAGGGTGGCATTCATGGTCCTTCCCTTCCCCATTTTATATCCACAACAACCCTGTGAGGTAGGTTGAGGGGAGAGTAAGTGGCCCAAGGTCACCCAGTAAGTTTTCATGGCAAGTGGAGATTTGAATCTGGGTCTCCTTTGCCCTATTCCAGTGCAACACTCGAATCACTACACTGTTCTGATTCTCTGCTGACTCTTTAACGTCTTGGTCATTTCTCCCATCCTGTCCCATTGTCAGCCTTTCTTTTCTGTCTGTGGGAAGAAGTGATAGGGGACATGCCATATTAGATTTTAAATTAATCATTTTCTGTATTAGATTTTGTACTAACCCATGCCATGATTACACTCTGCCCTACTGGGAAGAAATGTTGTGGGAAAGGAACGCTGACAGGGAAGGCTCATTGAGAAAAGGCCAACAGGAGCTTGTGTAAAGAACAGTATATTATGCACAGATAGAAAACTTGAAGCGCCAACAGAGATATCTGATGTCCGTTGTTTGGGAACATCACAAGGATAAGTTCAGAATGCACTCAGAAGATACACAAAATGTTTATCATCAAAACTGATGTCAATCTATGCATTTCAAACATGGGTCTGTATTTCAAAAGACTCCCTTAGATGCAATTAATTAGCTACACTTATTATTGTACTAATATTTTATCATTTCATTAGGCAACTGTTATATGTTATAAACCTGAGCATTGCATGTCATACTTGATGTCAGTAAACACTGCAAAAAGGGTATATAAGATGGTCTCTGGCTTATGCTCATCACTCATGGTCATTAGCATCTTTTGTTTTTGCTGGCCTGACTCTTATTGTGCACAATAAATCTTTTCATTTAACTAGTTTTTGTGTCTGTCCTTTTGACTTGGGACAAAGCATCAAAACCTGAACCTTAGCATAACCTACGGGTGGTGCTAACAGAAGGGTAAGCAATACAATATAGTGCAGGGGATAGGGTTGCCTTCCGCTGTAATATTGCTGTTATGTTCTTAATTTTTATTGGCGCAATGCCGCAATAAATGTTTCTTTTCTGGGATAGGGTTGCCACCACTGGCTTGGGAAATTCCTGGAGATTTGGGGGTGGAGCATGGGGGGTGGGATTTGGTGAGGGGGGAATCCCATAGAGTCCACCCTCCAAAACAGCCATTTTCTCCAGGGGAGCTGATCTCTGCAGTCTGGAGACAAGTTATAATTTCAGGAGATCTCCAGGTCCCACCTGGAGATTGGCAACATTGGATGGGAAGCATTGTGCTTGTTCAATTACTGCCTGTTATGAAGATATTCAAGGCATAAACTGTTTGCCTTTGGTGTGTGTGGGGGTGTGGGTGGCAACTATATCCTCACTATGCTGTGAAGCTCACTAGGCAGTGCCGGAGGCATCTTGAGCTTTGAGCCTAATGAAGCGTCCTTGAAGTAGAATGAGGTCAATGCTGGGGTGCCATTTATGGAGGAGAGAGCAGTTTCCTTCTCCCCTGTTTGGGTATTCCTCAAGAGCACGTACATTTGTGGCCAAATTATTGGTTCTCTACACTAATTATTATTGTTTTTCCTTTTAGGTTTATTCCTAAAGGAACCCAAAGAACCAAAGCAGGCATGGGGGTATGTCCCTGTCAGAAGCAATGCAAGCATGTTCTGGTGGCTGTACTATGCAGACAACCCTGCCAAGAATTTCACAGAGCTTCCTCTTATCCTATGGCTTCAAGTAAGTTTGGTACAGGAAGTGATTTGTAAAAGAATGATGCAGTCTTCATTTTGCAGCTGTCTAGAGTGGTAGCCACCGGTGCTGATCTTCTTAAAAAGTAAAATGTTGTGTTTATTCACTTTGTTCCTGCCTCAATCCTAAAATTTGTGCAAGCTGCAAAGGAAAGTGCTGTAAATATGTCCTGGGTTTGACCTTTGTGCCACTTATGCCCTGGATCCAAATACGATATTGTTTATTTTAGTTAAGAACATAACAAAGTTGGGGAAAAGAATGACGAGTCCAGTCCCGGTATATCATTCTGCAGGGTTTAGTATTCTATCCACCTGTTCTTTCCTGTAATCATTGCAGGAAAATAACTCCATGAATGAGATGGCACTTTAAAGAAGTCATGAGCAACAATGACAAAAGAAATAGATGGCTCTTTGCCCCAAAGTGCTTACAATCAAAATGATGCCGGTAGAGGAGACATGGTGAGAAGCGAGAGCAAGGCACACATAAAAGTGACTGAAAAATTGGCACATTGAGGTTGTCAGTTTTTCAGCTGGCCCTAGCTGAATTACCTTCTAACAATGGCTTAAAGTGCCTCAATTGGCTGATGAAGCTCTTAGCAGCATAAAATGAAAGGCCATTCCTTGCTGATTATTACAAACTAAGCTGTTAAAGGCACAACAGGAGGGAGCTAGTTGAAAAGTTGGGAACTAGCATGAACTGTCCCTTGAACTTCCAGGAGAAGATGATCCTTCAGATGCCCTGGTCCCAAGCCATGTAGGGCTTTAAAGGACAAAACTACAATCTTGAATTGGGCTCAGGGACAGATCGGTAGCCAATATAATTGCTGTAGTATCAGGATCATTGTCATTATTTTTGTGGAATATCACCAATATGCCAAGTGGTGTGGCTAATGCCTCTTTAAGGGTGGAATTAGGCTTACAATCTCTGGAAGCACAGGCATGAGTAAGGGCCTACGGGCTTTGGCCGAAAATTTTATTTGCTACAAAAGCTAATGGGTGTCTTTATTTATTAAAATCCTATGCTACCCCATGGAGGAAATTAATGGAGGCTGAACTATTAGGTTGTAGCAGTAGTGAGTTGGAAATATCAAGAAGATCAGCAGTGCGCTTTGTGGTGAATAAATGTCTGTATTGGTTCTTGTAGGTTATCCGGGCTGTGTGAACGTGGTCTTTGTATTTTCTTTCCTGACGTTTCGCCAGCAGCTGTGGCATTGTCCTTCAGTGTTACTCCTCTGAAGATTCCTGCCACAGCTGCTGGCGAAACATCAGGAAAGAAAATACCAAGACCACGGTCACACAGTCCAGATAACCTACAAGAACCAATGAACTCTGACCGTGAAAGCCTTCGACAAAATGTCTGTATATCTAGGATTTTATCAGCACCGCAAAGAGAGCCCGTAGGGTATGCTCCCCTTTATACTCAGGATTGTCTTACCCAAAGGCTGCCTTACCATATTCAGATTTTTTTAACTGCTCCTCAATACTGGAGAGCATTATACTTACAAGATTAAAATCTATCCCTTCTCAAGAAATGCAGCGTCAAATGCAAAGGACCTCATACTCTGATAGGCTTTGTGACTGTGCTTCTGGATAGAAACTTTGGAGCATTGCTTATTGGAATGTGGTACCTTTTGGAGTATTAGGGATTTGTGGATCGCTTCTCTTTTCTGTGATAATGCGGGGTTATGAAACTTTTGGCAGGAGTGGATTTAGGAATTACATTGGCTATAGTCAAAATTTTTGCACATGTAATTAAATTTAGAGGACCTCAGGCACAGTAACTGGTTGATTATTTAAATTATTTTTTGTTGTGTCTAGTGTGACACTGCTCAAGGCCTGTAGACTAAATTAGCAGTATCATCATCGTAAAGTAGTATCAGGATCATATGCTCCTGATAGCTGGCCCTGACCAGCAGTCTAGCCACAGCATTCTGCACTAGCTGCAGTTTCTGAACACTCTTCCAAGGGTAGCCCCAAGTAGGTTTTGGGGATTTCTCAGGAGATCAGATCCCCTTTCTACCATGGACTTGCTGTGTAAGACCCCAGAATGCTTTTCAAGAGAAGAATAGTGGCAAACAAGTGCACACTCTTTGTGGAGACAAAAACTATACAGGATTTCCAATTCTCTCCTTCTATTTTCTCATCTGCCTGGTTTCATAGGGAGGCCCTGGGGCTTCTGGCTGCGGATATGGAAACTTTGAAGAGATTGGCCCTTTAGATGCTGATCTAAAACCACGAAGGACAACTTGGGTATGTGTCATGGCTTATCACTCGAACGTTCAGCTTTTTCCCTGTTTCTTGGTGGTTAACCATCATTGTTCTTGTGATTAACCAGGAAGGGGAGGGGGAGCATGCTGTATGCTATTTAAGCTGAAAGCTCTTCCAGATTATCATTTTTTAAACGTTAGTCATCGGCGATACACTATTGTAAAAATTGTTCTCATTTGTTTCTTTTTGTCCATATAATGCTTTTGGATATCTTCCCCACTTTTTTCCCACTGGTGCTCATGGACCACCAAACGTGCCACCTTTTAACTGGCCCCATTCCTTTGTCTTTCACAGGAGCTCAGGAATGTTATGGTGAAGCTTTTCTTACCATTCTTCATGTTACATTTTTAAATTTTCTGTTCCTGTTAAATGTCAGTGATGGTGTATTACATTTCCAGGGAATGTAACCTTGAAAGTCAAACTGTACCAACACCAAATATGTATAAACAGCATTTGCATCTTTTAAAATCTCCTCTGAAAACTGAAACGATACACATGGAAAGCTTCTGGGGATAGTCCTATTTACGAACCAGCAAAATTATTTTTTGAAGCAGTTCATAGGAACTTCAGAGGGTTTCAATCTGTTTGCTGCAAGAATCCGGCCTCAATGCATAGCCATGTTTTGTTCTATTGCTGAGGAATCTCTTAAGCTTAAAGGTGCTCTATGTGTTGCCAATGGGGCTAATCCTGCTTTCTTTTGGTGGCACAGTTGCAGGCAGGAAGCGTGCTGTTCATTGATAACCCCGTCGGCACCGGCTACAGCTATGTGAACGACAGCAGTGCGTATTCTACAGATCTGTGTACAGTCACGTCGGATATGATGGTTGTTCTTAGAAAATTCTTCAGTTTGAGGACAGAATTCCAGGCAAGTATAACCGTTTGCTCCCTTTTCCTTACCAAATAAAGAACTGCTTAATGATCTTTGCTGCATTTAGAGCTCTCATCTCTTGTGGAACTCAAGGCAGTTCTTAGAATGTCTCCCATCCAGGCCCAGGATGGATGCTGTGTCATGCACCTTTTAACCATGCCTGCCTGGGACCATCCATATGTGATAGACAGGGCACTGGGTTATGGGTAGTTTTGCTGGGTTGCCACAGAAGTCTCAACCCGTGCATCTACGGTAGCAGTGAACTTTGCATTCTGAGAGTGGGACTCTGTGTTCTGGCTGCTTCAAACACTACTCCCCCCACCCAAGTCTTTTTTCATGTTTAGTAAGGTAAAATATAGAAGTCCTTGTGCTTTTCCCACCCCTGCAATAGGGTTGCCAACCTCCAGTTGGTGACAGGAGAGCCTCTGGGATTACAACTGATCTCCAGGCTACAGAGATCAGTTCACCTGGAGAAAATGGTTGCTTTGGAAGGTGGACTGTATGGCATCATACCCCATTGAAGCCCCTCTCCTCCCCAAACCCCATCTTCCTCAGGCTCCACCCCCCAAATCTCTAGGTATTTCCCCACCCTGAGCTGGCAACCCTGTCCCCTGCAAGCAGCGGGAAGTGAGGTGGAATGCCATTCTGTCCCCAAGAATCCCCACAGACATAGCACTTGTGTGTGTTGTTACGCTTCTAGTGATGGTTCTGAAAGGTGCTTAAAAGTCTAAAAATCTCTGAGTGTTACTGGGAAAGGGACTGAGGAACGCACAGCACTCTGTTAGATGTTTGCTTCTTGACATTAATTGCACTACATCCAGCATTTCAGTCTATCTTAAGAAAAATGTTCAGGAGCATAATGTGTACGATGGGGTCTTGTTTGGGGGCATTTATTCCCTCAGAATAAATGGTTCTCTCCCCCCTCCCCCATTTTACTGCTAAGCCTCAGAGGAATTAGATTCTGATGTGGTTGGTTTTTTTGTTTTGCTGGTGGGCGGAAGAAACGGATGAAGGTTTAATTGGTGGGTAGTGGAGAATGAATAAAATGCACATTGCTCATAGCCTTTATGTGGCTTCCCTTGCAGACAATCCCCTTCTACATATTTTCAGAATCTTATGGTGGGAAAATGGCGGCTGCCATTGCTTTGGAGCTTCATAAGGTAAAAGAAAGCCTTGCCTGTTAAAGAGAATGGGCTCTTGCTTGGTAACTTGTCACTCATCTGTACGTTCACAGGCAGACATTGGGGCAGGATCCTGCTTCTTGGCTCAGTTAAGTCTACATGCTTCCTTCAGCACAAGAAGCGTCTTTCACCAGACAGTTCTTGGTTGAGAGGTGCAATAGGTTCCAACACATTGTGTTTGGCGTTGTCGGTGGGGCTTCTTCACCAAGAAGCAGAACCTTGCTCTGCAGCTAGTGTGCCTGCTGTTGGAACTTGAATGCTGAGTTGGCAAGTGATTGCCTCTCCCTGTCTGTGCCAGACAGATGTCTCTCCTTCTTGTTTTAAAGAGACACTCATACATTTATGCATATGAATAACTTGCATCAAGGCAGATCCACTGTCCATGTAGCCAATTCTGTCTACTCAAATCAAAATCACACAAGGTTGGAAAAGACCACAAGGGCCATCCAGTCCAACCCCCTGCCATGCATGATCCCACAATCAAAGCGCTCCCGACAGATGGCCATCCAGCCTCTGCTTAAAGACCTCCAAAGACGGGGACTCCACACACACCCGTTGAACTGCCCTCACCATCAGAAAGTTCTTCCTAATGTTTAGGTGGAATCGCTTTTCTCTTAGTTTAAATCCATTACTCCATATCTAGTCTCTGGAGCAACAGAGAACAAGCTAGTTCCCTCATTAACATGGCATCCCTTCAAATATTTAAACATGGCTGTCATGTCACCCCTTAACCTTCTCTTCTCCAGACTAAACAAACCCAGCTCCTTAAGTCTCTCCTCATAGGGCATGGATTCCAGACCTTTGACCATTCTGGTCGCTCTCCTCTGGACACACTCCAACATGCTCCTCTGGACACGCTTTAACTTACTCAAGCTGGTGCATCTTTCCAAGCATCCTCCAGGTCATTCCAAGCACTGCTCCTGGGATCCTTGACCTGGGGATTGACTTTGGGACTTCTGCCTGCAAAGCATGAGCTTTTTCACTGAACTGGGATTCATTTTGCCAAAAAACAACAACAGCAAGATCTTGCTCTGGCAGTTGGGTTGGAGAGGGGCACTGTTGATCTCATGGGCTGTAGGCAATAAGTCTCCCTGCCCAGCTGCAACTGAGTCATCCATCAGGTGAGAATCTTGATTTTCCTTGGTTCATTTGGGAACCAGAGCAGAACCTACATACCTATTTATTTATGGTCTCGGTATAATGTACACTTGAGTGCAGTGAAGATGCTATCCAAGTATCTTTGCCACCCTTTAAAATGTTACGCATTTGATTTCTGTTTACCATGATGGCTCTTTGGTTCATTTTTTAAAAAAGCAACTGCTGTTCTCTTTTGCTCTGGGTAAATCACTGTGACCATGGGCTGGCTAAAAATAAGACTTACTTCCCATGAACTCTCTTCTTGGGTTTGTTTTGAAAGGCAATTCAAGCTGAGAAGATCAAGTGCCGTTTTCTTGGGGTAGCCCTCGGCGATTCCTGGATTTCTCCTCTAGGTATGTCAACAGGAGTCTTGTGAATGTTTTGCCCATCATCCACCTTAATCTCTCTTGCTCTTGTTTCAAAAAGATTCAGCTAATTTCAATATTCAGTTTAAAGTATCTTGTGTTCCAACTGAGTACTCTAAAACAGGGGTGTCGAGCTCAGTTGTTTCGAGGCCTGGATATGACATAAATGTCACTTGGTCAGGCCAGGCCTTACCAGCCCAGATCGAGAGTGGGGTGGTGGTGGCTGCCTTGGCTGGCTTGTGGGCTGGATAAGAGCTCTCAAGGGTCCGGAACCACACAGCGGGGCTTTGAAGGCTTCAGCCTCCCTTTCCACGCTGCAAGCCTGACTGGTCCCAATCGGGCTTGCAGCATGGAAAGGGAGGCGGGAGCCTTCCCTCAAGCCCCACTGTGCGCACGCTCTGATCTCTCAGAGCACGCTCTGATCTCTCAGAGCGTGCACACAGCGGGGCTTTGAAGGCTTCAGCCTCCCTTTCCACCCTGCAAGCCTCACTGGTCCCAATCGGGCTTGTAGCTTGGAAAGGGAGGCGGGAGCCTTCCTCCTAGCCCTGCTGTGCGCACGCTCCACAGAGCAGGACTAGGAAACTGGAAGTGGAGTGCAGAAATCCCTCCACCCAGCCCTGGCCATAAGAACCTCTCAGCTGTTGGGCGGGAAGCGCGGGGTGTGTGTGTGCGGAGGTTAAACTGCTCTGCGCTGCCTGGGCCGGCAGCGAAGAGCAGTTTAAACCACCACCGCCCCCCTTCCTGGGACTCCTGGGAAGGGGGGGGGGTGGGGAAAGAGAAGAAAAAAGGAGGAGGAAGAAGAAGAAGAAGAAAAAAAAATTTTTAAAGACCCAGCGGGTCTTTAAAAAAAAAATTTCTTCTTTTTCCTCCTTTAAAAACTAGGTGCGTCTTATTGAAAGGTGCGTCCTATGGAGCGAAAAATACGGTCTTTGCAAAATTTGTATCCTGCCTTTCTGCCCTCACAAAGGCTGCTCAGGGAGCGAACAATTGAAATCATACATAACATCATATTTTAAAACCATTAAAATCCACATATCATTAAAACAATTAAAAACAGAGTTAAAATACATGAAATAAAATACAGCAATTAAAACATTGGTTAAGAAGGAGGGAGAAGTAGGAACCCTGCTTTCTCACTCTGAGGAGGAAGGCATCTTCATATGGGTGATTCCCACCAATTGCTCAGGGAGGCAAGACCAACTTTAACAACTTCCTGTCTTTTGGTTGGGAGTCGCCCCAGCCCAGTTTGCTTCCTGATTCGACAGGGAGTGCAGTGTTTGAGCAAAGTTGCTCACCTTTTTCACTTGCCTTTCTCCTAGAGCAATTTCAGATCTGAGAGAGAGTCTTCTAACCTTTCCAGCCTGTCTCTTCCTCTGCACACTTTTTCACACCTCCTCTCAGCTCTGCTGCTTCTTTTGTCTTCATTTTTCTCTGCTTTGTCCTCCTCCCACCCCCTCCTCAAGCCATGGAGGGAAGAACAAATTCCTCTCTGAGAACTATGTGGACCCTCTTCTCCTGCCATCTTTTTCTTGTGGAGAGAGTTCTCCTGACAAGTCTAGCATGAAGCAACCTAGGAACTGGCAGCCCAGAGAGCCATTTGTGCCTGAGGTGCCATTTTAGCACCCTTTTTATGGTGTATTTTAAACTTGCTTGGTGGATTGTGCTTAGTTGTAGGAAACTTCATGGAAGTTAGTTGCTGTGCAGGGAAGATGCTGCATCACAAAAGCTTTTAAAAGACCCTTATTTCTTTATACTTAGATTCTGTGCTGTCCTGGGGGCCTTACCTTTATAGCACTGTAAGTATTTACTCAACACTACTTTTTTTTATTTTATTTCTGCATTACCATTCTTCATTAAAAAAAAAATTGTCATGCTGCTTCAGGTGAAAAGCCCATCTAGCACAGTCTTTGTTTTCCAAAGGCAGCCTGCTGGATCCTTCTGGGAAGCTTGCAAACCATCTCCTCTTGCTCGCCCCTGGCGATTAGGAAATGCATGCCAGTGGCTCACCAGGTGGTGTTTGCTTTTCACATTGCAGTCTTACCTCGATGATAAAGGTTTAAAGGAAGTGACCGGTGCTGCCAAAAAGATCCTGAATGCTATGAATAAAAAGGAATACAAATCAGCAACATTGCTTTGGAGCAAGGCGGAGGATATCATAGAAGAGGTAAGGTGGTTGTTTTATTATTATTAAATGTATAGCACTCCTGCTGTCACCTGTGTGTGGTCTCCCTCAACCTGCATGGAAACTGCTGCTATATTATGTGGCTTGGCTCACTAGCTTAATCCATACAAATGGCTTTATTTACATTTTTAAACCCACCTTTGATGGATACAAAGTGGCAGTTTATTAAACTGCTGCTCCCTAACTGCAGCACGTCGAATATTCTGCTAGTGGTCACCAACAGTGTGGATAATGCAAGTTATTTTGCTCTGTGGCTTCCATTTTAGTACATGGAAGGGTCCTGCCTTGTATTAAAGGCATGTTCTAGAAAGGTGATCTTCAGTTCTGCATTAACAATATATACATCTCATGCAAGCCAAGCAGTTGGTTATTACCCTTCTTTAGACTGGGTGCAGGCTTGGGTCTAAGGCTTAAAAAACCATTCCAACTCAGTAGACTGAAGAACTGAGAGTGGCTTCTGGCATTTGTTGGATCCCTTTGCCACTGAATTCCATTTGTAAATTGGAAAAGAGTGTGAGAATGCTGAGAATCCTCAGTGTTAAAGGTCTCGAGTGTTCTTACAGAATTGCTTTTGGAAGGGTTATGGTGGTGGGAGATGGTGAACAGGTCCTAAAAAACGAAACAAAACAAAGTGCTGCTGTGCTTTCCTTGGTGAGATCTCCTTGCTAAATTCTCTCTTCTTTCCTAGAACACGAATGGTGTGAATTTCTATAACATTCTTACTCCAGAATCTTCGTCCCTTACAACCACCACAAGTGAATTGGTTCCCTTCTGTAAGTTGAGAAGGAGTTCTGTGGGAAGGTGTTTTTTCGCAGCCAGCAACCTATTGCAGTGTGAAGGGCTAGTTGAAAAAAAAACCCGAGGCTTCTAAGGGTTTGTCAGCCTGCCACAGACTTTAAATGAGCTTAACCATCATTTTTTCTCCTCAGAGGGCTCTGGGAATTGTTGTTGAGTGAGAGACTTAACAAACTGTAGAAATTATAGTTGAGTGAGGAAGACTAAGGAACTGTGAAATAATATTTAGCACCCTCCCAAAACTACATTTCCCAGGATTCACATGAATCCTGCCTTGTACTGAGTCAAAGCACTTGTCTATCAAGGGCAGATGCTGTGCAGGGTTTCAGGCAGAGGACTTTTGCATCACCTGCTACCTGATCTTCATTGGAAGTGCTGAGGATGAAACCTGGACTTTCTGCATGCCAAGCAGTTGCTCTGCCACTGAGCCACAATCCTCCTTTCATTGGGGAAGCCATGCTAATTAAGCTGGGTATGACTAGTATAAATTGGTAGAATAGGTAAGGCCTGTATGTCACTTATCAGATCTGGTAATATTTGTGTTGAGAATGGCTGTGTACTAATGTGGGGGGTTTTTTTGCCAGGAAGGAAATTTAATAACAAAATATGGGAGGGGGGGTGTTTACAAGGAATTGCAGGGAGATAAATTACTGGGAATTCCCCCTTCATAGGGCTGCCAGCCTCTAGATAGGGCCTGGAGATCTCCCAGAATTTCAGCTGATCTCAGACTACAGAGATTAGTTTCCCTGGAGCAAATGGCTGCTTTGGAGGGTGGACTCTGTGGCATTATTATACCCCATCGTTCCTAGGCTGCCCCCCTCCCAAACCTCCAGGAATTTCCCAACCCAGACTTGGCAACACTAGTTCTTCATGATGTAGTGTATGCAGGTGGGCAGAAGTGGGCAGAAGTGGCTTTGAAGAAGGGATCCTCCCTGCCTCTTTGCAGCTGTTTGCTAGCCAAGTTCCCCAGCTCTGTGTCTGCTTCAGAACTTTCCATCTGGTTGTATTAATGAGGGGTTGTGCGTGTGTCTTTTGGGGGAGGGTTGGTGAAAGCTCCATGGAAGCCCTGTTGAGTAATAGTTCGTAGCGTGTTTACATTTTATCTATGTTGTAGCTCCCAAAGTGGGCAGAGGATGCTGTGTGTGGGCTTCATATCCCTGGATAAATTAGTTTTCCATTGAGTGTTGTGCTCTTCTAAGCTTGGTTTAAATGTGGAACCAAGTTTACAACTTATTAAAAATGCTGACGTTGTGTTGAAGCCAGACACCCTGTGGCCAATACGGGCTTTCCAACCTTGGGATTGCTGCCTAAAATGGAAGCAAGGTTGGGGGGGCATTTGTTGGGGAGATGTGATAGTCGGGTGTGTCATGTCCTTAAATACCTGCTCCAACCTTTTTCCCCGTCTCCAATAAACGTCTTTTTTTTTTAAGTAAAACTCTTCCAGCGTCATGTACAATATCAAAATAAAGACAAGTTGAGTGATTTGATGAATGGACCGATCAGAAAGAAGCTGAAAATAATTCCAGACCATGTCAAATGGGGAGGTATTGTACTATTTTCTGTACAATCACTAACGATTAACTAGTAACGTAGTATGACCTGTTGAGGAACGCTTCTAGTCTCCCTCCAGAGCCTTCTTGCTCCTTGGGAAATATGATGCTAGCTCTGGATCTTAGTGGCAAGCTCTTGGAACGGTACCTTTAGAAAGTGTACAGAGCTATCTTTAGCATGAGCATTACATTCTCAATAGCCCTTATCCTTCTGTTCATTAAAGGAGTAAAACAAAGAGTTGGAACTCTGGCCTGGGACTTCAGTGACATCCTGAGTTCATAGCTTTGGTTTTCAAATTATTTCAGAGTTTGGGCAAGCTTGATGTGAAATTGCAGAGCAGCAAAGATGTTTTGGAAGCACCTTACTTGTATTTTCTTTAAAATGTACCTATCAGTTCTTCTGCTTATGCTCCTGACGGTTATAAAGTCTCCATTGTCTTTCCTGTAGTCCATTTTTTCTTGTTGCTCTAAACCACCAGGCCAGGCACAAGACGTTTTCACACACATGGCTGAAGACTTCATGAAACACGCAATAGACATTGTAGATGACCTGCTGGAAGCCAATGTCAATGTTACTGTTTATAATGGGCAACTGGATCTCATTGTTTCCACCATAGGTAAGGATGTTTCCTGCTGAGGACGGGACTGCAAAGGCAGGGAACAAATGACCCAACTGTGTTGCTCTTTTGAAATCAATTCTGTTGGTGATACTGGCTCCTCCTATTACTAATTCTCTGGCTTTCTTTATGCATGCACGCCTTTGCCACAAACATTTATGCAGAGATTACTTATTTACTTCATTTATACTCCACCTGTTCCCCCAGTGGAGACCCAAAGTGGCTTACATTGTTCTCCTGTCCTCTAGTTTATCTTAACTACCCTGTGAGGTAGATTAGGCTGAGACTGTGTGACAATGGTCCAGGGTCACCCAGCAAGCTGCCATTGTAGAGTGGGGATTCGAACCTTGTTCTCCCAGATCCTTGTTTGACACTAACAGTGGCAGATGTGGTGCAAGGAGAGAATATTTTCCTGGAAATACCATTGCTGTGCCATATTTGATGCAGCCTATTAATCCTTTTGAAAAGTAGGATTTGTTTCATCTAATACCCTTTAATGCTAGCTGTGTCAACCCAGTTCAATAAATTATTTAAACTATGCTGTTTACCACCATGCATCTCACAATCCTTCTCTGTGTGCTTGGCACCTGTTCTCATTCTACATCCCACAGACTTATTATTCCTTGCAGTAACTGTGAATTAAAAACACCTTATCTTTATTGGATTGAATATGTGGCTGTGAATTTGATGGAGCAGATGTTATGGCACAGAATGTTCACAAACGTTCTAGTGGTCAGGGGAAATTCCAATGACTCAGGAGATAGTACAATCAGCAACTGAATATTCACCATTCCGTGTCTGTCAGGAAAAGCAAATGTTAGTCATGTGCTAGGATTACCCAAGCTTCAGGGAAGGAAAGCTGAGATCACGTGAGTAAGGAAGCAAAGAGACTGGAAGCCCAGAGGAGGACAGCCAGAATAAATGTGCAGAATAGGCAGTGAACCAAGTGAAGGAGTCTTGAGGGACAAATGTGGGTAGAGGAAAACTTGGAATGTTATGGAATGGAAGTTAACTTGGAATTTAACATACCTTATACAATATTGAGAAGCCGTTCAAACAGCTTCCTACAGTTTGCTGATGTTCTGTTCATAACAGACATTGCTAATCTGGTTTTGGGAGCCATTTTTCTCGTAGTCCAATGTGCTGAGGGCATAGATTGGTTTACAGCTGTGAAAAACAAATTGTACTGGCAGGATGGCGCCACAACTTTTAAGGTTACAGCTGGGTCATCTTATCTCAGACTGAGACTCATACTTGTACATCACATAAAATTAGCTTATATTCAAATGCTCATATCGGTGTTCAGCACCCCTAAGGTAACATTTCATGGAGGCCTGATTTGGAACGAGACTACTGGGTGTACTTAAGATGCAAATAAATGGCAGCTGCAGAGGTGAATGCACCACAACCAATTAAAATATAATTTCAAAGGTGACTCCATAGACGATACTAACAATTATTAGAAAAGGCAGGGTGGAGATGAGAAACTGCACCATAAATCTACGTGCTTGCTCTCTGTTCAGTCCATGTGTGCACATCAGTTGCTTTGAGATTCTTGCTCCTACATTTAAATGACTCACTAATTATGTAATAAGAGTCCTTGGGCAATTGCAGCCTACCTTTTTAATACCTTTGGGATTCCTCATTCTGTTGCCAGTTGGAATGAGTTCACGCCTTGCCTTTTTCATCTTTTTCACCTTTCCAAGTTTCACACACTAACTTTGCATTCTGTCAACATTCAGTCTGTCTCTTGGATGTTCCAGTGCCTCTGATACAAAGTTTTTTCTTTGACTGACTAACCCACAAAAAAATGCATGATCAAGGGGCAGGAAGGGGGCAATGCCATTTATTAGTTAACTGGTTTTCTTTTTCACTCCTATCTGGCTCTGATTTTTCTTTACACTTAATATTGAGCTATACTTTTTGGGAGGTTTTAAATGGCTCTAGAAACATTACTTTCACTATTTAATGCTTGCTAGGATACCTGCTTTTACCATTTTTTTAAAAAGCCTAAAAGTTTGGTGTAGTTGCCATTTGTCCCATTTGTGATGACACTGAAGCCTGTTGCTTGGCCAACTTTCTGGATTCAAGCAGAATTCAATCCCCCCCCCCCAATTCTCTTTGATTATTTGATGAACGACGTTTGACAAAATTCCCAGTTCATGTCAAACACTGAAATTCGATTTGACAGGCTACATTGGAAAGCTGACTTGCAACATATTTAGTGCTTGACCTACAGTAGCCCTGTAAATCTCTAGGTAAGGGGCCCCTAACCTTTTTGAGCCTGTGGGCAGATTTAGAATTCTGACATGGCATGGTGGGCGCTGCAACGAAATGGCTGCCACAAGAGGTGGAGTCAGCCCCAAAATGATTGTCACAGGTTAACTTCAGTAACATATTGTAGATCCTTGAGCTTTGGTGGCAGCTGCTGCCAAAGCAATACTTTAAAAACTCTGCACGGCCAATCAGAAGCCTTGCTGGGCAAAAGCCCTACCTGGCCCCACCCACTTCCTAAAAACTTGTTGGGCACCATGGCACCCACGGGCACCACACTGGGGACCCCTGCTCTAGACGATAATCATCAGCAGCCCACAGCTGACTGCATATGACAATTGACAGTAGCAGCTGATGTTTTTGTAGGTGACTTGTGGAGATATTTGACATCTGACCACTATTGTTAATGGTCCTATGTGCCTAAGCAGCAAATAAGGGGGCAGAGGGGACTGCATCACTGTAGGTGGGAATCCTACTTTTTGAGTACTCTCCTGCATATAAAAAACTCAGAACCAAAAAAAAAAAAAAAGTAATGCCAAGGGAATGAACTGAGCTAAAGCCTCTTCCCCCAGTTATCTCAGGCTTTCAGGGAGGTTTGTGTACGTCTGTGCACACGTGTGGTGTCCTTCCCAACAGTCTGAAGTTCATCCTAAGGATTCTCACATCTCATTCCTTTGCATGTGTAGATCAAGCCAATATCATTGTATCAATGATTTTCTTAGTTGACAGAACCAAAAAGGGATTTGGTTCTTGTAGGTTATCCGGGCTGTGTAACCGTGGTCTTGGAATTTTCTTTCCTGACGTTTCGCCAGCAACTGTGGCAGGCATCTTCAGAGTAGTAACACTGAAGGACAGTGTCTCTCAGTGTCAAGGGTGTAGAAAGAGTAATATATAGTCAGAAAGGGGTTGGGTTTGAGCTGAGTATTGTCCTGCAAAAGTATTGTCCTGTAAGTATCAAGATAATGTGCTAATGAGGGTATGGTATGTTAATATGGAACCATTGTATCCTGAAGTGATCTGTTAATGTGTGTAATCCAAAACTAATCTGTATGGCTATTGTTGAATGTTGTCTTTGTCTGGAGGTGTTTCAGGGCAGGAAGCCAAGCCTTATTCATTCTTAAACTCTCCTCTTTTCTGTTAAAGTTGTGCTGATGTTTGTGAATTTCAATGGCTTCTCTGTGCAATCTGACAAAATAGTTGGTAGAATTGTCCAGTCTTTCAGTGTCTTGGAATAAGACCCTGTGTCCTGTTTGTGTCAGGGTCTTATTCCAAGACACTGAAAGACTGGACAATTCTACCAACTATTTTGTCAGATTGCACAGAGAAGCCATTGAAATTCACAAACATCAGCACAACTTTAACAGAAAAGAGGAGAGTTTAAGAATGAATAAGGCTTGGCTTCCTGCCCTGAAACACCTCCAGACAAAGACAACATTCAACAATAGCCATACAGATTAGTTTTGGATTACACACATTAACAGATCACTTCAGGATACAATGGTTCCATATTAACATACCATACCCTCATTAGCACATTATCTTGATACTTACAGGACAATACTTTTGCAGGACAATACTCAGCTCAAACCCAACCCCTTTCTGACTATATATTACTCTTTCTACACCCTTGACACTGAGAGACACTGTCCTTCAGTGTTACTACTCTGAAGATGCCTGCCACAGTTGCTGGCGAAACGTCAGGAAAGAAAATTCCAAGACCACGGTTACACAGCCCGGATAACCTACAAGAACCAATGACCTCTGACCGTGAAAGCCTTCGACAATAAAAAGGGATTTGCTTTGCCCAAATTTTGAATTAAATTCTAATTTAATTTCTGAAATTCTGTTTCAGAAGGGTTCTCTGTCTGGGATGTAAAACCCACCTGATATTTGTGGTGATATTTGATCTGTGCTTCTGTCAAAATATCACCTAGATTAGGTGGATTAATTTGTCTTTTTGGAAGGCAGGGGAGGGTCAGTATGGTTGAACTGCAAACCTGGTTCTGATTCCGGCTTTGCATTCTTTGAAAATAGGCATCAGCCTCTTCATTGTCCACCATCTTGCTAAGATCAGCATCTTCTCTTGGTTTCTATGTTTAGGCCAAGAAGCATGGATCCGCAAACTGAAATGGCCCAACCTGAAGCATTTCAGTGACCAAAAATGGCAAGCTTTATATGTCAGCCCCAAAACTGAAGAGACAGCAGCTTTCTTCAAGTCCTATGATAACTTAGCTTTCTACTGGATTCTAAAGGCTGGGCACATGGTAAGTCTGTTTTAGGGGTCCCCAACCTTTTTGAGCCTTCAGGCACCTTTGGAATTCTGACACAGGGTGGTGGGTACAACCACAAAACGGCTGCTGCAGGAAGCAGAGCCAACCACAAAATGTCAGAGTTTTAACTCTAATAGTAACTCTGCGATATTTCAAGCTGAAGCTCTGTTTGACAGGATGCCTTTTAAAATGAACATACTGTTTTAAATGAACATACTTTGCAGGCGCCAGGAAAGATGTAGGTGGTACCACAGCGGGGACCCCTGGTCTGTAGCTTTATAGCCCAGTCTTCAAAAGGAAGTTCAGAATGGCTTGTGCTATAAATTAAAAACAGAAGTTCAGTTTATAAACAATTAAAAGTAATGTGCTTTTCTCACATCAGGTACCTGCAGACCAAGGCGATATGGCACTGAAAATGGTTCGGATGGTGACTCGCCAAGATCACTAACAGAATCGGGGCCAGCTGGCTTGGCTTCCTTGAAAATTGTGATGGCGCGCTCTGCTTTTTAAAAATTGCACATTGAACTGTGGCAGGAACAAGGGTCATTCAGCGCCGCTGTCTGTCTCTGCCATTGGATTCTATGCAAGACGTTTCAAGGAGGGGTAGATACTGCTCTTTACTGCGATGCCCTGTTCCTGCACTGCACTCACTGACATTCAGTGTGATAAACCGTTCACTGAAGGAGCAGCTTCCTGCCATGCTAGTTCTTGCATGAAATTTTAACTGCTTTTTGATCAGCTTCACGTTCAGAAAGAATTCTTTCAGCAGTCCTTTTTACAGCTTGTCCCAAACATGTTTACCAGGGAGTACGTCTCACTTAGGGCCTTGGGCTTAGGCTCACACGGCACATACAGTGGAACACATTCTTCAGATCCTGTTCCATCTCCCTTTTTTATGGGAGGTGGGTTAACCTCAGGGGTAAGCCCACTGACAGGGGTTCACCATTCCTCTTCCTCTGCACTCAGTTTCTTTGCCTGATGATATTGATTGCAGCTATGTTTGAAGATACGGCTCTGCTACCAGCCATGTATAAGTTTGCCTTTGGACCAAATGTATGTGTCACTCTGGTTCTGGGTAATTTTTTAAAAAGCACAAAATCAGCTGCAGTTTTAAGGGGAGGAAGGGGCTGCGTAACCCCTTTACCTCCATTTTCTTCCCCCTGCTTAAGCTACCCTCCCCACGGTCTTTTGCCCTTTAGGTAAAAACACTCCCATATCTTCTGCAGGGCAAAAGGCAGCCGAGGTGGGTAAGAAGTTGAGTGGGAAAGCAGCTAGAAGATCCAAAGGCTTATCAGCTCCTCCCCTGCTCCATCAAAATAGCCACTGAGGCTTCACGTAATGGGGTATATTTTGAGCCTCAGCTCCCTCATTCAGAAGGCACATTCTTGTCTTGTGGCCCTAGTGCTTGTTGAGATACACTCAGACTTGGCATCAACCAGCTTCAATGCTGGGAGTTCAGGCAGGGCAACGTGGGCTGACTGCAATGTGGGGAGATGAGAAGAGACACCGGCAGCCCATTGCTAGAGGACTTCAGCTGTACCAAAATGAATCAGAGTGCTCCCCTACCGGGCGTTCATCAGGATGGCTTCCCGACTGATCAGGTTTCGGTTCCTCAGTTTTGTGCCCATTGGACGGCTTTGTTTCGTCGGACCCGGTAGGAGGCTCCCCATTCCCCGCCATAGCGAACCTATCCTGGTTGTGAGAGGAGGATGGAGAGTAGAAGTTGATTAGCAGCATAATGTCAGGTTCAGCAGTGCACCCTTAGTACTCCATAAAGTCACTCTTCAGGCAGTTCAAGTAGAAGCAGTGAATCTTTATTGGGACTCTTCTAGGTACATTCAGGACCAGGTAGCCACAGGGGCAAAGCTGCTAATGGGTAAACTAGGCAACAAGCTAACCTAAAAACCTTGCTAGCGCACTCTCCAGCTGCAGAGATAAGCAACCATGGGAACGGGAAGGGGGGAAGGCACTCCAGCCCAGGGGAGTGAGGAGGTAGACGACAATCAAAACACAAGCTGGTGGAGAGCTCTGGACGATGAGCTCATGGGAGCCAAGGTCACTGCCAGGCAGAGAGAGGGGAGGTGAGCCGAGACGAGCCTAGCTCAGGTCAGGCTTCTGGCCTGCTTAGCCAGAGTTCAGAGGCCCAACATTCACAGACCGGACACCTAAATTTTCAGAGGGAGGCGGTAACATCTTGTACTGAAGTCTCAGGGCCCTCTGCCTTGTGTGTGTTTCTGCGCATTCGCTATTGTGTCATGCTGATGGCCAAAGGGCTGGGGAGGGAGTGAGGCTGAAGTCAACACAAGCAGTAACCAACAGGCTGTTGTACAAGCCCTGGTAACATCTTTTGGGGCCCACATTCCTTCTTGTGCAGTATTGAACTTGGCAGCCAGCCATTGGGGCTATTGATGTGTGCTCCAGGTTTCTTTTTCACTGTTTACAAACCATTCATGAATAAAAAGAGATACCCTTTCTGGAGTGGAAAATCTGAGATGTATGTGAATCTCTTACTAAAGAACAGAGAATCCCATAATCCTGCAAAGTGAAACAAACAAAGATAAAGGGGAATTGTCAGGCTGGATTGTGCAAGGAACAGGCAAACGGTCTTCGTCAGTGATATCAGCAGTTCATTTCCCCTTCATTCTGTTGCCCAAACAACATTTCCAGGTTCAAATTGCACCATTACTTGTGAACAATTAAGCTTTGCCATAAAAGCCCCAATCTTGCTTAAATAGGTTCTGTGTTGGCAGTGAAACTCAATTTCAGCTTTATACATTGTTTAATTAATGTATTTCTAATGACTGGAGGAGGGGGAGAGAACTATAGAGACTTAAACTGTGTTTGCATGATCCATTAGTAGCCCTGATTATGTTACTTGTAAAACATAGGCTTAAAGCCATGTTTAGGATTGTAATTCATCTTTATTTCAGAAATGTATAATCCGTTCTTCCACTTGTGTGTTCAACATATATGGTAACTCACAGCTGTCCATTTGTTTCTAAGAGCTTGTCTTTCTCTAGTGGCCTGGTAAAGAGATGCAAGCTACTTAACCTTGGGATGGGCTCCAACCCATCTTCCTAAGCACAGTGGGGATCCATTTAGTATTGCTTTTGGCTTCCCTTTGGTTACTCTATCCTACGATGCAGCCACTATACTACATATTTCTTGGTGTCTGTGTGTATTTTTTTTAATTAGTGGGAGCACAGGAAAAGTATGGAAAAGGGTACCGAGTAATTCAGCTTCCTGAGGAATCTGCATTTGCATATTTTCTGAATTGGCAAGTTTTTAGTCTTCATGGCTGTGAAGATATGCTTGAACAAGAGGTGGAGGGATGACTGAATCAGATTTCAGGGTGGGGCTTTAGTGCCTGCAGAGCTTGTTTCCTTCCCTAAAGATTAGCAAAAGCAGGTGATTCAAATATCAACTTTATTTACATAAGCTGCAGTGTTCAGCTGTCATTAGCTCAGAATTTGGATTGATCGTACCTGGGCGGGGGTAGTATATGCACAGCTCTGGTTACAATTCCTTATAGCCTGTTCCCATTGTCTGTACCTCTTCTATTATTAGGTCATTTGGGAGGGAAACAAATGTATTATAAAAGCATTTATATCCCACCTTTCCTCTTGGTTCAAGGTGGCTGACAATAATGTACTACTAAGGGTGAAAACGCATGGTCGCTTTAGCCTCCTCGGCGTTTGCCAAACGTGCGTTCGATCCTGGCTGAATCCTGGCTGAAACAGGGAATAAAGGAGGCTAAAGCGATCATGTGTTTTCATCCTAAGAAGTCCCTTTTTTAGCACTTCATTTTCTGCACAGAATTGTGTCAGGAAGTACCAGACCCCACCAAATTCCCCCTGTGCCGTACAGCAGCAAGGGCTCAGTTCTTTCATTGATCTGTATAGATTACCTGTCAAAATAAGGTTCCTCACCAGGCATTGAGCAACCATTCACAAATACAAAAAAAGACCATAATAAAACAGCATTTAAATGATCTGATATTTTCCACACGCACTAGTGGAATTTACCATCTTCGCCTGTCTGCAAATTGAAACCTGAAAATGACACATGCTGATTTCTGATGGGAAAGTAAAAGGCATGAGCACTGAACCGGATATGGCTGTTCATCACCTCAAATGAGTGGCTTTGGCACAGTTCTGTCCCTGTGTGCTATTACACATTTTTACAAGTCAGAGAGGATGAACGCATGAAGCTGCCTTATACTGAATCAGATCCTTGGTCCATCAAAGTCAGTGTTGTCTACTTAGACCGGCAGCGGCTCTCCAGGGTCTCAGGTAGAGGATACGTCACCTACCTGCCTAGTCCCTTTAACTGGAGATGCTGGGGATTGAACTGGGACCTTCTGCACTCCAAGCAGATGCTCTACCACTGAGCCATGGCCCCTTCCCCTTGAGGAGATCTGGCTGGGACCCTATTACCCAAGATTTGTTTTATGTGTTTACTTCATTTATACCCTGCCTTTCTCCCCTAATGGGGACCAAAGTGGCTTACATCTTCCTTCTCTCCTCCGTTTTATCCTGACGCCAATCCTGTGAAGTCGGTTAGGCTGAGACTGGCCCAAAGTCTCCCAGCATGCTTCCATGACAGAATGGAGATTCATATCTGCATCTCCCCAGATCCTAATCCAACACTCCAACCACTACACCACAGTGGCTGTTGTATCTCCTTTAGTGGAGATATCAAGGGCTGAACCTGGAACTTGAATTTAAATCAGGTGCTGCTCTCTCCTTTTTCAAGCAGTGGGGCTAGAGGATCTGATGCTGTTTCCTTGAGCATCTTGCCCAACATATAATATGTAAATCCCTAGACTTCTTTTTATTAAAACCCAGCGATAAAAAAGAATGCAGATAGATTTTACTATGAATTATTGCCCTGGGTAAATGGCAGAGCTGTTATTCCTTTGGACATTTGTAAGGTTGCAATGAATTGTTGAGCCACTTGGTGGCATAATAGGACCTTGAAATACCATGGGAATGTATTGGCAGATCTCAGAAGTGGTTTTTTTTTTTTTACTTTATTTAAGAAAAGATATTTCTTCCTAACATGGTAAACAAAAAGCTAGAAATAAACAGAAACAAGCATATATTACAGTAATACTAGCAGTGTTAACTAATATGGAAAAGTGGTAGATGTAATTAAAATGCCATTTAAGAAAGTCACATTCTCAGTTCTCTACTTGACCAGTACCAATTACAGCATCAGAAGCAATCACAGTCTAAAAAACATGGTGTGTGGGCACCCAAGGGATATTGTACAAGACAAAACAGGCCCCAAAGGGAAGATACTTACGGTTCAGCAACATCACAGATTCTCATGAGTAACCCTATGTGTTCGGGAAGCCAACAAGAAGTAAAGAATCTATTAAGGAAAGGCGTGGAATACATGTGGCAAAATAAACAAGAGTTTTACAAATTAAACACAGCTCAATTAATTGTTCCAAGTTTTAAATCAAATTTCACAAGCTACTCAAAATTCCACCATCTTTCTGTTTTGTTATTTTATTTCTCTTGTGATTATGCTTAGGTTCATAAAACCAGCATTTCATCCAGTAATTATGTCAACAAAAGTGTTATTAGCTATTTTAAGAACTTTCATTTAAAAGGCAAAAGAAAAAAGAAGCAATACTGATTGGAACTACCTGAACTGAGTTATATCTTTTTCTGTACCATTAATTCCAATGCATCACATTTATATGATTTCCAGTTATCCTAATCATTGTCCATTTCCTCAAGGGGAGACCTTTCAAGATGAGAATGAGGGACTTTTGCAGTGATCAATCCTGGTACGGAAAGTAACCTTTGGTGGTTTAAACGGATGATCAGATGGAACCACGATATCCAGGAAAAAGACAACCTTCATATATAGAACCTGTGGCACTAAGGATAAAAGATCTCCATTCATACATGTTATCTTTAGGGCTGGCATTTAGCAAAGATTTTCAAAGTTCATTGTGCTGGAAACCTCTGGAGATACTGTTCGATACTGCAATTTCTGCAGTTCCTTCATGATCTTATACTCAAGCTTTTCTACCAGCAGAGCGCATCTGTTCTTTTTTCTTCTCTGGGGCTCCTCATCATCAATCTCTTCCATGTGATTAAACTCCTCATGTGAAATCTCAAGCTGTTTTTTAGGATGTACTTGGTTAGGTTGAGACTTGCTTTCACACTCTTTGAATTTTGGGATTCAGAAAGTGGAGCACTAGTTCCTGCATTTCCATCAGATGTAAAATGTCTCTGAAATTCTACGGAAATGGTCATCACAATCTGGCTTGGTCCAGTTATCCTCCTTGGGAGATGACAGGTCAATCAATGGTTCCATCAAAATAAAAGTGGTATCTAGAGATTTCTTAAGCATAGTCGGCCTTTGGGTGATACCCTCACAATTTTTATTGAGGAGTACAAGGGAAAAATAACCCAATTGGCCACCTGCTGTAACATGCAAGGGTCTCCAACAATTAAAAAGGTTAAAGTCCCCTGTGCAAGCACTGGGTCATTCCTGACCCATGGGGTGACGTCACATCCTGACGTTTCCTAGGCAGACTTTGTTTACGGGGTGGTTTGCCAGTGCCTTATCCAGTCATCTTTCCTTTACCCCCAGCAAGCTGGGTACTCATTTTACCGACCTCGGAAGGATGGAAGACTGAGTCAACCTTGAGCCAGCTACCTGAAACCAACTTCCATTGAGATCGAACTCAGGCCGTGAGCAGAGCTTGGACTGCAGTACTGCAGCTTACCACTCTGTGCCACGGGGTTCCTCCTCCTACAATTACTCAAAGGTTTTTGTCCAACTGTAATCTTGTCCGTAGAGGAAAGAGTTGTACCCAGCGTATCTGTCATTTGAACAGATGGTACTATATGTTCATATTTTGCAGAAGATGTTTTAGCAGGATCCCTTGACAGAGATCCTCTGGGTGCTAATATATAGTGACTGGAATCAAAGGTCGACAGCTGAATCTCTAAAAGCCCTTACAGGTAAAATTTGGTAGGTAGAGAGAAAAGATTTCATTTTAAGCATAGCTGGAACTGTAGCATGTTTAAATGTCAATAACACTCTCTTAAAAGCTTGAGAACTTGGGAGCCAGTTAACAGTAGATAAGTCGATAGAATGGGGGTGAATGCACAGTAATTTACTCAAAGAAAAGATAATAGCTTTTTCCAAGACTCCAATTGCCCTTGATTTATCCTTACACGGGTGACTTGCAGCATAACTTAGTTAACTTGTAAAGTTCATGTATGTATTTCCCTTTTCTTCAGATTTAATTGGATGTTTGTTACCAGTTATATGTTGCAATTGTCACACTCATTCCCAGTATTCCTCTCATAAATTATCAACTGCTTACTTAAATTCTGAGAGGTGTCAAGGGAGTCCTTAAGGAAGTCTGTTTAATAATTTTTGTCAGCTGCTTGAAAATTGAGATTACAGTGGGAGCTGTTAATAAACATTGATCTCCCAGAAAACCTAAAGGGTTATCTTGCATTTTTTTGTTGTTGTTGTTGATTGGAATCTTTGTGATTGTCTGTTGAGGAATTAGAAAGTGAACTTACATTCTCATTCTTGGGCAGCTTTTCAATATTTATATCCTGAGCAAACTTGTAATCAGAGATTGTAGTGTGGGAGATTCTCTTAGGGAGGCACAGCTATCAACAGTAGCTATAGGAGAAACTTTCCCTTAGTTACCGTACTTACATTTTTGCTCCTCTTAGAAATAAACAGCTCATCAGTCTTCAGCTGCTTGGAAATCTTTGTATGGTCTTGAATTTCTAAGTCTGACTAATGACACTTCTTTAAACTTGTTTGAACCAGTTTTTTATCAGGTGCCATGGTCCTTCTGAAGAGTAGCAATAAAATGGAGGCTGGGAACTTCTATATCCTTGCAATGTGGAAGGCTGCAATTCTTTCTTTACAGCTTCGAGTTTAGAGCATGTGCCAGCTGTGCCTTATCAAAACTCAGCATTCAGAGTAAAATATTTGTCTTAAAACTGCAAAATAATGTAAACTGGAGTGGCACACTGAGATATCTGCTCAGGACACCATTTTGATCCTCCCCCGACAGATCTCCAATGGGAACGTAATACTGTAAGTTAATGGGGGGCTTTGGATCAGGACAGAGGCTAATAGGCTGTTTTAGGAGGATGTTGGGAGAGAAAAGTGTATACCGTAACAAGCAAGAATATTCATGCATTCCTTTACAATGCACATGGTTTGAATGCTACATATGGATTATCTCCATAATGGGGAAAAGTGGATACATGAAGTTGCCATATGCTGAATCAGACCTTTGGCAGTGGTTCTTCTGAGTTTCAAGCAGAGGTCTTTCACATCACCAACTAGCCAATTGTTTATTAGCACACCTAGTAGATGCTCTGCTACTGAGCCATAGCCCCTCCCACAAATAGCATGCGTACATCATCCTGGAGGGTTTGTTCACAGTATACTATGGGTGCATGGCTGGATTCATTACTACGAAGGATTGCTGGCCTGCAGGTCAGGCCTTGTTGCTGTGCCCCTTCCAGTTCTTTTGGTTTTCTAGTATGAAGCAGGGATATACAAAGGTGACAAAATTCCCACTTATATTTTGGGTGCTGGAGTAATTTTTGTCTTCTTAGCTATGAAAATGGTAAATCAGCTGGAGGCCTGGGATTCATTTACCACTTTTATACCCCATCCTTTCTCCAAGAATCTGAAGGTGGCACATACAGAAGCAACCCCCTATTATACACATGAGAAGCTTGTGAGGTAAGCTAGGGTAAGATAAGGCTGGTCCCAAGATCAACATCCACTGAGTTTCATGGCAAGCGGAAATTCAAACCCACGTTTGTGAGTCCAAGCCAAATAAGCTCTCTGATATGTTGCTTTAAGACAAAGTGAAGATGGGAGCAAACAGGATACAGTAAGGCAGGGGTGGGGAACGTCAGGCCCGGGGGCCGTTTAAAGCCCGCGAAATCATTTGGTCTGGCCCTTTGTGGGTCCTGGCAGATCTCTAGCTCAGAAAGATCTAACACTGGCGATCTGCTCCCTCCCACGGACAGGAATAGGCTCCATTCAGGGCGGATGTGAGTTTGTTTTGCTGAGAAAAGGAACCTTCCCCACCCCCCTTGCAGAAGAGTCGTTAGCTATGGAGCTGCTAGGACCACCCAAGAAACTGTGTTAACCCTTTCCCTCCCGGGCCATGGAGAAACGTATTCCCTCTGTACTACAAGAGGGCTGGGGGCGGAAGTGGTGACAATGGAGGGGTTAAAGGGGGCAGGGCCAGAATGCGCGGGGGGGGGGGAGTTCTTAGCCAGTGTGTCCTCATTTCACCCTTGCAGGTGGAGGTAGCAGAAGCTGGCTGTAGAATCCAGCCCCAACCATGCGGAGCAGGAGAAACTCCGGCGTGTGGCTGGACTGCTATGCCTGGCTGGTGCAACAGACCATCCTGTACCACCAGGTGGGTGAGTGCACCACCAGTTGGATGTCTGCCTACTTGCCTGTGCTGGGGGGGGGGTCATCTGGGGCCGCTGCCTGCCTGGGGCTTGGTTGGCTAGTTTTAAAGTTGATAATTTTGTATGGCCCACGAATGATGTTATAAATATCCAAATGACCCTTGGCGGAAAAAGGGTTCCCCACCCCTGCAGCAAGGTAAGAGTGAGGTAAAGCAGAAAGGCCAGGCTGAGGGGCATCGAGGCCCCAAGCGATGAGAACCAGAACTCAGTACTACCACGAGAGACTTCTAATGTGAGTACTACCACAGTGGCTGCTTTTAATGCTGCAAGTGAAATGTCCAAAGGGAGAATTTCCACACCAGGAGAGGCATGAGCAGCTATATTTAAAATCTTGAATGGTGGGATCTGGTGGATCTCTGCTCTTCAAATCAAGCTTTCTTTGCTAGTGGCCCTTACAGAAATAGGAGTCCACAAAAGAACTGAACATGAAATCTCTTTCTATCCTCTTCATTCTGTCCCATTCTTGAAATATTTTGTACCAGACAAGGTAGAACCGCCCTGAGTAAGAAAGGATCCTTCATAGTCCAACTTCTCCTAAAGCAGGGGTGGGGGACCTTTTTCCTGCCAAGGGCCATTTGCTCATTTATAACATCATTCAGGGGCCATAACCAGGTGTAGATCTCCCGGTGGGGGGGGGGAGAGGGTAGAGTTGCCAGGTCTCCAGCCACCACCTGGAGGTTGGCAACCACAGGGGAGGCCACACAGAGAAATCCTGGAGGGCACCCCCGCTCCCCCCCTCCCAGACAAAGAAAGAGATGAGGGAGAGAGGGGGAGAAAGGAGAAAGAGTGACAGAGAGGAAGAGAGAAAAGCTTTCCCCTCCCCACACATACACCCGCACACGCCGGCCCCACGCAACCGGGCCCCAGGCTCCCCGCCTCCCCCAACACACACACACACACACACATGGCAGCACATGCAGCCCTGCACGACCGGGTCCCAGCCTCCACGCCCTCCCACCCTCCACCTTGAGTCCACAAAAGGCCCTCCAAGCCCAATCGGCTCCCGCGTGCATGTTCCGCTGCTGGGAGCCACCAGCCTCTCCCCCCCCCCGCCACTTGACAAGCAGTGAGAGGGGCTTACAGTGTGCCGCGGTGTTCCTGCATGCCGCGACTGTAGGGGGCAGCCTTGGGGGAAGCGTCCCTCCCCCCTCCTCTGGCCGACCAACAGTCTACGAGAGGAGGTCCAAAGGGCGCCGCAGCCCCAGGAACACCCTCGGGGAGGGCCGAGCAGTGCTGCGCCTCCGCGGCTGGGCCCTGGAGCTCCCAAGGGCCACTGAAAATGTCCTTGGGGGCCGCATACAGCCCCCGAGCCGGACATTCCCCAGCCCTGTCCTAAAGCATCCTTGTTAGGTATTTGCCTAACCTTGTTTTGAAAATCTGGGCAGGTGATTTTCCAGCTTCAAGGCAAGCGGAACCCATTACTGAATTCTTCTTTCAGTTAGTTAGTTAGTCCCTACTCTATAGCTTTAGAACTAGCATTGATCAATTATTTCAGATCAATATGTGAGTCTTTACCTCTGCAGCCTTTGGCTCGTGTGCTACTCTCCTTGCCACCTCTAACCATTGTCTCCCAGTTTTCCTCTTTCTCTCCAGCTCCACCTGGTGGCTGCCTTTTCTTATCCAGATTCCTCCAGATCATTTCCTTTCAGAACAAACCCGTGGGCTTTCCTAGCACTACTCTGACACTTCCTTGGTCCGCTGCTTTCTCAGGCTTCCGGCTCTTGTTTTGCTAGTCCCATACTTCTTTTTCCTTTCAGCCTCCTCACTATGGTATACCACCTGGTACTCAGCTTGCAAGGTTGCCAATCTCCTGGTGGCACCTGAAGATCGCCTGGAATGAAAACTGATCTCCAGATGACTGAGATCCATTCCCCTGGACAAAATGGCTGCTTTGGAGATTGGACTCTATGACATTAAACCACACCGAGGTTCCTCCCCAAACCCTGCCCTCCCCAGGCTATGTCTCCAAATCTCCAGGAATTTCCCAATTTGGAATGGCAACCCTATAGCTCGTGTTCCTTGTCCCTGACTCTCTGGGTCTCCTGCCCCCAGTTCTGGCTTTGGCACATAACAGGATGATGCAGCCTTTGGGGCTGGGCCATTGCAGTATCTTGGTACAGCAGCATTATTCGGAGCAAGCCACTGAAGGCTTGGAGTGAGCCAGTAAAACAAAGATGTCATCCTGTATACACGGATACGTCAACAGAACTCCCCTGCCTTTAATTAAAATTTATTGGAGCAAAAGGTTAATGTTATTGGTCTGGGAAAGGACTGCAACTAGAAACACATGCAAAATTATGCTTCTATTGTTCATCTCTCTGTTGAGAATGATACATGGAGTGAATGCTGCCTGCAAATATATTAAAGATGTTGCCACTGGCTGTTGGAAAGCAACCAGAATTACAAATGATAAGGTCACCAGCCTTCAGCTAATGTGATTTCTGCACAAGCATTGCGACACTGGCTTCACACTTACTAAATAAGTAGAGATGACATTGATGGAAAAACATCTGGCCCTGATGGAAATCCTACAAATGCTGCAGGTACCTGATGGCCTCCTGGTGATATTTCTCCTTCTCGGTGACTAACCTTTAACAAACTAAAATGGCAAGCCCATCCAAAGTGATATTTCAGCAGCAGAGAAATTACTTCTGCTGTGCTTCAGAAAGTATGTGATCCAAGCTGAGGGTATTTCTGGTCATGACTAATGCTGCACCCAACTTCTTGTTATCCAGCTGTTCTGGAGAGTTAATTCACATCCACCTTTTTTTTTTTACCTTTACAGAGTCAGCCCTGCAGCTACAACTGACACACCAATCACTGCTTATTATCCTGGGTGGTAGACCCTTTCCTCAAATTGGCATGCTCTCATCAATCCCCATCCCACAAAGGGATAAAAGATTGCTTCTTAGTGACTGCTAGAACTGGAGAAAATGTCCATACCAAAGCTTTATATAATTATTAAAACAAAACTATATATTATGCAGGAGATCCAATTACCTGTACCTGGTTCTACCCACTGAGGGAATAATAGCTTTGGGGAGGGGCAATTTAGAGCAGGGAAATGGTTCAAAGTGGGGGAGGATTAAACACCTCTCCCCTAGTGCTTGTGCTACTCTGATCAACTTTGGGTGGTGCATCAATATATCTAATTCTTGACCATTTGACACAGTCAAATGTGTGGATACTTAA
This sequence comes from Euleptes europaea, assembly GCF_029931775.1. Taxonomy (NCBI): domain Eukaryota; kingdom Metazoa; phylum Chordata; class Lepidosauria; order Squamata; family Sphaerodactylidae; genus Euleptes; species Euleptes europaea. The sequence goes on from NC_079312.1 coordinate 156,220,906, forward strand.
ATCCAGAGAATTGAGCCATGAACAGGCAAGGCACTTCTTTCTACAAGCCTGAAAAAATCCTCCAGGTTTGCAGAAAAATCTGAAATCTTAAAAATAAAAAAAATCTTGAGGGGAATTTTAACCCTGAAGAAGTGAGCTGTGACCCACTGTCAGACAGGCTCTCCGCCGGCCCCGGATAGAAACAAGATGGTTTCCCCCACTGACAAAATGGAATCCTTTTGCACTCTGTCCCTCCCCGTTTGCACCTGGTCTCCTGCCCAAGATCTGCAGCTCAATGTAGACCCGCCCCGGTAATGGCTGATCCGATACCAAGTCCCGCAGAACAATACTGGGAGCCCGGGAAGATCAGCCACTTAACGCACGCATTTTACTCTGAATACTTTTGCTCAAGTCTTTACCGGTAGTTTGCTTCGGTATTGTGTCTTTGTTTCCAATAATCCAACCAACCCCATTGTATCCACCCTATATATGTTTCAATATTTCCCCATACCTGTATGCTAGCCTTAAGTCTTTTGACCTGCTGAAATGGCTGTTCTTCTGAAATAAACTTTTTACTCGCTGTATCGTCTGGAGGAAAGTTATTGCCAGGAACGCATCGACTTGCTGGGGCCTGACACCCACGAAACCTCATACCCTGCCAGAAATGTTGTTAGTCTTTAAGATTCTACTGGACTCTTGCTCTTTCCTACTGCTACAGACAGACTAACATGTCTGGCCATAGTGATCGTGCTTCACAGGGCGGTTGTGAAGATAAAATGGAGGAGAATTATGTAAAGCACTTTAGGTGCCGACTGGGGAGAAGGGCAGGGTTTAGATGAAGTCAATAGGAGTGTGCACCATTTTTTCGGGATTTTTAAAGTTCAGGTTTTTTCAGGGTTGGTTTTTTTTTTTTTTTTGAAAATTCAAAATTTTCTAGATCTATTAAACCCGAACCTGAAAAATTCCACCTTACTTTCAAACTCCACGTGGGTCTCAGAGGTGGCCCCGCTGAGCCCAGTGTTCAGCTCTGCGCCATCTGCTGCCTCTGAGACCCACGTGGGGTTCAGAGACAGCAGCGCAGAGATGAGAGATACAGCTAACTGTGATGAGATCTACAGCACCCTCAGTAGTTGCTACCCCGTATCAGTTTCTCAGATGAGACACCAGTGGTGGTGGGAGTGACTGCAGTGTAGTGGTTAGAGTGCTAGAGTAAAATCTGGGAGACCCAGTTTTGAATCCCTGCTTGGCTATGGAAGCTTGCCAGTTGAACTTGGGCTAGTCGCACACTCTTCCTAAGATACCTCACAGGGTTGTTGTGAGGATTAAATGGAAGAGATGATAATTATGTAAGCTGCTTCGGGTTCCCATTGGGGGAAAAGGCAGGGTATAAATGAAATAAATGAAATGACCTCCTAGGAAAGATTTAGGAAGCTCCAGATGGCGGTTCTTTCTCTACAAGCATTTGGTGCTGATCTTTCTGTTTTTGTGGTTGCAATAGGACAGTATTTAGGGCTGTGTTTCTGAATCTTGAAGGGGTGGGCATTGGGAGGTTTCCTATTTGTTCTTAGGGATGGATCTTTGCTTTTTTATGGAGGCTTACATTGCAACCCTGCGTATGTCTACTCAGAAGTAAGTTCCCAATGGTGCTCTTGGGTAACTGCATAGGGCTGCACCCTTAGTATTGTGGTTTAAAAAATATTGTTTGGATTAATGCATTGTTGGACTAACATCTGTAGTTTTAATTAATGATGTTTCCAGTGGAAGGGGATGCAGAACTTTTTCTGAAAATGAATAAATAACTCTTGATGGTAGAGGCTGATGATGTCAGAACTGCTGCCTTCCACTAAACTGCCATTTGAGCTCATGATTCAGTTCGACCACCTGAAATGAAGAATCTAAGATACAAGACCAGCACTGCTTCCACTGACCTATACTTACATCAGGCCACAGAGAGTTTTCAGATGTTTTATGGAAGAATCTTCTGTCACTTAAGACTCACTGCAGGTGACAAATGTATAGTGCTATGGAGCACAGTAGGCAGCATACAAACCCATTGTAGCAAAAGCTTCCGGCTGTGTAATCTGAAGCATTTACACCCATTGACTCTGATTAGGATTGCACTGTAAGACATTGCTCATTTGAATGGGCAGGTGTGCCTTGGAAAACTATGTTTAATCCCTGTTTCTCCCAACTGCAGATGACACATAACAGCTAGCTCCTTTATGTCACTTTCATATGGAAGCTTGCTGGGTGACCTTGGGCCAGTCGTGCACACTCAGTCTAATCTACTTGACAGGGTTGTCCTGAGGATAAAATGGAGAAGAGAATTATGTAAGCCACCTTGGGTCTCCATTGGGGTGAATGGTGGGGTATAAATGAAGCAAATAAATATGTCACAGAAAGTTCTAATAAAACACTGGGTTTAAAAAAAACATTTACCTTTTAAAAATGTGTTATATCTATCTGATGTTACAGATATTATGAATGTTATTTATGCCATTTACAAAATCAATGAAATGAATTTTCTTGCTTCTTGATTGTAAGGTACTAAACATTTGTTCAAGTTTCTTCCTTGACCTTTTCTAAGTTTTTATAATTAAAAAAGCACCTGTTCCTCTTTTCAGTCTCCTTCATTCCCACTGCACTGACATCTGAAGAATGCCATCTGCTTTCAGGCAAAAGCCCAGTAACAGACTGAATCCAGATTATATTGAAAGCTAATGAGGTGTGTCTTCAAAGAGCATTTTATTTATTTTAAAATTTATATCTGATAATTCTGCCTTTTAAAAGGCATACATGATGGTTTACAAAAATGTGGAAGCATCACTCCTACAGGAAGAATAATAGAATCAAAGAGTTGGAAAGGGCCATACAGGCCATCTAGTCCAACCCTCTGCTCAATGCAAGATCAGCATAAAGCATCCCTAGCAAGTGTTCATCCACCTGCTGTTTGAAGACTGCCAGTGAGGGGGGAGCTCACCACCTCCCTAGGCAGCCAATTCCACTGCTGAACTACTCATACTGTAAAAAAAATATTCCTATGTCCAGCTGGTTCCTTTCCACCTGTAATTTATACCCATTATTGCAAGTCCTATCCTCTGCTGCCAACAGGAACAGCTCCCTGGCCACATTAAATTTGAAACTCTTAAAGCCAGCAGCAGTAAAAACAGCACACTGTTTGGTTAATTCTGGGGAAAGTAACTTGTTAGAGAAGTGGAACTCAGACCGCCCTCCCCTTCCAATCTAAGATTTTCAGCTTTGCAAAAGGGAAATGGGAATCATTTTGCTGCTGAAATCAATAAATTAATGAAATGTGCTTTGATGCCAACCCCAAGTGTTAACATTCACATCTATAGTGTACAAGCCTTGGAAACTCCAAGCCCTGCAATGCTCTTCAAAACACCACTCATAAAAGTCCCAAGAGATGTAAAACGGCTGTAACAGCCACAGCCACTCAGGTTCATTAACAAGCACCCCCCTCCCCAACAAGCTGTAGAAATCCTGGATCAACTCCAAACCCTCAAGTACCTGAATATTACTCAGTTCTCCCAGCAGAGCTCGTTTCAAAAGCTCTACTCAAGATTTACATGACTGGAGGGCTAAGGGAAGCAAGCAACTCTCTTCAAAGGGTTCTCCTGGACATTTGAGATTTGGTCACGGCCCTTGTGTATATATATCTCCTGATCACTGGGCGGCAGGTGGCACAGAGCTGGATTTACGTAATTTCATTTTGATTACAAAGCAAACAATTGGAAGGGTGAAAAGGTATTCTCTCAACAGAGTGCAAGAGATTTGGCAACTTACTACTTACCAGTATTGCTTTTGGGTTTATGTGCGAAATGTAAAATCATTTTTTTTTAAATGCATCTCTCAAAATCAAGTTTGGATATTAAATATTAAAAATGTTAACTTTTACAATTCTGGACCCAAACTTGAAACAGTCAGATTCGGTTAAGCTTTCTTTCAGGTTCTTTAAGTCCCTATCTTTTAGCTAAGGTGGCCTGCACAGACTGTGCTTAAATTGGACCTAGCTATCCTAAATGGTAGGGTTATAACTGACTATCCTGCTGAGTTTACCTTTTGGGCAGGGGATAAAAGAAGCACCATTGATTACATAGTGATCTCAAAAAACTTACTGAGAAATCTGCGAGTTTTTGAGGTCTCTCCCCTTTCTTGATGGTGATCACTTCCCATTGGTTCTCCACCTCTCAATATTAACCAACCAGCTTTGACTAAAACAACATTACATAGACATGACCCCAGATGAGTCCTGCCTTCAGCGTGTTAAATGGAATGCGGCCACTCTTAACTCTATTAATAATGTGACTAGCTTGGATGAATTTGTAAAGAAAACAAATGAGCTAGGGTGGCCAGCTGGCCTGGAGAAAAATATCCGGTTCCTTTTTTCTGGCCATCAAGTCACAGCTGACTTACGGCAACCCTGTAGGGGTTTCAAGGCAAAAAGCATTCAGAGGTGGTTTGCCTGGTATTCCTTGGAGGCCTCACCTGCAAATACTTGCCGGGGTTGATGCTGAGAGTATGTGACTGGCCCAAGGTCACCCAGCAAGCGTCCATGGAAAAGTGGGGATTCAAACCTGGGTTTCCCAGATCCTAGTCTGACACCTTAACTACTACACAACAGATGTTTAATGGGATGTCATTTATTAGGTGATGCTGTTTGCCTCCATGCCTTGAAAAGCTTCAGTAGCCTATTTCTACACGTTAAGCCTCTGGTCAAGGGAAAGGGCATCCCCTCCATCCTGCCAGCTGGCAACCCTACTTTTTGTTCAGTCTAAGTATTACTGAACAGTTTTTTAAAAAAATACTGGTACATTGAAAAAAATTGCTATTATGTGCAGAGAAGCAATGATTGTTCATTATACTCCAGAACAAGTAGGAAGTGGTTTTAAGAAATTAAGGTTAGAAGCTGCTGCTGGTGTATTGGTTGGATTGGGATTTGGGAAATCCGGGTTCAGATCCCAATTCTGCCATGAAGTTTATTTGGTGACCATGGACCAGTCATGTTATTTATTTAGGATATTTCTCTGCCACCACAGTCCTGCTTGAGGTGGCTTTTAATTAAAACAGTGTAAAAAGAGCCATTAAAGAAGCCATTAAAAACAAGCCATTGGACACAAACAGCATAAAATTATCCATAAAACAGAAGCAAACCATCACAAACTGATAAGATAAACACCCCTAATTAAAAGCCTGGTGTTTTGGCCTGGTACTTAAAAGAAAGTAAAGTAGGGACCAGGTGAACCTCTGAGGGAGGGTGTTCCAAAGGCTAGGTGCCACCACAAAAAATGCCCTGTCTGTAGTTGCCACCTCCCTCACCTCTGAAGACAAGGGTATTGTCAGGATCAGGTGTCTGTCCCTAGCATCCGATAAGCAAACTCATCCAGAGAGGTATTCCTGAAGCAGTAACACTTTATTAGGAGCAAAAAGACAGATTAAAGGACTGACTGTAGAGGCAGGTGAGGCTAGTAATGAGAAAACATAGGCAGGCTACATGTTTAAAAGCAATACAGGCTGTGAAAGTAAACATGGCCAAGCAGCCCCACAATAAGCAGTTCCCAGGAAGGTAGACTAAACATCAGCACAGCTGTGGAAAACAGGACGAGCGAAACTGTACACAGACGCTTACAGGCATGACAACCAAGACTTGACATGTAGCCAGAAACTGACCTAACTCATGTCAAGAGCTTTTACTCCTGCAGGAGGGAGTAAGGCCTGACAGGTATAGACAATAGGGCTTGAGAGGCAGATCTGACAGGCTGGATTGCATGGGAGACGGCCCTTCAGGTCCCCTGGCTCAAGCTGTTTAAGGCCAGGGGTGGGGAACGTCAGGCCCGGGGGCCGTATAAGGCCCGCGAAATCATTTGGCCTGGCCCTTCATGGGTCCTGGCAGATCTCTAGCTCAGAAGGATGCTGCCCTGCCTGAATCTCTTGGGCCCAGCTGGGGACAGCAGAGCTCAAAAGCGAGTCGCTCTATGTGGCAGTCTCCGGTTGTGCCTCTTGGCTAAATGTTTGACCAAATATAGCAGGCTACTTTTTAAGTTGATAATTTTGTATGGCCTGTGAATGATGTTCTAAATATCCAAATGGCCCTTGGCAGAAAAAAGCTTCCCAACACTTTGAATTGTGCCAGAAAACAGATGGGAAACCAGGGCAGACTTTTCAGCAGAGGGGTGACAGGATCCCTGTAACCAATCCCTGACAGTAGCCTGGCCCCCACATTTTGGACCAACTGAAGTTTCCAAACTGTTTTCAAAGGCAAACCCATGTAGATCAGATCATACTTTTGGAGGAACATCTGTAGATGCCAAAGCAGACAGAGCTGATATGCCAAGGAGAAGACCTAAGCCTCCAACCACAGGCTAGCAGCCAGTAGCACCCCCAAGCTATGACCCTGCTCCAGGGAAATGCAACCCCCTCCAAAACAGGCTGGCTGCTGCTCCTGAGTAGCTTCTCCATTGACCAATAGCACCTCAGTCTTCTCTGGATTGAGGTTCAGTTTATTGGCTCTCATCCATCCCATTCAGGCACTTTTTCACCCTGAACTATCTTACAGGGTTGTTGTTGTGAGGATAAAATAGAGGAGCAGAAAATGCTTTCTAGTGTCTAAGGCTATCAACAGGCCTTGAAAAAAAATGTCCTGTCCCTTTAACATAAGCTTCATGTGTGGAAAAAAGGCAGTAAAAACCATTCATGGAATGGGAGTAAATCTCACATCTGATAAATACTATCTAATTAACTATTAAAGGAATAAGAGATTTTTCTTCAGGCCAGCTGGCAACCCTAATGCCACCCTGAGCTCATTGGTAGTAGGGCAAGATAAAAAATGTACTAAATAAAACAAACACACTTACTAGCTTAATGGGCTCCCTTCTGAGGAAATGTGTTCAGGATTGCACTGTACTCCTTAGCAGGAGACAACAGTGCCTGACAAATTTTTGCAGTACAGCCCAAATCCTATGCATGTTTAATCAGAAGTAAATGCCACTGAATTAAATGAGGCCTGCCCCCTACCAAATTTATATAGCATCATAGCCTTAATATTCCACTTTCTGCGTTCTGGGTGAAGCTCATTCCTTGCACTTGATACAGGTCCTAGGGATAAAAGCCGATGAAGCTGAATTTAATTAAACTTGCCCAGGGGTGGCATAAAATCATATGGCACAGTTCAGTTACTACATAATAAGCTTTTAGCAATCCTGTTGTACTCACAATTCTGGCAATAAAAGAATAGTAATTCAGTTGCTCTCCCCACGCCAATGCCACCTTTACATATCTATCTATCTATCTATCTATCTATCTATCTATCTATCTATCTATCTATCTATCTTATATACTGCCTCTCCAGGATCCTAGCATTGCCCAATTCATCAGGATTCCATTCTCCTCGCTACTAAATATGCACTCGAATAACAATCAACCCGGTATTGAAAGAGCGGAAGCACCTGCCACTTGCCCCTGCCCAGCCCGCTTGTGGGTACAACGGGGTGGTCAAAGGGTGTCGAGGAGGGGCATTGCATGTGTCCCAAAAGCGACCCCTCCCCCATTCCGCTCATGCATACAGACTTCTAATCTGCGTTAGCTGTCGTGAAGCTCGAGCCTGGTCGATTCGCCAAATCGTGTGCGGGGGGCTACTACCCACGCGACCCTTCTGGGCGGAGAGCGCGGGGGCGTTCCCCTCCGGCACGGAGTGGTACCCAGCGCCGCGGTTTCCTTTGATGTGCATCCTTCCGTCCCTCCCTCCTCCATTGTTTCCTCCCTCCCTGCCTCCCTCCGCTGATGTCATTGGCGGTCTGCTCGGGCGGAGGGCAGCGGCACGAGCTGCTGGCGCCCAGGGCTCCTGCGGCGCTGCGGGGGAGCCTCTCGCCGGCCGCCTGCAGCTAAGCCCCCGAAGGCCGCCATGGAGCCCGGTGGCCTCGGGGAGCCGCCGCCGAGTCTGATGCTGTTCCTGCGGAAGCTCAAGGAGGTTTTCGATGTGTGCGACGAGGACGCGGACGGCTTCATCCGGGTGGAGCACTTCGTGGCCCTGGGGCTGCAGTTTGGCCAAGAGGAGGAGGTAAGGGGGCCAGAGGAGCGAGCGCCCGGGCGAGGAGGGCAGGATCGGGGCCGGGGCAAGAGGCTCTGTCCACCTGCGGTCTACCGGCAAAGGACCCAGCTGTTTCATAAGTGCTGTTCTTCCCTGCGTGAATCCTATGAGAGCATCATGGGGGGCGGCCTCTCCCCCCTCCCCCGTTGAGCACACGGTCCAGAATTCTGCCAGAAATGACAGGTCCCAGAGCCGAGTGCCAAGCCGACCAGACATGGGGGCTTAGCTCTGGAAAACGTTTGAGGCCGCGAGGTTTGGTAGACTAGGGTGCCTTTGAGCATGTGCAAAATGCCTCCCCCCACCACCCACTGAAGTCAACAGAAAATTGAGATGTGGCAAAAAGGGTGTCATACCCGGCTTTAACCACGGTGGCCCCCTTTTTAGAAAATAAGCACTGACAGACGCTTATCAATAGATAGGCACCCACACAGCCACCCTTTTTTCTTTGTGCCTTCAAGTTGCAACCGACTTATGGTGACCCCCTCCCCTCATAGGGTTTTCAAGGCAGGAGACTAACAGAGGTGGTTTGCCATTGCCTGCCTCTGTGTTGCAACCCTGGTATTTCCTGGTGGTCTCCCATCCAAATAATAACCAGTGCTGATCCTGCTTAGAAGCCAAGGTCTGATGAGATCGGGCTAGCCTGGGCTATCTTCCTTACCTTGATGCAAATTATGCTCTTAGAAATTCTAGTGCACCCTCCCCCCCCCCCACTGCTGTGCTAGAGAGACACAGTGGAATACAAGTCTGTAGAAAAGAGAATAGGGACATGTCTTAATACCAAACCTGTAGTACTAAACCCCATGGAAGCATAGAGTGATGTAGCACAGAAGAGAACAGATCTATGGAGAACAGGTCTAGCCTGAATCACAGACTGCTGTTGTGGGGTTCCTATCAGGCCACTAGATGACCTAATAGGTGGATTTATGGCCTTGAATTCTGTACATGGTAGCAGCACATGACTGGCTGGCCTTGGGTGAGCAGTTGATGTGCACTGTACTTTAAAGCAATTATTGCCATTGATGACAATTCTCACAGCTGTTGGTAATTGATATCACTGTGGTTTCAATGAGCCGTGAGACTTTCCCCTTTTTTTATTAATCTTTGTTCCATGTTTTGGGTCTTGGGCTGATCTTCTAGTTGCTTCTGGATTCAGCCACCATCCCTTATCATCTCTCCTAGTGGGCCAAACATTCTTATTTTCTCCAGGCTACTAACACACAACTTTTACCTGCTGTTTTTTATTGCCTAATTTCACTAACAATTTACTGGTTTCATTGGGTGATTTTGCCAAGAATGTCAATATCCATAGGGCAAAGCTCTGGTTCAATCTATTTTTATATTATTTAATGTAAATAGTCAGTCCGTTTATTAAAATGGTCAGCGACCAGACAGAATATGTACAAATGCAGAAAGACATTAAAGTTTAAACGGAATATATAAAATCCACAACTAATAACCTGATCATTTACAACTGACATTCTATAGGACAGTTAGAGTCCTTACATAAATTTTTGTACATCAAAGGTCTGAATGACTAGCAGTCAGTGAGGGACCCAGATCATTTATGATTGCCTTACATTTAGTAAATGCGATGAACAAAATTTTTGCTACTGAACGTGAAATCTCCACGTTTTTATCCTCCAAGAAATATCTTACTAAAAAACCTTCAGATTGGTATATAAAACTTCCGGTTTGGTTAAAACGGTGTGTAAATGGTTCAATTAACTACTTTCTCTCTGAAACATACCAATCACAATGAAATAATACATGAGAAACTGTCTCTATTGAGTCGCTTGAACAGGGACAGAGTCTCATGGAGCGGGGAGTATGGTGGAATCTGCCATATAGTCGCGAGGAGGGAAAGGCATCAAATATTGTCCTTGATAGGGCCCATCTATGGTTTGGGTTGGAAATATTGGCCAAATATGAAGCTGGAGCCAAACCTGAACCAGGATTCAGGTGGTTGTAAAAAGGGGGTAAGATGGCATGCTCTGTTTGTAATTCGATATCAATAAGGCGTTGGTGGACCACACATTTAGCTCTTTTTAATCCTACTTCTAAAAGTTGTTCTGGATCCAGCCCTATAGTTCTTAATCTTTCTGTTGCTCTTTGGACCCATTGTGAAAAAGGATTGGCAGCAAGGAGGGCATGAATTAAACCAGAAGGATAAAGATGTATTTTCAACCAGTAAAAAAGCGTGTGTCGCCACATTTCCGTTTTTATCGTGCCGAGTCCCGCCTCCTGTCTCAATATCGCATTTGATGTTCCTTTTGGGGTGTTAAATAGTGCCCTTAAAAATTTCGATTGCACTAATTCTAGGGGTTTGAGATTTTCAGCCTGGATGGTTTGCATCCCATATCTCATGATGGCAAGCACTTTGGTTGAGTAAAGTTTTAGTGCAGCGGTAATAAAGCGAGCTCCATCTCTCCTGAAGAAGTTTAGGGCAAAGCTCTGGTACAATCTATTTTTATATTATTTAATGTAAATAGAATTCTCCTCTCAAGCAGCCCTCAGGCAAGGAGGAACTTTGAATTGCGGCCCTTGTTGCTTTAGCTTAAGACTTTGGTGCACTCAATCAATTTCACAGTGTTTGCTCTTGTTGACTTCCTTCTGCTGCTCGTGTGGAGCACCATCAAGGTCTGTAGTGTTACTTCACTGTAAAATGAATGTGTGCGAAAGCAAGGCCAAAGCCATAGGGACTTTAGTGGAATTCAGTGCTAAAGGACATAAGTCCTGTTCACAAGTAACAGTGAATGCAGGTACAATTCTTGTATAATGTACACTTGATTTTTCCTTTGTACATGAGTTGAGTAATTCTGATGCTACATTCAACACACGTTCAGCTGAGATTGTAATCGAAACCTCACGTTTATCCAGGTACTGGTTCCTAATTTCATTTGTAAAGTGAACAGTCATTGGCATTTTTACGAATAGGTTAAGCATGTACATGCACGTTGTCTGTGTGTTCTCTGTAACTTGTGAACAGGGCTTCTGTGTACAGTATACACTTGATTTTTCTTTATACATATGTTCAGTAATTTGTATGCTGAATTCAATGCATGTGCATGTGATTTTAACCACACGTTTATCTAGGTACTGATCTCTAGTTTCATTTGCAAAGTGAATGAGTGTTGGCTTTTCTTTAGAAACAGTGTATGCATGTATATGCTTGTGTACATGCATTCACTATATCAGGTGAACTATAGTAATAACTACTAGCTTGGATGGCAGTAAAAGGGGATGAGACACATTCAATGGTTAGTAGCCATGGTGACTAAAGTGAACTCCCGTACTCTGAATACCAGTACTAGGAAGCAATGTCTGGCCTTGCTGGTTAACCTTTTTTGGCAACTGTTTGGTCACTGTGTGAAACAGGATGGTGGACTAGATGGTTCAGTGGTCTGATCCAGTGAGGCTCTTCTTAGCTTAATCTGAAATCAGTGGTAGGGGCTGGTCTGCTTTTTAAAAAAATTAGAGATCTTTGCTGTTGGTTTGAATTGTTTTTCATATTTTGTAATCTGCCCTGAGTCTCAGTGAGAAAGGCAGGCTATAAATGAAGTCAATAATGATAAGATACAACTTGAGATCTGCTTTCCTGATGTAGTTAGCTAAGGTGAGTGGCCCTAGAATATAAGTGATTTCAAGGACACCTTATTTTGGAGTTAAATGGACTTGCTAGGCACCAAAACTGGTTTGGATGCTTTGGCTTTTTTGTTTGCCTCTTTTCTATTTGACTCCTTCAGTGATAGCTGCTTCCAACGCAGTTGTATTGCCTTAAGCAGTTTTCAAGATTGGTGGCTTTAGCTTGCTTGCTTAAAAAAAAAAAATGCTTCCTCTGAGGAAGCTCTGGTTGTGCAGAATACAAACAGCACCAAATTTGCATATAGGGTTACCAATAGGCCTGGACAGAATTCCCCTGTCCCTCTAATCGGGACTTAATGGTATGGAAATAGGCAGCTTAAGCTTTTTCATGGTATGGAGGGAAATAGCATCACCTGATAAATAACATCCCATAAAGCCTCTATTAATGGAAAAGGTCTGTGTATCAGCAGTAGAACATGCTGATCTATGCTGAAGGTCCCAGAGTCAGTCCTTGGTATCTTCAGTTAAGGATCAAGTAGCAGATAATGTGAAAGACCTCTGCATGAAACCCTCAAGAGCTACTACCAGTCTGAGTAGACAGTACTGACTTTGATGGACCAAGGTTCTGATTCAGTGTAAGGAAGCTTCCTCCAGGGCAGTTGGCAACCCTACTTGCATCGAAGGTTTCCTGAGTTCCTGAATGTCACAGTACACATAAGTAAAATGTAGAATTGGGTTTAATGTGAAGCCAGGTTGCCCATTTATTTAACATTTAGAGAGGAGAATTTCTGACTGCTTTATTGCTAATTTTAGGCCTTTTATACATGACTTTCCCACTTTTAAAAAGTGCTCTGGATGGTTCACAAATAAAGCACAAAAAGCAGTAAAATCCAAAATCCATTTAAAACAGTAATAATTGTTTAACAGGGCAAGAACTCAATTTAATTATGTACCCAAAAAAGAGAGATGGGGAAGACCATTCCTGCTAGATGTTTTTTTTTATTTTCCCCTTTGAAGAAAACCTGTATGAGAAGTTTTACATCGGAATGCAAAATTGATGTGTGGTTTAAATTTAAAACTTCCTGCCACCTATATTCCCAAGTATAGGAAAATGTCCCATTTGCCTGTTTTAGAGTTTGCCAGGCTGGCTGGTGGACTTAGAGGCTTAATAATAGGATGTAAATTTACCAGGCGAGGGGAAATGCTTTAGGTGCCCATTCCCACCCATTAAGCCTATACTAAAGGGGCAGGACGTTTTCCTCTGGGCCTGTTGGAAACCCTCTAGGTGAGTAAATGGGGTGTAGTTGGTATGCCTAGATCGACCAACAGTGAGTCCTGACAGGTGCCCCTGCCAGTGCTGCTCATTGATGCCAACTCCAGAGAGCCTGGTGACGTAGATCTCATCTTATGGGTTCTTACAAGGAGCTGCTTTGGTGTCACTTAAGTGTACCAGTCCAGGCCAGTCTGTGTCCTGGGAGTGGTCTGGAGCTTCTGCGCTGTGAGTCTTGGAAGACTGAGATTGCATCAATGCAAAGGTGTATTCCTAGTCCTGTTGAAGACAGCCTGCGTGGTGTAGTGGTTAAGAGGAGTGGACTCTAATCTGGAGAACCAGGTTGGTTTCCCCACTCCTACACACAAAGCTAGCTGGGTGACCTTGAACTAGTCACAGTTCTCTCTCAACTCTTTCAGCCTCACCTACCTCACAAAGTGTCTGTTGTGGGGAGAGGAAGGAGATTGTAAGCCAGTTTGATTCTCCTTAAAAGGTAGAGAAAATCGGCATATAAAAACCAACTCTCCTACTCCTCCTCCTCCTCCTGCTGGTACTGTGTACTTCCTTCATCTCCTGCTCCCCTCCTGATCGTGTTCATCCACTTCTGACTAGATGCCAGCAGCACTGGGAACTTTGCTTCTGCCCAAATGTCCGCATCTCTATTTAAAGATAGAAGAGCCCTCAGTCAAGTCATTCTACGCAAAGCCTTGCTCAGTCGGCAGCTGCACAAGTGCTGTCCCCAGTTGCCATTAACTATTCAAATGGTTATGCAAAGGCTGAAAAAAGCTTCCACTAAGATTCCAGCTTTGGACAACCATAAGAGGGGCATGAGGGCTGGGTCTAGTTATTCTTCAAGACCTTGTCAACATATAGCTATGCTGATGCAGTCGTGGGTTGTTGTGCTGAGGCAAAGCTCCGGATGTGTTTGCTTTTGATGCTGAGCTGATGTCAGGAGGACTTTGCATCCTGAACCTATGATCTCCTGTGCAAGATGCACCACACAAAAATCAACTCTAATGTTACATGGGGCTGCTTAGAAAAATGCAGCCATGGTCTGGGGGCAGAGGGCCTTGAAGGCATATGCGGAGGCCTGGATGGTGCAGAACTGCCTCCTGATTGTCAGCCCTGGGCACCTAATGGTGGACTGTGGAAGAATGCTTCCTAAGACTGTGTGCATTTAAGAAGTACAGAGAGGAAAGAATTCCACCTGGAATTGCTGCTTCTTCCTGCTCCTGCTGCAACATGATGAAAAAGCCTGACTTAGACCAGTTTCCTAGGTATGCAACTCTTCAAAGTAAAAGAGCTCCTTAAAAGCTGAACCAGCCGACCCTAGTGCAGGCCCCAGGGGTGAGTATACCTGCTGCACTTTCCTGGGGATGCTTTTAAGCTCCAAAAAGGAAGCAGCCACCTTCAAAAGAGGTCAAGTTCTAGTCTTTATAAAATGGAAAAAGGCAACAAATTAATGTTGAAACTGCCAAGGAATTCCAAGTAGCCTAGCAAGATTGTAGTGAATCCACACATCGAAATAAAATAGTTGTTAACAAAAAAAAGGCTATACCTGTTGAAATCTCTGTCTCTAAATAACTGCCACACAGGAGAGTTCCATATGACTGGGTTTTGGTGCCCTGTTTGGTTTTGGTATGTTGCACTGGCACAACTGCCTGTCCAATCTAAGTAGCCTCTGAGGATAAGACGTTTCTAGAGAGAAGCAGGGTGGCCCATAATCCCCTGCAATCTTATGGTGGATGCTGGGACACTGCTTGCAAACCAGGTCCAGCAGTCTGTTCACACAGGGGCCAACCAGGGGCCTCTAGGAAGCCCACAAACATGACAACTGCAGCAGCATCTGGCCTGTGTTTCACAGCACCCAATATAATGGGCATGCTCCTCTGATTCTGCAGAGAATAGGAATGCATCGTGACTAGTATTCATTTTGACTAGTAGCCATGTCTAGGCTCAATGACTTGAGCCATTTTGACTCTCCTCTATGAACATGTCCACTCCCCTCTTAAAGCCTTCCAAGTTGGCAGCCATCACCACATCCTGGGGCAGGGAGTTCCACAATTTAATTACGTGTTGTGTGAATAAATCCTTGGTTGTGCCTCTGAGATGATACGACATGGCTGCTTGGTCAACCAAATGTCTCAGGCAAGCTCCACTGTAGGGGGGAAATGCCTCTTTGTGTAATGCTGGACCAGTTTCCCTGGAAGAAGAGGAGAAAACCTTTGTCCAGTGGAAAACAATCCTGCTACTACTGTTATCAGTGTCTGGAACCAGTGCAAAACAAATCACTGCTCTGCTTAATATGTTTCTTACCTCTCTGTTGCCTTGTTCTTAGCTTTGTTTCATAACTGTTCAAGAAGGTTGCGGGATTTCTGGGGTGGACATCAGGCTGAGTGGGAGTGTAGGTCTTAAGATGCAGAAAACCCACAAAGGTTATGTGGAATCAGAGAAGGATTCAAGGCAGCAAGGTGTCAGGCAGTAGCCTCAAGTAAGATTAGATTATTTCCCATGTGAATTTGTGTGTGTGTGTGTGTGTGTGGACTGTCTATATTAAGTGGAAACAGCTGATGTGAAGATGACACTGCTGGTAGTGTGAGCTAAATATGTCTGGGGAGGGACAGAGATGTAGCTTATGAACAGTGAGAGATTTGGGCAACACCAAGGTGGATGTGGCTCAAGGCTAGAGTTGCCAACTTCCAGGTGGTGGTTGGAGATCTCCTAGGATTACAACTGACCTCCAGGTGACAGAGGTCAGTTTGCCTGGATAAAACGGCTGCTTTGGAGGGTGGATTCTGTGGCATTATATCTCATTGAAGCCCCTCACCAACCCCAGCCTCCTATGGTTTCACTCTTTAAATCTCCGGGTGTTTCCCAACCTGGAGCTGGTAAACCTATTCAAGGCCCATCTCTGCCACTGTTGTCCATGTTTTAACATGTGTGTAAGCACTTGTTCCCGATGCACTCCCACAAGCAACACTCGCAGACAGGTAGTCAAAGAAGAGTTGACTTTAATGGAGATCATACAGGTATTCAGAGCTTGCGAAAGTAAAAAAAGGCAGGAATGGAGCAAAAGGGACATACAACGGAATATATGGGGGAATAGGTCATATCATGATAGCACAGGTTGGCATGGTAACCCCTCAGTCCAACGGGCCAGGCTTCCACAAGCTTCAAAGCCTAAGAGGAATGCGATCGTTAGGAAAACAGTCCTTGAGCAAAGCAGAGCATCTGTGAGAAACCAAAACTATCCCTAAACGCAGAGAGCAGGCCTGACAATGTGTGATATATTCTGTAAGCTCTCTTTCAATTGCTAATTAATATTGGATGTAGAGTTAGTGGAGTTTTTTTTATTATTACTCTTTGAAACTTTTGCATTTAGTGATTTGTTCTGATAATTTTCAGGTTTAGTTTTGTAAATATCTTAAATAATATAGGTTCTGTTTTTGATTGTTTTGAACATTTGCTTTAAATCAGGGAGTCCTTTTGGCCTTTTCACATGTTCTATATTGGATAATTTTATGGGGGGAGGGTGCGTGGGTTATATTTCTCTGCAATTCCATAAGCACAACAAAGTTGCTGCTGAATCTGTTTAAATATTTATATCCCACCTTTCCTCATGGCTCATGTGGCTCCATGTCTACTTCCAAATGGCTCATGTTTCCTCATGTGAGGCAAATGTATTTATTTTCTACTGGGTTAATTGCATTTATATCCAAGGGGAAATTAGCTTAAGTCTCCCTGTATTTGCCTCCCTGAATTCCCTGGAGAAAGAGCAGATACTAGATAGTTATATTTGCCCAGGTTCAATCCCTGGCATCTCTAGTTAAAAGCACCTGGTAGGGTGTGTGTGTTAAGTATCGTCAAGTCACTCCTGATTAATGCCGAACCTTTGAATTAACATCCTCCAAAATGTCCTATCATTAATAGCTTTGCTCAGGTCTTGCAAACTAAGGGCCATGGCTTCCTTAGTTCCATCTCATATTGGATCTTCCTCTTTTCCTGCTGCCATCAACTTTTCCTAGCATTACTGTCCTTTCCAGTGACTCTTGTCTTCTCGTAATGTGACCAAAGTATGACAGCCTCAGTTTTGTCATTTTAGCTTCTAGGAAGAGTCCAGGCTTGATTTGATCTAGAACCCACTTATTAGTCTTTTTGGCGGCCCACAGTATCCATAAAACTCTTCTTCAACACCCCATTTCAAATGAATCAACTTTCTTCCTCTCAGCTTTCCTCATTGTCCAGCTTTCACGCCCATACACAGTAATGGGGAATACTATTGGCATGAATTCATATTTTCTACCTGTCCTGTCCATATTCAATCTCCTTCTGATTTCTTGGCTGCAGTCTCTCTTTTGATTGATGATGGAGCCAAGGAACAGAAAATCTTGAACTATTTCAGTTTCTTCATTGTCAATCTTAAAGTTGTGTAATTCCCCAGTAGTCATTACTTTTGATGTTCAGCTGTAATCCTGCTTTGGCACTTTCTGTTTTAACCTTCATCAGTAGTCACAGTAGTGCCAAGAGTCATGCTTATTTCTGTTCAAGTGTATCTATTGGTTTTGCTGTTCAAGTGTATCTATTGGTTTTGTTTCTCTGAGATGTTCAAGCTGTCAGGAGTCATGCTGTCCAGGCAGGCTCTTGACATGAGTTAGGCCCATTTCTGTTCAAGTGTTTATCCTTTGGTTTTGTTTCTCTGAACTGTTCAAGCTGTCCCCGCTCCATTCCTCCCCACCCTGCTCTGACCTTGAGTCTCTAGCAGGCAACTTCAGTATTATGGCTTGCTCACTCCCTGCTTTCTACCAGGCACCATTATCTCCTAATTCCCAGGCCGCTTGGTTTTGCACCTGGGATGAATCTGTGCTTAAAGTTATGCTTTGTAGTTTGGTTTGTCATTAGCAGCTTTGAACCTGCGGATTGCTTATGCTGTATCTGCGGCTCCTTGAATAAACGTTTACCTGCTTTAAACCTGCCTGTCTGAGTGAGTTACTTTTTGGGATTGCCGAGGTTGGCTGGAGAACCTCACGTTAAGCTGCTAATCCTTTTGCCCCGTTCTCCGCTCCCAACCCAACATGAGGGTGGCTATGGCGGGGGATGGAGACGACAAGAAGGAGGAGGACAAGACGGTGCCTCTGGCCGAGCCCGATCTTGGCTCAAAGGGGGACAAGCCAGTGGACGAGAAACCAAGCGGCACCGGGAAGGGTGCGGTACCCAAGATTTCTCATATTCGATCCTGGATGGATTCTCCCCAACCTTGGATGGGGTCGGGGGTGGACAGTAGGTCCTGGAGGCCAGCGATTTCTGGGATGCTTGAGGGGTCTGAGGAAGACCCGGCCCGTAGGGAATCGGTCTGGCGGTGCGAGTGGGAGGAGGAACGCCAGCAACTCCGCTTCGAGAAGCAGGAGATGGCGGAAAGGATGGATGCCATGCAAACCTTGATGCAAGAAATGTGGGACGAGTTGAACGACTTGCGGCAACAGCAGCCTCAGCAGCCTCCCGGCAACCAACCGGCGGCTCCTGATAACCAACCGGCCCTACCACCGCCACCACCACCGCCGTCTCCGGGGCATCTGGGTCCAGCGCCTCCAACCCGACGTGAGTTGAAGGTGACATTTGATGGGTCGAGCGACCTTTTGTCTTATTTCCTGATCCAAGTGGATGTGTTCATGCGTGAACAAGGTACAACCTTCACCCCAGACGAAAGCCGGGTTCAATACTTTGCATCGCTGCTTCAGGGGGAAGCGGCGGCGTGGATGGTGCAACAGTACGAACTGCGCTCTTGAGTTTTGAGAAGTTTGGATGACTTCATGATAGCCCTCCGTAACCGGTTTGAAGACCCGCACCGGGGGGAACTGGCCAAGACGGCTCTTCTGCAGCTGCGCCAAGGGACTAAGTCGGTGGTGCACTATGCTAGCGAGTTTCAGTTGCTCTCCAGTAAAATTTTGGACTGGAGCGAGGTCACCCGAGTACAGTATTTTCGGGAGGGGCTCAATCCCGAATTGCAGCACTGGGCTTTAATGCAAGGGAATCCACTGGACGTGGAGGGATGGGTGCGGCATGTAGCCGACACTGAAAACCGAAGGCAACTGTTGCAACTCTCGAAGCAGTGTACCGCGCAGGAGACCAAGCCCCGTGGAGATAGGCCAGGCACCCCTAAAGACTTTTGGTCCTTGCAAGGAGGGGGTCTGTCAGCGGCGGAACAGAGTAAATTTTTCTAGTGTGGTGCCTGTCTCGTTTGTGGAGGATTGGGGCATTTTGCCACTCGTTGCCTATCCCGGTCCGAAAAACCGCCCCCAGTCCAGCCAGCAGCTGTGGAGTTGGAGAAGGTGCGCACCGAGGGACAGGCCCGCCGCAGAAGTGCCCCGCCGGGACGACGAGGGACACCCACAGCTCTTCAGCTTCAACCCGCCCAAGAACCGCCAAAAGCTACCGGCTCATCGGAGCCCCGGATTACAAACCAAGACTCCTCTTCCTCCAGTGAGGGGGATGAGTAGACCCCACCGGCAAAAAACACCGTCGGTCTGCTGTAAAGGGAGCTCCACAGCAGGCCACTCCGGACCTTGAGCAGGGAGCTCCGGTGATGGTAAGCGATCATGAGGACAATGTGTTCATTAAGGTCGCCCTTGTGTTACCCAGGGCCCCCCCCCGTGTTACGAGTATTGGCGCTAGTTGATTCAGGCTGTGCTTGGACTTTAATAAATGAAGAGACTGCAAGTGAATTACGGGTGAAGAGGGTTGAGTTGCCTGAACCCATTCAGTTTGCCCAGATGGACGGTAGTGACTTTGGGGGGGGGGCGGTCACGCATAGAACAGCCCGGGTCGCCTTGGGAGTTGGGGAGCATTGGGAACAACTCCATTTTACCATAGCCCCCACTATTAAGTACCCCATAGTGTTGGGAATGAACTGGCTACGTGGTCATAGTCCTACCATAGACTGGAAAGAACGGACTATTACGTTTTCGCAAGCTCAGTGTGACCGACACAGGAGGGAGGTTGCATTCAGAGAACAAGCTGCCGCGTTGCAAGAGCATCCACCAGCAGAGGCTCCGCCACCTCAACTCCCCAAGGTCTATGCACAGTTTGCAGATGTATTTGATGTGCACGAGTGTGATTATTTGCCCCCCCACCGAGCCACTGACTGTGCAATTGAGGTGGTGGGGGAGGGCAAACTCTCAAAAGGGAAAATCTACCCCATTAGCCCTAAGGAAAAGGCGGTGTTAAGAGACTATTTGGACACTAATTTGGCAAGGGGGTTCATACGTCCGTCCTCAGAGCCTCACTCGGCACCCGCTTTCTTTGTGAAGAAAAAGACTGGTGATTTGCGACTCTGTATAGATTTCTGCAGACTCAATGCGGTCACGCAGACTAATGCCTACCCCCTTCCTCTCATTCCAGATCTGCTCGCTCAGTTGAAGGAAGGTCGGATTTTTACTAAGCTTGATTTAGTGGAAGCGTACCATCGCATTAGGATCAGGGAAGGAGATGAACATAAGACTGCCTTATCTAGTTACTTTGGAATGTTTGAATATTTAGTAATGCCATTTGGATTGACGGGGGCTCCGAGTGTCTTCATGCAAATGATTAATGAGGTGTTGCATGATTTATTGTTCAAAGGAGTGATTGTTTATTTGGACGACATTTTAATATACACCAAAACCATGGACGAGCATGTGGCTCTAGTGAAGGAAGTGTTAAGTTGATTGCGTGCCCACAAGTTGTATGCCAAGGTTTCCAAATGTGACTTTCATCAGTCTTCCATAACATTTCTGGGATATATAGTGTCGCAGCATATAGTGTCGCTATGGACCCAGAAAAGATTCGAGCTGTGGTGGAGTGGGAAGTCCCCACTACTCGCAAGCAACTGCAGCAATTTCTCGGTTTCGCTAATTTCTACCGCAGTTTTATTAATTACTTTGCGCAAGTAGCCTTGCCTCTCACCTCTCTTCTGTGAATGAAAGGAAAGGGGTCTGCAGCCACGCTGCCGTCCGCTAGGTTACTTTGGACTCCTGAATGTCAACAAGCATTTGACACGCTAAAACGGTTGTTCACATCTGAACCAGTGTTGAAACACTCTGTGAAAAACCTTTCGTTGTTCAGGTGGACGCTTCAGATGTTGCCATGGGAGGGGCACTCTTACAAATGGGTGAGGGTGGCCAATTGCAACTGTGTGCATATTTTTCTAAGAAATTCTCTCAAGCTGAACTAAACTGGGCTATTTGGGAAAAGGAGGCAGCGGCCGTGAAACATGCCCTCACGGTCTGGAGACATTTTTTTGGAAGGGGTTGACGTTCCTTTTGAGGTTTGGACTGATCACAAAAATTTGGAGGCGCTAAAAGGGTCTAGAAAATTATCAGCCAAACAGGTTCATTGGGCAGAGTTCTTTGCCAAGTTTCGATTTGTGCTGAAACATGTTCCAGGGAAAGAAAATTGTCTGGCTGATGCGTTGTCCTGACTCCCCCAATACCACAGTCAAATCGACCACCCCGTGGATTCCTTATTCACCCCGGAACAATGGGAGGAGGTGCCAGGATTGGCCGTGGTCACTCGTGCTCAGAGCCGAGCAGTGGATTCAGACCCGGCAAACGGACTCCCGGAGGCTTTCCATGCGAGGGTGGCCGAAGCTGTGTGCCAGGAAGAAGGGGGCCAAAAGCTTCCTCAAGCTCTCACTCGCCGGGGGGAATTGTGGTTTCATGGGGTGAAACTGTATGTTCTGGAAACTGTTCAGAGGGAGGTGGTGGAGATGGCTCATGGGGCAAAAACCGCAGGACATTTTCGGTTTGTCAAATCTTTGCATTTGTTGAGGTGTCAATTTTGGTGGCCGGGCATGAGAGCTGATGTGGACCTTTTCGTGTGCAGTTGCCCCACCTGCGCAACCTTTAAAAAACTTATGGGGAAGCCCCCTGGACTCCTCAAACCCTTGGAAGTCCCGTCTGTTCCCTGGGAGGTTATTGCCATGGACTTTATTACGGATCTTCCCCCCAGCCAAGGGAAGACGATGTTGTGGGTGATGACAGACTTATTTTCTAAGCAAGTGCATTTTGTTCCTTGTACGGGCTTACTGACAATCCAGAAGCTGGCACGCATGTTCGTTACACACGTGATGAAACATCACTCGTTCCCACCCAAGATAATCTCCGACAGGGCCCCCCAATTCGTGGCTAAGTTCTGGAAAGCTTTTTTAAAATTAATAGGGGTAGAACAAGGTTTGTCTTAGGCACACCATCCTCAGACAGATGGACAGACGGAACGAATTAATTCTGTGTTGGAATGTTATTTGCGCTGCTATGTGAACTATCACCAGGATGATTGGGTGGATTTACTGCCATTTGCTGAATATGCTTACAATAATGCTCCTCATTCGTCTACTGGGTACAGTCCCTTCCAGGTGGTGTACGGCAAGGATTTCGGACCCTTTGTGAGCGTAGAACTACTTCAGGAGGAGGGGATAAAAGGTGAAGTGGGAGATTGGGTGCAGGTGGTTCAGAACACATGGCCTTGGCTCCAGAAAAATCTGGAGCGAGCTAAACGCAAATACAAAGAGCATGCAGACAAACATCGTTCCCCGGGGTGGGATTTTAAGGTGAGGGATCAAGTCTACTTGTCCACCAAAAACCTTCAGACCCTACGACCATGTAAAAAGCTCAGTGACAAGTATGTGGGTCCCTATCCCATCACAAGGGTGATGAACGAAGTGGCTGTAGAGCTAGCGCTTCCCAAAGCCCTCAGGGGAATCCACCCGGTGTTTCATATCAGTCTTCTCAAGCCCTATGTAGCGGCTCCCCAATTCCACCCAGAACCTAAGCCTGAGGTACCAACCGTGGTGGGAGGGGAGGTGCATCTGGAAGTTTCTAAAATCCTTGATTCCAAACTGAAAAAAGGGAAGTTGTTCTATTTGGTACGTTGGAAACATCTGGGACCAGCACATGATGAATGGGTGGCGGCCCCATATGTAGCAGCCCCCAGTCTGATACGACAATTTCATGACGCCTACCCCCAAAAGCCTCAACCTGTCTCGGACCTGGGAGGGGGGTCTTAAGGGGGGCAGAATGTCAAGAGTCATACCAAGAGTCATGCTTATTTCTGTTCAAGTGTATCTATTGGTTTTGTTTCTCTGAGATGTTCAAGCTGTCAGGAGTCATGCTGCCCAGGCAGGCTCTTGACATGAGTTAGGCCCATTTCTGTTCAAGTGTTTATCCTTTGGTTTTGTTTCTCTGAACTGTTCAAGCTGTCCCGCTCCTTTCCTCCCCCCTGCTCTGACCTTGAGTCTCTAGCAGGCAACTTCAGTATTATGGCTTGCTCACTCCCTACTTCCTACCAGGCACCGTTATCTCCTAATTCCCAGGCCTCTTGGTTTTGCACCTGGGATGACTCTGTGCTTTGTAGTTTGGTTTGTCATTAGCAGCTTTGAACCTGCGGATTGCTTATGCTGTATCTGCGGCTCCTGAATAAACGTTTACCTGCTTTAGACCTGTCTGTCTGAGCGAGTGACTTTTTGGGATTGCCGAGGTTGGCTGGAGAACCTCACAAGTAGGCGTTTCAAGTCTTTGCTATTTTCTGCCAGTAATGTGGTGTCATCTGCATATCTCAAATTGTTAATCTTCCTTCCACCAATTTTCACTGTCTTCATCTAAATCTAACCTGTCGTTCCTTATAATATGTTCTGCATAGAGTGAACAGATAGAGAGATAAAATACATCCTTGTCTGACCTTTGCCAATTGAAAACCATTCTGTTTCTCCGTATTTTGTCCTAACAGTAGCCTGTCCAAAGTATAGGGTGCACATCAAAACAATCAGATATTGTGGTATACCTATTACTTTTAAAACCAATCATAGTTTTTCATGATCCAGACAGTCAAAAGCTTTGTTGTAATCTATGAAACACCAGCTGATTTTCTTCTGAAATTTTCTCATATGCTCCAGTAACCACCATAAATTTACAATATGATCTCTAGTGCCCCTTCCTTTTCTGAATCCAATTTGAACACCAAGCATGTCTCGTTCCATATATGATAACAGTCTTTCTTGTAAGATTTTGAGCATCACTTTACTCGTGTGAGAAATTAATGCGATGGTCTGATAGTTGCTGCAGTCTTTGATGTCTCCTTTTTTCAGAATTGGAATGTAAACTGACTGTTTCCTGTCTGTGGGCCAATGTTTTGTTTTTCATAACTGTTGGCACATTTTTATTATGATTTTGATGGACTCCATTTCTGTGGCTTGGAATAGGTGATAGTAGTTGATAGTAGGTAGCAGGTGATGCAAAAGGCCTTTACTTGAACTGCTGCCACTCACAGTAGACAATACAGACTTTGATAGACCAAGATGCTGACTCAGCTTCATGAAGGTGGGTTATTTTATCATTTCCCCTGCTGTAGCAGACCTCTGACTACTCAGGTCATATTTGTCTGCAGTGGGAGTGAAGAGGCAAGTACAATTGACAGAAATCCCTTCCTTCAGCAGAGAGTTACTGCAGGATCTAAGCCATGGTGAAGATATAGGAATTGAATAATGGGGGAGGAGAGATGGAGATTCCATATCCTTTAATTATAACAAGAACAAAGAAATGTCTGACAGACTCTTGGCTTTTATTAGACAGTCTCCGTAGTGAGGTAGATTCTGAAAGCATTATGGAGAAAAGGGGTTGTCAGTCTTTTCTTATCTGATAGATTTTTATCCCATTTCCTCTGAGGAGCTTAGAATGGCATGCGTGGTTTTGAGAAATGTGTTGGTCCCTATGTGAGAGAACCAATTAACACAAATCTGACATAAGAAATTGCAGTCGAAACAAGTGGGAGAACATTTTAATCTTCCTGGACTTACTGTGTCAGATCCGAAAGATATTGTCCTATGGAAGAAAACTTCAAAAGGAATATACAGTGTGAAAATGCTGAATTAGAACTCATCAAGAAGTTAAACACTTAAATTGAGGATTGGGTTTACTCACTCATTATTTCTAATAACCAAAGACGACCCTCTTTTTAGAAAACCTATATAGATATGTTGTCCCATACCATAGCCTTTTACTGATGTTGGCCAATCCTCTCTCACATCAATCTGCCTTTTCCTTAATTAGTTTATTTTGAGCGGTTCATTTCCAGGACATAGGAGGATCACACCTGATTTATGATATCGGGCCTGTCTTTGCTCAACTCTTCCCTCTCTCCCCCTCCCCTTCTGTAATTTTCTGTGTAATCATGAGAAAAAAATTTTTTTATCTCCATTGTATGTGAAGAAGTGAGCTCTGACACACACAACCTGGGCTTCTGTTTTGTTTTGCTACAGTAGACTAACACAGCTACCCCACTGGAATATACGTAGTTCCTCCCCTTTTACCCTCACAGTTCTCCTGTGAGGTAGGTTAGTGATTATTGCAAAATGTTAGCATTTCTGAAAACTACAAGACAGTGTCAGCCCTTGGCCCACAGAACCAGAAATCACCACAAAGTCATATAGAGTCCAAACAGATGGCTTTTACTGATCAAATAGGCATACAGTGCAAACGAATAAAATGACAGCTATGAGAGGCTCACTAGCTGGGAGATATTATAAGGCAGGAAAGGCGGGAGATTACACGCATGAATACAGTTTCCCAGGAGCTGAGTTCCCAGGCCTAGGTATGCGACCTTGGGGGGCAGACAATACAGCACAGAGACAGAGGCAATAACGAAACCGAGATAGCAGCCTGACATTCTGCTCCCCTCAAGGCCCCCTCCCAGTTCGTAAGGGGGCTGGTCTGTCCGGGTAAGCAATGTGAAAGGCGTCGACGAGGTCGGGGGCGGAGACATCCCGTGCGCGCACCCATTCGTCATAGGCAGGGGGGAAATGTTTCCAACGAACTAGATATTGCAGATTGCCATGGTGAATACGGGAGTCAAGGATCTTGGAGACTTCGAAGTGTTCTTCCCCCCCCACCATGATGGGTTGCGCAGGCGGTGGGTCTGGATGCCACCGTGGAGAAGCAACATGGGGTTTGAGGAGGCTTATGTGGAAAACAGGATGCACACGCCTCAAGGATTTGGGGAGAGCCAGTTCCACTGTGACAGGGTTTATGACCCGAGTAATGGGGAAAGGGCCAATGAATTTGGCGCTGAGCTTATGGCACGGTTGGGTGGAACGGAGATTTTTGGTGGAAAGGTAAACCAAAGCACCCACTTGCAGATCACCCCCGGGGGAGCGATGTTTGTCAGCTTGCGCTTTGTATTTACGTTTGGCCCGGTCGAGGTTGCTAACGAGCCAGGGCCAAGTGGTACGGAGGACGTGTGCCCAGGAGGCAATGTCGGGGTTCCCCTCCCCCTCTACATCATCTGTAGGAGCGATGGGACTGAAATCTTGTCCATACACAGCAAAAAACGGGCTAAAACCTGTGGATTGATGCATGGCATTATTGTAGGCATATTCTGCTAAAGGTAACAGTTCCACCCAGTTATCCTGGTGGTAGTTAACATAACAACGCAAATAACATTCAAGTACAGCATTGACACGTTCAGTTTGACCATCAGTTTGAGGATGGTATGCACTAGACAATCCCTGTTCCACCC
Organism: Euleptes europaea; assembly: GCF_029931775.1. NCBI lineage: Eukaryota > Metazoa > Chordata > Lepidosauria > Squamata > Sphaerodactylidae > Euleptes > Euleptes europaea. Next base: position 156,247,380 of record NC_079312.1, read on the forward strand.
CCACCAAGTTGAGGAAAGCTTTCCAAAACTTAGAAACGAAACCACTTCCGCGGTCACAAATTATTTTACGCGGAAACGAATGTAAACGAAAGATATGCGTCACGAAGAGGCGGGCCAGTTTCTGAGCAGAGGGGATCCCTGCGCATGGAATCAAATGTATTTGCTTAGAAAACAAATCAGTAACAACCCACAACACAGTTTTACCCCCACTGAGAGGGAGATCAGTCATGAAGTCCATAGCAATCACTTCCCAAGGTCTGCTGGGCGTTTCAAGAGGTTGTAGCAGTCCCGGGGGTTTGCCCTGCGATCGTTTCGCAGCGGCACAAACGGGACAGCTGCGGATGAAGGAGTCAATGTCGGAACGCATTCCCCCCCACCAGAACTGTCTGCGCAATAAGTGAAGGGTCTTCAGAAACCCAAAGTGCCCAGCTGTTTTGGCTCCATGAGCTAAATGTAAAACGTCCTTCCGGAGAGCTTTGGGTACATACAATTTTGAGTCTTTGTACCAGGACCCCCCTTGTTCCAAAACACCAGGAGGTAGGGTATGAGCGGAACGTTCTAAAAGGCACTGGTCCCGAAGGACAGTTAAAAAGGATTCGGAGATGGGGATTTTGGAGGGAGCCCCCCCGTCGGTCATGGAGATCTGAGAAACAGTTATAGGGCTAGTGCTTACGTGCGGCGGCGCGCAGACTGCAGGCGGCTGAGCGGTCGGAGGGGTAGGAGGGGCGGGAACTCCGGTCTGTTGCGGTGGCGGCTGGGCAGCCGGTTGGGCTGGCGGAGCTTGCGAGTTAGGGAAGGTGTGCTGATGCTGGGATCGGGTTTGCACAGCCAGCATAGGTAGGGCCCCACGTTGCATAGGGGTGAACAGAGAGTTGGTGGGTCTTTCGAGTTTTACCGGATATTGTGGTAAACGGGAGAGGGCATCCGCGAGAACGTTCTGCTTCCCAGGGACGTGCTTCAGGGTGAAACGGAACTGAGCAAAGAACTCCGCCCACCGTTGTTGTTTCGCCGATAGCTTATGGGACCCCGTGAGGGCAGCTAGATTTTTGTGATCGGTCCAAACTTCAAAGGGTACTTTAGACCCTTCCAAGAATTGCCGCCATAAAGTCAGTGCATGATGAACTGCAGAGGCCTCTTTCTCCCAGATGGGCCAGTTTAATTGAGCGTGCGCAAATTTTTTTGAAAAGTAAGCGCAAGGGTGAAGAAGACCGTCCGGTCCTTGCTGGAGGAGAGCCCCTCCCATGGCTACATCGGAAGCATCGACTTGCACAATGAACATTTGATTTGGGTCTGGGTGCCGTAGCACCGGCTCCGAAGTGAAGAGGCGGCTTGGCATTGCTCAGTCCATAGGATTTTTGCGGAGGGCAAGGCAGCCGAGCTTACTTTTCCCTTAGTTTTCAGCAGGTCCGTAATGGGTAGAGCCACTTGGGCGAAGTTAGGGATGAATCCCCGATAGAAGTTTGCAAATCCCAGAAATTGCTGTACTTGCTTACGGTTGGTGGGGGGAGTCCAATCGAGGACGGCTTGGACTTTGGCGGGGTCCATGCGAAGACCTTGGTGGGAGATGATGTATCCCAAAAACGTGAGTTTGCTTTGGTGAAATTCACACTTAGCTAGTTTAGCGAACAGTTGATGGTTACGCAGGCGTTGTAGAACTTCCCTGACCAGAGTTACATGCTCGTCCACAGTTTTCGAATAAATGAGAATGTCATCTAAGTAGACCACCACCCCACGATATAGAAGGTCATGTAGGATTTCATTGATGAGTTGCATGAAGACCCCCGGGGCCCCTTTTAATCCGAATGGCATTACAAGGAATTCATACATTCCGAAACAGCTAGAGAAGGCAGTGAGGTGTTCATCTCCTTCGCGGATACGGACTCGGTAGTAGGCTTCCACCAAGTCTAATTTAGAGAACACACGGCCTTCCTGTAATTGTCCCAAAATATCCGATATTAATGGGATAGGATAGGCGTTGGTCTGGGTAACCGCATTGAGCTTTCTGAAGTCAATGCACAGGCGAAGGTCGCCCTCTTTTTTCCGGACGAAAAACGCGGGGGCCGAGTTTGGGGCATTCGAAGGGCGAATGAACCCTCTGGCGAGGTTTTTGTCCAAAAAGTCCCGGAGGACAGTGCGCTCGGAAGCGCTCATAGGGTAAATCTTACTTTTGGTTAATGTGCAGTCCTTTACTACTTCAATCGCACAGTCTGAGGCCCGGTGGGGGGGTAAGGCATCACATTCCCTAAGGTCGAAGACATCTTCAAAGTCCCGGTATACAGCGGGTAGAGCCGGTGGTACTGGGGCAGTAGAGGTTAATGCTGGAACGGGCGGAAATGGCAGAGCAAAGTTTTGCCGATGCTGGTCGCAGGTGGGACTAGCGAAAGAGATAGTGTTTGTTTCCCAATCAATACTGGGACTATGTCCTTTAATCCAGTTAATTCCCAAGACCACTTCAAATCGGATAGGGGCTATAGTGAAGTCTATTTGTTCCCAGTGGGAACCAATTCCCATTGCCACCCCTATGGTGCGGCGATCAACTGGACCCCCCTGGAATTGGCTCCCGTCCATTTGAGCAAATTGGACGGGGGCGGGTAAAGCCTCTGAGTCGGCTCTGAGTGCAGCAAACGTGGCTTCGCTTATGAGAGTGCGACAGCAACCGGAGTCAATTAGTGCTTTGACGGGGATTTGTGGACCTCCGTTAAGTTGTTGTAAAACTGCATCCACGTAGACGGTGGAGTCCACTTCTTTGATTTTGGTAGGAGCATTCGGTTTGATAGGAAGATCCTGAGAGGTCTGTGGAGATGCTCCATTCACCACAGACCGGAGCCGTTTTTTGACAAGTCGAGGGGAGATTCCAGGTTTAAGGCTGGAGAAATCCAAGGGTTTTCCTCATCCGAAGAGGGAAAGCTGTCCCCCAATGGGGCACTTGTAATCCGAGACCCGGCGGGGTCGTTGGAAGCAGGCAGGGAGGCTGGGTCCCCGGCATGGAGTGCAGAGGGTGTGGGCCTTCCCGGAGCTGCGCTGCGGGTGGCCGCGGTGCCTCTGCGTGGTGGACGACCTCGGGCGCGGGTTGTCGTGCTGGGACGAAATAATTCCTGGCGGCGTGGGCAAACGGCTGCAAAGTGGCCCATTTCTCCGCATGTAAGACAGGCACCCCTCTGAAATCGGGCTTCACGTTCCTGGAGCGGACGTGGGGGATTTCGTGGGACGAGCAGTGGTGCCTTGGGTTGAGGCTTTTGGGTGCCCTTCTCCTTGTGCTTTTGACGGACGAGAGAAATAAAGCGGCGGCGGCTTTCCACTTCCTCGGCTAATAGGATCCAGCCTTCGAGGGTATCGGGATCGCCCCGCATGTAAGACCAGTTCAGAATGTCAGGATGCAAGGCTTCCCTGAAATGATGGATTAGGGTGGTCTCGGGCCAACCTACAATTTTACTTGCCAGTCGCTGAAATTCATCGGCAAATTCCCGAACTGTAGCAGAGCCTTGTTTTAATTGTAAGAGTTCCGTTTTTGCTCTTTCCCCCAGGAAGGGGTCCTCAAACCTCCTTCTCAGGGCAGTCATGAAGTTGTTGAGGGAACGAATCGCACGAGAGCGGGTGTCAAACTGGAGGACCATCCAGTCAGCCGCTTTGCCTGTCAGGAGGGAAGCTACGTACCGCACCCGGCTATCTTCCGTGGGGAAAAGTTGACCTTGTTCTCGCATATAACTGTCCACTTGATGCAAGAAACAAGGCAAAGTCTCAAGAGATCCGTCATACGTAGTCCTCAATTTGAGTTGCTTCCAAGGGCCGGGCGCGGGTTGACCCGGTTGCACGGGTGGTCCGGGCGGAGGAGCAACAGGAGCTCCAGGAGGCAAGGGTGGAGCAGGCACATTAGCAGGTGGTTGCACGGGTGGTCCGGGCGGAGGAGCAACAGGAGCTCCAGGAGGTAAGGGTGGAGCAGGCACATTAGCGGGTGGTTGTACGGGTACCCCCTGACCCGGTATCGGAACGGGCTGTCTCTGAGCTATCAGGGTTTGTTGTAATTGCCTGTTCTCTTGAAGCATAAGTTCCATTACTTCCTGGAGTTGATCAACACGGTCGGAGAGCTCCCGATTCTGGGCTCGTAAAAGATGAACCTCCTCACTTGGGCCACCAGTAAGATGAGGCTTACTGGTTCGGAAGCTCGTGGCCCATTGAGAGCTATCCCCATATAAATCCTCGTCTTCAGACTCATCTGAGTCTCGACGTTGGTCAGCCAAACGGCGTGCGCGTTGGGTCGCACGCGACTGGACAAACGCCGGGGAAAAAGTTAGACCTGATAGTCCCAGTACATAGTCCTTGGGGCGCGTGTCCACGTTCGCCTGATTCCTAATCCTTGCTGCAGCCGCCCTGGCTGCTTCCGCCGCCTCTCTCTCTCTTGCGACCCTAGCCGCTTCGGCGGCTTGCTGATCCGCAAGAACTTTGGCGTTCTCAAGTCTTAGGGCAGCCTCTGCCGTAATGCGCGGCAAAAGTTCTGTCTCGAGGAGCAAGAGTATGGGGTCAGGTTCCCCGCCCAGCAGAGGTTGTACTCGAACCGCCAGTGCGGATGCCTCGGCTCCAAACGTCGGGGTCAAAACTTGAGCCAAGGTGGCTACCGGGGTGTCCTTTGTACATTCCACAAGGAGAAGAGCGGTGCTAATAGCGACTCGCTTGGCCTCAGCCTGGCAGCTGGCCGCATCCGGGATCAGGGAAAAACCCTCCGGCGGGGCTCCCGCCATGGTAGAAAGAGTTTGTCGAGAAATAAGATTATCCAAAAGTCCAGTTAATATTTGTAAATCCTCAGTCGCCAATCGGGCATCGTCCAGTAATTGATCCAAGTCCTGAAGATCTAAACGAGCATCAGTATCCTCCGATGTTAACATCCAGAGACGTCCTGTAAGAGATTGCCACTGCGCCTGTACCAGTCCCCTCAAGCGGCAAACCTCTCGGGTCGTCCGGAAAAGTTCAGCGATTAAGTCTTGTAACAGAGTAGGGTCCTCTGAGAAGGGCTCCAGGGTAGTAGATCACCTGGAGAGCTGCACAGCTCCCATCCAAGTGGCAGGCGAACCCCCCTGGGCTCCAGCCTGGCTAGGAGAACGGTGAAGATGAGAGATAGCTGTCATAATGTCAGCCCTTGGCCCACAGAACCAGAAATCACCACAAAGTCATATAGAGTCCAAACAGATGGCTTTTACTGATCAAATAGGCATACAGTGCAAACGAATAAAATGACAGCTATGAGAGGCTCACTAGCTGGGAGATATTATAAGGCAGGAAAGGCGGGAGATTACACGCATGAATACAGTTTCCCAGGAGCTGAGTTCCCAGGCCTAGGTATGCGACCTTGGGGGGCAGACAATACAGCACAGAGACAGAGGCAATAACGAAACCGAGATAGCAGCCTGACAGACAGACAGAAAGATCCTTCATCCTGGGTATCGCTACGCCTGTTACAAACACCCTGCCTAGGAGGAAATAGCATTCCAGGGAAAAGGAAGGTGACCAGTGCACATAGGAAGAGCTGCTGCCGTAGGCCTGGCTTGCGGGAGAAATGCTTGTTCTGCATGGAGTGTCTGCCTCGTTGCCTGAGGAGAGAAGGGAAGCATAGGAATTGTGACGGATTTATAGTTAATTTCTGGGTGCTTTAACCTGGCTTTTCTCCCCAGCGGTTTACAAAAATGACCGTAGACCATCTAAACAAAGAACAGATTAAGTAAGCAGAGGAAAGAATTCAATAAATTGCAGGTTGGTCCCTAGCTTTTCCGCCCAGCTCAGATGTTCCTGCCTCTTATATGATGGACAATAGTTGGTCCAATGGATGGGTCCTGGGATGCAGAAGAAGAGTTGGTTTTTATAGCCTATTTTTCTCTATCTTTAAGGACTCTCAAAATGGCTTAAAATCACCTTCCCTTCCCCTCCTCACAACAAACACCTTGTGAGGTAGGTAGGGCTGAGAGAGTTTGGAGAGAACTGTGACTAGCCCAAGGTCACCCAGCAGGCTTCATGTGTAGGAGAGGAGAATCCAGCCCTGATCTCCAGATTAGAGTCTGCTGCCCTTAACCACTACACCACACTGGCTCATACTGTGCTCATTTGGAGTTGGCGAGAGGGCTGCTGCCACCTGGCTGCTTTTGTTCATTTATTTAAATAAACCTCTTCCGTTCTGCATGCGGCAGGCTTCTGATGGTAGTCCTCTGATGCTTAGAGCTTCACCTGCTGGGGCAGAAAATGTAGGCTTTGAGAGAGAGACTCACCCCAGCCAATGTAGTAGTGGCTACTGTTGTTCTGGGCCCTGTCTATCCTGGCTGTGATCCTACAGGGAAGAAGACATCCTGTGCCTTTGGCAGCAGTACCCATAAATGGGAGGGGGTAAGGGACAGTCATCTGGAGTTCACCAGGAAGTGGTGTTCTTTACATCACCTCTTTTGAGAATGTTGTGGGTAGGACCAGCCCTGGGTGAGCATAGACTATATTCCAGTCCTCCTTTGCTCTGGATTTGGAGTGATCTTATTCAGCAAATGGAAGTGAAGCACTGCACTGCAACTGCCTTTAAAGCAGCACAGCAACTACAGGCTGACTTCACTCTGATAATCTCCTGGTAGAAAAATTACTCTTTTCCCTGCCGCTCAGCAAAGCCCTGCTCCAGCTTCCTTTTCTGTTGGAGGTCAGATGGGTAGCCTTAAAGAGGAAAGCGTTATGGAAATATCTCCCCTGTAAGTTTGCCGAGTTGCAATCTGGACAGTAAAGGTTTATCTTTCAAGTGCACTAATGAAGTAATCGGGGCTGCTCCCATCAATTCCTCCCTGTTCCTTTTCATCTGCGCTTTATCTGAGACAACAGGGCGGAGATGGCTATTGCTGCTGCAGGTATAGGGAAAAGGGCAGCTGGAAGGATCATGAGAGGAATAGATTGGAGCAGCTATAGCGCTCTTTCCCCATTTGACCAATGCTTGTAAAGAGAACTGCTCATTTTCTGCAGTGCAACCTGGCAACCTGCTCCCTAGGGAGGTCTGCCAGATCTCTTCAAGCCTTCAGAAGGTCACTTAAGACCATCTGCTTCCCAGAAGGCTCCTGGGTTGGGGAGGATGCTGTTTGCTTTGCTTGGGTTTTGCTGATTTCATATTTTATGTTGATTTTGGAATGTTTTAATGTGGCTTTGAATCTTTGTTCTTTTATAGCTATTGCAATGACGGTTGCCCACTTTTTAAACAGGCCCTTGCTCTTGTTTCTTCAACATCAGTTTGATCTTCATGTGTTATATAAACTCATCTCCATGCAAAACTTTACCTTCCAGTTCCAGCAGCTCAAGCTGCTGTTAAAGGCACAAGAGCAGGCAAATTTTACATAGTTGGTACACCAACTATAACCGCCTGAGGTACCAGAGAGGCAAGCCACCAATTTAATTTAACAACGGTTCGTGTATTCATTCTGCCTGTATGTAAAGTTACACCATCCATTGTGTTTAGATCTGTTCCATGAATGAATGAATTTACTAGTATAGGGCCATAGGCCATTACAAAACACCATCAACAAATGTGGCACATTATAACATAAATATGCATAATAAAATCAAGCTATAAAATTGGAATTACAATAATATAAGCGACCTTAAAATCATTAATTTTGATAAAATACAAACACAACCACAGACAAAATCAGTTTTACATAACTTCTCTCGATGAGACAGTCTTGGCCCTTATTTTCTTTGCTGCCAAGGTACACAGTGTCATTCTGTGAGATATATGATCATCAACATTTAATAGCAGAAATATTATTTTCTCTTTATCAGAATAAAGTCTTGAACTAGTTAATATCCCAGTGAGAAACTTGCTCCTGGGTTTAGATCTGTTCTAGTTGCAAGCTCCTTGGGAAAGGAGGTTCATGTTTTCATTTCTGTATCTACCGTCAGGTAGCAGCCCTAATAGCCCAGACTAGCCTGACCTCATTGAAGTTGAGAAAGGTTGACCACAGTCAGTACTTGGGTGGGAGACCACTAGGGCTGCTAGGCAGAGGAAAGCACCTCTGCTCCATCTCTTGCCTTGAAAACCTCATGAGGTGGAACTTCATGGGTAGGGTTGCCATACTCCAGGTGGTAGCTCTAGATCTCTCGCTGTTACAACTGATCTCCAGGTGATAGAGTTCAGTTCACCTGGTGAAATTGCTGCTTTAAAAGGTGGACTCTGTGGCATTATACCCCATAGAAGTCCCTCCCCTCTCTAAACCCCACCCTCCTCAGGCTCCACTCCCAAAAAAATCCAGGTATTTCCAAACCCAGAGCTGTCAACCCTATGTGGGGTCACCATGAATCAGTTGTGATGGCACACTTTACCTTACTTATCAGCTGTCAAGGGGGGTCCAGAGTAGAGGGCCCCATGATCACATCCACTGTGACTGTGCAAAGTAGTCTGTAGATGCTGATGCTCTCACCCACTGGGTCTCAGTTGGCAGGACACCTGAGCCAGTCATTCCAGCCTAGCGTCTACCACAGCCTGAATGATTAAATCACCAGGATTATTTCCAGTAGTTAAAACTTCCTCTGTGCCAATATTGGTTGTCTTCATATGCTGTGGGCAGACATGTGTTAAAGGTAAAGATGAAAGCATTAATCTGATTGACAGATCAGACTCCCAATATGTATTGAAACTGGACTAAACTAGATGGGAGGCAGAGCGCTATGTCTCTTCTGTTATTATTTTTTTGCACATTTGTTAGTCCAAATTAGCCTTCTGAGTCTGAGCAGAGGAAGAACAGGTGGGGAGAGGCTGCTTAACCATTTCATTCTCTTGAAGTGGCTTTCCTCCTTGTGTAGGGAAACATACAGGACCCCAAATTTTTAGCCTCGGGGTTGGGAAACCAACTGAGTGTGTGTGTCATTTTTGACTGTTGGGAAAGGAAAGAGTTAAGACGCCCTTTCCTCCTCCTGCTAGCCTTTCTGTTTTCAAGGTTGCTTTTCATGTTGTTGTTTTCAGGAGAAAGAGACATGAAACTCCATGTTATATCTAGCTTAAAGGTGAAGGTCCCCTGTGCAAGCACCGTGTCATTCCTGACCCATGGGGTGACGTCACATCTCAACATTTACTAGACAGACTGTGTTTACGGGGTGGTTTGCCAGTGCCTTCTCCAGTCATCTTCCTTTTACCCCCAGCAAGCTGGGTACTCATTTTACCGACCTCGGAAGGATGGAAGGCTGAGTCAACCTTGAGCCGGCTACCTGAAACCAACTTCCTTTGGGATCGAACTCAGGTTGTGAGCAGATCTTGGGCTGCAGTACTGCAGCTTACCACTTTGCGCCACAGGGCTCTTCATATCTAGCTTAGTTCTTCATTATTTCCAAATTGGGTTTCAATTGGGTTTCAAAGCTGTCCCCACTCCCAAGTGCTAAAAACTAAGTATTAAATTCTGTGTCTCTTTTGATTCAGTGTGTGCCATTATTGTTTATTGATAATTTCATACATACATTATACATACACAAACCTTTATTGGCATAACAACAGCATTACAGCATGCATTAATACAACCCCACTTGTCATAATGATGGACATTTTGCTGGTGTATAATGTACTAGAGTTTTTAATACTAACACAGGTTTCATTTTGAGATGGTACCTACAGTGTTCTTCATAAAACAAACATGTGGGCTTAAAGGGCTCTTCTTAGAACTGCACTATCAGTTAGGTTGTAAATTGCATTTCCATGGCAGGGAGATCAAAAGTTTTAAAACCGTCCATTAATGGTGATTATTAAGGACCAGGTCTCTTGAGGCATGACGATGTCAAACCGAAATATGAATTCCATAAAAGTTGGATCTGTTTTCTTAGATGACCGGCCTGCGATGTTCCAGGAGAGAATTAGCACTCCTCCTGGTGGCTGCTCTATAGGCTCTTCCAGTCATGCTGTCAAAGAGTTGTGATAAACTCTTCCGGGGTGGGGGTGGGGGCTCCTTTATTCTCCATCTTTACTTCTTTTTCGGTGGTAGGTTCCTCCGGCGTTGCTTCTTTTCCGGGTGATACTGTGCTTGACTAGTTTATGTCCCTTTTAATAATCTCCTGCTGCCAGCTATTTCCTTCCTCAGAGTGTGATGTAATATAACATGGGTGTGAGAGCTAGGTGAGAAGTTCCTCTTGTAATTCCTGCGCCCAGGATTTCTGGGCAGGTGGTTCAAAGAGATCTTTGTTATTATAGATCTCAAATAAAATATTCAAATCACAATCATATCTTGCTCAAGTTGATCTGTTCCAAAGTTAGGTTTACAGGGTTGGGCACGTTGTGTACTAACTTATTGGGCGTCTTTGGCTTCAAGGGCCCATCTAAGCCTTGATCCTGGGTCTCAATGCCTGTGTTATTTTCAGATGTCCTTAACGATCTTGATGGGGGAGATGTAGATGTTAAAGGCGATGTATTCTCCTGGCAAGAAGATTCTAGGGGAGGCATGGAGGAGAATGAGTCCATCTCAATAAGGGGTGGGGTTGTCTCAAGGTCCTTCAGAGAAGCCTTTTCTTGGGGCTAAGTGGCTGATAAAGTGAGTAAATCGTTAAGATATCCTGACTTGGGGTCTGAAGCCGTTCCTATCTCTCTTTCATGCTTTGAAAGATGCGGGGTTGATTTGTGTTTATCCCCATCTTTCCCCCCAACTAGGTCTTTTCATGGTACACATTTATTTTCCTCTCCCTGAGGAGTACCGCCACTATTCAGGGGGTTTGATTTCTAGAATGTGGCTTGTAATGCCAGAGAGGGCAACATTGCAGATCTTCAAATACCCTAGTGGGATAGATGGCGTATCTCTTTAATAGATCCTTCTTATCCATTAGGCGTGAGGGGATTCTGCTCTGCTGGAACGTTATAATTAGCCTTTTATGGTAGTTCACAGAAGGCAGCCAGAATAGGTTTTCTAGATCCACCTCTTGGATCCCGCACTGTAATAATTGGCTCAGGGAGAGCATGACTGCTTTTCTATGTCCCCATCTGCGGTAATTAATCCTCAAATCTCCTACCAGTAAACCCACCTTTTTTTCTTGTAAAGAATAATTTACTTTGAGGCTGTTGATCTGGTAAGAAGAGTTTAACAGTCGGGGGGCATATGTTGCTCCTTTTCATCTCTCCAGGGGGTGCTGTCAATATTGTATAATGTTTCCCTTTAGGGATTTTATTGTCAGGGCTTAGGTTCCCAATTCTCATATTGCTTTCAGTTACCTGCAACTTCTCATTTAAAGAGCCCACTGCTGATTTTAAATCCTCCAATTTGATATTTATTTGATCAAACTTAATGAAAAGGTTCACCAAGGTCTCCTTTATAAGCAGGGTTTGTTTTGCCAGCAGTGCTAGTTCAATGTGTTCTTTCTCTGGGCTTGGAAGTTTGCTTGAATTTACGGAGGGTATTTCCTTCTCCGAATGAAGCCCTGTCTCTAAGTGCACGGAGTCTGCTTCCACATGTAAGGGTTGTTTATGTTCCAGTGCTTCAAATAGATTAAGTAGAGGGATAGGGGCTGCAGTGTTGTCTTGTTCACCACTTTGTAAGAAGTTATCTATCCTCAGCTGTTTGCCTGCTTTATTTAGGTCCCCCTCCTCCGTGGCGGAACGTCTCCATTTCTTAGTGCCCATTATCCAAAAGAGTTAATATAACAGCTAGCAGCTGTTATCCACTGTCATTAGCTGTTAGGGACTTTTTCTAACAAACTATCAGCTTGAAGTTTAAACAGCAGGGCATACCAAGGTATTTACTTATCTCTAGGAATGGCATGGCGTGTCTGCAGCCGCTCAAACGTAGGTTGCAAGTAATTAAGTTGAGCTTGTAGTCAGCCAACCTTTGGCATTTAACGTCTCAGAGATAGGAAAGTTCTGTATATCCAAGTGCAGTTCAAGCAGGTTTACAAAAGCAGCCAGAAAAACTAAAAAAAACCCTTAAGTATCAAAGTTAAAACAAGGTTAAAATAATTATTGTGGAGGAGCATCAGGACTGCGCTGCTGCTCCATCCGCCATCTTGGAAGGGGTGCTCTTTTGATTCAAGCAGTGGGTTTTCAGATGATTTCACAGGCGATATGACTGTTTTAGTTCAGTTATGTTACAAATGAAATTTGGAGGATGTGTAACAGATAACATGTATAATGGACAGCACACAATATCATACTGTTTTAATTATATGAAATAATTGAATGATAAGAATTGTAACTGAAATCTGAATACTCTGGAAACAATGTTAATTCAAAGCCAGAATACTGCAGTGGATGGAGTACTGAACACTGGGTTCAAGTGTCCACTAAGCCATTTCTCTGGGTGGCCTTACGTTATAGGGGGTGATTGGCCCAACCTTTCTCACAGGAATGGAGATGGGGAAATCAGGTTACCTGTCTGGAGCTCCTTGGAGGAGGAGCAAGATACCAGTGTAATAAATAGTGGTAAGTGACATTCATATCTTCAAGGGATCAAGCAGAAAAGAATAATCTATAGGAGATGATATGAGTGATGGTATGCAAGACCTTTGTTGCATCCTCAGCACCTTGGCAGGTTTGGCCAAGATGATTTAGTTGATGTTATTCATCAACTAGAGTATTTGACTTGGATCTGGGAAACCCAGGTTTGAATCCCCGCTCTGCCCTGGAAACTTGCTGGGTGACCGTGGGCCAGTTGCACACTTTCAGCCGAACCTACCTTTCAGGGTTGTTGTGAGGGTAAACTGGAGGAGAGGAGAATGATGTAAGCTGCTTTGGGTTCCTACTGGGGGAAAAGGTGTGGTATAAATGAGGTACATAACATTTCTACAACTGGCATTCTCTCCTACCTTACACGTCTGTATCACAAATTATCCTTTGGAAAAAATAAAGTGCACACTAATAGCTCTGTCTCACTAACAATTGCAAATGTTAATACAGAGCTTCCTCTTGTGTGTGGTTACAGCTATACTTTAGATTGAAAATGAGGGTGTGTGTACAGGGTTTCTGGTGTCTCTACATCTCTTAAGAGTGCAAATTACTCTAGTCTAAATCAGTTGAAACCAATGGGTTTAAACTGGTGAAACCCTGCCCAGGATTTCACTGGAAGCAATCTTGGTGAGAGTCGGAGGTATTTTAAATAAACATCTGCACATTTTTATGATTTTCAGTATAAAAGGACAAGAAAATGACCCCCCCCCAAGATATCTATTAGAAAGCCCCGGAATCTCTTTTCAGTGTGAGGCCACTATTCTAGATTGTGTCAAGTAGCTTTAATCCCTTTCCCTAGTAATCTGTAAAGCCAATAAAATCTGCAATGGTCAGTCACAAACCTTCCTGGGCAAAAGCCACTCCAACGTTCTAAAAACACTTGGTGGGCATCAGAAAAAGTGTCAGCAGGTGCCATGGCACCCATGGGCACCACGTTGGGAACCCCTGGCTTCGATGAAGACTTGGGACCACAGCTGGTGAGGAGTCTCGAGGCACCTGCATTTATTGTGGCATCATAGCCAGAGCCCATGAGGGTGGCAGCAATGGGTTTGTGTGTAAAGGTTACTGCAAAGGGGCCAGAGAGCCTGTGACATTGCAGAGCATGGCTGAAAACAAAATCCAGTCTGAAGGATACAAAATCTACATCCAGCTGCCAATGAATTAGCAAAGTAGAGTGGATGTGAACAGGAAAGACAATGACCTTCTGTACATGAACAACAATGGTGTAATATTTTTTATTAGGACCAGATAAAATATGAAACTGTTGTGAGCCTCTCTGAGCCTGACTTGGTCACGAAAGTGCGGCGTAAAAGTCCCAACAAATAAATAAATAATAGTGTATGCATAGAATGGGGGGGGGGAGTCCCCCCCACCCCAGGATAGGGTTGTAGTTGTTTTCTGTTAAGTAGTCTTGAGGCCTAGTGTCTCCAGTGAACCTTCGTCTCTAGGTTTCCAAGAGGAGGAAGAAGAAGAGTTGTTTTTTATATGCCGACTTTCTCTACCACATAAGGGAGACTCAAACCGGCTTTCAATCGCCTTCGCTTCCCTTCCCCACAACAGTCGCCCTGTGAGGTAGGTGGGGCTGGGAGAGATCTAAAAGCTGTGATTAGTCCAAGGGCACCCAGCTGGCTTCATTTGTAGCAGTGGGGAAACTAACCCAGTTCACCAGACTAGAGTCCAAGAAGTTTCTGTGTAACTTGGTGCATTCATTGAGTGGACAGGCAGATCCAAAAAGGAATTAGTCAGGCAAGGGGTGGCGGGGACGGCTCTAAAAGACTGCGGATGTTAGAGTAATGAGGAAGCTATAAAAGGGTCACTGATTCTGTGAGGCAGTGATCACATCTAGCAGTGGTCCTAGACTGAGGGAAATGAGAATAAAATGCAGCCTCATCGCTCTGATGAACCTGGTCACCGGTTTCCGAAATTTGTAGCCAGAGCTCAGTCAGGCTTCTGATCATTGATTATTTTAATGCTTCCGATGAGTGCTCCGAGGACTATAGATGCTGTTAAAGCTGGTTTATTCAGTCAGGCTTGAGAGCCTGGCTCAGCACAGCATATTCTCTCTCTCTCTCTCTCTTTTTATACACATACACACACTTATTCTGCTGGACTTTTATGTTGATTGTACATGTGTGTATATGCTCAGTTCAATGTACTGGTCACCTAAAAGATTTTAACCATTTATCACAACCAAACATAAGAAAATGTATACTGGTTTGTCAATTAACTTGAAGCGGTCAATACTGTGAAAGGTAACTAGGTTTCTAGATGTTGTATTTTACTAGAAAATACATTCAGCCTATCTCCGTTACTTAGAGATAAACAAATATAGGAGGGCTTTTACCTTGGCTAGGTGCGCAGCCTTACCCTCTGCTATGCTAGAGGGGAAATTCAAGAAGATACCCAGGGCAGAGAGACTAGGCCCCTGCAAATCCAGGGATTTAGAAACCACTGAACATGTTCTCCTGAACTGTAACTTTTATACTATACCCCGTTCTAAGTTTATTGAGCTCCTCATACTGAGAATGAGACCCAACAGGGGAAGAGAAAAGATAGAAAAGCTCCTACAAGGAGGTATTCCCTCAATCACCTCTCAGGTAGCAAAATTTTGTACGGCTGCAATGAAAATTCGTTGCCACAGAGTAGTCTCTTAGTCCAAATGGCAGATGTAACTAGGATGTTATTTATTTTATTACTTTTATTTTTTTAAGTGACTTAAGACTCGGACTGTAAACCTTTATCGGTAAGACCATTTTTGTCCATGTATCTTGTTTTATCTGGCTAAGGCCACAGGAAGGCATAATTTAAGTGCTGGATTTGCAGCCCCTCAGAGAAAGTGAGTTGATTTGCAGGCACAGTATTGTGCCCTTGAACGGGGAATGTGCGGCATCAGCTGGTTGACTGGACTTCTCATATTTGGGCGTACATGCCTTGGCACCTATGCTTTGACAGGGGTCAAAGCTTCATGGACCCCCAGACGCTCTGGTCATACAGTGGAGTGAGAGGACCCAAGGGCCTAGGTGGAGGAGCTGGCTGACAACGGGGTCCAGTAATATGGCATACCAGTAAGGCGGCCATGGCCTGGATGGACCTCCAGCTTCTGACATCTGGCACAACCTGTGGTCATGGTTACAGCGCTAAGCTGTCGGGACGGCCGTGCCCAGTTGGGGCTGTCAGAGTTGCCTGTGTGGATATGGCCAGACCTGTGGGAGAGGCAGGCCTGGAGAGGAGCTGTGGATGGTGCCAGGCAGAAGGTCATGCCAGCCCATGGGAAGGAGGTCGTCACTCTGGGAGGTCAAGTGATATGTCACCCGGACATTACGCATCAGAGCGGAGCCTTGTTTCGTCCAGATGGGGTCCACCTATCTACTTGGGGCAGGGACATTTGGTTGCACGACATCTACCATGGTATACAGACTTGGTTGTCGTGCTAGGCATTGGCAGGAGTCGGCCGGGGCCTTGGGGCTCCGTCCGGCTCTTGTGACAGTTTGGCATGGGGGCCGGATCCAGTTTTGGGGGAAAGCTGGCCTGCGTGCCCTTCCCCAACATGGAGGATCCCAAGAAGGGATTTTGGGAGAGGCCGGAAGGGGACATGCCAAGATTGAGGGCTGCCAGGAACAACCACAGCACGGGGTTGTCAGGGGGGCATGCCTTGCCATGTGCTGTCTAATGGCCTCCTTCCAAGTGGCAGGGGACCACATAGCTGGCTGCCGCCCTTTTGTGTCCCAGGAACTGCCATCTCAAAAGTTGCCCAGCATGGCAATGGTGGCAGGCCGATGGTAGGATAACGCTTCCATGCCATGCCAATGCCTTGCTGCTGCAAACAATAAAATTGTGCCATTCCCCCAAGCTGGTTGTATGTCATCTTTGGGTCACTCTGCTGGGGGTATGGCTGGGTCCTCACTCTTAATGGGCAGGGTCGCGCCAGAGCGCCCCACACAATTAGGCACTAGCCTGGCAAACCTTTTTTCATGGAAACCCTTAATTTGTGGTTATACATCACAATCTTTACATTACATCTTCTCAAAGGTCTGACACCATCCCATAACAAACTTTATCCTTCTAAAAAATTATCCCATAACGACATTTATCCTTCACACCTACAAAGGTTTCTTTATTTGGTCCTGGGCAAGATTTTCTGATACAGATATGCATAGATACATAATCAGATTTTCAATGCCAAGCCATTTAAGTATAATATGGTGAGAAAGTTACAGAAAGGATGCTTAAGGCACCTTGTAAAGGCAGCAGTTTTCAAAAGGACCACTTTATTCCTTTGCTATCTATGTTTACATTTTAGCGAAGGTTTTTGGCGGCTGCCTAGAAACATCGTGTGTGTGTGTGTGTGTGTGTGTGTGTGTGCGTGTGTGTAAAGTGCCATCAAGTCACAGCTGACTTATGGCCACCCCTTTTGGGGTTTTCATGGCAAGAGACGAACAGAGGTGGTTTGCCAGTGCCTTCCTCTGCACAGCAACCCTGGTCTTCCTTGGTGGTCTCCCATCCAAATACTAACCGGGGCTGACCTTGCTTAGCTTCTGAGATCTGACGAGATCAGGCTAGCCTGGGCCATCCAGGTCAGGGCGGAAACATCTTACTCTCATCCAATTTCCAGCTAGCAGTTAAGCTAAAGCATGTTTTCTTACTTGCCAGTCTCCTGGCAGGAGTTTTAACTTTAATTAACATACGTTGCATGAATATATATATTCTTTAAGCTATATGTGCCTAGCGCTGCTACAAACTGGTCAAATACTTTTAGGGGTTCTCCCCCTCTTTCATTCCGGTTTTTAACCAGTAAGTGTATACATCTTTTTAAATTAAAAAATGGAACAGTGAAGTAAAGCAGCAATAATTTAAGAAGTGAATTTTAAAAGGCAATTTGTGCTAGCGTTGGAATAGGATCTGGGGGACCCAGGTATGAATCTACCCTGTGCCATGGAAGCTCTCTGGGTGACCTTGGGCCAGTCACACACCCTCTGCCCAACCTAGCTCATAGGGTTGTTGTGAGGGTAAAATGGAGAAGCAGAATGTGTCAGCTGCTTTGGGTCTCATTGTGGAGAAAAGTGGGGCATTAATGTATAAATAGGCATCAGGCAGATTCCACTGTCATTTTCTGAAATTCACAGAGCCAGATGACATGGAGAGAGTGCTCGTGGGGTTGGATTCAGTCAGCTTTTCTGTGGGACCCCCAGGGCAAAAAGCCGAGTAGATATAGTAAGAAAGGGAGGGGTCCAATTTGATTACGCCAAAAAGCTATGCTGGGGTTCATGCCATCTGCATAGACAAAAACCATGAGAGACAGAGGGTGTAATAACAATGGGAACTGAGCAAGATTGAGTGAAAAAGCTGGCTGGATCTACCTCGGGTTCCTGCAGCAATCAAAATGGAGTAATGGAAGTCCTAGGAAGTGACGTTGGCTACCCATCTGCATATGTTCCTGCTCCTGTTTGGAGATGCCTGCAGTTATAGCAGGTGGCCACTGTAATAGGAATAGGATTGCTATATTGCTAGCTTAGCCCTGGTTGGAAGTAGCCTTCACTCCCATCCTTGTAAACAAATGACGCACCCAAATTCACATCTGCAAATTGCCCAGTGTAGTATATAAAGGTTATAATAAATAAAAATTGAATCTTGCAGTGGTTGTACTTATTACAAAACATCAGCGTTTGCTACCTGGGTTGCATTGGGAAGGATCAGAAGGAAAGCAGTGAACTGGCACTTGGCATCATGTGTATGCATTTACCCACAGGTGCATTATATGCATACGGACACACACCCCTTGGCTTCTAGAGAGCTCAGGGAGAAACCTGAAGAAGTCTACTGCATTGCTAACAATATTTTTAAAATTCCAGGCTTGGGGCAGTAGCTGTGTTGGGGTAGTGCAGGAAAAGCGCTGCAAGATGTTGTGACATTTTATTTATTTTTTTAATTCATTTACACCCTGCCTGTCTCCCCAATAAGGACCTGAAGTGGCTTACAATGTTCTCTCCATTTTATCCTCACAACCTCTTTGTGAGGTATGTTAGGCTGAGAATGTGTGAGTGGCTCAAGATCGCCCAGTGACCTTCCATGGCAGAGTGGGGATTCGAACGTGGGTCTCCCAGACCCTAGTCCAGCAGTCTAACCACTACATCACTACTGTTTTAAAGACTGAAGAGTAGACATTAAAGTATTACAAGACTACTTACCGTCTAAAGTTTTTGAAGACATTTCCCACATGTCCCTCAAAGATGAAATAGGGACAGTTATTATCCAGGCACATGTATAGGAGGAGCTATTTGTTTGTTTAAAATGTGACTGTCTTGCCTTATGGTGTTAGGTGCAGTGCTACTGTCAAGGTTAAATGCAGGCGGGTGGAATGTATGACATAATGCATGACTGTTAAAAAAAAAGTGGAAGGAATATTCAGGTCTCCATGTGTGGGCCCATATTGCATGTTCAGTTTATTGTGTGATCGAGCTGAGGAGGGCTGAGCATCCTGGTTAAGATTTCCATGTATGTTCTCATGTGCAAAAACTTCAAATTTCTGTTTTGCCATGGTTCCACCTGTTGGGAAGTTGCATCATGCCAGAGACCTTGGGATCAACCTCTAAGATGTATTTTGCAACTGCTGAGAAATGAAACCAAAAACATTTAGAGCCCAGAGGTGGCATGATAACATGAGGTTGTTCAATGTCCACAGAACTGTCGCTCTTCTGACCCCGCCAAATGTGTTATATTTACCAGACTCTTTGGAGAAAGTCACCTCTACTCTGACATTTGAGTTCCTTTGCCGATGGCAGATTGCTTCTCCTAGTTTTTGACCAAGGAGAAAACAAAATTGAATTCTGCAAGTGGTCCATTGGGATTCTTAAAGATTATGAATGAGCCAAGGTAGGGTTGCTGGACTCTAATTTACTGGTATTCATGCAAACTTTGTGCTTTCATGTGCTTAAAAATGGGGGGGGGGAGTTTACCACTGGTAGTCATATTATCTCATCATGAATTCTGTCGAAAGACCAGTATTGTCTAGGGATCTCAAAGCTGCTTCAAGAGTACTGAGGGGTCCTTTTTTTGGCAGTTTCTCCCTCCCCATGTGACTGAGTTGGTCCCAGACATGTAGTGGGTAAACTATCTGGTTTTTATATACCCTCATCTAATGGGCTAAGTATACAAATGTCACCCTTTCAGACTCTTTGAATCACTGTGGTATCCTGGGCCATGTGCGTACTAAATGTCAGCTTTCTAGGTCATGTAGAAGTAACCTACATTTTTAATACCCTGTGAGTCTTGTTGTACCTTTAAGACTCATGAATTTGTTGTGGTTTTGATAGTTTTTGTTAGGGATGCCAACTGCCTTGAGAAAAATATCTGGTCTCTTTCATGGAGGTTTACCAGGATGTTATGCTATGAAAATGTTCAGCTACCATTTCCACACATTAAGCTTCTATGAAAGGCACAGGATACTTTTCTCCAGGCCTGTTGGCATGGTTGTTTTGGCTGCATTTTTGATAGCACTTTAATATGTTGAATGAGGCAAATAATTCCAAATGGCTGACCCAGAGCGGACGTGGATCTTCTTGTTTTGAGGATACAGTAGACAGATGTGCTGCTAGGGTTGCCACCCTCCAGGAGGCACCTGGAGATCTCTGGCTACAGTTGATCTCCACACGACCAAGATCAGTTCCCCTAAAGAAAATGACTGCTTTGGAGGATGGACTCTATGGCATTATACCCTGCTGAGTTCCCTCTCCTCCCCAAACCCCACTGTCCCCAGGCTACACCCCCCAAAATCTCCAGGTATTTCCCAACCCACAGCTGACAACCCTATGTGCCGCTGTAGGTTTTGAGCATAGCAATGTTCCTGCAGAATTCACTTTCTTTTCAGTGGGTTTCCTGCCAGATAACTTTACATGAATTGTGCACTGATGACCTGAAACTGCTATATAACATGCTTATCAAAAACCCAAGCGTCGAAAGTGGGTTATCTGTAAAGCTAAAAATTAGCCATGATCTTGAAAATTGCTTGCACAATTGCAACTGAAAAGCAGGATCTTGTGGACCCACGGGCAAGCGGCTCCAAGGGAAGGAGAAGTAACATTAAGTAAACACACATACACATGCTCTTTGGGTGTAAATGGCCACAGTTTTTATTGATCACAACAGAATGGAGCATTGGCGGAAAACATGGGGGCGGATCCAAGATATCGAGTCACCACCCTGTAACTCGATACACGTATCGAAAGCATCGATAAACAGCCCAACCACCAGTGGGCACAGCACCGGAGTAGCACTTATGAGGCCCCACTAGGACGGGCATCTCTGTGTGGAGCCAGTGCCACCTGGGATTGGAGCACCCACTGCAGGCCCCTTAGCTGGGCATTGTTGTTGTACTCCATCCCAAGACCCCTTATGGGGGTCCCCATAAACGGGAAGGAAAAGCACATCTTCCCTTCTTGGATCAGACCCCATGGAAAAAACCCGCCCAAACAAACTGTGACAAAGAAAACAAACCACATAACCAGAACACAGGGAGGGTGGGTGGGTAACCTCGCTGTCCCGCTGCAAAGAGGATGGCAGCTGGGCTGCGCCGGCTTAAGTAGGCACAGGGAGGGGTGACGTCAGGACACCCCACCCGCCTTGGGAAGGGACTGGGAGAAACCGTGAGGCAAGCATGGCCTCGCGAGACGGCGGCAGCCCAACCCGAGGGACCATCTCTCCTTCCCCTGTATCCTGCCCGGTAAGTCCACAAGGGTGGGACCTGTTTATTCAGGTCCCCCTTTTTTTTCATGTTGCCCTTTATACATCTTTCTCAGGCATCTACCTTCCTGTCGTTACCATGTTCTTTGTATGTGTTTGTATTGGCAAAAACAACCTCATCCTTCAGGTCGAATGCAGCCTTCCATTTTGTATTGTATTGAAGACTGAGCTTGAAATTGGGGTACTTAAACATGTCTCTTTGTATAACTGCTCAGCTGTTTTCTAGGTTGGTTCCTTTCTTTTACGCCTGATTTAAACATTCATTATCAAGCTGTTCCAATCTGTATTCTTTGCCGTGACATGCCTCTGAGGCTTTCTGAAATGTTGCTGTGGATCCTGGGGATATACAGATTTCTCATGCCTGTGGATTTCCTTCTCTCGCTCTGAGATCATTAAGCTCTGGAAAGAGGAATTATGTAGATGAGCTACAATGAAATGTGCAGCATTGTACAATTAACGTTTCTGGGAAGATAGCGGCTGCCAGTGGAGGTTTATTTGATCTTGAGGTTGCCTTGTCAGCTTTGCACAGCGGATCAGCAGTTGGCAGCCAACGTTTTAGTGTAAAAAGGAGGATAAAAATAAAATCCCTTTCCCATATTTGGAGAAATAAGAATTAATTCATGATTCTTATATGGCTGCCTCACCTTCTCTTCAAGTAGGGCTGCCTGTGTTTAGAATTGTAACAGTTCAAAAAGAAAGAAATTAAAAACCTGTCTCACTGATAAAAGTGTAAAATCAGAATTATTGGGGAGGGGCCGGAAATCATATCAGTTTTTCTCAATAGGTAGATTTCAACTTGCCTTCTGAATATAAGCAGCATTGAACCCAGTTTGGTTTTGCTAGGGAGGGAGTTCTGCAAAGCCCACACAGTATTTAGGGCTGGGAAACACCTGGAGATTTTTGGGGGTGGAGCCTGAGGAGGGTGGGGTTTGTGGGATGTGTAAGATTTTAATTAATTTAATTCTAGCATATTGGAAAAATGTTATTTTTCTATTATATTTGTAAGCTGTGGTTATTTATATAAGTCAGTAGAAAATAGTCCTGTCTAACTTAAACTGAACAAAGCAGGTGATTTTTCGTATCTGGTACAGGATATCACCAAATAACAGATGAGATCATATACATGTGACCACAAAAATGAGATCAGAGTTAGGGTGGATTTGAGAGGAGGAGATATTCAAATCCTCTTAAAACAAAGAACTCTGAAGAAGTATAAATATGAGGACTAGGCGGAGTCTGTTAGGAGACTTTCACTTTTGAACCCGAAAAGGGCTGAAATGTCTTCCTCTTTTGCCTGGCAAAATAAAAAAAGCTTTTTTCTCCCTTTGCTTCTTAAACCTGGCGTCGTCTCTACTTTGTGATAATAAATCTGGTCACAGAGGAGAGTGTATATTTACATCCAACAGGTTTGGGAAGTGGAGGGACTTCCGTGGGTATAATGCCATAAAGTCCACCTTCCAAAGTGGCCATTTTCTCCAGGTGAACTGATCTCTGTCTCCTGGAGATCAGTTGCAATAGCAGGAGATCTCCAGCTACAGACTAGAGGTTGGCAACCCTAACTTAACAGAAGAGCCTTGCTGGTTCAGACCAATGGTACATCAAGTCTGGCATCCTGTTTCTCACAATGGCCAACCAGTTTCTTCCTGGAAATGCCTATAAGCCAGGGGCACAAAGCCTCTGACTCTTGTTTGTCCCCTCTAGCAACTGGCATTCAGCAAGCAGCCTGCTGCTTCTGAATATTGAAATTCCAGTTATCTGTCATGGCTAATAGCTAATGGCCATCGCTGCTTACACTGTATTTTTTTTTTAATTGTGTCCCATATATTGACTCTAAAAGAACCATCAGGTCAGCTAGCAGCATCTAATATGTAGCAGAGACATGGAGGAAAGAAATGCATTTGCTTGTGGTTTCTTTTAATTGTGGTGTCCAGTAAATTAGTAGCTTATGAAACTGATTGTAAACGGTTACAAAACTAACCTGGATCTGGATCCCAGGCTAGGAATCCCTCAAGTTTGCAGTTCCTGAATGGCATGTGTGTGCATCGGTGCTCCTAGTCTTTCCCTACATATGCTGCAGTTCATACATTTGGGGGTGAGGACACTACTTAAGCTTCATTGAGCATCATGTTGGAAGTGAGCTCCTGGGAACTTTTGCTTTTTAATGAGCAGTGCTGTGTGAAAAATATAGGATGCTTTGCGGACTGGATAGCTTTCAGCTGTTGCTGCATCAGTACCCGTTGCTGTTAGGTTTTTTTAATGCATGAAGGGAAAGCGTAGTTGACTCAGTTAAGTGAAGGAAAGAGGGAATGGTTAAAGAGATGAATGATAACAAGACATATTAGATACAATTGCTGGCCTTATAATGTATGATTTTTACAAGAGCAGTGTGACTATAAATAGGAAGCATAGCCCCATTCATCTCAATTATATTTTGAATAGAAAAATAATTAAGTGCTGTCTCTTGGACAAAACTAGCAGTGGTGGTCCCCCATCTCATGACTGAAATGCTTGAGCTTTACTTAAAAAAAAAAATCCTGAAGTAACGAGTAACTTAATTGCAGCAGCCTTTAGCAATGATAGCAATTACTGCAGGTCTTTTGGATTAATTCCTCTCTGGTTCAGGGTCAAGTGTTTCTTCTTCCCTTTCCTGTGGTCTTTGACCAGTCTCCATCAGTGACGCACATCATTACCTATTGGATATCTGTTGGGAAGATTGTAGCTACATATATCTCCCTACTATTGCAACATTATGTCAGTAAAAGGCTAATGAAATTCTTATATGAAACGGTGGAATGATCTAGACATCCCATCCCTTTTCCCCGACGTTACTACTGGGATTATACCCACCTATTTACATGGGAGAAACAAATCACCAGGAGCAGATAAGGCTGTTACCATATATGGAACGAGAAATGCCTGATGTTCAAGCTGGTTTCAGAAAAGGAAGAGGCACTAGCGATCATATTACAAATATACGCTGGTTACTGGAGCGTACGAGAGAATTTCAGAAGAAAATCAGCTTGTGTTTCATAGATTACAGCAAAGCTTTTGACTGTGTGGATCATGAAAAGCTATGGCTGGTTTTAAAGGAAATGGGTGTGCCACTATATCTGATCGTTTTGATGTGCAACCTGTACTCTGGACAAGAGGGCACAGTTAGAACAGAATATGGAGAAACGGAATGGTTTCCAATTGGCAAAGGTGTCAGACAAGGATGTATTTTATCTCCCTATCTCTTCAATCTATATGCAGAACATATAATTAGGAAAGCTGGATTAGATTTAGATGAAGGTGGAGTAAAAATTGGAGGGAGGAACATTAATAATTTGAGATATGCTGATGACACTACATTACTGGCAGAAAATAGTGAAGATTTGAAACAACTACTGCTGAAAGTTAAAAGAGAAAGTGCCAAAGCAGGACTACAGCTGAACATCAAGAAAACAAAAGTAATGACTACAGGAGAATTACACAACTTTAAGGTTGACAATGAGGAAATTGAAATTGTTCAAGACTTTCTATTCCTTGACTCCACCATCAACCAAAAGGGAGACTGCAGCCAAGAAATTAGAAGGAGATTGAGACTGGGAAGGGCAGCCATGAAGGAGCTAGAAAAGATTTTGAAGTGTAAGGATGTGACTCTGGCCACCAAGACTAGATTAATTCATGCCATCATATTCCCTGTTACTATGTATGGGTGTGAAAGCTGGACAGTGAAGAAAGCTGATAGGAAGAAAATAGATTCCTTTGAAATGTGGTGTTGGAGGAGAGTGTTACGGATTCCGTGGACTGCCAAAAAAACAAATCAGTGGGTTATAGATCAAATCAGGCCTGAACTGACCCTAGAAGCTAAAATGACTAAACTGAGGCTATCGTATTTTGGTCACGTCATGAGACGACAAGAGTCACTGGAAAAGACCGTCATGATAGGAAAAGAGGAAGACCCAACAAGAGATGGACTGACTCAATAAAGGAAGCCACAGCCTTCAATTTGCAAGATCTGAGCAAGGCTGTCAAAGATAGGACATTTTGGAGGACTTTCATTCATAGGGTCGCCATGAGTCGGAAGCGACTTGACGGCATTTAACACACACACATTTACGTGACTATAGTGATGTTGTTGGTTCTTGTAGGTTATCCGGGCTGTGTAACCGTGGTCTTGGAATTTTCTTTCCTGACGTTTCGCCAGCAACTGTGGCAGGCATCTTCAGAGTAGTAACACTGAAGGACAGTGTCTCTCAGTGTCAAGGGTGTAGAAAGAGTAATATATAGTCAGAAAGGGGTTGGGTTTGAGCTGAGTATTGTCCTGCAAAAGTATTGTCCTGTAAGTATCAAGATAATGTGCTAATGAGGATATGGTATGTTAATATGGAACCATTGTATCCTGAAGTGATCTGTTAATGTGTGTAATCCAAAACTAATCTGTATGGCTATTGTTGAATGTTGTCTTTGTCTGGAGGTTTTTCAGGGCAGGAAGCCAAGCCTTATTCATTCTTAAACTCTCCTCTTTTCTGTTAAAGTTGTGCTGATGTTTGTGAATTTCAATGGCTTCTCTGTGCAATCTGACAAAATAGTTGGTAGAACTGTCCAGTTGGTAGAACTGTTCAGGATACAATGGTTCCATATTAACATACCATATCCTCATTAGCACATTATCTTGATACTTACAGGACAATACTTTTGCAGGACAATACTCAGCTCAAACCCAACCCCTTTCTGACTATATATTACTCTTTCTACACCCTTGACACTGAGAGACACTGTCCTTCAGTGTTACTACTCTGAAGATGCCTGCCACAGTTGCTGGCGAAACGTCAGGAAAGAAAATTCCAAGACCACGGTTACACAGCCCGGATAACCTACAAGAACCAATGAACTCTGACCGTGAAAGCCTTCGACAATATAGTGATGTTGCTTTCTACTATTGAATATTAACCATGCTCTACCTTGTTGTGGCTTTTTCTACATTTAGTATCTCTATAGTATTTATTCTCACTATGTGGACTTTGATATCTACATTACCAGTATTTGACTGTTCAACTATACTAAATTTTCGCCCTGGTTTAAACAGTTTAATAGGAGCCATGAAAGAGCCCCCTGTGTGTGTAAAGTGCCGTCAAGTCGCAGCCGACTTATGGTGACTCCTTTTTGGGGTTTTCATGGCAAGAGACTAATAGAGGTGGTTTGCCGGTGCCTTCCTCTGCCCAGCAACCCTGGTATTCCTTGGTGGTCTCCCATCCAAATACTAACCAGGGCTGACCCTGCTTAGCTTCTGAGATCTGACGAGATCAGGCTAGCCTGGGCCATCCAGGTCAGGGCAAAGAGCCCCCTATCTATCCAATATTTCTGCATTCAAGCTCAGAGCCACTTTTACGTCAAAAAGATTTCAGACCATGCCAACAGCCATGTTAGCCGGACGCTATGCCCAAATCCCGATGGCCTCTTGCTTATGTATTTGCGGATTCTCAGAACTCGAGGACCTCCCCCATTACGTGTTGCATTGTTCTTTGTACCATGCACCCAGATCTAAATTTCTTGTCTCCTTTTTATCCAAGATTAGCTGTTTTAGTGACCAGGAGAAGCTTTCTTTTCTCCTGTCTGATACTAACCTACTGTTATTTACAATATGTCTCTTTTTGTCCTCGCAGCCAGGAAAATTCGAGCCAGCATTGCAGTTAAACCGAACAATATTTGTATTTGATTTAAATTTATTTTTGTACTTGATTTTAACTGTTTTCTTGTTAAACCTGATTTGATTGTGTCTACTTGATTGTAATGGCCTTTGGCTATATACAATAAATCTGTACCTGTACCTATACTGGAGTGTATTCTACTAAGTGTGGCATTGAAAACATGTCTGTATAATTTATCATTAAATACACTGTTGACCTGCAATTGGTCTTTATTTTGTTTTTCCATCTGCCCATGAGGTAGAGTTTTTGTGGTACTTATATACTATCATTTTTACATGGTATTTTTTGTATGTTTGAGCACATGTTATAAGTTATTGTTCACTGTAGCCATTGCTTGGATTTTTTTTATTGTTACCATATTCATCTAGCCGCATATGCTGTTGTTTCTTTCACTTCAGTCTCCATCAGTGACATTCAAGAAAGCTTGGGAAGGAGTAGTACTTTCACTTCCCTTTCCTTTGGTAGTCTTCCTTTACTTTGCTTGTTTGGTAATCACAGTTATCTGAATGTGGCAGAGCAGTGGTGTTCTCCTTTTTTCAGAGCTAAGGTTCACCCTCTAACTCCCAGGTGGCAGCAGCGTGGGAACTGTTGAGCTGCAAGCCCATGACAGGAAATTGTCACACTTGCATCTCAGGAAGTGAGAGGAGCCAGAGAGGGCCAGCTCAACCATAGGCAATCTTAGTCAATAGCCTGTTTCCCAGATTTTGAGGGGTGCCAAAAAATCTTGGGCTGGCCCCAGAGCCAGATCTCACCAGCATTGAGGAAGGACTGTAGGCAGCAAAGCACTGGGAGCCATACCCCCATGATAGCATACGGGCCTGCCCAAACCTCCCGGACTGGACCTTGCAGCCCGCTATGCAGGCACTCGACTACTGTGCTGGCTGTGCGCCCGCCCCAAACGATATGGGATGGTCGCTGCGCGCTCCGTTGTAACGGACTCGGCCGCTCCTGTGAGCGCCGTGCAGCTAGCAGCTAGGAAGCAGATGCAGGGGCAGCCTCTGGTGAACCTGAGAGAAGTCATGTTCCTGTACAACCTCTGTTCCAGTCGCAGCCATGTCGTAGAAAGCAGACAGTCACGTAGTCAGTGTCAAACACCCCCCTCCTCTTGCAATATCCACTACTTAATGGGCCGTCAACAGCGATCCTGATATCAAGATGAGTCGTTCCTCCTGCTATGCAGCAGCGATCCCAGGACGTTTGCATAGATCGCACCCTTTGTTCCAAAATTCTAATTTGGTCAGCAGAGAATTTCCAGTTCCTCACGGGTTGCAAAAGTCATCGGAATCAGAATAGATTTCCAAATTCTCACTACCCCACCCCGGTAGCCACAGCTTAATCCTTTTGTCACCTTTTGTCACCTGGGAACGTAGGAGGGGTGAAACCCCTCTCCCCCTCCCCCAGAAAAACAGTATATCTGGGGTGCCCCCAGCCCATTATGTCACCTTAGGTCTTTCCTGGCACCTTTGCCGTTACTCTGTTGGTTTGGTTTTGCGCAGCCTTACCTCGCTCCCTCCCGCCTTGCTGGTCAAGTCTACGGGAACCCCTGCCCCCATCTCGACTTTAACTTTCAATCTGTCTTAGTCTGCAGGAGCTTGGACAACACCTTGTCTGGAAGGTAAATATACCCCCACCAACGACCTCCTGCCACGTTGGCATCTGTGCTTGTACTACTCTCTTTGAATATTCTTAGGCTTCTCTGTATGTGTGTGTGCATCATTGATTTGAATGAGAAAGACATAAACACTATTTAATTCGGAATCCTGTGTCTGTCTTTATTCAAGGTCTCATTAAACGGATTCTGGTATAGCTGAGTGCGACCCCGCTATATAAATACACAGTTACCGATTGCTCAGCTAATTTCCCCATATTGACGGAGCAATTCAGCTAACACCCATGAAGAATAATCCATGGGTTTGACCATAGATGGATCCTCTCAATCACTGAGTGACCCCGCCTGGATGTCCTGCTGCTACTCCTGTTAGCACGCATTCAAGAGAGACAAGAGGCATAGCACCCTTGTTCTATGTTCATATGTAGTAGCAGCAGGTCCTTACAAAAGGCAGGGCAAACAACAATAACAATAACCTGGTTCTATTAGGGCTTGCAACCCAGCAAGGTATAGTGCTTTAGAGTCTACTAAGCACTCTGTACATTCTCTTATAATATGTACAACAACCCAGCAAGATAAGTGAGCAGTATTATTTCCATATTGTAAATTAGAGACTGAGGTCTTAAGCCAACTAGGGTAGGGGTCAGCAAACTGTGGCTCGAGAGCCGTACGTGGTTCTTTGGCCCCTTGAGTGCAGCTCTCCGAACTTGGTTCGGAGCCCCTGCTCTCGCGCCCACTCGCACCGGCAGCTGGGCTGCAGAGCTGGCGCAAGCGCAAGAGAGCAGGCGAGCGGGCACGCTGTCTCCCCCCCCCCCCGCCGTAAAGAATGACCGGGTCCCCCTTTCCCTTGCCCTCAATGGTTGGGAGGCTAAAGCCTCCCCTCTAGCCACACGATTGCTGGGCGGGCGGCTGGGCGGTTCCTGGCCCGGGCCCGCCCGCCTATCAGCTGTTGGGCGGGGCGGGCTTCCTTTGGCGGCGCGTCCCCGGCAGCGGCGCTGGGCTGCGGCACATCATCTTCTGCGGCGCCGACTCAGTTCCCCCGTCGTCTTCTGAGCCTGCGGGTCCCTGTAAGCCGGGAAGAGGCACACTTTGGAGCCAGCGCAGGGGCTTGTTTGGTAAGTGGAGGGTGGCGGGAAAGCCCCAGGGCGCGGGGTGGGGCCCTCGACCCGGGACACACGTAATGCTACAACTCGGGGTCGTCTGCTGAAGCTGGAGGGTGGGAGATTCAAAACTGATAAAAGGAAGTATTTCTTCACACAACGCGTGGTTAAATGGTGGGACACCCTGCCCCAGGAGGTGGTGATGGCTGCCAACTTGGAGGGCTTTAAGAGGGGAGTGGACCTGTTCACGGAGGAGAGGGCTATACATGGCTACTAATCAAAATGGATACTAGTCATGATGCATGCCTATTCTCTCTAGGATCAGAGGAGCAGGCCTATTATATCAGGTGCTATGGAACGCAGGCAGGACAATGATGCTGCAGTGGTCTTATTTGTGGGCTACCTGGAGGCACCTGGTTGGCCACTGTGGGAACAGACTGCTGGACTTGAAGGGCCTTGGTTTGATCCAGCACAGCCTTTCTTATGTTCTCATGAGTTTACTGTGTCTGGTAATCTAGAAGTTTGCTCACATTGTTCACATTAAGTGTTTGTCAGTCATTGTCATGATTTAATTTTATGGATACCTTACTTACTTTTTTCCCTCCTCAGAGGCCATGTCTACCCACTGGCTTTCTTAGCGGTAGACCTGGACTCCGAGGAGGGGGAAAAGTCCCCCTTCAGAGGCCAGGTCCACCAATTGGCTTCTATGGGCCTCCGGAGGCCAGGTCTACTGCCAAGAAAGCCAATGGGTAGACCTGGCCTCCCAATGGGACTCAGCCGGAGGCCAGGTCTACCAATAGGCTTTTATGGCGGTAGACCAGGCCTCCAGACGAGGTCTCCGGACGGGGAGGGGGAAATGGCAGGGACTTACAATTTAATTTTTATCAATAAATAAGATCATTATTAAGTATGATATCAAGTTTTATTCAGTGTACCTATAGTTTAATTAAGACTTAAAACTTTAATTAAAGTTTATTAAGTTAATAAACAGTGTACCTACCTATATAGTTTAAGTTTAAGAAATTTGGCTCTCAAAAGAAATCTCAATCATTGTACTGTTGATATTTGGCTCTTTTGAGTAATGAGTTTGCCGACCCCTGAACTAGGGAATTAACGATGGATGCAAGCAAGATTGGAACTGGGGACCTCTTTTCCTTTGCAGCTGGATGATGCCAGCTTTCAACATACTAAGAGAGAGTTTACTGAACTGATGGAGATAGGGGCTGTGACTCCATGGGAGACCACATGGTTAGCATGCAAAAGGTTGCAGGTTTAGTCCCCAGCACTGCCCCTTTAAGGACCTCAGAGAACAAATGCTGGGAAGGCCTGTTCTCTGCCTGCCGATGCCCTGGAGAGGCCCTGCCTCTCAGTCCTAGCTCCACTTCATTTCGTTGCTTAATACAGAACTTTGCTGTTGGAATGAATTGTTCTACATATTTTGTAATCTGCCTTGAGTCTCAGGTGTTTAATGCACTACTGGGAAACCCTGTGAAGGAGACCTTGGTGGGATTTCCGTATGTGTCATGGACTATGGGCGAAAACGCATGGTCTCTTTAGCCTCCTTTATTCCCTGTTTCAGCCAGGATTCAGCCAGGATCGAACGCATGCGTTTTCGCCGAACGTGCGTTTGATCCTGGCTAAATCCTGGCTGAAACAGGGAATAAAGGAGGCTAAAGCAACCATGCGTTTTCGCCCTAAGATGCCTGTCAAGTCATTTTCAGTTCTCTGGAAAAACTATCCTTGGCCTCCAGCCTTAGTCAGTGAGTGCTTTGGTTTTAAATAATCTTGGCACAAATCCTTCCTGGTGGAATGGCGGAAGACCATATTTGTAATGAAATGAAAGGAAGTCATAAGAACATAAGAAGGGCCATGCTGGATCAGAACAAGGTCCATTAAGTCCAGCAGTCCATTTGCAAAGCGGCCAACCAGGTGCCTCTAGGAAACCCACAAACAAGATGACTGCAGCAGCAGCATCCTGCCTGTGTTCCAAAGCAACCTAATATAATAAGCATTCTCAATTGATCCTGGGTATGCATCATGACTAGTATCCATTTTTACTAGTATCCATGAATAGCCCTCACCTCCATGAACATGTCCACTTCCCTCTTAAAGCCTTCCAAGTTGGCAGCCATCACCACATCCTGGGGCAGGGAGTTCCACAGTTTAACTATGCTTTGTGTGAAAAAATACTTCCTTTTATCGGTTTTGAATCTCTCACCCTCCCGCTTCAGCAGATGATCCTGCATTCTAGTATTATGAGAGAGAGAGAGAAAAGCTTCTCTCTGTCCACTCTCCACACCATGCATAATTTTATAGACCTCTATCATGTCACCCCTTAACCACCTTCTTTCCAAGCTAAACAGCCCTAAGCGGTTTAACTGTTCCTCATAGGGCAGTTGCTCTAGTCCCCTGATAATTTTCGTTGCTCTTTTCTACACCTTCTCAAGCCCTGCAATATCCTTTTTAAGGTGTGGTGACCAGAACTGTACACGGTATTCCAAGTGTGGTCTCACCATAGATTTGTACAAGGGCAGTAAGATAGCAGCAGGTTTATTCTCTATTCCTCAACTAATTATGGCCAGCATGGAATTTGCCTTTTTCACAGCACAGGCAGAAAAGATGATGTCCAATAACCAGCTGCTAAATGATATGTTCTTTGGTATTTTTGGTCACATTAAATAGGAGTGAGTAGAGTGCACCCTGAGGCTTAAGTACTATTTTTTTACCCTGGATTGCTGTATCAAGAGATTTGCTGAGTTTAGCAGCAAACCAAGCAGGTAGCTTGGTTTGGTTTCTTTGCATAGTTTGTGGACAGTCTTTAAGACCCAGCCAGCAATAGTCTATATCAAGGGATGTTTTTAAACAAGGGACTTTGAACCCTCACACATCAAGTCATAATGTCCTTTTGTGGCTATTGTTTTGTGTGTCTGCCACAATATCCCAAAAGTAGCCAGTCCAAAGCACGCAGTTGGGGCTGTTGTTGCTTTAACAGATGTGCAGAGTTTCAGCTTGCAGGTGCAGCTTTTCCGCTGCGACATAACTTAAAATCACAGGATCTCACATCAGAAACAGTCAAACAAATTAGATTCATGATGTATGTTCAGCCAATCTTGAATTCTCTCATTATAATAATCAAAGGAAACAACACTTGGCTAGCACGTGTGAGAAAAGTTTTTTAAAAAATCTTGTTAAGATAGCCATTTTTCTTTCTTAACGGGGCTATTATAATTTTAACAGTGGCTTGGCAGGCAGAAAGTTAGTAATTGAAGCATCTTCCACCATGGAGATGAAACAATAGGAAAAGTGTCTCCTCCTTTGCTTCTACCTGCCAAAAATCAAAGGCACAGGAGTCCCACTGGAAAAAAGGTGGCAACCATATTTATAGCCATTATTATTAATAAATACTTCTTAATAAAAAGTGACAGCTTACAGATATCGGTAGGCAACATGGTTATTTATTAGGCTTCTAGCAGTTTATATCAGATAGATGCAATGGACCTCCATTTTTTGTTTCAAGCCTGTTTTCCAGTCCCAAGAGGGTTGGTGGTAACAATTATAATGATTGGTAATAATTCCCAGTAAAATCCATATGGCATTTTGAAGATAGATTATTTTTATCTTTCTGTTGTTGTTATGTTTATGCAAACAGTTCAGTTAATATGTTTGCATGCTTATTAGCAGACTTGTGAGTTGCCTGTTGGAAAACATTGTTGGTTTCATTGTTTGCACATCAAATAGCTCATTGTCTGTTTTGCCTAATTAAGCCATATGACATTTAGATGATCTCTACAATGGAGAAGAATTCACTTGGGGAACATGTACAGGGAAGAAATGGGTCAATAATAACTGTAGATGAAAACTGTAAGCTGAACTTCAGTATAGGAGGTCAGGTTCCATTTCATTTTTGCCACAAACTTAGGCAAGTGACTAGTTCTCAACCTTGGTTTATTATCTGTAAGAAAGCAGACACAATAAATTAAGACTGAACCACTTTGCAAACTCGAAAATAAAAGAAGACAGCTATGTAGTTCTGTTTTATGTAATCCACCTGGAGCCTTGATGAGACTAGAAATATTGTTATAAATAAATAGATAAATTAACTGAACTGGGTGTTTCATATGGCTTTACAGTGATGTATAGTAGTACCATATTGTTAGTGTTGGAGCAGTTGGGTGTTACCCGAAATGCTCTTTAAATGGGGAAATTAGCTAAAGCAGGATTCAACCTATGTATACCAGCACCCATTTCTGTGACCTTAGAATAATGACAGAGGCCAAATTAAAAGAGTTTATGTAGTTCTAGCATTCAATGGTGCAACACAAACATACATTCAAAAGAGCCTAGGAATAAAAGGTGGTAGGAAGAGACTTTTGCCATATGGCAGGCAGATGAGGGGGTATACTTCACCTTTCTTGTAGAGGGGTTGTCCATTCTGAGTTCCGTAGGTTATGGGGGATAAAAAGGGGACAGGGGGAACCCCCGGTGTGTTCAAGCATGAATGCCCTCTCTGGCAGAGTGCCAGGCAGTATGGAGGGGAAGGCCTAAAGGATCGTCTGGACTTTCAGCTGCTCAGTTATACTGTTTTCTGGGGTGGGGGGGAAGGTGATTGGATTATCCAGGTGGTTCCCAGTGTGACAAAAGGTGACAAAAGAACTAATGGTCGGCTACCTGAGTGGGGAGAGGGTGATTTGGAAACCTATTCTAAACACAGTGACTTGTGCAACCCCAGGAGAAACCAGGAGTCTCGCTGATTGGCTTTAACGATCTAAAACAATAGGCGCGATCTTGCTAACGTCCGGGGATCGTTATCTCAATGTCTCTGAATGGCTTTGCTTAACCAGCATCCGATGATGCAAGGGTGTGTGTGTGTGTTGGTGCAGGCTACATGCCTGGGCATCTTCCCTGATATGGCTTCTGCTGGAACAAAGATGCACAGGAAATGGAGTCCCTCTGGCTCACTGGAGAGGTTGACCTTGCCTCGGTCTTCATCTGCCTGTCTTGCGTATGCATGTCAGTTTCACTGGCGGGGCGCGGGAGCCCTCCCCGTGGCTTTGGGGCTAGGTGAGTGCCTTGGAACAGCGGTTGCACTGATCTGTTTGGGTTGCCATGACCAGTCCTGGAGATTGGCAAGCCCATTTGCTAACATGGGAGTATTTACAATAGGGCCACAGATCAAGCATTCATGTAATGTAGCCTTTTGTCAGCATTGTTAGATTTCGTACTGCCAGGAAAGCTTATTATCCTGCCCCATTTAAAGGAAAACGTATCAGCTTCCAGAGGGAGGCAATTGAAACTGAGCAGTAGTTTTATCCTGTTTCATTTATGATACCTTGATTTTTACCCTGTGTCATCATAACCTGTATGTAAACTTCATAAATATAGGGTTGGATCCTACCATATATTTTACTAGCACAAAAAGGAGCAGGGCTGATCTCTCCCAATTCCCCTCTTCACTGCAACCTCACCTAGCTTGCCTTTTTGTTGAAGTGAGTCCCATGGTACCTGCCATATCTCATAAGTGGAGGTCAAAAAGCTTTCACCTACTTCTTGTGCCAAAGAAAGCTCCCCCCACCACTGTTTTCATGTTCTGAATCTCCCTGTACCCTATTGCTATTCACCCTGTAGGGATGGGGAGAATTCAGATACCATACATGCCTTTGTGTTTTCCTTCCAGGGTGGGAGGCAACTGGGACGCCAAAGGTGATGAATGGAGGAGGGACTTTTCCCCTTTCTCCCTTGTGCTGTCTCCTTGGTCCAGGCTAAGGCCCTGTGTGTCTGGTACTTAAAGTTTAAAAAGCAGCGGGGAGATTTGTTAGTGGATTTTCTGCTGTTCTGTCTAGTGCCTTCTGTGGCTCATGCGGTAGTGTACCCCTCTTATAGATCTACAAATGACCATTGGAGCCCTCCCTTTTTAAATTCTGTGTGTCTTCAATCTGTGAATTGTTTAAATCTCATTAATTGCACTGTTATGGTTGTTGTCTCCTTCCAACCTGATGCTGCACTGTTAGCCATCTTGAGTCTGAAGAGATAAGGCAGGATATAAATGTTTTAAACTAAGAAGGCATTCCCTTACAAAGATGGACCCAGTAGGTGCCAATCCACCTACCAAAACCTAAGTCTGGTAAAGATTCTGACTTCATAGAACTGCTTACATAACAGGGATGGTGCTGAATAATATTCCACCTGGAATTTAGGCCAGGTTGTCTGGTTCTGCTGTGCAGGCCCAGTTTCTAGTTTGTACGAGGTCCAATAGCATGCAAGGCAAGGTCAACAGCCTGGGCCCATGGAGGACCAAAGTAGCTCTAGGTACCTCACTTCCCTAGTGTAGTTATTTTTTAATGCACGGAAGAGGGACACTGAGTTATTTACGGAGAAGGCAAGAGTGAAAAGAGGCTCTGAGATGGGATTTTGACAGCTGTGTAGGGTAAACGTCTCAATCATCCACTGCCTGAGTTTCTACAAGTGCTTGTAACATTCCTTCAAGGTGAAGGAAATGATCCATGGGACACTGAAGGGTCAAATGGTGGCTCATAATATCTGGAGGGAGCCATTGTGAAGAAGGCGCAGCTGTTTGTTTCCTGTTAATCCAAAAGGACAAATCCTTTATATATGCATAGATTTACCCATATTTATTAAAGCAATAAGTGTAGAAAGTTTTTTTTTTTTTTTTTTAGGATTCTGCTTTAGCTTGGTGCTTTAGCATGGTGGTGTCCACATCCTGAAGGGATGAGGCAAAAACTGAGGCTGAGGATAACTCTGTGGCTTAGCTTTTCTTCTGGTCAGATTTGTGTCCCAGTTGGACTCCCAGGTAGTGGATACCCACTAATTGCTAATGTAAGAAAAAAAGAGTCTTCCAAAGGGTGGGAAGAGCTTAAGTATCCAGCTCTTCTTGCAGCCCACTGCTGTGCCCGGGCACCGGGTCGGGGAATCATTGCTCTCTGACTGGGCTGGGTGAAACACCACAAGGGACTTGTGGATGTGTTGCACAAAGAGAGGCAAATTGCAGCTGGGGTGTGTTTTAGGCTTGTGTGGATCAGCACCAAACTGAGTGGAAAGGGGAAGAATAACCAAGGTAGTTGTGCTTTAAAGGTGCACTCAAATTGCGTTCCGGGAGAAGGTGGAATCTGTGACCAAAGTAAATGATGCAAATCATACTGCTTTCTTGTATTTGCTAAATTTGTACAATGTGACCTTTTCCTAGTCATTTGGTGGAGGTAATGAGCTATGCAAGGTGCTGGAAATCTTACTGCGCTTCCCTCTGACTTTTGAGAGTGTTTTCCCACCCCCACCCCCTTTTAATATCTTTGCATCCATATGGGGTAAAAGCTTACTTTAAATTAAAAAAGAGAGAAATTACATGATACATGATCCAACATGACCCTAAGATGATCCTGCTAATGCTATCTTGGAAGGTCAGGTGGAGAATATGGATCTGGAAATGGTACTGAATGAATTAATTGCTCCACATATCTGCATTGCTACATACTGAAAACGAATCAACCCCAGCCCTCTCTGTTTTGAAGAGGGTATGGAGGATTGCTTTTTTTTAAAAAACAAAAAAACCAAATTAACATATTTTAAAAAGTCAGTCAGATCCAGATCGTTTTATTGGAAGATGAACCTTCTTTATTATGCTTTGGAACAATGAGCATAGAGAGACAGGGCTGGTTCCAGGTCTTGAGGGGCCCAGGCAGAGTGCCCAGGGCTCCTCCTCTTCCTCTGACCCTCGCCAGGACCCCCGCATGCCTTCCTTCCCCAGCCTGTTTGTGAGCCTTCCTACTGACTCGTATGTCTTTTCCCTGATGGTGCTGGGTGGTGTGTGCAGATAGGAACACCACCACTGTGTCCTCCACGAGTGCCATCCTTCCCTGGCAGCATGTGGTTGAAGGGCTCTGTGGCAGCGGGTCCTGCCAGAAACACTGGGCCCTTGGCAGCTGCCCCACCTGGGGGCATGCTGACCCCAGCCCAGCATAGAGACCCTCTACCAGTTGTCAATGCCTGGTACTGGGATTTTGCTTCATGCTTGTGAGGTTCTGCTGTTTCCTCCTGCCCGTTCTTTATCCTGTCGTTTTGCTCTTTGCATCACAAAGCCACAGCTGGTACTTCCCAATCGTGACTTTCTTAACAGAACAGAAAGCTCTGGAGAGATCAGCATACAGCAGCATACAGCAGCATATCGGCTTGAGCAAAAAAAAAAGATCCCTCTGCCTGCGTAGGGCCACAACTAACGATGTTGCATCAGGGAACAAGTATGATAGTTGGTGTTCCCATCCTCCAAATCACTCCTACATAAGGACACTTATCTTTCTAATGCTGGAGGGTACAATAGGGACTCTTATAGTGGCTTGGGAATACATGTCAGCAACTGAAGGCCATGAGTACTTCTTTGGGAAAACAGGAAAATCTTGGTACTTCTATCCACACCTGCTGGACCATCTTGATAGCCCTGTGGAAGCAGAACTGAGATTTTCAGTTCCATTGATGCTGCAGTGACCAGGGACTAGCTCCCCAAATCCCTCTCTTGTCAGGGATAGGGGACAGTAGCAGCTGCATGGATGTAGGTCTCTGCCCATGCTTTGTAGGTGTTTTGTAAAAAATGAGAGTCTAATCCCAACCTGTTGTTCAGCTGTTAGCGTTACACACCAGCAGGGTCTCCTGGCCCTGCAGTATCAAGGACTGAAAGGGGAGGGAAAAGATCTGGAGAGAGAGTCTCAGTTCTGCTTCCAGAGGGCTATCAAGATGGTCCAGCAGGTATGGATAGAAGTACCAAGATTTGCCTGTTTTCCCAAAGAAGTACTCATGGCCTTCAGTTGCTGACATGTATTCCCAAGCCACTGAATGTCTGGGGCTAGTTTTTCTTTGTCTCAATGTCTGAAAAGGACATCTGAATTTTGGAGATTTGCTCCAGTTCTCAAGGCCCTACATTTCATTTATTTGGCCTCCAATTTCCTGATACTTGAAACCGTTTGTCACAAGGAGGTGACTGCTGGTACCTGAT
The DNA here is from genome assembly GCF_029931775.1 of Euleptes europaea. NCBI lineage: Eukaryota > Metazoa > Chordata > Lepidosauria > Squamata > Sphaerodactylidae > Euleptes > Euleptes europaea. The sequence continues at coordinate 156,285,928 of NC_079312.1, forward strand.
TTAGCCTAGCTGGCCTAGTATTTTCCATCACCCTTAATGTAGTAATTGGGCAGCAAATGAGTTTCTGTCAGGACAGAGGAGAACTTGGCTGTGGCAGTCATTTGGAATGGAAATAAACATGAATGATTAATTTAACAGTTCCAATGGAAGCACTGCTTGACTGAGCTGATACAATAAAGCTTACAACAAATTACCGCTGACATGGTTGGAAAACGCTGCTGTTTTCTCCACTTTGTTAGAGAGATCCCTTCTGCATAAAAGTTGATGTCCAAGGAGCACTTCCTTAAGTTGGTACTTCATAGCTGTTTGCCTTAAAAAAAACAACAACAAAAAAAAACAATGAACAGGGTGCAAACAGTCCCACAAAGAACCAGTGTGGTATAGAAGAAGACAAAGAGTTGGTTTTTATATGCCGACTTTCTCTACCACTTAAGGGAGACTCAAACTGGCTTACAGTCACCTTCCCTTCCCCTCCCCACAACAGACACCCTGTGAAGTAGGTAGGGCTGAGAGAGCTGTGACTTGCCCAAGGTCACCCAGCTGGCTTTGTGTGTAGGAGCAGGGAAACAAATCCAGTTCACCAGATTAGCCTCCACCACTCATGTGGAGGATCAGGGAATCAAACACGGTTCTCCAGATCAGACTCCACTGCTCCAAACCACTGCTCTTAACCACTGCACCACGCTGGCTCTCTAGTGGTTAGAGTGTTGGGCTAAGATCTAGGAAACCTAGGTTGAAATCCCCACTCTGCCATGGAAGCATGCTGGGTGACCTTGGGCCAGCCACACCATCTCAGCCTAGCCTACCTCACAGGGTTGTTGAGAGGAGAACAATATACGCTGCATTGTGTCCCCAACGGGGAGAAAGGAGGAGTATGAATTAAGTAAATTCATAAGTAAAATGTATTGTTCTGTTTGGGTGTTTGTTTGTTTTGTAACAGGGGTCCATGGTGGAGTTGTAGTTCATCTGCTTTACACGCAGAAACTATTAGGTTCAATCCCCAGTATTGCTAGTTGAAAGGATCAAGTAAAAGGTGAAGACCTGAAACTCTGGAGAGCTGCTTCCAGTAGCAGCAGAAAATGCCAACCTTGATAGACCAGTGATCTGACTCTGTAAGGCAAAGCTTCATGTGTGTTGAACAGGAGGGATAAGGTCTTCCTGAGTAGAGAATAAAATTCCCTAGGATGTTTGATCTTCAGTGTTATTTATTCTAAAAAGTTGGGCACTGAGAGGATGGAATTAACCACATGAGGTCAGACTTTTCTGCGCAATCCTGAGCTCTGCATGTGCAATGCCCTTCCAGTTCTCCTCTGAGAAAGAAAATGCTGTGCTTCTGCACACAGCACATCACTCTAGATCTGGTGTGATTCCATGTGTGATTTGGTGTGTCGTCCCCCCCCCCCCCGTGAGCTCCTTGCATTCCCTAGAGGAAAATAAGAACAAAGCTCCCTGGCCACCAGACTATCCCATTCTAATTTACCCCCTCCTTACCTCTCCATTGTTTTCCTCTCTCCTTTGTAACCCCTTTCCTCACTCACCCACACTGGCATACTGTTCCCTTGGGGCTGGAAGAGGGTAGCTCATTTCACCGTGTTTCTTTTCAGTGTACATGCCATATTTACTGTTCATGTTTTTGAACAGACACTGCACATGGTATTTCACTTGATATTAATGCATTAACCAGATGTCTGCTCGGGAAGTGAAGCCTTTAGGTGCTGGTTCATTGCATCACCTCTTCCACCAATCATACCCTGAGTAGACTGATGAAAACCACTTTGAGTTGTGACTTTGTCAAGCGAGAAGGATCACAGTATGCCTTCCCCAATTATTATGTTAATCATCCCATGGGGTTGCCCATAGGCAAATCTTTCATAACATAAAATTGATAGGGAAATAGGGAGTAGATACATGGCACCTGGGCCAGCATCACCAAAATCAAATGCGGGGTACCATATAGTCAACTATGCCATTGTTATACAGGGATGGAGCAATGGATAGATGTTTTTGGCTTAATTGTTAACAGTTGTGCTACAGCTGTGACTGGACTATACTGCTTGGTATCACGGGTGGAAGTTAACATGACAGAATGATTCTCCTTACAAAAAAAAAAAGTTCCATGTACAGAAAAGCAGCATGCCGGGAAAAAGCGTTTCTGCTTAGCCTTCTCTCTTACACCTAGTTTTTCTGTGTTTAGGACTATTTGTGTACGGAAGGGCTCTAAAGATCATGTGAGCTTCTACTTGGAGGCTAATAATACTAGAATTGGATGGGCAGTAGATTAAAGGCAGACCAAAAAAGGGTACTTCTTCACACAATAATTAACTTGTGGAAATTGCACTACAGGATGTGGTCTGTGGCCACCAGCTTAGATGGCTTTAAAAGGGGATGAGACAAACTCATGGAGGAGAGGTCCAACAATAGCTAGAGCCCTTGGTGGCCAAATGGGATGTCTGTGTTCAAAGACAGGATACCTCTGAATGCCAGTTGCTCAGTGGCCATGATGGGGAGTCTTTGGCCTCTGTTCCCTGCTTCTAGCCTTTGCAGGGCGTCTGGTTGGCTTCTGTGTGAAACGGGATGGGCCAATGGTCTATTCCCTAAGGGCATCTCTGATGCTGCATCTGTAGTATTACAGGTCAGGCACAGCTTATCACTTCGCTTGCTGCTTGCGAGGATGCAGCCTTCACTTGTTGAATCAATTCAAATGCACCAAAAAGGAATCGGGGAGGTGACAGGGGAGGGCTCCCTTTAGGAAAAGCTGCTTTTTTCCCTGTGAGATGCCTGACTCACATTGAGAATCACAGTTATAAGCGGTTATCCCAACTCCTAGTATTCTCAACTACATGTGATTGCGGTTCTTACAGATTTTTTTTTTTTAAAGAGCCGTTATCCCCTTTACGTGTGATGAATATTTTCTACCTAGCACATCAGAGCTTTGCATAAAGAAAAACTGTAATTCCTGTGGAGGCATGTGAAATCTCTGTTAAATGGGTCACCCGGCACCAGACAACACAAGCCATCTCCTCAGTGCTTCTTGGAAACAGGCACGGGGGTGGGTGCGGGCTTGGGCAGACGCTGATGCAGACACCAACTGCCAGCAGAAAGCAAGGCTGCTTAATGGCTGCAATCTCCAAATCAAGAATCTTCCAACAACATTTTTAAAAAACATAACTTTCCCATCATGGAGCTCTAGGTTGCAGAGTTGACATAACTTAATGCAACTCAAGAGCGTGAAGATGTGGTCATGCTACAGCCACCTTGGGGCTTACGCTGCCGAAGTTGTGCTAAATTGGATATATGTTTTTGAGCTCCGAAAGAGAAGCTTGACTGTCTATAGCCTTTGAACGGATATAGTGAAGAATACTGCAAACCCTGCAATTATGCAAGGCAGAGAGCTGTGGTAATTAGGTCTGACATCTGATTTAAAGACATACAATTTGGTTCATTGAACTTAAAGTTGCCTATTTCCAAAACTCAGTGAAGGAGCCTTTTTTGAGATACTGGAGGACGTATGATGTCTTACAAGTTAATGAACCAAAGGTGCTTTTCATTGTTGGCAGGAAAAGCCTCCTTTTTCTTTCATCTTCTCTTCATTCCATAGTGTATTAATTCCCCAGAACCCAAACAGCCTCAAAATTAAAGAATTAGAAGAGGGGGACTGAGAAGACCCACAGGGGAGGGGAAATCTCATTCCTCCCATCTAGCTCTATCACTTCGTGCCTTCCTACCTGCTTGCTCTTTTCTCCCACTCAACCGTTCTGCTCATCTGCCCCTTTTCCCATCTGGGGTTCTTCCATTTACCTGTCCTGGGTCCAGTCCCCACCTTTCTTGCTCCTTTTTACCTCACCCCTACCTTTTCCTCACACCCCGTTTCCCCACCACTGTTTTCACCACTCTTTCTTCTTCTCACTCTGTTGGCTCTGCTTCATTTCCCCATCTCCTCTGTCCTGTTTTTATATCAGGGCCTTAGCAATGTTTTAGATTGTTTGAGGTTTTTTTGCCGTTAAGTCACAGCTGACTTATGGCAACCCCCGTAGGGTTTTCAAGGCAAGAGACATTCAGAGGTGATTTGCCATTGCCTGCCTCCACTTCATGATCTCAAACATCTGTATGGCTTTAACATACTGAGAATCTTTACCCAGTCCTCCAGCAAAAACACCTGTCTTCATTTTCAGGGGTTTCTCAGGAACTATGACAGCTAGAAACTTGCTTTTTAAAATGGAAATTCAGATTCTTGGGAGTTAATTAGTTCATGCCTTTCCCACTATACTTTGTTGTCTGGGCTTATGATCCCAGGCTCAGGGATTTCCAGAGCTTCTGCATAAGCTTCTCTGGTGAGTCACAAATCCTCTGAGAATCACTGCTTGTCTAATTAAAGCTGTATGAATTACAGATTAATCTTGTTTGATTTTGTTTTCATTTTCTCACATTAGTGACAGAACAGGTCTGAGAATGTCATGTTTCTTCTTATTGGGCTCTTAGGCTACTATTAGACAACTCTGAGTGAGAATTATAGTCTATGCTCCTTTGCAGATTTTTCTGAAGTTAGAGTACGCACCATTTACTCTCACTCGGTGTCCTTGTGCCCTTTACTTTTAAGCTTCCTCTGAAAAAGGTGGGATTTTGTAGATCATGAAGTTTGAGAGGAAATGTGCCACATCTAACCTTGCTTAGTGCTTGTGAAACTTTGTTGCATCAAGCCAAGGTTAAACTAGTTATTTGGTTAGCATGAACCTCTAATGAGGAACCAAGCTGAAGAATGGTGGGTATGGAAACCACTAATGATCTTGCACTAGGGATGGAACTGCTTACGTCCTCTATTATAAGAGTAGTGCCTTGCCAGTATGGGTTGAAACTATGCAGCCTCTATTATATTAACTGCCCTTACCTGGATGGCCCTGGCTTGCCTGATCTCATCAGATCTTGGATGCTAAGCAGGATCAGCCCTGGTTAGTACTTGGATGGGAGGCCATCTAGGAAGTCCAGGGTTGCTATGCAGAGGCAGACAGTGGCAAACAATGTCTGTTTGTCTCTTGCCTTGAAAATTCTTCAGGGTTGCCATAAGTTGGCTGCAACTTGAGACCACTTTGTACCACCATTATGTTAACAGATTATGTTGGTGTCAGGAAGCATTCTTCTATGATGAGTATTTCACTGGTGGCCTAAGGTCTTTATCTGTGAGCTCCAGAATCAATTTGTGAGTCAGGGCCCAGAGACTAAAGAGACTTTCTTTTCTTTTTACCCTAGGTTTGGGATTGTGTGACATAATTTATTATTTACCCCTTTCTTAGAACTCCCAATTCTGAATCCATTGTTTCCCCATCTTTCAATAAAAGCCACTTGTTTAAGTAATGTTCTGGTTTTTGAATGGGGCTTCCACAATTCTGTGACCATTAATCTGGCACCTTTGAGGCTAAAAGGGTTACATATACAGTGTTGTTTTAAGGACCAATTAAATTACAGAGAAAACCCATTCTCCTTGTTTTCTGCCAAAGCAAGCTCTGTGTGGTATTGATTGGCTGGCTCCTTGCGATGTCACAAAACTACTCCCTCCCTTTTCAGAGCATTTTTTCAACTTTTAAAAACTTGCATGCATATATATGCTGTTCTTGAAAAAATGGGGGTGGGGGAGGCAGCCAACTGATTCAGTGTTTGATTAACTGATTAGTATGTGTGTCTGTGGCATTCTGAAAGGAAGAGGAAGTCAGATATTATAGTGGGGAAATATGCCCTGTGACTCCTGATTTCTTAGATATAACTGTATGCACTGCCAGTAGAATTACTCTTGGTAGCTATAGGCTGCCTTAGCCTTACTCCACCTTTGCCATCTGCTTCCCAGGAACTGTTTTTGACACCTGTGTGTCAAACTTAGCAACTCATAGCCCTCTTTCCCTGAATCTCCACAAAAGACGTTATCTTCCCACATTTGGGCTTCAAATGCATTTTGGCCTTGTGTGTTTAACTCCATAGGAAAAGAAACATAAAAATTTGTGCATTAATTAAATCAGTAACAACTTGCAAAGAATTGTACTAAAAAGCTTCAGATGTGATTTTTGCTACAATGAGAACAGGGATTCCAATGTTTGATTGTAATCAAAAGAAGCCCTGCCTCTTTAATGTGTCCCTGTCAAAGAGGAGCAGGATAATGGTGTCACCAACAGCAGGGACTCTCATAGAAATGTCTTTCAGATGAGGCGATGGATAATAATTATGTGAAAGAGCAAAATTGTCTCTACCTTTTTGTTATTCCCATATGTTAATGCCACTGGTGAGAAAATAATATAACAGAGAGGGCCAAACCCTTTGATTACTGGAAAGAAAAAAGGCAGGTCTCTCTCTCAGGTTTCTCTCAACCGTTAACTAGTTGTCTGTTTTTATGGCCTGCATTTTCTATAATTGGTTACTGGGAGTTGTACTGATGTGCTTCAGACTTGACAGTCAAGTGATCTATTTGGGAAGAGAAGATAGAAAGGGGCCCCTGGTTCAGACCAGTTGCATATCTAGTCCAGCATCTTGTTTCACACAGTGGCCAACCATTGGGCACAACAAATAAGGCATACAGGGCAAGGCCTTCCCCTGATGTTGCATCTTAGCACTGGGGTTAACTGTTTCTGAATGTGGAGGTTTTGCCTGGGCCAGCCATAGAAACTGACAGACTCCTCAACAGGTTTCTTTTCCTGAACCTCCCTTGCTATTCCTCCACTTCAATTAATTCCTGTTGTTTTGGCTTTTAACCTGGCTGTGGTTACTGCATATTAAAGCAATTAAATAGAACCTAGATTGCCTTCTAGTTTAATTCAATGACAAGAAAAGCTGAGTACCACAAAGACTAGTGACGGGCAACCTCCCTTGGTGCTCCACCCAAAGGTAGTTGCATTTTCGCAAGCATCCATGTGGAATGCCTGAAAACATTCAATGGCCATTCAGTGGTATACTTCCATAATGCCTGTATATGAGTTTCTGTGTGCACGTACATGCATGCATGCATGTGTCTCCCTGTGTGTGTTCATCCCTCTATTCACCTGTTCCCCCTTCCAGTTACCTCCCTACCCAAGCCATGAGCTTTAACTTTCTGAAGTTATCTACACAGGAGAATGGCTCTTTAGACAGAAGCTAAACGCTGGCTAGAGTCTATTTTACCCTGTAACTTACTCTTCCCAGTCTTCTCCAGCCACAGATATTTGTACCAGCTGGGAATTATCCCTCTCTTAAATGCTGCCTTAGAGCTTTGGTAGGTAGTGATGGGTATGGTTGTTGGATGGCAGGACAGCAGGAAGAGGCTGACTAATAGTTTTTGTTGCCATCTTCTCGGCATGGAGTAGGGGTCACTGGGGGTGTGGGGGGGAGGTAGTTGTGAATTTCCTGAATTGTGCAGGGGGGTGGACTAGATGACCCTGGTGGTCCCTTCCAACTCTATGATTCTAGGTGGGACTTTCAAGTGGAAGGAAACTTAGGTTAAAGACCCTTTGAGAGGTGGAAGGAAGAGCAAAATATCTATAAAGCTTAATATAGTAGGTTGCACCCAATTGTAGGTGTAATTCAGTCTCATTGGGTTCAGTGGGTCTTCTTACTGCCAAGTCAGGTGTTTTGAAACCTGGGAGGGGGTGTCCTGCAGCATTATTTACATTTCTGAAACTTCAGTCTTCTTGACAGCTGCACCGTCTTTGGCTTACCAAAGTCCAGTATTGGGCTGGCATCTGAAGGGGTGAGGTGCGGGCCCATGCTGTGTAAGGTCAGAGTTAGGCATGTTCCAGAAATTCTGGACTCCAGACTGAGGGGAGGAGCCACTCATTCATCCAGCCGGGAGAGAGGAGTGGGAGCAGAACTGTAAGCATCTGTTTGCCCAGCTCAAGGAGGCATTTTGTGGTTCCCCTTCTGGAGGACTGGCTTTTTCTTAGTATACAAGGCTGGGCAAACAGCTCCAGGGCATGGTATGCTAAAAAGAGGTGTCTATTCCTCCTCCACTCGTTTGGTTGAGAGAATAAAGGTATTGTAAAAGAAGAAGAAGAGTTGGTTTTTATACCCTGCTTTTCTCTACCTTTAAAGAGTCTCAAACCGGCTTACAATCTCCTTCCCTTCCTCTCCCCACAGCAGACACCTTGTGAGGTAGGTAGGGCTGAGAGAGTTCTGAGAGAACTGTGAGTAGGCCAAGGTCACCCAGCAGGCTTCATGTGCAGGAGTGGGGAATCAAACCTAGTTCTCCGGATTAGAGTCCTCTGCTCTTAACCACTATGCCATGCTGGTGTAGTCTACTGTGGCAGGAGAGCTAGAGGCTCTTCCCTCAACATCTGTTCCATGCCCCCCAGAGTACCTCACTGACCCCTGTTTGAGAACTGTTGTGCTACACCACACTAACTCTTCTGTCATTCAATGTGCACATGCATAGAGCATCAGATAATATTCCAGTTGTCTCCCCAAGGTGGTTCAGATTCATATATTGCCCCCATTGTGGCCCTGCTGTGGCTTTTCACATTATGTTGATATCATTTCGGAGAAGAAATTGTCCAGGCATCTGTCAAAATTGTGCTGATTATAACCAAACATGGTTGACATCCGTAGCAGCACAGCCGTCCTTTGCTTCAAAAATAAATCTGTCACAGATCTTGTGCACGTGACAAATTCTGCATGGCATCTGTCTGAAGATGAATCTGAGGCCATGCAGAAATGAATTCTAGTTTTGAAACTCACAAATGGCATCTTTTAAAATTCATTATACGCACCCACTTTCTTCTGTGGTAGGCAAAGACGCTTTATGGCATTATGTAACTCAGTGTTTGCTTTGCATTATGAATTCTGAGTGCTACTGCAGTCTCTTTAATCATTAACAAGTTGAGAGTCAGCTCTGGCAAACGTTGGCGGATTGAGTGGTTGGGATGCTCAGCTTAACATCAGGATAAAAAAACTGTGTGGGGCTTCCTTTTTAACTTACTAGGATCTGCTGTTGCATTTTCATAAGGTAATGATCTGTTTCAGGAAATTATAGCTGATCCACTGGGTGTGAGAAAATCTGAGTTGTATCTTTAAGCTCTTATTTCGCTCTCCATTTTTAGAGTAGGGTCTGAAGAAACCACCTCCAAACATCCCTTGCCTTGAAAACCCAAGGGGTCACCATAAGTCAGCTGTGACTTGACAGCACTTTCCACCACCACCACCACTGAGAATAAAATTATTTCCAGAGCTGGAGTTTTTCCATACTCAGAAGCAGCTAGCTGATTCAGTTGTCCAGTAGTAAAATCTGACTTTGTTTGCCAATTTGTAGTCCAAAAGCTCTCACCTTCTTGTTAGCAAGTCATACAGTTTCCTTCTCTCATCCCTTGCAAAAAGCAAACAAATGAACAAAAAAACCCCATCCTATATCTCTTCATTAAAACAATCCAAGCAATCATAGCAGTATTACACTGTTGATAACAGTATTCGTCCCCCTTTTATTACCCACCCACTTCCCCTTCCCATAAAGTAAATGTTTTCTTGTTCAGGTGAATTCTTTCTCTTGTTACCATTAGAAGATGTGACATTTAGCATTTTAGAACCTCTGGGCCATTCTGACAAATAATAAAGATGCTTTGTCTGTGTGGGTTTGTAAATTCTGCTTTTTCAGATTTATAAAAGACTGGTCATAAGTGCCATAGGAATGGATACTTGGTTGGTATTTTTAGTCAGGTCTCTCTCAGCACCCAGACATGTTATAAAAGGCCAACAAGTGTCCGGTCAAATCACTGTGTGTGGTGACTTTGGCCCTGAGCATCATATTCCCTTCACTTGCAAACCACCTCTGGATTTAAGCTGAGCTGTACACTGAACTGCTGAGGCCGCTTCATTATCAAGTGACTCAAGCTGGCCTCTTGGGGTACTGCTATCTGACACGGACACCATCACAACCAGCAGTGGGGTGGGAGAAGTAGTTTTTCCTACTCTGTCTTCTTGCCTTAAGCAGGTACGTTTGCTTGCGCTGTTCTACTTTTCTTCACCATCTTCTGCAATCCCAGCCTGGCTGCATTATTTTGTTTTACTAGGAATCTTTGCTGCTAGAGTCAAATGTTATCGTATCTTGTAATCTGCTTACTGATTGATTGATTGATTGATGGGATCATATTATGTAATGTGTTTACTGATTGAAAAGATTTTATTTCATCCTATTTGTAATCCTCCTTGTGTCCCAATGAGAAAGGTGGAGTATAAATTAAAATAATAATACTTGGTAATGATAATAATAATGCCATGGATTGAACCTGGGATCTTCTGAATGCGCACCAGGCGCTCTGTGACTGAGCCACGGCCCGTCCTAATTTAAGGAAAAACAAATAAGCAGCAACACTGTGCTCCGCCTTCTTTGTGTTCTCCACATGTACACTTTCTGTGTGTAGCTCTATCCGATAAATGTCTGCCTGCAAGACTGCAGTTAAAGAAGAGGGAGCAAAGTCAGTAAAAAAAATTAAAGTTAGCAGCCCTATGTGTGAAGAGTACATTAAAATTGTTCGCAAACCTGCACTTTGGACAAGAATGTTATAGTTTCTTTTTTGTTCTGAATTGTTTGATTTATTGGGACCCAGGTGCACGAATTGGGAGAACTATGTTAATCTTGCCAACACTCTCTGCAGTGTGACAAGACCTCCACGACATCTGCTTTCCCAAGTGAGCGTGTAAACACACGGCGGTAGATTACATGCTGCTAGCAAGTTGGCATTTTTCATAGGAAACAGTGAATAGTTGGCCTCTAAACTATGCTAGGGGGAAGGAATGTTTTTAAAGAAAGGTGCTGCTGCACCCCCTTGTAACTCTGTATGCAGAATGAGGGATGGTTCATTAGTAATGTAAAGACAAACTTGGTTTTTTTCCACTGAACTCACTGCACATCCAAATTCTTGGTCCAGGATTGCATGACATCAGATTCCCCCAGCTTTCTACACTCATGTGTGGGCCCTTGTAGTAGCAGGGCCCCCAACAGCACATCTGTCTAGGGTTGCCTGCTCTGGGTAGGGAAATACCTGGAGATTTGGGGAGTGGAGCCTGGAGAGGGCAGCGTTTGGGGAGGAGAGGGACCTCAGCAGGGTACAATGGCATACAGTCCATCCTCCAAAGCAGTAGCCATTTTCTCCAGGGGAACTGATCTCTGTTGTGTGGAGATCAGTTGTAATAGCAGGAGATCTCCAGCACCTTCCCCCCCACCCCTGGGAGATTGGAAACCCTACATTTGCCCTGGCCCCATAAACACAGAATCTCCTCTTTCAAAGAGCAACACCAAAGCCATGGTAATATGCAGGAAAGCATGTGGACAATGCCCGTCAGAAGTTCAGAAGCCAGAGACTGCTGTGTAAGATTGTCTTTGGTTGGGGGCTAGGGGTTCACTGACCCACATAGCTCTACGCTGCCCACTACGTCTTGCAAAACTGGAATAAATGATGCAAAATAAATTGTTCAGTTTGCATGACTGAGTCTTAGCAGAGCATTTGCATTGCCAGAATGCAGAATTTTATTTTATTCAGTGCAGAGTACACACACCCTGGGAATAATCTGTGGGTGCCATTTAAATTCGAGTCTTGGATTCATGAGAAGTTTATTGATGCCCGAGGTGTGCCTAGCTTATTCTGCAGTATGAGAAGAAGTTTTTGCCTGCTGTATCAGGCCCTGACTGGCTGTATCCACACAGTGCTGGATATTGTAACAATTAACCTCCTGGATTTTCTTGTCCAGACAGGAGACTTGGGGCAAAAACGCACGGCCATTTACTCCAGTTTCTGCCCAGTTTCCTCCCCGTTCCAGCCAGGATTAAATGAACCCGGGCTGGGGGAGAATCTGTACACATTACCTTTGTTGATCTGTGCTGAAACTATGTGCTGATCCCTCCGTGAAAACAGAAAATGTGAGAGAGACATGCTTCCTGGTCGTTCAGCAACGCCCCCTCCCCCTGGTGATTGGTTGATTCAGACTCTACTGCCATCACTGGATAGGTCTATATGCCCTGCCTTTTCAAGATCAGCAACGCCCCCTCCCCCTGGTGATTGGTCGATTCAGACTCTACTGCCATCACTGGATAGGTCTATCTGCCCTGCCTTTTCAAGATCTGGGCAGCTCAACCAATGAGAGCCATTCTATCTCCAGATCCTCTACCTCAAGGAAATTAAGCAATTAAGACGAGCCAGGGATAAAGGTTTGGCTCCTTGATTGCAAAACTGGGTTCGTTTTGAGTCGACATATCGCTCAGCCAGCAGCAAATCAAGCGCCGTTCGTTTGCGAGGATTTGATCCTGGGTGAAATTGGGAATAAACAGGGAGGAAACTGCGCAGAAACTGCAGTAAGTGACCGTGCGTTTTTGCCCTTGGAGGAGATGGTGTTTTATGCATGGTCGCTTAAGCCTCCTTTATTCCCTGTTTCAGCCAGGATCACATTTTTGGGTATGCACATTACCTCATTCCTTGGAAGCTCAACGCTTCAACGCAAAACGAACCCGGCTTTTCCCATTCCTCTTCTTGCCCGAATTAAACCGTGGATCCTGGCTCATTCTGGAATCACTGAGCGACCGTACAACTTTCTCGGGTTGAGCTTCACCCCACCCTCTTCAAGGAAGCATGCAGATAGCCAAACAGGGGAAGCACAGAAGATTGGCTTCTCTCACAGCCAATCACGAAGCAGTGTGTAAAGAGGCAGGGATTCAAGTGCTTCCTGCTACCTCGGAGCTCTTTCTGAGCAAAAAAAAGTCTGTTTTAAAACGAGGCTTGGATTTCTCCCCCCCCTTTCAGATTGCTTAGTTTTTTGTTTTTTTGTTCTTAAAATGCTTTTTTATGCAGCAGTTGGGTCTGGGGGGAAGGAGATCTTCTCTCGTGAGGTAAGCCAATTACAGAGCAGCATTTAAAGGGGTGGGAACTTGGGAGATGCTTTTCTGTATTCATACCTCCATTAGCGCACAGCTTTGTCCCTGATCATTCCAGCCAATGCATACAGTTTCTCCCAACCCAGGTTACTTTGATACTGGCTGAAACAGGGAATAAAGGAGGTTAAAGCTACCATGCATAAATGGCCGAAGTATCCCAAGAGTGCAGTATCCAAGAGCATGTGGATTCAACCTGTGTCCGAAATCCAGGGAAGCTCATGCAAGATGTGGGAAGTAATTGCAGTTGTTGACTTGACTGGCACAACTGCAAATGGAGACTTTGATATTAGCTTCTTAGACCAGAGGATCTCGGACTAGCTCTGCCTTTCAGCCCACTGGGATGCCTATTCCTGACCCTCTCAATCAATAGTTAGAATCATAGAATCATAGAGATGGAAGGGACCACCAACGTCATCTAGTCCAACCCCCTGCACAATGCAGGAAATTAACAACTACCTCCCACCCCCCCACCCCCAGTGGCCCCTATTCCATGCCCAGAAGATTGGCCAGGGATCCTGGGGAGTTTTTTTCCAAACTGACCTGGAGGAAAATTGCTTCTTGACCCCAAACTGGCGATCAGCGTTACCTTAGGCGTGTAAGAAAGGGCCACAAGAACCAAACACTTAATGCAGCCCTTCCTGCCCTGACAGATGGCCATCTAGCCTCTGTTTAAAAACCTCCAAAGAAGGAGAGCCCACCACCTCTTGAGGAAGCCTGTTCCATTGAGGAATCGCTCTAACTGGTTAGCTGCAAACTTTTGTGATTTAATTTCAACCCATTGGTTCTGGTCCAACCTTCTGGGGCAACAGAAAACAACACACCATCCTCTATATGACAGCCCTTCAAGTACTTGAAGATGGTTATCATATCACCTCTCAGTCGTCTCCTCTCCAGACTAAACATAGTGAGCTCCTTCAATCTTTCCTCATAGGACTTGGTCTCCAAGCCCCTCACCATCTTCATTTCCCTTCTCTAGACACGTTCCAGCTTGTCTTCTTGAATTGTGGTACCCAAAACTGAACACAGTACTCTAGGTGAGATCTAACCAGAACAGAGTAAAGCAATACCATCTGACTAAATCACAATCCTAGGCAGAATTACACAAATCTAGTTTCATGAAATTGGTTTAGACTGATGTGTAGAACTGCACTGGAGGCCTCTACACCCAGGGGTTATGTTAGCTACCAACCTGCTTGATCTGTGGAAAAGCTAGCATGTGGAATGTTTCTTGGCACCTAAATAAATGGATGAGAAAAGCTTCATTTGCTGAACTTATTTGAGTTGGGCTGTTCTTGAAGGAATAGAAGAAAAGCCAGTTTAAAATAAAAATAAAAAAATAAAACCTACGTTGGTGACCTTAGTGGTCTTTCTGGATGCCTTACTAGCAGCTAAGCCAAACTTCACTGTCTTGACTTGGCTGATTTCTATTTCTTCCTGGCTTGATTACAGCAGCCACTTCACCTCTCAGTTGACTAGGGACAGTCCACTTTCCCCCACAAGATGGCTGCCAGTCCAGGGATCAGTCTTGAATGGTTTCCTTCCCTACTGGTTTGACTTCAAACAGTGACAGTGCCTTGGTTACAAGGGATGAGGAGTAGCCCTTACACATTGTTATTACACTGTGCCTGACTTTATTATAACCATCTGAAGGGATAACAACCATTTAGCTGGGACTTTGCTTCTGGGGCACCCACTGCCTTTTAGAATTATCAGTTACCTACCAGTGTCTTAATGATTTCCCTTCAAAAACAGTGAGGTGAGTTGTAGCACATTACACAGGCCTCTTGAAGGTACTTTGCCATCAAGAACTGTGAAGCTAGTACAAATCTCCGTTCCACTCCCTTACACCTGCCTCCAACACGAACATGTTTTATGGGAGTTATAACCCTAATCTAGGGATCATTCGCCTCGTGATCAATTTACACTCTCACAGCTGAGGAGATCCCAGATGCTTCCTGCCATGCCTCATAAGATGGAAGGTCCATGGGCGGCAAAGGCACCTCTAGCCTCCGCTGCCTCAATGCTTGCGTGAATTACCAGTAGGAAAAGTGATGGGTATAAATTATTAGCACTGGTTCTTGGGAGACAATTTAACACTGGGGATGTAAGTGATGCTGTGATTATCTTGTTTTCTGCTGGATTAACAACAACAGATATGCCAAATGAAGTGAATTTGTTTTTGGTAGGTCTACAATTGGTAGATCTACCAGTTTAATCTCTTTCTTGATCTAGATATGCAACAAAATTATTTGATGCTGAGGGGTCAGACTGCTGGGCTGGTGGAATGGGCTGTACCATGTCTGACTGCAGGGGGGGTATTTTCCCAAGTTTCATAACATGTGAAAGGCTAAGATTTAAAAAAAATCTCCCCACCTGGTGGACTAATTAATTATTTGGCTGAGAGTTTGTACATGGAAGATGTAGTTGCCAGCAGTCCTGGAGAAAAAGGTTCTGTCCTCTACTGTGTGGAAATTGGCACCTGAAGCTTTTCATGGAAATAAATAATATCACCTGGTAAATGGTATCATAGTAAGCCTTGATTAACTTTTATTCATTTATTATTGATTTACTTCATTTATACCCCACATTTCTCTCCAAAGGGGACCCAAAATGGCATACATAGTTCTCCTCTCCTCTATTCTGTCCTCACAGCAACCATATGAGGTAAGTAAAGCTGAGAGCATGTGATTGGCCCAAGGTCCCCCAATAAGTTTCCATGACAGAGTCAGGATTTGAATCTAGGTCTCCCACCCAGACCCTAGTCTGACAGTCTAACCACTACACCACACATTTTCTCCAGGCCTGCAGCCCTAAAGGGGCAATATTCAAATGTGACTTCCTCACACTTTATTTAATTTTTATCCTGCCCTTCTTCCAAGAACCTTGGAATAGCAAAAACCATTTCCCTTCCTCCTTTTTTATCTCTCAACAGCCCTTTATGAGGTAGCTTAGGCTGAGAGAGTATGACTGTTCCAAGGTCATCCAGCAAGCTTCCTGTCAAGAGTGTGGATTTGAACCTGGCTCTCTCAGATCCTCCCGTTACCAGAATTTTACCATATTTTACTTCATCTTTAGACCTGGACTGTTTAGCTGTTTAAGACTCTTGGTACATTCCAGAGTGGGGGCTTACTTAGAATGCAGCCTATGCCCTTTTCTTCCAGTCTAAGCCTGTTGGTTTCTAGCACATAGAATTACATTATGCCTACGCAGCAAAAAACATCAAAAGAATCAACTGGATTAGTCTCTGAAATGCTGCAAAACTCCCCTGGCTGGGGAAGATGCTGCCCATCATGTTTCACGTGCAGAGATTTTAATCTGGAAGCAGAATGAATGTAGCAGTAGGTACAGGAATGGGAAGGCCTCTGCCCTAGACCCTGGAGAGTCAAGACCAGTCAGAACTGACAATATTGACCTTGATAGACCATCAGTCTAATTCAGTATCATGCAACTTCATGTGTTTCTGTGTGAAACAGAGGTTGTTCAGGGGCACCAATAAGGCGGAGTGGAGTGATTCAGGGTGAGGAAGAACAGGGTCTCAAGCCAGGCTAACACAGCACACTCTTCCTTCCTTTTTCTCAAAGTCACTGTTGTCAACAGCTGTCACTCAGGTGTCAGATACTTTTCCTGTCTTGTAATTATCCATGTCAAAACTGGTGATGTTTACTGTCTTCTTCCTTTTGTATGCCCTTGGGAGGAAAGATAAAATCACCACGCTGCAGGCTTGGAAAGGCTAATCAAGCTTCTCCCTCTTCAGCTAAGTGGAAGATTGCTCATTTAATAATGTGCTTCTGTGTGATGGCTGCTATGGAAGAAACTGTTATCACGCGCACACACACACACACACACACACACACACACACACACAGTCTTTCTAAGGATTTGTCTGAGGATCAGATTTTTTTTCTTTGCAAGAAAGGATTTCTTTGTTTTGTTCCTCTTGGTATCTTTTTTTGTGGAAAGCAAGATATGTGTGTGTGTGTGACTTCAGGTGACAAGAAGTATGCATGATCTGTCATATTCAAAGTGCCTAGTCCTCATGATCAATGGCTGATTCATCTTGAAGTGTTGATGAGCATAAAATTATTCCACATTTTGTTTATTTATTTAGTACTTTTTAAACCCCATCCTTTTCTCAAGATGCTCAGGGCTGCATACATGCTTTTCTCCCCTCCTTCCTTTTTGTCCTCACAACAGCCCTGTGAGGTAGGTTTAGGCTAAGAGAGAGGGAGAGAGAATGGCCCAGGGCGACCTTATCAGTTTCATGGCAGAGTAAGGATCTAAAGCAGGGACCCCCAGGTCCTGGTTCAGTGCTCCAACCACAGCACCACACTAACATTTTGGCTGAGGACTGGCAGGCTTCTGGAAGTCACAACACTTGCCAACGTTACCAACTGGAAAATATGGCTTGAGATGGGGGTGCCAGTGGTAAGAAAGAAGGAGGGCAAACCTCTGTCACCACAAGAAACAAGGTTCAAGAATAGTAGCGGTCTCAAATTGTGTTTTGGGAATGCAAAATAAGAAACGCCTTAACCAGTGCATGGTGTATTTACTGTATGCATATATGTTTCATTTATTTATTGTATGAGCTAAGGTGTTTCTCAGTTTGGATACCCACAATGCACCCAGTTTTCAATTTGAGACCTTGCTTTTGTTTTTGGTGGTGGTGATAAAACGTGATCTCGGTCTGTATCCATAGTGTGATGTGGAAACACTCCCTCTTTTTGGACACATGTTTGATGCACCAATTATCTTTAAATTAAAACGGGCTCCAAGCTTGCCAAGAAAGCATGCTAATTAGTTGCATCTCAGGCAGGAGCAGCTGTGCTTTGTGCATTATCTCACACTTGTTATCTCTTCAAATTCAATATCCTTCCTACCCCCTGGTGAGTTAACCATCTGATGAATATCCAGCTGAGTGGCAATTCTTAAGAAAGCTCCTTGTCTCTTTGATAGGTAGCCATTCCTTTTCCTGTTTACTTTTCCATTTGTGTTCAGCAACAAATTGTGGCTCGCTGGCCAGGTTCAAAGTTTGTCTGCTGCTGCTCTATTTGTCAGACAGAGACATGCAACTCCAGACCCGAGGCCTGATTGACTAGGATTTCCAAAGCAAAATTGTGCCTCTGCCTGTGTGCTTGGAAAAAGGAAGGTTTTTCCTCCCCAGGGAGAAAATCCAAAATTCCCTGGCTGGGGGAGACGCTGCCCATCATGTTTTATATGTAGTTATGTAGGTGGATGCTAATTTTTAATCTTGTTTTGGGACAACAGGATTAGCAGCTTTCACCAATGCGGAGCTAGAAAAGAAAAGTAATAATTACATTTTTTTTTCTCAGTGGGTAGCCATGTTACCGTAGTCTGTATGCAGTAGTAGAAAAGGGCAAGAGTCTAGTAGCACCTTAAAGACTAACAAAAATATTTTCTGGTAGGGTATGAGCTTTCGTGAGCCACAGCTCACTTCTTCAGATACAGCTAGAATGTGAATCCATCTGTCTTTAAGTAGAGGAGAGTGAATTCAGACAAGCATTAGTATGTAAATGTTAACAGTATGTAAATGTGAATAGCAGGCGTGATGGGATCAGGTGTGGTATGCAGAAGAGCCTGTGATGTCCAGGGGAGAGATGGATGTGGAGAAATCAGCATTGGTAATGAGCCATGAATGCAAGGTCTTTATTCAGCCCAGGTAAATGCATTGACTTTAGTTTGAATATCAACTGTAATTCAGCAGTTTCTCTTTCTAATCTCCCTTTGAAATTCCTTTGTAAGAGAACTGCTACTCTTAAATCTGCAACAGAATGTCCTGGAAGGTTGAAATGTTCTCCCACTGGTTTTTGAATATTGTGGTTTCTGATGTCAGACTTATGTCCATTTAATCTTTGTCTAAGAGACTGACCTGTTTGTCCAATGTAGATTGTGGAAGGGCATTGCTGGCATGTGATGGCATAAATCACATTAGAAGATGAGCAGGAGTATGAACCTGAGATAGTATGGCTGACATTGGTGGGTCCAGAGATGATGTTCCTAGAATCTATATGAGGGCAAAGTTGGCACCTTGGTTTGTTGCAGGCCTTGGTGCCAGAGTCCATGTTCCTGTTAAGTAGTTTATCATCATGGGTGAGAAGATGTTTTAGGTTAGCCGGCTGTCTGTAAGCAAGAAAGGGACACCCCCCCAGTGCTTCAGCGAGGGAAGTGTCACAATCCAGCATTGGTTGTAGGTCCTTAATAACACGTTGGACTGGTTTTGGTTGGGAGCTATAAGTGACAACCAGAGGTGTTCTGTTGTCATTCTCTCTGGGCTTATCTTGTAGTATGTTGTGCCTGGGTATCATTCTGGCCTTCTCAATCATCTTTCTCACCATATCAGCAGGATATTGTAGTTGCAAAAATGTTTGCTGTAGGTCTCTCAAGTGTGTATCTCTGTCTGAAGGATTGGAGCAGATGCGACTATAGCATAGGGCTTGGCTATAGACAATGGATTGTCTGATATGGTTGGGGTGGTGGCTGGACGCATGTAGATACGTTTGCCGATCCGTCGGTTTCCAATACAATGTGGTGCTTGGCTAGAACTTGGATGAGAGACCACCAAGGAATATCAGGGTCGCTATGCAGAGGAAGGCAATGGCAAACCTCCTCTGTTGGTCTCATGCCTTGAAAACCTTACTGAGTTGCTGCGACTTGATGGCACTTTACACACACATTGGATGGGGCTGGGATGACTCTGGATCTAGAGTGTCATCACTTGTATCCGGAGTCCACCTTCCTAAGCAACCTCGTAATAACAGGAATTATAAGGGGGGTGGCAGTGAAGCAACTCTGATAAACCCCCAAAGAGGAGTGTAGTTGGAATTTATAAGGCCCCGTGTAAAAAGCGGGTGGTTCAGGTGGGCACTAAAATATAAAATGTGGCCAAGGAGCCAAAGACACCTGTGTTCACCTGCACAATAGCTCCATGCTTTCACAGATTCACCCCCATGAATAATTTTGTTCTGTCTGCAGTTGGGCGTGGGGATTGAGTTTAATCTGCAAACTAATTTGTGGACAGTTTTGCATAAACTGGTAAACTCACTGATATTTTTTCTTTGGGGGGGACCATATGGGAAATGCCTTTAGTTGGGTAATAACTAAAGAAATGCCTTTAGTTGGGTTGCCAGGTCCCTCTTTGCCACCAGCAGGAGGTTTTTGGGGCGGAGCCTGGGGTGGGCATGGTTTGGGGAGGGGAGGGTCTTCAATGCCATAGTGTCCAATTGCCAAAGCGGCCATTTTCTCCAGGTGATCTCCATTGGCTGGAGACCGGTTGTTATAGCAGGAGATCTCCAGCTAGGACCTGGAGGTTGGCAACCCTAGTAATAGAGATCTTCCTCTCTTCCCAGGAGATGGGCTGGTTTGCACACAATATTGGATACCTCTGTATGTGCAAAGCACAGAGATTTATATGACTGCCCAACACTATCTGGAGAGCCAGCGTGGAGTAGTGGTTAAAAGTGGTAGTTTGGAGCAGTGGACTCTAATCTGGAGAACCAGGTTTGATTCCCCACCCCTGCACATGAGCAGCTGATGCTAATCTGGTGAACTGGGTTGGTTTCCCCACTCCTACACATGAAGTCAGCTTGGGCTAGTCACAGCTCTTTTAGAGCTCTTTTAGAGCTCTCTCAGCCCCACCTACCTCACAGGGTGTCTGTTGTGGGGAAGCGAAGCTAGTTTGATACTTCCTTAAGTGGTAGCGAAAGTCGACATCTAAAAACCAACTCTTCTTCTTGGAGAAACTTCTTGGAAAAACTTTTGAAAAAACATAACCTACAAACAGTGTTTAAACCCACCAAGAAAATACAACAGATGCTACAATCAGCAAAAGACAAAAGAGACCCCCTCACCTCTGCAGGAGTATATCGTATACCTTGCAGTTGTGGACAAGTTTACATCAGGACCACAAAATGCAGCATACAAACAAGGATAAAAGAACATGAAAGATATTACAGACTTGGCCAACCTGAGAAATCAGCAGTGGCTGAACATGGACTGACACAAACAGGACACAGGGTCTTATTCCAAGACACTGAAAGACTGGACAATTCTACCAACTATTTTGTCAGATTGCACAGAGAAGCCATTGAAATTCATAAACATCAGCACAACTTTAACAGAAAAGAAGAGAGTTTAAGAATGAATAAGGCTTGGCTTCCTGTCCTGAAAACCTCCAGACTAACAAAGGCTACAGTCCACAATAGCCATGCAGATTAGCTTTGGATTTCACACATTAACAGATCACTTCAGGATACAATGGTTCCATATTAACATACCACACCCTCATTAGCACATTATCTTGATACTTACAGGACAATGATTAGCACATTACCTTTGATACTTTTTGCAGGACAATGATTCAGCTCAAACCCAACCCCTTTCTGACTATATATTACTCTTCCTACACATTTGACACTGAGAGACACTGTCCTTCAGTGTTACTCGTCTGAAGATGCCTGCCACAGCTGCTGGCAAAACGTCAGGAAATAAAATACCAAGACCACGGTCACACAGCCCGGATAACCTACAAGAACCAATCTTCTTCTTCTATCTGCTTTTTTATCTGTCTCATTTGTACTCTGTCCTTCCAAAGGCTACAAGACAGCATATAGGAGGGCACTCCCAGTTTAGCTAGTATGGTGTAGTGGTTAGAGTGCTGGACTAGGATTTGATAGACCCAGGTTTGAATCCCTACTTTGCCGTGGAAGCTTGCTGGGTGAACCTGGGCCAGTCACATCCTCTCAGCCTAACCTCCCTCCCTCTCACTTGGTTGTTATGAGAATAAAATGGAGGAGAAAAGAATTACTTAAGATGCTTTGGGTCTTCATCAAGGAAGAAAGGCTGGGTATAAATGAAGTAAAACAAACACAGAGCCCCGTGGTGCAGAGTGGTAAGCTGCAGTACTGCAAGCCAAGCTCTGATCACGACCTGAGTTCGATCCCGACGGAAGTTGGTTTCAGGTAGCCGGCTCAAGGTTGACTCAGCCTTCCATCCTTCCAAGGTCGGTAAAATGAGGACCCAGCTTGCTGAGGGTAAAGGGAAGATGACTGGGGAGGGCACTGGCAAACCACCCCACAAACAAAGTCTGCCTAGTAAACGTCGGGATGTGACATCACCCCATGGGTCAGGAATGACCTGGTGCTTGCACAGGGCACCTTTACCTTACCTTTAAAATAAACATAATTTCCTTCAGTGTTGAGAGGTAGGTTTGGCTGAGAGACAGCAGCAGTATGTGGTGCTTCGCATGGAGGGCCATTTAATGTATTTTTAACACCAGATGCTCTGTGTATAGAACTTGTCATTTGGGCAGAGATACAGGTGATCCTGAGAAATAATTCAATTCGGTTTGAAACATGGGGGAGGGGCAAGAAATGCTGTCTAAATGGCTTCCTCCCTTGCTTGTACCTACGATCCCACTGGTGGGTGGTTGGAACTGGAATTTGCTGCTGCTGAACTAGCAAATGAGCTTTCTGCCAAATGCAGAAAAGCAATTTGTGTGTGCAAAGCAGATCTTGCCCTCTCAAAACCTATCTTGCTGTTTCTGTCTCTCCCCCACCCCCCTGTTAGCACAAAGGAAATGTGTTAAACCTACTTTCGGGTAAATCAGTGATGAATCAGCGATTTTTCTAAAAAGTCGCAATAGTCACCTGCTATCTTCACTGAGAGGTGTTGCCCCAGCAGATGGTTCAGAATTTATTTTTAGCTCTCTTTTTGGTTTCCATGGTATTTAGTTCTCTGCCGGGATTCCCCCTGGAAGAAGAAAGTGGGTGGCCAGTCAATCTCCAGTTGTTAGGAGGAAGATGAGTCTGCCAGCTGACTGCACAACTGGAACTTACTTGCATTAGACGGGTACTAGCCACTGATCTCATGCCTGCTGTGCTGCAGGTAGAAGCTGTTTCCATATGAGGGTGTTCAGCCCATCAGCTGCAGTCTCCATGCGTTGGGTGCATGAATTAAGGTAGTGCTTACAGGACCCATCAATCCAGACGCTCTCTTAATGACTTCGACTGTGCTTACTTGAAAATAACATTTTGGTCTATAATTCGTTGGTGCATTTTATGAGATCTCAGCTCTAATGGAAGAACAGAATAGAGGGCCTTTATCTTTGACTGGCTGTCGGGCTTGAGCTTCAAGAAGACTAAATAACCCTTGGTCCAACCAGAGGTTTATCAAACTGTAGTCAGAGGAGCCCAAGGTTCTTGACAAGCTTATCAGACTAGAATAGGAATTGCAGTGTAGCCTAATGAAAAGGGCCACTAATGGATATAAGGAGAAGCTTGTTTTTGTATCCAAATATAGCCTTCTGGGTTATGTAACCATTTTGTGTATTTCACCATTCAGGATCATAGATTAATTAGTCTAGAAGGTATCTCTCAACTCCTTACCGCCCCCAGAGGTACCTCAAGTTCTGCTCCTCACCCCGAATACACATGCATAGCGGGAACAAGATTTCTTCATTAAAAGCTTTCTTATCAGATTTAATTTATAAGCATCTTATAAATAAACGGAAATTTTTAGTTTTAAAAAGAGGAAAGGGAACAAGCATTAATTAACGTCATTTCTGCCTGGGAACACACCTATGACGCACCCCCCTTTCAACCACTTCAATATCCCACTCACTCAGCCCGGCCGTATATGCTGAGGGAAAAAGCATTGGCCTGAGTATATTTGTGAGGAGATTATTTTCCTTCTTCTCCAGTCCCACACCCGTATTTACCTCAGTGAGAAATAGGAGACAAGAGGCTTTTCAGCTTAAACAGACAAAATGGGGAAGTTTATTAAACAGAACTCACAGAGATTGGTTTTCAAGAAAAGGCAGAAATTTGGAGGGAAAACTCAAGTCAGATTTATATACACAAGATTACTTCAGAGAAATAGCTTAGATGTTTTCTTCACTCAAGTTCCTTCAGTTCTCAGTTTCAAGCTTACTCAGATTCCGTTTCAAGCTTACCGTATATACTCGTGTATAAGCCGAGTTTTTCAGCCCCCAAAAAAGGCTGAAAAATCCCAATTCGGCTTATACACGGGTCAATACGGTAATTGGGCGGTTTCTCCTTCGGAGCCGCCTGAATCGCGCTCCTGCCGGCCAGCTGATTCCCCCCCACTGACCCCCAGCGCGCTCCCCCCGGACAGCTGATTCCCCCCACCCCCCAGCGCGTTCCCCCCCACCCCCCCAGAGCGCTCCAGCGCTCCAGGTGATTCCCCCCCCAGCGCGCTCCAGCTGATTCCCCCCCAACCCCCCCAGCGTGCTCCAGCTGATTCCCCACCCCCCCAGCGCGCTCCAGCTGATTCCCCACCCCACCCCCCAGCGCGCTCCAGCTGATTCCCCACCCCCAGCGCGCTCCAGCTGATTCCCCCCCACCCCCCCCAGCGCGCTCCAGCTGATTCCCCACCCCACCCCCCAGCGCGCTCCAGCTGATTCCCCACCCCCAGCGTGCTCCAGCTGATTCCCCACCCCCCCAGCGCGCTCCAGCTGATTCCCCACCCCACCCCCCAGCGCGCTCCAGCTGATTCCCCACCCCCAGCGCGCTCCAGCTGATTCCCCCCCACCCCCCAGCGCGCTCCAGCTGATTCCCCCCCAACCCCCCCAGCGTGCTCCAGCTGATTCCCCACCCCCCCAGCGCGCTCCAGCTGATTCCCCACCCCACCCCCCAGCGCGCTCCAGCTGATTCCCCACCCCCAGCACGCTCCAGCTGATTCCCCCCCACCCCCCCCCAGCGCGCTCCAGCTGATTCCCCACCCCACCCCCCAGCGCGCTCCAGCTGATTCCCCACCCCCAGCGCGCTCCAGCTGATTCCCCCCCAGCGCGCTCCAGCTGATTCCCCACCCCACCCCCCAGCGCGCTCCAGCTGATTCCCCACCCCCAGCGCGCTCCAGCTGATTCCCCCCCAGCGCGCTCCAGCTGATTCCCCACCCCCAGCGCGCTCCAGCTGATTCCCCCCCACCCCCCCCAGCGCGCTCCAGCTGATTCCCCACCCCACCCCCCAGCGCGCTCCAGCTGATTCCCCCCACCCCCCCAGCGCGCTCCAGCTGATTACCCCCCCACCCCCCCAGCGCGCTCCAGCTGATTCCCCACCCCCCCAGCGCGCTCCAGCTGATTCCCCCCCACCCCCCCAGCGCGCTCCAGCTGATTCCCCACCCCACCCCCCCAGCACGCTCCAGCGCGCTCCAGCCGACCAGCTGGTTCCCCCCACCCCCCCCCAGCGCGCTCCCCCCACCCCCCAGGGCTCTCCCCCCGGCCAGCTAATTCCCCCCAGCCCACCCCCACCACACCGCGCCTTCTGCTGTGTGGCGGCAGCGGCAGTTTCTTCCCCCCCACCTCGCCCACCTCACCAGGGCTGGTCCTCCCACTCTACAACTGATCCGCAGGCCTCCAGCGGGCCTTCTCTGGGCCTCTTCCTTCCGCTCTAAAATGGCGGCCGCCGTTTTAGAGCGCCTCTCCCGGTGAGTAGGGGGTTCAGGGGCTCTTCCCCCTCCCCCCCTTGGATGGCACTGGGGTCGGGGTGGGTTGGGAGGGCCCGGGAGGCCGGTGGGAGGGCGACCTGGGGCAGGGGCAAGACCATCCCTGCGCTCTAAAATGGCGGCCGCCATTTTAGAGCGCAGCATTACCAGTAAAGGGAATTTCTTATTGACCCTCGGCTTATACGCGGGTCAATAAGAAATTCCCTTTTCTGGCCTCAAATGTGGGGGGTCGGCTTATACTCGGGTCGGCTTATACCTGAGTATATACAGTAGCTTAGTTCTATCCCTCAGAACTATTATTCAGACGCAGACTCTCAAAACTCTGTCCCCAGCCTAGCTCTCTCTGACCACCCCACCTTAGTGGCTGTAATCCTCCACACCTTCCTGCTACTAGAATAGCTCTACCTCAGAGACTAATTCCCCTTGTGACTTGAGAACCCAGTTCTCACTCCTGTCACTGCCACAGGTTGTGTGTGTCAATAGCTTCGGCTTTAACAGAACCCCTCAGATTCACAGAGCACAATCTCGCTTCTTCTCCGTCCCTTCACCCAGCTCTGAATGCTTTCTGTCCCTCTGAGCTCAGAGTGTCAGCTCTCTGCCTCTGCCCACTCTTGGTCTGTCAGCTCTTGCTGCTGGTTAACCCCTTATCCGTTACAACCCCTTTTGTAGGGGCCGAGTTACGCCTGCAAAAAGGCACTTTTTGGAAGTTTTTTGGAAGAGGCACTTTCAACTTGCTGCGCTTGGTAGAAAGCCCCTCAGGAGGTAGCGTGGCTGTCCCTGGGGCCGGGGTAAGAACTCCCCTGTTAGGATTGCGCTCTGAGTCAAGGAGGAAATTGCGCTCCAAGTCAAGAAGATGAAATTGACTTATTGTTGGAAACAGTCTAACCATTTTGCTACACTAGCTTCCTAATTATTGACAAATACTTAGTAAATGGATGTTCAGAGATGCTACAGAGCTCTCCTCCTGTTCTAAAATTATTTCTGTTCAAAATCCAAGCCTGAATCCTATTAATAGGGTTGCCAGGTGCCCACTGGTGGCGGGCAAACCCCTGGCAATTGCCCCCTCTGCCCGCCAACCACCTGAGGGTTGGTGGGCAAACGTACACGCACGTCGCACTTCCGGTTTAGAACCAGACGTTCCGCCTCACGAGGGGCCTTTACCTCTTAGTTTGAGTGGTAAAGGGCCGCTTTACCACTCAAACTAAGAGGTAAAGGCCCTTTGCTAGGCGGCACTTCCAGTTCTAAACTGGAAGTGCCGCACGTGTGTTGGCGC
The DNA here is from genome assembly GCF_029931775.1 of Euleptes europaea. NCBI lineage: Eukaryota > Metazoa > Chordata > Lepidosauria > Squamata > Sphaerodactylidae > Euleptes > Euleptes europaea. The sequence goes on from NC_079312.1 coordinate 156,312,543, forward strand.
GCGCGCTTAAACACAAAACCCTCCCACCGGAGGAGAAGAGGGACCTGGCAACCCTACCCATTAAGCAGAATTCTTGAAAGGTCTGTAATAAGGAGGCAAGTGCTGCATGCAAATAGCTTTCTTGTGGCCATAATCCAGCACAACAGGTTTAAGCATGAGCTAGATCAGGGGTCCCCAGGGGACGCCATGGTGCCCAGTGATACCTTTTCTGGTGCCGGCCAAGTGTTTTTAGGAAGTGAGCTGGGCCAGGATGGACATTTGACCAGCAGGGCTTCTGATTGACTATTGGAGATTTGATTGGCTGTGCAGGTGCTTTAAAATGTTGCTTTAGCAGCAGCTGCCACCAAAGCACAAAGATCTGCGCTGTGTTACTTATGTTAAGCTGCGGCAATCATTTTGTGTCTGGCTCCGCCTCCTGAAGCAACCATTTTGTGGCAGCCATTTTGTTTCTGTGCCCATCATGTGGTGTCAGAATTCCAAATGTGCCCACAGGCTCAAAATGTTTGGGGGCCCCTGAGCTATTTTGTGGCCAAGGCCTATTGCTAAGCCACTAAGAGAAAGATAATACTTAAGCTTAAAATCCAAAGTTACCAGCTCTTATACTGACAATGAAAACTAGGATCTTTTGGCATCTTAAAGACCAACAGATTTATAGCGGCACAAGCTTTTGTGGATAAGAGCCCATTCCAGCAGGTGCATCAACTGAAGTGGGCTCTAGGCCATGGCAGCTTCTGCCCCCAAAAGTATGCTGGTCTTTACAATACTGCAAGGCTCTTCTCTTTGTTTGTTGCAGCAAACTAACACAGCCGGCCACCTTTGGAATTAGTGGACTCTCTGATCAGAGAGCCGCTGGTGAAAAATTCAAAGGTGAGAATATTTGGGGTGAGGATTGCCAGCTTTCTCCCCAGGGAAAGACTAACATTTCTGTCACATCAGGCTGGCTGGCTTCTGTTTGACTGCACTTCAGGGCCAAGAAAATCTCCAGCTGTTCAGTTTCCACAAGGTGCACACCTGTTAAAAATGGAAAGCCTGTGTCAACCAGCAGTAACCTTTCTTGGCTTTGTGTGTCGCACAGCCTCTGTAGAGAATGCCATGAAAACTGCTCCAGTCTTCTAATTAAAAACTTAATAGAGCAGCTTGACTGGAGTCAACAGTGCTCTCTGTAGTGACCAGACACTTTTGGTCTATTCTAAAAGGGACTGAGACTTAGTGTATGATTCTTTCTTTCTTTCTTTCTTTCTTTCTTTCTTTCTTTCTTTCTTTCTTTCTTTCTTTCTTTCTTTCTTTCTTTCTTTCTTTCTGTTTTTTTTTTAAAGCCCTCCTTTTATTATTTTCGGGTTGTTTTTTAAACCCATGTAGTTTTTTTTTATTTTAGAAAAATTTGTCTTGCCGGATCACAATTCCAGTCACCGGATTTAAGTATCCAAAGATTTGGCTGGTCTGACAATTAGAATATAAGCTTACTATATTCTGCAATCTCTACACTTGAGTTAAATGTAAGAAGGCATTGTTGTTCAGTGTCTGTTATAAATCATGTGTGAGCCTTTTTATATTGCATTCAGGAGAGTTTGGTATATTGGATTTCATGCCACAAAGAAAAATTCAGCTGTATGCAAACAAACCAGATGTGTGCAATCCTGTCTTAAAATAGTCTCAGAAGTGCCCATGGGAAACTTTGACCTTTAGAAGCAAAATTTGTGTGACTTTCTCAGGTCTGCTAAATGTTAAGCCCTTAATATATGACATGGCTTATAGATGCCTACAGAATGGGATAGTGACTCAGTCATGATTTTTTTAAAACTGACACAAAAGGAGAACAGTTAGCCCCCCCCACCCCCCAGTCACAATGGGAAGACAGTTGGGACTTTACCAAGGCAACTTCCACATGGGGATTTTTCCCTGTGTGGACAGCAGAATGTCTCCACTGTTTTGTGACGTGATCACACAACATCCTGTTCTTTCCCAGCATAATACTTGGGCTTCCTGTGAGCCAGATCAAAGGAAAAACCTCCTTTGATCTCACTCAAAGGAGGAGGTGTGGGGTAGCTGTGGGTGGAGGAGTTTAGTTGACCTCTACCTTCAAAATTGGTGGAGCTAAGCTCTGTATTTCCTCCTATCCTTTAGCTCTTCATAAAGCCATAAGAACATAAAAAGAGCCACCAGTGAATCACTGAATCACACCAGTGGTCCATCTAGTCCAGCATCCTGTTTCTCACAGCAGCCAACTAGTAGGATCACAAATAGGACATAGAGGCCAAGATCACCTCCTGATGCTGCCTCCTAGCACAGGTATTCAGTTGTTTACTGCTTCTGAATATGGAATTTCCCTTTAGTCACTATGGCTAGTAGCCAGTGATGGACCTCTTCTCCATGAATTTGTCTAACCCCCTTTTCAAGCCATTTATGCTTGGAGTCATGGCCACCATTTATGTGCCCTGGCAGCGAGTTCCACAATTTACTTGTTAAATATAAAAGTATTACTTTTTATCTTTCTATTTCTTTCTGATTGGGTTCCCGTTGGGGAGAAAGGCAAGGTATAAATGGTTAAATAAACAGAAATAAAACAGGGCTTTTTCAAAAGGCTGTTTTAAGGACTGCAAGAATGTAATATGTTTGAAGTCTTCTGAACCAGGAATGCATTATGCAAATGTTAAATACTAAACCCTTCCTGTAGCCATTCACATAGGTGCCCTTGCTGTATGTTTCCTTTCATTTGCTTTCTAAAATCGTGGTTTTAATCTCCTGGATCTCCAGGCAACAAGGGGAATACCACCTCTGACTCCCCAATGCTCTTTGATGTAATCTTTTTCTTTAACTGGTCCCGCAAGGCAGTGAAGGATTTTCAACACTGGCTTTGAATTGGGCAACCGCCTCCTCCCATGCTTTGTATCTACACAAAATCAATGGGAGCCCCTGCCCTAGTTGTGCTTGTTAACAAAATCCACCACTCTCTGCTTTAATGGGGAAAAGGCTATTTTAAGACCTGGCCACACAGTTGAGTCTCATAAATATACCTTTAAGGTTAGTCTGAAGATTGCAGCAATATGCAGAATGATGCAAAGAAGCAAAGTGTAGGCTCAGCTGGAGAGGGGGGTGGAATTGAACTGAGAGTAACTCAAACATATTGTTTTTGTTTCCAGGCACAGCTGCAGATCTTAATGAATTTTCCTTTCTGTGCATGTCCTCCTCCTCTGATGAGTGATTCTGCATCACTCCGAAAGCCACTGCAGTGTATAGGGTTATAATATCAGAAAAAGGCTGGGGAGACCTGGGTTTAAACCTGTACTTGGCACAAAACGCCTGAAGGCAGCAACCACACTTTATTTATGTATTTACTTCATTTAAACCTTGCTTTTCTCCCTAATGGGAACCCACTCATGTGCGGGGGGGGGGAAATCCTGATGTGATGATTTTGTACAGTATTTGAATAATTGTGGATGAACTTATTCTGAAATTTAGTTTTAGGTACTTTCAAACTGGAAGCCAGGCACCATAGATTGCAGGTAAGAGCCACTTAAGTGAAATGGAATAGAAACTCATCCCTAACAAGAATGTCAGTGCCATGAATTCCATTTCCCACAAATCCTCATCAGTAGCCTATGAACTTCTGTGCCCCAAATGACCACATGTCTTTTAGATATATTGCGATGTCCTCAGTTTCAGTCTAGCCCATCCAAAACTACCATTTGCTGATGCCATTATGCTGTGCATCTGCTTCCTAACTCAACAGCCTAGGTGATGTATGTTGCTCTGGCAGGGACTTTCGTGAATACATAAAGACTGAGTCAGGCTATTGGTGGGTAAAGGTTAGTTTGGTCTTCTCTGATTGGCTCCAGGGTCTCCGGTTGAGGTCTTTCACATCACTCTGTCCTTTTAATTGGAGATGCTAGGTAATGAACTTGGGACTTCTGCATGCAAAGCAGATGCTTCACCACTGAGCCATGTCTCTTCCTGCATTACAGTATTGTCTTATGGGCATGTGGGGAAATAGATGGCCCTTCGGAGAAGAACAGCTAGACACAAGTCCACCAGCACCTTAGAGACCAACAAGGGTATGAGCTTTCAAGACTCAAAGCTCCCGTCATCAGATTCCTAGAGCTTTGACTTTTGAAAGCTCATACTCTGAAAATCTTGTTGGTTACTATGTGCTACTGCACTAATATCTAGCTGTTCTACTGCAGACCAACATTGTTGGATGTAAATACACTCTCCTCTGTGACCAGATTTATTATCACAAAGTAGAGACGACGCCAGGTTTAAGAAGCAAGGGGAGAAAAAAGCTTTTTTTATTTTGCCAGGCAAAAGAGGAAGACATTTCAGCCCTTTTTGGGTTCAAAAGTGAAAGTCTCCTAACAGACTCCGCCAAGTCCTCATATTTATACTTCTCCAGAGTTCTTTGTTCTAAGAGGATTTGAATATCTCCTCCTCTCAAATCCACCCTAACTCTGATCTCATCTTTGTGGTCACATGCATATGATCTCATCTGTTATTTGGTGATATCCTGTTCCAGATACGAAAAATCACCTGCTTTGTTCAGTTTAAGTTAGACAGGACTATTTTCTACTGACTTATATAAATAACCACAGCTTACAAATATAATAGAAAAATAACATTTTTCTAATATACTAGAATTAAATTAATTAAAATCTTACACATCCCACAACATTGCTACCCTTTGAAACTATCTTTGGAGAAGAATCAGATTGAAAGGGGGAAACCCTACACACACAAACCTGTACATGCCTAGGACCTTTACATACTTTCAAGTGAATCAGTGCAAGTCAAAAGCCAAGCTCTGCGTGGCATTGCCACTTACTTTCCCCCTCCATGTTTTCTGTCTCTTTACAGTTTTGTATAAAGGGTGCTCATTATCCTTGTCTGATGCCAGGGATTTAACCTGGGATATTCTGTGTGCAGCCCTGACCAGGATGGCCCAGGCTAGCCTGATCTCATCACATCTCAGCTGCTAAGCAGGGTTGGCCTGGTTAGTACTTGGATGAGAGGCCACCAAGGAATCCTGGGGTTGTTATGCAGAGGCAGGCAATAGCAAACCACCTCTGTTAAGTCTCTTGCCTTGAAAACCCTACTGGGTTGCTATAAGTCAGCTGTGACTTGACAGCAGTTCACACACACATTTTGTGTGCAAAGCATTGTCTCTGCCTCAGAGCTGTAGCCTCTTCCTGAGGACCCCCCCCCCCAAATGCAAGGAAAGATAGGGAAATCTTTCAGCACTTAAATATATGTGATGATTCTGCTTTACCCATTCCTTTTCCTTCTGCCTTGAGTAAGTCTGATCACTGGCTGGCAGCTGCTTTTTTATTTTATAGCATTCCAGTGTGTTCAAGTAGATTATGTCTTTGGGAACAAAAGGAGTTCCATGTCATGCATGCTGATTAGCCAAGCAACAAGCCCTTAACCTTTTACAGGACTGTAAATAATAGTGGTTGCCTCGATAGCCTTTTGCTATCACAGCAAGGCTGATTAATTTCTGTTGGCCTGCTCTACCAAGCGGGAAGGGGAAGGGAGCTGTGATTCTCTTCCAGAGCAGAGAGAAATTATCATTAACAGAAGTGGCATAGAATAGATAGTAGGGCTGTGTGGTAACTGGTTCCAAGCTACTAACTGGGATTCAACTGGCATCTTCCTTGACTGGGCCTGTCAGTTGCAATCCATTTATCAGTGGGGTGGAGGTGCTGACACCAGCCCCCTTTCCCCCAATGTTGTGCTGGTATCATGTAAAAGCACCAATCACCTGAGCCACTCTGCTTGCATGGCTGCTTCCTGCAACTTAATCAGGGCCATTGACGCAGGCATGAGGAGAAGAAGAAGAATTGTTTTTTATATGCCGACTTTCTCTACCACTTAAAGGAGACTCAAACCGGCTTACAATCACCTTCCCTTCCCCTCCCCACAACAGACACCCCGTGAGGCAGGTGGGGCTGAGAGAGCTCTAACAAAGCTGTAACTTGCCCAAGGTCACCCAGCTGGCTTCGTGTGCAGGAGTGGGGAAACAAATCCATTTCACCAGATTAGCCTCCGCCGCTCATGTGGAGGAGTGGGGAATCAAACCAAGTTCTCCAGATCAGACTCCACTGCTCTTAACCACTACCCCACGCTGGCTCTCCAAGGGAAGTGACCTTGTTGCCAGAACTTTTTATATGTTGCCAAAGCAACTCATATCGGAGCACCGAACACACAACAGATTGGTGTTATGTAGATCCAGAACAATTTATTTAGCCCGGCATCAACTAATATCCTACATGCATTTGAACGTGGGCCCTGGGCTTGCACATTTGTACTCCATCCTTGTGACCAAAAAGAAACCGGAACGAGCACAATGAGTACAGCTTCGGATAATAAGATTGGGGAAAGCCAGCAAACTTGGTTGTGCGTAGGGGCAGAATGCTTGCTCCCATTCTTCCTCTATACACATTGGCCCTGTATGCTAATATGTTGTATGTAGAGGGGTCTTGGGGAGGGAAGGTGGCATGGTATAGCCAAATCTCATCAGATCTTGGAAGGTAAGCAGGGCCATTACCTGGATGAGAGACCACCAAGGAAAACTCTGCAGAGGAAGGCACTGTCAACCTTCCTCTGTTTCTCACTTGCCTTCAAAGCCCTTTGCTGGGATCGCCATATGTTGGTTGCAACTTGATGGAACATATATACAGGGATCTTGACTATGGCAAATCAGTTTTGGGGCATCAGCTGTAAATTTAGTCTAATCCCATCCCCCATCTCTGCTAAACTGATAGAAGTCTCAGGAGGGGGAAAAGTTCTTAAATCGTAATGTAATATCAATGTTCCATTCATCCTGCTCTTCCTCCTTGAGTTTAGGGCAGCTACATGACCAACAGTCTGAAAGTATAGGGCAACTTGAAATGTTTAGAATGAATGCAAGACAAGTCAATTTATCTACTCACTGTTATCCCTGTGTGTAGGTAGCACCTTCTCGTTTTATGCAAATAGGGTGGTGAATCAGAAGGCATCTTCTTCGAAGCAGGTGCGAGAATAGCTCTTTCCTGCTGGTGCCAACTCTCACCTCCCCATCAGGTAGGAGAAGCTGTTTTCTTTTTTTAATTCAAAACGACTCTCAAATGAAACTTTCCCTCAGGGCATGTTTGCTTGATGCTCTCTCCAACAACAGGCAGCAGCAACAGGCAGCAGTATGAGGACTAACCAAATGGCAGCCTTGCGAGCAAGTCTTGATCCCTGCTGTTCACACCTGCTGGGGGATTTAGTCTGTGCACATCCCCTGCCTCTCGGTGACGGTGGCAGTGCAATCCACAGAGCTGGCCCATTCTGTTTTATGTTTGCTGATGATGTGTGCGCAGGCTGATGTAAAATAGCATCACAGATGGGAGCAGATGAAAATGAAGATCTGCAGAGGAAGAGAGATCAGTCAACCAGCTTGGGCTTCCCTCCAGGCATGAATAAAACTAACTTGAGCATGGAACTGGGAGCGATGTGCTGTTTCCCTACTCAATTTACTGCTGTCTCCTGCACATTGGAGATTTACTGCTTTTGTTATAGCAGAACTGTCTATGTAACTCTGAAATAAGTGGACTGAACACTAGAAACCAGAACCTTTATTTCCATTTATTCTTTCAGATTTTAAAAAATAGTATTTCTTTTGTTTTAGCTTGTTCCAGAAAACTGTTGCTTTTGTGCCAGGCCCACTAACGATTTAATGGTGTTTCCCCTGCCCACAGCTTCTGTGGACATAACTATTCTACTGGTCCTTAGGAGAAAGATGTTTGGCAGCATAACCACAGTTTCAACAAGATAACTACAGAGTTTTCTACACCTGCCTAGTAAGAGCTTTCCCTTGATTCAAAGGAACATTAATTTCTCAGTTAAGAACCTAAGAAGAGCCTTGCTGGATCAGACCAGTGGTTCATCTCGTCAAGCATCCTGCTTCACACAGTTGCCCTGGAGTAAAAAAAAAACCACAACAAAAAGCCATGTAGTAACTTTTATGAAGACCAATCAAAATATTATTGAATGCATGTATAGGCTTGGCAGTGAGAACATAGATCTGAAGCCCAGAGAGACTTCCATCTATGTAGGGGGCAGTTTGTGGTAGAACTGGGAACTTTGCATAAGATGAGCAGAAATGGGGGCTCATGGTGGGAGGAGTGGATAGTGATGGCTTGGCCTTGGAGTAGAGCGGTGATTCATAACTAGGACCATAAGGCCACTTGTGATCTAAAAATCTAGGGGGCATTGCAGTTTTGGGGTGGGGGCAAAGGGGGCATTTGGAAATGTTAATCAGACCCATCACCCTGTGTAAAAGAGGAAGACCCAACATGAAATGGATTGACTCAATAATGGAAGCCACGACCCTCAGTTTGCAAGACCTGAGCAAAGTTGTTAATGATAGGATGCTTTGGAGGTCATTAATTCATAGGGTTGCCATAAGTCGGAAGCGACTCGATGGCACTTAACACACACACACATGGTGTAATGGTTAAGAGCAGTGATTTGGAGCGGTGGACTCTAATCCAGAGAACCAAATCGAAATGTTTAATATGGTCCCAGACCAACAATAAAAAAACCTTTACATAATAAAAATAGTAGCTATATACATCAATACATATATAATCAAACATTCGTAGGGGAACTATTAAAAACATAAGCATAACTAGAACACAGTTAAAACTCATTCGTTGGGTTCGACCGATGCTCGTCTAGCCTTCATAATTCGCCATCCAAATTTGGCCATTTTAAAAGTTAGCTCGGTGTCTTTAACTGAGAGCAAGTTAGAAAGACAAGTCGCTCTAGTGCTTCCTGAGTGGTCAGCTATTACAAGGGAAATTTCTTCTCTTATATTATTATAAATTTTGCAGTCATAAATGACATGTTCAAGGGTCTCTATGCTCCCATCAGAACAAGGGCATACACTTTCACCATAGGGGATCTTCTTGTATCTACCTTCCATTATAGCTGAAGGGAAAGCATTGCAGCGCAACAAGGTAAAGGCCCTCCTATAATCAGGATTTTCCAGATGAACAAGATATGGCATCAGGGTCACATTAGTAAGGGTATTTCGATTGTAACAGACATTTTTAAGTCTATTCAGATCATGCTGTCTTTCTACGTCTCGTATTCTTTGCCTTATCAAGACCCTGGCCTGCAAATACTCCATAGATAAAAGTAGTTCTTGAGAGAGACCATAGAAGCCTAATTTTTTCTTCAAACTCCTCAACCAGGGAGAGGTAAAAGTGTCGTACAGGATCAGATTAACGAGTCCTTTAGGACAGAGTGCTATTTTAAGCCAATAAGAAATTGCGGCTATCCATATCCTTGCTTCAATCGTAACCTCCCCAGTCTCTATTCGGACTGCAGGATTAGAGACACTGGAGGGGACTTGTAAAACAGCTCTCAAAAATTTAGATTGAATCTTCTCCATCTTGGAGTAATTTGCCATGGTCATAAGTGGCGCCTTAAATAGCTTAACAGCTGCCATAACTGAGCGTCCCCCTTTCGTCCAGAAAAACTTTTGTATAGCTGCAGCACTTTTTTGGGCATTTGAGGCAGCATAAGTTATGTGAGACGTTTTTGAACCTGATGCCTGAAAGACCACCCCCAAGTATTGATAGCAGTGCACTTGCTCTATTTTGACCCCGTTCAACCACCAAGAGTGGAGTTTTGGCTTTTTTGCAAAAACCATCACCTTTGTCTTGGAGTAGTTAACCTCAAGTTGGTTGTCAGCACAATAGAGTGCAATTGAGCGCAAGGCCCTTCTAAGCCCAATAGGTGTTCTGGAAAGAAGAACGGCGTCATCCGCATACAATAACAGTGGGATGTGTCTACCCACCAGTTTTGGGGGATGCAACTCTGACTTATTTAGGCATGATACCAGATCATTGATGTAAAAGTTAAACAGAAGTGGTGCCAATATGCAGCCCTGTTTGACCCCCTTCCCTGTTTCAATAGGATCAGTGAGATGTCCTTGGGGGTTACATCTTACCCGTATTGTGGTCTTTTCATATAAAACTCGAATTAAAAACAGAAGACGCCTGTCTATTGTTGAAGCCTCTAGTTTCCCCCAAAGAATAGCTCTAGGGATTGAGTCAAAAGCTGATTTTAAATCGATGAAAGCTGCATACAAGGAGGTGACAGACTTAGCAGAATATTTGGCAATAAGATGGTCCAAGTGATCTACAGTACAGCAGCCTTCTCTGAAGCCCATCTGTTCTTGTACCAAGTAATTCTCTTGTTCCAACCAATCCCTGTATTTCCATTGAAGGTACCTAGCGTAGAGTTTGCTTATAGTACTGAGCAAGCTAATTGGTCTATAGTTGGAGGGATCGTCCCTATTACCCTTTTTATAAATGGGGACAATAATTGCTACCCCCCAGTCGCTTGGTATTCTGCCAGTTCTGTCAATTGCAGTAAATAGAGATGTCAATACCGGGACCCACCATTCCATGTTCCTTTTCAATAGGTCTAAGGGGATCAGATCAATGCCCGGTGCCTTCCCCAGCTTTAGGGATTCAATAAGGTTCCTCACCTCTGAGGACTCCACTGCTGGCCAGCTTGGAAGGTTTCGAATACCCTCAGTATGATGATCATTCCACTCATTATTAGCATAAAGGGCCTTAAAATAGTTTTCCCACCTATCTGGCAAAATAAAATAATCATATGACAAAGGGGCCCTTCTTGGACAACCTGAGACCAATCGCCAAAATAAGGTAGAATTTTTAAGGTTAGCTGCCTGTCTAATCTGCTCCCAGGCCAAAACTGTAACCGTCCTCTTCTTATGTTTAATGAGTAGTTTATACTGTGATTTTAAGTTTTTCAGATCTTCCGACGAGACTGCATCTGGGTTACACCTATAACTAACATAGGATGCACTGAGAGCTCTTTTAAGACTCCTACATTCGCTATCAAACCAAGATTTGGAGTATTCAGATGAAACTCTCTTAAGATTGGTGTTAGTGCCACACATGGTTAATTGAATGGTTCTAAGCATTTGTTCATATTGCCCCAGACAACTATCCATATTTTCTGCTGCTAAGAACCCCTGTAAAATTTCATCTAGGGCACCAGAACCAAAAAATTCAGACATGATCTTATCTAGACGTGGGCTCCACCTAACCCAAGCAGTAGTTGCCTGTGTTTCTAGTACCTCATTGTATTGCATTTCAATGCGTGGGTTAAAAGTAGGAATCTCAAAAGTCATATTGAGGGGTAAATGGTCACTATCATTATAACAGGACACCTCAAATGACTCCACATATTGAACAAAATTTTCAGAAACCATAATGTAATCAATAACACTCATCCTCTGACCTGACCAAAAAGTGAATTCTGCAGGGTGATCATTTGGGTAAGACCCATTTAATATGACTAGATTAGTGTGCCGTGCAATCTGGGCCATAAGAAACCCAGCATAATTGGCTTTACAATCCTTTGATTGTCTGGGGTATGGTAAAACTGAATTACCATCATCTGCAGGATAAAATTTGTAACTAGTGAACAAACTAATATCATCCAAACCTAGCCTAGAGTTAAAGTCACTACCTACAATAACAAAGGCAGAGGTAAGCTGACGTAAGCTGGCAGATATATGACTCTAATCCTAGTAAATTCTTTTCTGTTTGCATTTTGGTCTTTGGTGGGGGCAGATACACATTAATAATTAAGCAGGTAATTTGCCCATATTCCATGACCACAGCCATAGCCAAGTGAGCAAAGGTGGGAAGCTCTGTGACCTTGACCTTTAATGCTGTAGCAATCATAATTACAAGCCCTCCCCTTGCTCTGCCACGAGTGGCGTCCTCAGCTGCTAGAGCAAAGACTTTATATCCATTCAACCAAGGGGCCTCCTGGCACCATGTCACTTGCATAAGTATTATATCAAATTTGGATATGTAATTCAGTGTATTACCATCCCTTGTCTTACTAAGCCATCCCATGACATTCCAAGATAACAGTGAATATACTTGGCTTTTAGAATTAGAGCAGTGGAAAGGTGTCTTTTCTATTCAGTCTGGGGTTATCATTTCCAATTGTCCCAAGGTATCCAGATGGACACAGCCATTAATGAGTGTGGATTGTTTGTCAACCTCTGGTTCTCCAGGCATAATGCATGGAGCTCCTTGCACGTGCTTTGGATGCTGGGAAGTAAGAATGCCTTCTTGATTGGAGTGAATCTCAGCAGGGAGGGTCTTTAATGCAGTGGTTACATTTACAGCAGAAGTAGGTGTAGACACTTGGCAGGAGTCCAAGGGGTGAGTCTCAGCAGAAAGAGGATTTGAAGCTGTGATTTCATTTGTAGGTGGAGTAAGTATGGGCATTTGGCAAGAGACCAAGGAGTGCGATAGTGCCTGTTTTCGATGACTAACAGCCAGCAGTTTGTTCCGAAGATCCTCCAACCTGTTTGTAATTGCTAGTTGTTCCTCAGTAATGAGAGTTGGGAAAACTTTAAAGAGATCCTCCTCCAATGAGTTTTCAAACAAATGGCAGCCTGAGGTGCTATGCTGCGGCTCAGAGGTGCTAGGTTCATCAGTCAGATCAATGAGATCATTGCGAATTGCGACCTCTGAAAATTCCCCAGTAGGCTTTTTATCAGGACAGTTCTTTGTAAAATCAGTTGGAAACAGGGAGGATATTACAGTGTTGTTAAAAACTTGTACTGGGAAAACTCCTTTGCGTTCCAATCTGCGTCTCTGTGTAAGCAACAGTGAGGGGATTCTTTGGCTACTAAAGGTTAGTATAATTCTCTGTGTCTGATGTGCACTGTTAAGGGGTTCCGTTGAGATAAGGTCAATTGGGCAAATATTTCTCGGAAGTAAATTCCTCAGATGATTAATTGCCAAGTGTTTATAATTCCATGCTGGCATACATCCTCTATAACTGCACACCGTCAAGCAAACTTTGTTAGGCTGTAAACACAGATTCTGAGCCATGCTTTTGTTTGATTATCTTGCACATCTCATACTCTTGTCGTTTGAATCCGGGAGGTCCAACAGAGAAAGCCCACCGTGCAAGGAATGTGGAGAAACTCTCAGTGGAGTCAAGTTCTCCTGCTCCGTATTCATTAGGGTTAAGACTGCTTGGGTTAATTTTTCGAGGTGAGAGTTTATTCCTTTTAGAGAATCAAAAATATGCTGCACTGTTTGTTCTGTCAGCTCAGCGAGCTTATTCAGAACAGTACCAGTATCATCCTCACTAGCGTCTTGATCAAAATTAATTAGCGTTTCTTCCTTATCTCCCAACTCTCTAGCAAGGTTGTTGTCATCCAGGATAGTAAAACGGTTGCTAACCGGAATGTTAAATATTGTGGGACTGCCAGAAGCAAAGTAGTCAGTTATTTTAGACTGCTTACTTACAGGTGGCTGCGATACTTCCTCCACTTCACGTGGGTGTTTCCCAGCTCCCATGATCTCCTCCACCTGCTTCCTCAATCAGCCCCGTAGTGTAGTTGCAAATGTTCCTTTATGAATGTTAATTTCCCCCAAAACACTTTCTTCTCCTTTTAAGTCCTAATCATTGATGATGGGGTATTCTGTGGATTTGTAGCGGAAGCCTTGATGGCTTGAGTTTTAATGGCAGGTGTCCCAACAGGGAGAACAGGAAAATGTACAGACTTTTCCTCTTACTGCGTGCCACTAAATCGCTTTTCACAGTCGGGCGCGGCACACCGCATTGTGCGTGACATAAGAACTCTCAATTAGCAGGCGTTGTTGTCATATACCCCCACAGTGGGAAAATGTGCTCAATGTGTCACGTTTGATTCCCCACCCCACATGAGCAGCGGATGCTAATCTGGTAACCTGGTTGGTTTCCCCACTCCTACACATGAAGCCAGCTGGGTGACTTTGGGCTAGTCACAGCTCTCTTAGAGCTCTCTGAGCCTCACCTACCTCACAGGGTGTGTGTTGTGGGGAGGTGAAGGGAAGGTGATTGTAAGCCGTTTTGATTCTTCCTTAAGTGGTAGGGAAAGCTGGCATATAAAAACCAACTTTTCTTCTTCTACACATACCCCTACTTGGAGTGGTTTCTGACAGCCGGAAGAGAACAGTTGTCTCACCCCGCCTTTAGGATACAATCCCAGATCCTATATTTTCCCCCAGGCCCTTTTAAAAAGATACACAAAGCAAATAGGAATCAGATGTAACATTAAGGAGTTGGCTGATAGCCATTAGGTACAAGTGTCTCATGGAATGCATGCCTGATACCAATGTGTCGTACATCGTAAACATACCTATATAAAGTTGCCTTGTCTCGGGTGCTGTTTTTATGTGTCCAGATTTTGTATTTGTGGCTTGGAGAACATTCACTGATGATGATGTGTACTTGGTGGGTGGTAGTGGATTAAAGGTTAAAAACTTGGGCAATTTGCTATCCATGGTCCTGAAGTGATAGTGATGTCTTGGCCTTGGAGTAGAGCAGTGATTCATAACCAGGACCATAAGGCCACTTGTGCTACGGGACAAACTATGACATCCTAAACTGAGTTACACCCTAGGTTATACGCTAAATTGAATTACATCTGTCATAAACTGAGTTACATTGAAGCTGATTGATTTAGAAGGGATTAATTCTGTTTAAGATGGCACTACAACTTTCTTAGACTGCCTCTCATCCTTGCCCCCAATCTTATTTTGAAGTAACCAGAGCCTAACATTTTTGTCAATTTTAAATATAGCTGTGTGTGTTCATTACAGTTACTAAAGAATAGCTTCTAAAATGTGAAAGTGGAACCTAATTTTGTAGTCCCATCTTTCCTCTGAGCATTGTGCTGTCCCACCCCCACCCCCAATAAATTTAGCTTATGGCATCATAAATGTACTTTGTTCGAGAGGTAGGTATTTGCCAAAGAAAAAGAAATTATTCATCAATGTACCAATAGAGAGGTCAAGTCGAAATATGAAGTGATACCACATGAACACATGAATCTGCCTTATACTGAATCAGTCCATTGGTCTGTTAAGGTCAGTTATTGTCTACTCAGATTGGCAGTGGCTCTCCCAGATCTTAGGCAGACATCTTTCAACCTACTACCTGGTACTGTTACTTGGAGATGCTGGGGACTGAACCTGGGATTTTCTGTATGCCAAGCAGATGCTCTGCCACTGAGCCACAGCCCCTCCCATCTTCATAATTCTTTAAACTGTCGTGACATCCCTCCTTTCCAGCTACAGCTGGAGATGGGCCATTCTTGTGATCTAGCAAGGCAATTCCATTTTATTAAAAAACCTTATAATTAGATAGTCTTCCTTTGTGCTCAGTATCATATTTTCCATATTTCAACATCAACGAGAACAGTCTTTTTTTTTTTTTACGAATCCAAGTTGCATGCAAATAAAAATGCAAAGGCACCCCCACAACTTTATCTGAGGCACATTTAGGAATTGTGTGTGTGTGGCTGCATTTAAGAAACCAGAAAACAGGGAATCTAGGTCATGTCAGGATTCAGTCTGCCTGCATTTTCAGCTTGGTTTCTTGCCTTTCTCTGTGTGGAAATGCTTATGCACTCATTTTTACATTCAGAAACCTGCTTCCATTCCAGCCTAGTCAATTTTTCCTTGCTTTTTCCCTATCACTGAAGAGCAGAATAAAATACCCCAATGCATAGAACTGGATCCAGTGAAGTGGATTTCCATCCGCAGAATAGGACTTTCTCGCCTCCTTCACCTTGCTGCAGCTCAAAGCTGTCCCATAAATGCTGCTCCTGGGGGGCAGGGGACCCCTAGGAACACCATGAGGGATGAATTTGCACTGGAAGGAGGAACTTAGCAACAATCTTTTTGTGGAAATCAACCAGTGTATCTGACCCATAATGTATACAGTGGACCTTTACGAACATGCACTGCCCCACTGTCCAGAATTAAAACTTGCAAATCTTTTTAATGACAACCCTGCTCTAATATGACATACTTACTGCAGAGAGGGATTTCCACACAAAAGAGAACCTCTGTATGAAGGCTGTGGTTCTCTGCAATAGCAATATAAAGGTCTGTATTGCTGAAATTCTCCTTTTAGGTCAGTTATCATACAAACCTAAACTGTTATACCCTTCCAAGTCATTGAAGTCAATGAGTTTAGAAGATTAGGAAGATTGCACTGCTAGGGTCTCTCCTCACTGTTAGATTTGCACTGTAGGAGCCAGTGTGGTGTAGTGGTTAAGAGCGGCAGACTCTGGAGAACCAGGTTCGATTCCCCACACCTCTACATGAAGCCTTCTGGGTGACCTTGGGCCAGTCACAGTTCTTTCAGAACTCTCTCAGCCCATGTGGAGGCAGGCAATGGCAAACCACCTCTGAATGTCTCTTGCCTTGAAAACCCTATGGGGTTGCCATAAATCAGCAGTGACTTGATGGTACACACCCAAATACATAGGAGCCAGTAGAGCACATTCTCCTTCCAGTGCTTGTTGGGTCATGGCTCAGACCACATGGAAAGATACTGTACTTCAGCTCCTTCCACAGATAACCTTACCTCACTGGGCACCTGAGGCCATTCTGGTGTTGGGAAGAACCTCAGCAGGGTTCCTGTTACGTGGTCTAGGGCTTTTCATGTTACTTGAGTGTTTCCTATGGCACAAATGTAATGTGGGAAGGTCCCCTACTCTTCATATTCAGACTAACTCCAGTTTCTACCATGCTATTCTATCTCTTCCCCCCCTTTCCATATATATACTAAAGCCACTTGCAGATTAAGAGTGAGCACCAATTATAAAGACATTTACCTGCAGCATTACCTTATCACATCTGCAGCTGTGACACGTATGTATTGTACTGTATACATACTGGCCATTGTGATTCCCTGCTGCACGTATGCCTGGTGGAACAGACATATCAAACCACACATGTTGATGTGCACTGCATATAAAATTCCATGTGTAATCTTAGTCCATAATGTGTGGAACAGGCCTCAGGCACGTATGAGAGCTGTTGTGTTGAGAGTGGGGAACATAACTTAAAAATCAATAGCTCATCTGTACCTTTGCACTGCAAATGATTATCTCCAGACACTTGATAAATAAAAAATAGCAATCTAGGCAGGAAACGTTTACAGCTTCTAATATTGTTTTATATCTCAGCTGCCACTCCTTTTACATAGAATGCTACCCAGAAGCAACACCTTTGCAATTTATACAGACCACAAACAGGTTACCAAAAAGACCCAGGAAAGTTTAAAGGCTCAGGATCAGGGTGGATCAAACTGAAGGTCAACTGTAGTGGCTGAAGGGCTACAAAAATAATCTGCTACCGTACTTCTTGGGGAAGACCTCTTGCAAATCTCATACCCTGTTCATGTCAGCTATAGCATTGGTACAGCTCTCAGCCCTCATGATGTTATCCTCGATATCCGCTGAATACTTGTTGGATTAAACCATTTGAATTTCTGCTCCATCTTCCCTTTTAAACTGTTCTCCAGTGAAAATGAGATAGAGGTTAAAGCATATTTAAGATCTGTTATGCCATATGGCCCAGATTACCCATTTCTGTAATGTTTAAATTCTTGATGGAAAAAATGGCAGGTTTTCATGGGGAAAAGATGTTTCAGCCTGCTAATATTTTAAATTTTCTTTTTTAAGGTGGAAAAATTTGCCAAATACTTGGATCCAAATGATCTGGGCAAGATCAGTTTCAAGGATTTCTGTCATGGAGTGTTTGCTATTAAAGGTAAGCATTTTTATTTGTTATTGCAATTTTAATTTGTGTTATAATTTCTTCCTTTAGGAAGCTCATAGCAGTTGACATGAAACTTCCAATATTTTCCCTCGTGGTCATGAGAGGGAGGTTGGCAGGCAAATCCCTGCTCATTGTTCTGAGGGCCAACTGAGAAAAAATGTATATACAAGAGAGAGTATGTGTAAAGAGAAGTATGGCTCCAGTTTTATTCCAGAATAAGTACGCTTCTTTGATGTTTAAAATTTTTGGGAAGCCCTGGAGTAATGCTTCCTGAATGACTTGGTCTGTACTGGGTATGGTCATTCAGACCCCAAATGACCATAGCAGGCTAAGAATAGTCC
This sequence comes from Euleptes europaea, assembly GCF_029931775.1. NCBI lineage: Eukaryota > Metazoa > Chordata > Lepidosauria > Squamata > Sphaerodactylidae > Euleptes > Euleptes europaea. The sequence continues at coordinate 156,330,535 of NC_079312.1, forward strand.
ACCCTTTGTAGTCTGCTCTTCACAATAGCCGGAGGCAGGGGATTAGTGTGGGTGGTGCAGCCCACATTTGAAAAAGAGACACTGAAGCTCTATGAAACTTGGAGTCTTCATGGGGGAGGGGGGCACTGTTGCTGGTACTTCTAATCTGGGGCCAGATCAGGAAGCACCCCTGCGGATCTACCCTTAGTGTTAAATTGTGTAATATTCTTGGCCTCTTAAACATTAGGCTAATCCGATCTCGTCAGATCTCAAAAGCTAAGCAAGGTCAGCCCTGGTTAATACTTGGATGGGAGACCACCAAGGAAGTCCAGGGTTGCTACACATAGGGAGGCAGAGGGAAACTCTCTCTGTTCATCTCTTGCCTTGAAAACCCTGTGGAGTTGCCATAAGTTGGCTGTTACTTAACAGCATTCCCCACCACCAATGTTAAAAGCAACTTTGTGACTGATTGATTTCCAAGGGAGAGGCTACCTGTGGGCCTGAGAGCCAATATGGTAGTGTCAGACTAGTTTCTGGGAGACCTGGACTCAGCTCCCCAGTTAGCACTGAAGCTTCAGTGGGTGACTATGGAACAGTCACACCCTTTCTCAACCCAACCTGATTCACAGAGTTGTTGTGAGGATTAGATGGAGAACTATGAACACTAGACCTGTGTAGAGAATGTGGTAGATGCTTTCCATTTAGTGGATCATGCCATTATTTAGCTCCAGCAGTGTGTGGTATGTACAGCAGCTGCTGCAAAATATGTGTATATATAATTCCTCACAAAATGTGGGTTGAATAGTGCACCTCCATTGTTTCTGAACCCTAAGCCAAAAATCCATTTGAGCATCTGCCTTGCTTTTGACATACTCCTTCACAAGTTGTGCTTATGTGAACAAGCATCTCAGTATCTATGTTCATTATATCTTTAAGCTTTTCCTGCCCAAGAATCTGTATCCTCATCAATTTTTAACCCTTTTATGCCTGACCGTTTTCATGATCATGAAATGTGCATGCATAAGGCCTAGAGTAGCCTAATGCACACGCATAGAAGAGGAAAGTTTGACAGATTCCTTCAGGAGTGAGAAAAGTTGCACCTGCTGAAATTCCCTCTTCCACAGAACTTTTAAAAAAATGTACAGCCACAAACTATTTACAAGTGCTAAACCTACAATCTACAAAAAACCATGGGGCTGCATTAACAAAATACATTCACTAAAGCCAGTGTGATGTAGTGGTTAAGAGCGGTGGTTTGGAGGGGTGGAATCTGATCTGGAGAACCGGGTTTCATTCCCCGCTCCTCCACATGAGTGGCGGAGGCTAATCTGGTGAACTGGATTGGTTTCCCCACTCCTCCACATGAAGCCAGCTGGGTGACCTTGGGCAAGTTACAGCTCTGTTAGAGCTCTCTCAGCCTCCCCTACCTCACAGGGTGTCTGTTGTGGGGAGGGGAAGGGAAGGTGATTGTAAGCCGGTTTGATCCTTCCTTAAGTGGTAGAGAAAGTCGGCATATAAAAACCACCTCTTCTTCTTCTAACTGTAGAAGGAACCACAGCGTGAAGAGAACAAACTAACAGTGAATGGTATTTTCCAATGGAAAACTGTAGCTTGGATCTAGGAAAGCAGAACTAAAACTAATTCTACTCGACAGTTTATTGTATGCTGTGCTAAGTATTCTACAGAACAATGTGAGAGTTCTAAGAAAAGGTTCCGTGATACTGTTTGAATCAACTTGTCTTTTTATAATAGCTCCAAGCTTTCATGTATTCTATTGTCTCCATTAATTAGCTGTCCATATTTTCCTGTATCTTTCATTCTGTGGAAGACAACTGTGTAGAACTAAAATAAAATATTTTGGGCTAGCATTTCCCAATAAGCAATACTTCATTCTGCAAGGTATCTCATTCATTTTAGTAAGACTAGAAGGTCTTTCCCTGACTTGGACACTCTTGGGAAGTGGGGGATTTTCCCCACTTCCCCTCAGTATCGTGATGTTTCTGTGTACCTCTTGGGTTTTCCCTGTCTTTCCTGCAGTGTTTCCCAAACCTGGTTTGCTGTGATGTTTGGGGAAATATTGCAGCGAAGGGGTGGGGGGAGTGTCACCCATGTAGATGTAAAAGTCCAGATATTCCTTGTCCCATCCACTTCATCACTATTTTCCCTGCCCCGTTCCCCTGTGGCCACTATTTCCCCATTACCACTGAAGGGCTTTTTAAAAAAAATCGGCCACCAACGTATCTGCCTATCAGGCTCTCTGAATTCCCAGCTTTTATATTTTTAAAGAAGTAAGTCTTTAGCCCCTTTTGTTGTAAAGATATAAAGGGACAGACATATCTCTGCAACAAAAGGGACTAGAGACTTAGTTTTGTTTTAAAATAAATGCTGGGAATTCAGAGAACATGGTAGATAGTTATGATGTTATAACAGTATGTCAAATGACAGCCACAGACTCAATTGGGGCCACTTTGTTGCTGCAGGTTGAGGGCTAGGCAGGGAAAGGCTGCTCTACCTTTGGCCATGGTGGTGGGTGGATGCCTTGCCACAGTGGCAGGGAGCATTTGGGGCGATGGCCCCACAGCCTTCCCGGTGAGCCAGCCAATGACTGGTGGCCTAGGTCTGTCTGGGAGGTGGGGACTGGAGCGGACCTGAGAAGCACAGTCTTCATTCTGGTCCGCTCCTTCCCTTCTTCAGGCCACGCTGTCCAGGCCCAGCCACTCAGTTGCTGTTTTAAAAAGATCCTGAAAAAGCCCTCTGGTGCTGCAGAGGGCTTGGGGAAATGTGGGGAGACCTGCCATGTGGAAGCTCTGTTTCTGATGCACTATATCAGCTGTTGCTGCAGCAACAGGAAAGCCTTTCCATGTGTGGAAAACACCTGAGTTTCAACAGTATCCAGAAACTAGCTCTTTGACCCATGTTGTACTCTTTCTGACATTTATAGAATGCCCTTATTCTTATGGTAAAACTGTCTCCCTTGTACAATGTAAATACTTAAGACTCTGTCAATGAGCAATAAAGGCTGATGATGAGTACCATATTCTTATGATAAAATGTAAAATGTTGTGATGCCCAAATAATTCCACTTAGTAGCAAATTAGAAACAATTTCAAATAATTATTGAATACTTAATCAGAATGGTTGTCAAATACTATTTCCTTATACTCTTTCTGAATGTGGTTGAACTGGATTTACAGCCATGAAGCAGATTCTCTCCTTGATTAACAGGCTTTAAAACAGGTTCTATCTTGAAAACTGTTTTTATACATGCACAAAAATGTGGAACATGGGAAACTGCAACAAAAAGAAGAATGCACCACTGAGCATGTGCAGACTGCCTTGGCATTACTGCTGAGAACTCACAGCTCATTCACCATACAATGGAGAACAATTTCCCCAGAACAACTGAATCCTGCTACTGTTCTTTTTTAGGAACTAAACATGGGTGAATTCTGCATCATGTTTCCAGAAACCTCAACAAGGTCTCACAAATTGTGTAAAACCTCATGAACACGATGTAGTTCATTGCATAACACAGGCTGCCAATATTTTGCATGTGGCAAAAGTGTGACAAGGTTTTTTTAAAACAAGCCAGACATAGTGATGGGTAGAAGAAGAGTGGTGGCACTGGAACACTGCCTATGTTGATCCTTGGGCAATATGCACCCATTACTGGAGCTTAAAGGTAAAGGTCCCCTGTGCAAGCACCGGGTCATTCCTGACCCATGGGGTGACATCACATCCCGACGTTTCCTAGGCAGACTTGGTTTACGGGGTGGTTTGCCAGTGCCTTCCCCAGTCATCTTCCCTTTACCCCCAGAAAGCTGGGTACTCATTTCATCGACCTCGGAAGGATGGAAGGCTGAGTCAACCTTGAGCCAGCTACCTGAAACCGACTTCCGTTGGGGATCGAACTCAGGTCGTGAAACGAACTTGGACTGCAGAACTGCAGTATTGGAGCTTAATCCCAGATAAATTATACTGGATTTGCCATATCTATTTTTAATGAAATGTTGGTCTTCAGCTATTAGATGCATTTGTCTTTCAAGCTGATAACCTTATTAAAGTTGGGGGGAAACAGTATGGCCAACTTCTAGTATTAAAAATGCTATTTCTCATACCCCTCCCCAACACATATTATATTGCCAGGCATCAAGAAAATAGCATCAGGCATCAAGCAAAAAGCAATCTATTGAGATGGAAAGAAATGAAAAATATGAAGCCGTTATGTTCTGTGCTGGCCATATGCGCAGTAATCAGCATCCAATGGTGGCATGAAAGTCTGTAATAAATTGTTTGTTATGTGTGTCTATATATTATATATAAGTAATTGGATTCTTGTTGGCAGTTGGAACCTCATTAAATTAAATTTAAGGTTTAAAACTTTTCCATATTTCTTAATCATTAAATTAAAGTGACCAAGAGTTGAACTTCCTAGGGAAATAATTTTTTTGTGCGTAGCAGGGGAAACAAATGTTTTGGGACTTTCGGTTGGAACTTTTATAGATGTGTTGCCCAATCCAGTGGTCTTTGAACAGCAGCCTGCTGCTTTGAACTTTAGCTTGAGGAGCTTTCCTAAGCACAGAAACAACATGAGAGAGGAGAGGCTCAAAAGGATTCTCCTTCGCCTCCTCCTCCTCCTTCTTTCTTCTTCTTCTGTTTTTTTTGAAGTGGTACCCCTAGTCAAACTGTACTTGATTAGTGGTCTCAGCTCCGGCACAAATCACAACTGGATTATCATTCAGATAAACCTTTTATTTATGTATGTATTATTTCTCAAGGAGAATTGCAAAATGTAGATTACAACATATAAAAACTGCAATCCAATAAACAGTGCAATAAAACTAGATTTACAAAATTAGAAGACACTGTTAAACAAAAAACAGTCTAAGACATGACATACCTTAAATAATGCAGAAAATGGATCACAAAAGCAAAAGGAAAAACATTAAGAGAAAGGTAGCACATACACTCAACAGTGCAACTGGCTGCAAACCAACTGCCTTTATAAAAGTGTCCTTCTGAATCATTCCAGTATGCCACAGCCATATTCCAATATAAAAATGCCCTCATAAACATTTCTGTTTTACACATGTTACAGAATGAATACAAGTACGTCTTCCTCCCTGACCCTGGAAAAGAGCGAAATCTTTCTTTCCCTATTTTTTTTAAGTCTTCCAGTCTGAGGAAGAATTCTTTGGAACTTGGATACCACCTTGGGTGGTTTTAATTGTGATGGAGGAACACCCCATTTTTCTGTAAGAAAGGCCTGTTTTGTGTGACAAAAAAACCTGATTTTTAAAGGGACCATGCAAATATCTAGGATTTGACACCAAGGTGGCTGACCCAGCAGCCTGACTGAGGCTTTTGGGATTGCTTAGTCTTTTAATCCTCAATGAGGGCAATGCCTGTATGTAGGGATCCCAGGTCCTTCTTCGCCACTGGTGGGAGGTTTTTGGGATGGAGCCTGAGGAGGGTGGGGTTTGGGGAGGGGAGGGACTTCAATGCCATAGAGCCCAATTGCCAAAGCGGCCATTTTCTCCAGGTGAACTGATCTCTATCAGCAGATCAGTTGTAATAGCAGGAGATCTCCATCTAGTACCTGGAGGCTGGCAACCCTACCTATACACAGGGTGCCACTCAGCATTCACTTGGCCTATTATGAGGGGGATTATAGGCTTGAGGATACTACATGGTAGGTTTGATTAGAACAATTAAGAAACAGGTTTATTTCAGTGTTATGCATTGACTTGGTTGTTTCCTTGTTTTCCTTTTCTCCAGCCTTCTCAGTATTACAGTGATAAAGTTACTGGAAAGCTGGGGCCTGAGAAAGTGTAACAGTTACAAAACACGTTTCTTGTTTGACTGATTCAGACAGATAACATGGAACAGAAAGGCTTGTAATTTTTAACTGTTTTTGATAGGAACAGCACCCAAATCCCACCTATCTTCAAAATACTGGAAGTTCCTAATGGACCCTGTGTATGACCAGTTATTTGCCATTCAGTTTGGTTGGGTTAAGTTCAGTGTGTGTTTTCCCACAACCACAGGCCAATCATATGGATGAGCCTTCAGTTACAGAAGTCTGATTCCTTTGGTGGGCAGTTTGCTGACTGAAATCTCAGCAGTCCAACCTGAATATCATATTTTAAAGACCATTCCATATAATAAATGGGAGCAAACCCAGGTTTACCCTTGATGGGGAACAGCAGCCAATCCTGGTTCTTTGATGAGTGTGTTTGTTTCATTTGCACCGTATCTTTTAGCAAATATCATATGAGTGACATTGAACAAAGGACATGGCAGGCAAATACCTACATCGCACCTACGGGACTGCCTCTCCTGGTATGCCCCCCCCAAAGAGTCCTACACTCTACTTGTAGTAATACGCTGGTGGTCCCCAGCCTGAATAGCGTGTGGCTGTCCTCAACAAGGGCCAGGGCTTTTCCCGCCCTGGTCCTGGCCTGGTGGAATAGTCTTCCTAGTGACATCAGGGCCCTGTGGGATTTTAAGGAGTTCTGCAGGGCCTGTAAAACAGAACTATTCTGCCAGGCCTATAATTGAGGGCAGCCACGGGTTTATCCATTGTTGCTGGCCTCCCCATCCTTCCCCCCCATTCTTGGCATCTGTGGGGGTTGACCTGCTGAAATCCAGTTATATGGTGGCATCTGGGGTTTTTTATATGATGTTTTATCAATGTCTATTGCTAGGGTTGCCAGGTCCCTCTTCTCAACCAGCGAGAGATTTTGGGGGCGGAGCCTGAGGAGGGCGGGGTTTGGGAAAGGGAGGGACTTCAATGCCATAGAGTTCAATGGCCAAAGCGGCCATTTTTCTCCAGGTGATCTGATCTCTATCGGCTGGAGATCAGTTGAATTAGCAGGAGATCTCCTTCTACTACCTGGCAGTTGGCAACCCTATCTATTGCTGTTTATTGATGTTTTATGGTTTTATGTATTTTAGAGGTTGTTATGTATTTTAGAGGTTGTTACCTGCCATGAGCCTGGCCTGGCCGGGAATGAGGGCAGGCTACAAATTTTAATAAATAAATAAATAGCAAGCCCAAAACCGCTTGTGTTTGAACTATTCTGCCTGCCCTAATAACAAATTAATAATGGAGGTGGCCTCTATTTCTTTTCTCACCCTCGATTTGACACAGCAAGGTCTTATACAATTAAACACCTAAACAAAATAGTTTCAATCAGCTGCATAATTGGCTTTCACTTCAGCTGTTTGCTGGAGAGTGAAATTGCAGCAGTCATCGGACCGCTCAATGCCAAAAGCATCTGAAAGCAACCCCTGGCCAGAAACCATCCATAGAGTCTCTGCCTGGATTTTCTTAAGGTCACAGAGAAGCCTTGAAGACATGTTAATGCACATCTTGAAGAATCCACACTGGCATTTCTGCATGCATGAACAAGTAAATTCCCTCCCCCCCGTCCCGAGCTGATATTAGTATCACTATGCTTTTGTGTTTCTCCTGACAGAGTAAGGTAAAGTCAACATCCTTCTACCTTGTCTAATGGTGATGCATTAATTTCACACATTGGTATTTTCTAGGCTGGCTGCCAAGCGTATGTCTGTATTAGGAAAACATACGTATGTGTGTCTGAGGCAGCCTGGGTTTAATACATTCACCCATTCATATTAGGCTCTCCGTGTGAACCTCCTAGAGTGCCTGTAAAATAAAAGCAGCCAAGGACTTGATGGTCATGGGTAAACAGCAGCTTCTCTGCCTCCGCCAGTGGTTGGCAGGCCCTGGATGTTGTTCTCTCTCTAAAGCAATAACAGTACCTGGATGGGAGACTGTGCAGGAACACCATGTACACCATCCTGGATTCCTTGGAGAAAGGGCATAACACACAAACAACAATAAGGGAATGAAAACTGGCTCGAGCAAATTCGCCACAAAGAGCTGCAAAGACAGAGGTGCCCTAAAAATAGCATTTTTTTGGCAGATCCTGCTAAACTAATAGGATGGGATGAGGCTAATCTAGAGTCATTACTCTGGAAATCTGAACACTGGACAGATGCCTTTCAGTCCCCTGGCGCAGTATGGAGATGCGGCAGCTGTGGCTTCTGCCGGTTCGGTTCCTGGTTTTGTCATTTGCGCTCCTCCCTCCAAATGGAGGAGAGGAGAACGATGTAGTCTGCTTTGGGTCCCCATTGGGGAGAAATGTGGGGTATAAACATAGTAAATAAATGGTTGCTGTGAGCAGGACGACAGGTGTACGCACGCACACAAAGGGAGAGAGGGGAGGGCGACATGGCCAGACAGAATAGGTGGGGGAAGCTGTGACTTTCCTGTCTCCTGTTGTATCAAGACATTTAATGATATGCAAACTGGGCTGGGGTTGCAGGGTGCAGCCTTAAGAGCATCAAGCCAGGATCCTGTCCAGAGTGCCTTGAATGCACCACATTTTCATCTCAGCACTTCTCCACGGAATAATTCATGGTTCTCTCTGCCTCCGTTTTATCCTCACAGCCAGTTGGGGAGGTAAGTTAGGCTGAGAGAAAAGGACTGGCTAACTGGAGATTAGAAGCCAGGTCTCCTTATTCCAAGCCTGATAGTCTTAACTTCTGTACCATTCTATGGCGACCCCTCTCCTTTTTATTATCTCCCAGCTCCCAGTAATCAGTATTTGGTGCTGAGGGAGAGAAAGAGGGATTGCCTCACTTCTTGTTATTTTGCCAAAGGGTGTTATGTGGAGATTATTTTTCTCCTTCTCCAGTCCCCACCAGATTTTACCTCAGAGAGAAAGCAGGACACAAGAAGTTTCTTAAAATTAACAAAGTAAACAGGGAAATTTATTAAATGGTATTCACAAGATGGATTTTGAGGCAAGGCTGAATTGGAGGGAAAGCACAAAACCATATTGTACAAGATACAATGTACAAGATACAATATACAAGATTCACTTCAGAGAGAGAGAGCGTAGTTTAGATTTAGAGTAGATGTTACACAAGATGTCTTTAGCGTAGATGTTTCTCAAGTTAAGTTTCTTCCGTTCTTAGGTTACAAGCTTAGTTTGGTTCCTCAGAAATCACACAGATTCAGTTTCACATAGGGCTGTTGAAAAAAAAAATTCGGTATAGTTTGGATTTGGCTGAATTTGGCCCGTTTTTATTCGGGCCGTGCCGAAGTCCGAACTCCCCCACTTCGGATCCCCGGAAATTCGGGGGGATCAGGAGTTCGGGGAAAAATTCGGCCCCCCCGCGCACCTTCAGGGGAATTCCCTGAAGGCCCGCGGGGGGCCCTTTAAACAGATCTGCGCCTCCCAGCTATGAGGCGCAGATCTATTTAAAGGGCCCGCCGCGCGCCTCCAGGGAAGCTCCCTGGAGGCACGCGGCGGGTCTTCAAACAGATCTGCGCCTCCCGGCTGGGAGGCGCAGATCTATTTTTAAAAAAACCCAGCGGCAGGGCTGGCGAAAGGCTGGCAAGACCAGACCCCCCAACCCCCCTAAACCCCCCCTTCCAGCCCTGCCGGGGGTCCCGGCAGGGCTGGGGGGGGGGCTTTAAATAGATCTGTGCCTCCCGGCTGGGAGGCACACATATGTTTGAAGACCCGCCGCGCGCCTCCAGGGAGCTTCCCTGGAGGTGCGCGACGGACCCTTTAAATAGATCTGTGCCTCCCGGCCGGAAGGCACAGATCTATTTAAAGCCTCCCCCCCCCAGCCCTGCTGGGACTCCCGGCAGGGCTGGCGGGGGGCTGGCAAGACCTGATCCCCCAGACCCCCCAGACCTCTCCAGATCCCCCCTTCCAACCTTGCCGGGAGTCCCGGCAGGGCTGGGGGGGGCTTTAAATAGATGTGTGCCTCCCGGCCGGGAGGCACAGATCTATTTAAAGCCTCCCCCCCAGCCCTGCCGGGACTCCCGGCAGGGCTGGCGGGGGGCTGGCAAGACCAGACCCCCCCAGACCCTTCCAGACCCCCCCTTCCAGCCTTGCCGGGCGTCCCGGCAGGGCTGGGGGGCGGGGCTTTAAATACATCCGTGCCTCCCGGCCGGGAGGCACAGATCTATTTAAAGCCTCCCCCCCAGCCCTGCCGGGACTCCAGGCAGGGCTGGCGGGGGCCTGGCAAGACCAGACCCCCCCAGACCCCCAGACCCTTCCAGACCCCCCCTTCCAGCCTTGCCATGAGTCCCGGCAGAGCTGGGGGGCGGGGACTCGCCGCGCGCCTCCAGGGGGCTTTCCTGGAGAGGCGCGGGGTGCCCTTTAAACGGATCTGCACCTCCCGGCCGGGAGGAGCAAATCTGTTTAAAGGGCACCCCGCCCCCCTTCAGGGGGCTTTCCTGGAGAGGCGTGGGGTGCCCTTTAAAGGGCACCCTGCGCGTCTCCAGGGAAGCTCCCTGAAGGCGCATGGGGTGGGGGAAAGGGCCCGAATCGGCCAAATTTATTCGGGAACACCCCGAACTCGGCCAATTCGGCTCCCCGGTCCCCCCCTTTTTGAGTTCGGTTCGTCCGAACCGAAAAACTGCCGAATTGAGAGAAATTCGGCTGTTTTTCAGTTTGGGCCGAACCGAATCAACAGCCCTAGTTTCACAGACTCTGTCCCCAGCCTGGCTATCAGGAAGGAACTTTCAATCTCTATTCCCAGAGAACATACAGAAGTGTGGAGATTTATCAGAATCCCTCTTCCAGTTCTCACTGAACTATGCCACACCAGTGGCAGTAATCCTCTACACCACCCTGCAACTGGAACAGCTCTGTCCCAAAGACTAATTCCCCTTTATGACCTGAGAAAGGGCCCTTTTCCACCCAGTCTCAATCCTGTCACTCCATCGGTTGTGTGTTCCACTAGCTTTGGCTACACCGAACCTTTAGGTTCACAGCGTTGTTCACAGCTTCCTCTCACGCCAGTTACCAAGCTCTGAATCTTTTCTGTCTCTCAGAGCTCAGAGTGTCAGCTTTTTGGTTCCGCCCACTCCTGGTCTCTCAGCTTCGGCTGAAGCTTAAACCCTTGTTCGTCACACATGCTAGCTTTTGGTGGTGGAAACAAGTTGTAGCCAACGTATAGTGACCCCATGAGGTTTTCAAGGCAAGAGACATGCAGAAATGGTTTGCCATTGCCTGCCTCTGCATAGCAACGGGCTTCCTTGGTGGTCTCTCACCAAGTACTAACTGGGACTAACCCTGCTTAGCTTCTGAGATCGGATGAGACTGGGCCATCCAGGTCAGGGCATGCCAGCTTTACCCCTCCATGCTAGCATTTACCAAACAAACATACAAACAAACAAAAACTCTGAAGTGCCAACAATTTAATCAGTCTATAACAATAACATTGTTGTATAATCCTATGTGATGATGGTTGTGAGGATTTATTCTTCTTTGTGAGGCTTTCCCCCACACACGGAGCCAACATGGGTAACCAGCTTGCCACATGGTAGGGTTGTGGGTTTTTTTACCAGTGTTCATCTGTAATAGTAAAAATATGGTTTAATTTGAAATATGGTATAATTTTTTTCTGTGACTCATTCTCATGTGTGGTAAAGACTGAGCTCTTTACCAACATGTGAGGGTTAGTTCCCATGTGGGTGGGTGGTCTTCTGCATCTGTAGTGGTAACAGTGAGTGGGGATTCTGTTCCTTTTAAGCTGTAGTTTCCTAGCTTTTTTTCCAGAGTATCTATCTATAGTTTACAGATTTTGCAAAAAAGTTTAAGTGGCAATTTTTGTGAGGTATTTTTTGTTTTTCGTTTTTGAGTTGGTGTGTGCACTCTTAAGTTATGTGTATTGGTGTGCTATGTGATGAGGGAATCAGCTGGTGATTATACACACAATCTTTGTTTTGGGAAATTTCCCCCATGTTTTTTTCCCCTTTCACAGAGATGCACACATATGCACAAAGGAGGCAACATTAGGGAGGAAAAACATGAAAATCCGTTTGAGAAAAGAGCCTATTTAGAGAATTTACATTATATGCAACAGGGACTTGATTTAATCTCCTAACTGGCCACCTATATCAGTAAAGCAAGGACCAAACGGTAGTAACAATATGCTGTAGCAGTGCATGGAAGGCTCAGTAGAACTAACATCTTCATTCCATAGCAACAGGACAAGTCAGTAACTAGGGGTGGAGCAACAGCAACTGCAGAATGTTACCAAACACGCCACTCTCTTCTGATTTACGGCTCCTTGGCACACATTCGTCTTAAATTATATTTAGCATACGAGTTTTAAATTTTTTTGCACTTTTGCTGCTGGTTTTAGCTTTTGCTCATTTTAGTTTAACTTGGTACAGTTTGAGGGAATGTGATTCAGCCATCTTTGATTGTGTTAAGCACATCTGGGTCTGGTCCATGCCTGGATGGAAGACTTAATGGAAACTCTGTGTATGCTTCCTTGTGTTCTATAATAGATGAATCAGAGGATATCAGTGTGGTTAAACGAAATCGTTAGAATTGCTATAATGCTTTTCTATGCTATTTGGTGCCACTTTGCTTTTTTATACAGTTTTATTGTATTCTGTGGTTTTATTTTGCCTTGGACAAATCCACAAAGTGTGTGTGTGTGTGTGTGTGTGTGTGTGTGAGAGAGAGAGAGAGAGAGAGAGAGAGAGAGAATGAGTGTGTGTTTATAAATCAGGAGTCCCAACGTTGTTGAGTTTGTGGACACTTTTAAAGTCTGAAACCAGGTAGTGGGTGCCATCGTAAAACGGCAGCCAAGATGGTGTGGCAAACCACAAAATGGCTACCATGGGGTCTGGGGCCAGTCAAAAATGTTGAGAAGTTGCAAGCTAAGCTGCCCCAAATGGGTGCTCACTGCAGATACAAAGGTGATGTCTCCTGGGTTATTGAACACACATGAACACACAAAGCAGGCTTATACAGAACCAGACCATTGGTCATCATCATCATCATCATCACCTTTATTAGGCATTTACCACGACATAGTTATAAAACAAGATTACAAAAACCAAATAGTCTATAGAGGCATTAAAATAACATTGTTAATTATCTAGGAGCGTGTACAAGCAGTTCACATATCCTTGATAGAGCTAGCAGATATCTGGCTACTTGTTGAATAATAAAAGAATTTCTGTCTGATAAAAGATACACCACCAACTGCTGGTCTGAGAAATTCTGAGCGCTCGACAACAAAGGTCTGATATAAACATTCCTGGGCCTCAAGTAAAACAGTGCAGTAACACATGAATTAGGTGTTCAGGTACCCCAACCATGCATGGACAACACCTGTCCCTGAGGAATTCTCTTATATCTACCATATAAAATGGCTGACCATTGGTCTATTAAGGTCGGTGTTGTCTACTGTAACTGGCAGTGGCTTTGCAGAGTCTCAGGCTGAGGTTTTTCACATCAGTGACATCCTGATCCTGTTAACTGGAGACGGCAACGATTGAACCTGGAACCTTCTGCATGTGAAGCAGACACTGCACAACTGAGCCATGTTCCTTCTGAACCAATTCCTATCACAATAAGGCAGAGGAAAAACCAGGATTGGCATTTTGTTTCGGGGAAGAATGAAGTGGGCACCAGAAAACATGTCAGTGGGGACCATGGTGCCCAAGGTACCACATTCAGGTTCACGGAAGTTAATAAATACAATGAAGAAGTGAGCAAACCGCCCCACGTTTCCCACATCATAAACTGGTGATCTGGATGCACCCAGTATTCTTTACTTTGGATAAAGCAACTGCTTTGTTGCTGCCACTAGGTTGTGTTTAGTGTGCTGTGGCTGGAGATACGTGGCTGTGATGAATTGCACGACACATTCCCTTCTTTACTCCAGTTTGTGTACATGATTGCATGCTACTCACTTGTTCGCCATTGCCCTGATCGCTTGCATTTAACAACAAACCCTGTCTGTCTCTTGCTGTGAGCTTGGCACCGTGAGTTGCATATTTCTGTGTTAAAGACTCTCCTGAGGCACAATGACATGAGACAGCGTGATGCCTAATGAGCTTTTGTTATTAACATCTAAAGAAAATTAAATTGCCCCTGCAACAAGGCCACAGAGGAACCCTGGGAAAAAAATTAAAATTTGACTATTGATGTGTAAAAACAAAGAGCTGTTGCTTACCGGGGGGTGGGGGGAACCCACCATGTCTTAGTGGCTAACACTCAGGCAAGCTGGCTTTCTTCTTTCTTTCTTTCTTTCTTTCTTTCTTTCTTTCTTTCTTTCTTTCTTTCTTTCTTTCTTTCTTTCTTTCTTTCTTTCTTTCTATTTTTTTTTTTTAGGTAGCCAATAGTGAAATAAATTCTGTAATTATCAGTAGTCCGCTGCGGGTCCACTGTGACTTTTCTTTAATGATTTGACCAGTTGGAAAACTATTATTTAACTGAATGTCTAAGACCCCAACTGCATGCGGTTGGAACTCCAGATGTGTTGCAAGACTAAAAACCGGCTGTGCAGGCTCCTCTGAATATAGATTTGGTCCATGGTGCGAAGAGAAGAAGGACTTATCTTCCCCTGTTCCATTTTCACATGAACACATGAAGCTGCCTTCTACTGAATCAGACCCTTGGTTCATCAAAGTCAGTATTGTCCACTCAGACCGGCAGCGGCTCTCTAGGGTCTCAGGCAGAGGTCTACAAATTTTCCTAATTTGTAGATACTCCACTCAGATTGCTTTAAGGGAGCAATCTGAGGGTGGGTAGGGTTCTTTCTCTCCTTTGCCCTCATCCTGCCATGCCTCCATCAGACCCCCCCAGAGGAGAACAACAGCAGCCCAATAGGGATGATCAGGACTCATTGCTGTCAAACATTCATTCATTCATTCATTCATTCATTCATTCATAACCTTATTTATTGGGACTCGTTGCATTGACCTCAAAAACTCCAGAATGGATTGGGAAGCAGGGGAAAGGTCCATTATTCAGTCCAGGCATGTATCTGTCTGGTGCAGAACGTGCAAGGCTGGCCACTCTAGGAAGCCCCTTCATATGCTCCAAACCCTTACAGCCTGTGAATAATGAAATCATTCCCCTTGGATTGCACTGGCTGCCTTCAGGGAATGTAAGTCAGTCTCTAGACTAGAGCCTCACATGTTATGCCAGCAGACTAAAATGCTACCTGTTTGGCCAAGTGAATCCTGATTAGAAAATGCAAGATGGCTTCTTAGAGAGACCCAGGATATCCTGAGATGTTCTAAGAGGACACCTTGCATGCTCTGAGAGTCTCTGGCACACCTCTTTCTGCTCCTCAGTATTAGAGTTTTCATCACTAGATGGCCATGCCAGAAGCAACCATAGAATGTCTGAATGGGACAGAATTTGCTGCAACAAACTCCTAGAATCTTTTCTTCTCTACAATACAATCATCTAACTAGTGAAATTAAAAAGATAGTGCTTCGCCATTGGCACATTTTACGAGATGTTCCTGGTTGCCAATTACCACCTTTATTTGGACTCAGAAAATCACAATCCTTAAAAAACTTTTTAGTTAAGACTGATTCTTTAGGAAGCAAACATCGGGTTAATACTATTGGGCATCACAGCAGTGGCGCATGCGCAGTTTGTAGGTTTAGCCTGCCTGTTAAGGAAATTAGCTCCACTGCTTTCAAATTCAAATATCAGCTAAAAATTTTTAGCAGTTGTCTTTCTAAAAATATTGTGTATGAAGTTTTGTGCCCGTGCTCGCTCTGGTATATTGGGTCCACCTCCAGACAATTAAAACTTCGCATCGGGGAACACAGAACGCGCATACGCACGCGCACCATGGACGCCCCTCTCACGGGACACTTCATAGAAAAGGGACATTCTGAAGATACGTTGTTTTGTCCTATGGAAACACAAACAGAAGCCTTACCATAGAGACGATATAAACAAAATCCTGCACAGACAAGAAATGAAAATGATTTTTTTATTTAAAACCATGACCCCTGCTGGGCTGAATAATGAATTTGATCTGGTGTGTTTCCTTTAAGCCACTCTTCTTCATCAACACACATCAGCTGTTTCTATCATCATGACCTGTATAACTTTTTTGGGGAGACATTTGATTTTTCAACCTCTTTTTTTTTAATAAATTTTTTTATTGCTTTTTCCATAAAGTTGATACAATAATCCCATTCGCTATATCATCTAGCTTATTTTTCCATATATAAACAATAACAGTACAATGCTGAATGGATATCCTCATAGTAAAATACATATAACAATTTGAACTCCCCCCCCCCCCAACTTCCTCTAACCCATTCTTAATCCGGTCACTTCTTTGTGTTACTCTTTGTCTATCCTTCTAAAACATTATATATTTATTTTTATTTATCTATTTCTTTCTTATATCCATGCATACACCATAACTTTGTAACCCTATCTGATATGATTAAGTAACATTGAAAATAATTAAAAATGCTAATAGGGTATAAATTATTCCAAAAACTAGAACTACACATACTTAACATTATCATGTAAATTTAAAAAAAAATAATTATTTCCCTACACCTCCCCTTATTCCCATTATTTTAATACCCTCCAACCCTTCATCCCTTCTTTTTAAAAGACTTCTTCTGTCGGGGGTTTCTGTTGTTCTTTTCTTGCTTTCTTGGTATAATCTCTTGAAGTCGATGGTGTCCAGTTGCTACATCTTGCCCAGTTGAGTCTTCATCCCGTCGCATTTCTTCTTGGTCTCTGCCTTGAGTTGGATCTGTCAGTTCTTTGTGGCTGAATAAAAATCTTTCAGCCTCAACTGGTGAATTGACCGCACATCTTCTCTGTTTATAGATGAACGTAAGTCCTTGTGGTATTAACCAGGCATACTTTATTCCATTTTTCCTCAGTATCGTTGTGAAGTCTTTGTAAGCATTTCTCTTTGCAACCAAGTGGCGAGGTATATCTTTTAGCATTATTAATGGTAATCCATCTACCAAAAGAGGACTATCATACTGGATTTGCATGATTCTCATTTTGAGATCAAAAAAGGCAATCACAATCTCTCTGGGTGTTGATTTCTGTATTTTTGGTGACAGGGGAGCTCTGTATATTTTATCTATTGCATAGTTTAATTTTTGATCACTTAAATGGAAAATGTCAGCAAGTGACTTTATCATAGTCTCTCTGGTATCCCCATATTTTTCCGTGAGATTGCGTATTTGTAGATTTGATTATCTCGATTTCATATCCAAAAGTGCCATCTGGTCCTTCAGAATCTCACCTTGTATTTGTAGGTTTCCAATTTGTTTCTCGTTATCTTTGGTTTCCTTGTAAATTTCCTTTTGTTCCTCCTCCACTTTTGTTATAGTAAGTTCCATCTTATTCATGTCTATTTTTAATACCTTCACTTGTTCTTTAATTGACTTAATCTCATTCATAATATTGTCAAGTTTCTGGTCGAGTAGTTGAGTCATATGCTGTGTTTGATGTTGAATTTGCTTGTTAAGTGTTTCAGTTTGCTGCATCAAAAGTTCCTCTACTCTTTTGTAATCCATGGTTCCCTGTAGAATTAGTTGCATAGGCGGGCAGTATTGATGTAACACCCACCATCGAGTTTCAAGAGTCTTCTAGTTGGGTCTGTAGGGACATCTGGTATTTCTCACTGAGTCTCCTCGTTCTCACAATGAAACGTGGCAGGAAGGCTCAAAAGCGGAAGTATTTCAAATCGGAAATAAAACTTCCCTCCCCCTTCTGACTCAGAGTCTTCAGTTGCTGCGTGCAATGTCACTCAGTTCCTTAGTTGTTATGTCTACCCGCAAGAAAGATTTATAATCCTCAGTCCGGTTGGTGATTTTTCTTGTTTATTACCAAGTTATATCATGGTCTTGGGAAGGGGGGGTGCGGGTGTACAGCTAGTTTAAAGAAACTCCTCCGTCTCTCTTTTTTTTAAAAAAAAAGCAAACAAAAGAAGTTCTTGGCACTTACAGGTCTCGGATGTTGGGGTTTCTGATGATTAAAATATTTCAATAGCTGGTATTAGGTAGAGGAGATCTGGTCCCGATTCCATTAGAGGCGCTCACAACGATGGTCCTCCCTCAGCCGAGCGGGACAGCATCCAACCCCCCCCCGGGTTTCGTTCCCGGGGGAGAGTTTGGGAGTCAAACCGCACTGGTCGGCAGCAGGAATTGCCTGCTCCACGTTCCACCTTTTAGGAACGAGGTCAAGTCACTGAAAGTGACTCGTATCCAAAGCGCCTCCTGGTTCTCTCAAGAGCTCTTGAGAGAAGTTGCGATCAGATCAGCCATCTTGCCGGAAGTTCGATTTTTCAACCTCTTTTGAGGGCAAGAGAACCCGGCAGGGTCCATCCCATTTGGAATTGTGGTAAGATGTTTTCATGTTAGCTCACAGATTCCTTTATGATGTCCTTATTTAATTTTGATATTAAGTGCACTCTTATAACATTTTCAGAGGCCATTGGCCCTATGAAGCACAGGTTATCATAGCAAGAAATCCATTGTGATCTTTGTTTTTGATTGTGGTAAGCATACCCTACTAATTACAATAATTATATTAATGTATTAAATGTGATAGTTTTGAGTGCCTTTTATGTATCTCTACAGAGGCGTTTGTGCCCTAGCGAGGCGTTTGAGCCCTATACTTAAACGAAGAACAACTGAAGAAGCTTTGCTTATGCGAAACGACCACCAAACTAGAGGTGTCATCTTGAAGTACTTTGTGTTATTGAAGAACATTGTATATCTCATGTTGTGAGGTGAATTTAACCCAACTGAAATAAAGGACTTTATTTTTTGTTCTTTACCTTTCACTATTGTTTTTGAGGTATTGGATGTATTGTTGTATCTTATTTTTACGCTGTAGTAAACTATTTCTAGTGAATTTATATTGCGAGCCCTCGTGCTCATATTGTTGTGAAACCAGGTAGTAGCTGGAGATCTCTCGCTGTGACAACTGATCTGCAGGCGACAGAGATCAGTTTACCTGGAGAAAATGGCCACTTTGGCAGGTGGATGCTATGGCATTATACCCCATTGAAGCCCCTCCCTTCCCTAAACCCTGCCTTCCTTATGATCTACCCCCAAAATCTCCAGGTATTTCCCAACCTGGAGCTGGCAACCCTACCAATTGGCGGGGGGGGGGGGTTCCTAGGTCAGATGGTGTGATTTACAAAATACATTCCATTTTCTTACCTCTCCTTTTTCTTAAAAAAATAACACATCACTAATCTGTTGGAGATGAAGCATTGATTGCTTGATCAATATTTTATGTGGTAAAGGGAATGTTCCCTTGTTGGAGGGAAGTGGTAATCCCACCAAACCACAACCTCCAAAGCTGCCTCTGCCTAGATATTTTTGCACATTAGAAAACTTTGGCAGTGGATCTCAGTTCCCAGCCCCTCGCCATTTATATATTCTTTGCTTGTGTGAAGCTGTTAAAATAATTAATGCCTTTATCAGGAGGCTTCCTCTCTTCCTTCCTTGCAACCAGTATTTTGCATTAGGAGAGGTGTCCCTGTCATTGCCTGGATGGTAATGGATCACAATGCATCTGACATCTGCTTCCTTGGTTCCCTCTTAGCCATTACCTTTTGCCCATGAACAGCAACGAGGGGCTAATACCACATTTCCAGGCTCCCTACATCCAGTGTTATTACTCTGTCAAAACTTCTGTCGTTAATCAAGGGATTTTCTTCTGCCTATGCAGCCCGCACACTTTGCCTATCATTCTTCCCCTAAGGTAGCTACTCTCCCCCTTCCCAACACTCAGAGTGAATAATCTTCATAACTTGGTATGGTTTGCTTCTCTGGCTTTACCTGCCTTGCAGCTGGGAATAGCAGGGTAGGGTGCTGAAGCCAAAAATATATCCCATCCCTTTGAGATAAGCTAAAAAGAGAAGTACCACAAGATAATTGCAGCCTTCCCAGTTTCATCAGTTTCACTGTGAAGAATCTCACATTTGAGACAGCAAGAGAGTCATCAGCCAGTTTTAAAATAACCTGGCCTCTTATTGCCCTTGCTGCACTTCACTGTGGAGTAATTGGTTTTTGTTGTGGGGGAAGTCAGGAATTGGGAATTTATGTTATGTTTTGTTTTTTCACATTTATGAAAGAATAATAAAAAATAATTTTAAAAAAAGAAATTGGGCAGCTTTATTAAATGGCTATATATAGCTTGGATGCTTGGAATTAAACCCAAGGCATTGATTATTTCTTTTTAAACCTCATCTTCTAAGAGACAAACTACAGGTAGCTGCACTGTTTAGGGGATCCACACATATTTGTTCATATCTAAATTGGAAAGTCTATTTTTTTTAAACAAAAATGAAGCATGTACACAAAAGGTGCTGTAAAATACCCCTCGCCTGACTTAACCTTATTGAGCTCCTTTGCTTTTAAGATTTTTCTTCCAACCCAGCTTACCTCTGTAATTAGAACTGGACTGAAAGTAAAATAAATAAAGCACTAGAGAGCAGTGAGATGTTAGTTTTGTTGTTTTGCTGTTTTATTTGGGCGATTGTATCTCAATATTTTCCCACAAGCCACTTTGGAGAGAAAAGCAGCATACAAATGTTGCAAATGAATAAAGTTGAGCGAGGGACATTGTTTAGCCTCCTTCACCTACACACTCCATTATTAAGTGCTGCTAAATACATTCTCACAAAGATGCAACACCTCTGCCTCCAGATAAATGCTGGGAATTTAATTTAAGTCCAAGAAGAGGGAGACCAATAACAGGTCCAACTGAAATGTAATAATTATCTTCCACAACACTTAATCCAGTGGTTCCCAATGTTTTTAGAGTTTCAAAGAACACCTTGTCATGGTTTCTTTGATTTTAAAGCATGTCCTTTTCTCTTAAACAGAATAAATACATTTGAATGTCTATACAATAGAAGTTAAAAAAACATATCAGTTAAGAACAATAGTGTTATTTGTAGTGTTGTACGTGAAATGACATTTACCTCTCTGTGTCCAGTAAGCCACATAGGCACTCAATGGACTGAGCTTAAACAATGCACCACCACTGCACTGAAAAAGAATACAATATCTGAAGCAAGCAATGACTAGATGAACATGTGTAAGGGGTGATGAGATTGCTTCTACTGCCCTCACTTCCTCCACACAGTCAATTGAATGACTGCATCAAGCACAAGTATATACAGATGTCTCCACAGAACTGGGAACCCTGGCAAAGCAGAGTTCCCCACAGCATGGAGAGAGCTTTACCAGGGTTCCCAATTAACGTAAGCGCATAAGAAGAGACCTGCTAGATCAGATCAGTGGTCCATCTAGTCCAGCAGTCTGTTTCCCACAGTGGCCAACTAGTTGCTCTGGAGGGTCAGCAAACAGGGCATGGAATCTAAGGCCTTCCCCTTATGTTCCTTCTGAACACAGGTGATGTATTCTGCCTCTGGATGTTGAGTTTCATCATAGAGTCAGTGTGGTGTAGTGGTTTGAGTACCAGACTATGATCTGGGAGACTCAGGTTTGAATCTCCACTCTGTCATGGAGGCTTATTATGGGACTTTGAGCCAGTCTGAGCCTAACCATCCTCACAGGGTTGTTGTGAGGATAAAACGGAGAAGAGGAGAACAATGTAAGACACTGTTGCTCCCCATCGGGGGTAAAGGTGTGTTTCATAGGTATCCTCCTTGAATCTACCTCATTCCCTTTCAAAGCCATCCATGCTTGTAGCCACCACCATCTCATGGTTATACAGAGGGGGCTTTAGGGGTGTGATGTGCACAGTTTTGTGTTCGTAGGCTCAATGCGGATGTTGATACTGAAAATAAGGACACTATCCCAAGTATGTCTTTGCCTTTTGCTGTGACCTGCACAAGCATTTCAGTCTAAATTATTCTTCTGAGGCTCTTCTGAACATCTGTTCCTTCTTCCTGTTTTCAGGCTGTGAAGAGTTACTGAAGGATGCGTTATCTGTTGAAAGCCTCGGGCCTCGGCACTATGAGACAGAGTATGTGGATTACTACTACCAGGTAACAAGAGCTGATGCTTTACTCTCTTCTTTGTGCTGTTCTGTGGGAGTCGAGTATTACAGTGACTTTCCCCGTGTTGCATGAGGCCTTTTATTGCTCATAGTGGCACATGGCTGCAGTTTACAGAGAAAGCATACAGCAGCCATGAGAAGCAGGCAGAAGTTCTGACAGAGCCAGATGAGGGCATTTCAAAGACCAGGAATGTTTGGTGTAATCTGGATCTACAGGCGATAAATGTTATATTCATATATAGCTACAAATAAGGTGGGAGGGGAGTCCCACTTTTGAGTGGTTGCACAGCAGTGGAGCCCAGAAATGTCAAGGTGAAATTTTTACAATTGTTGTATGGGCTATGAATGCACTTTAAAATTATGACCAGAGGCTCTGTGCTGAAACTCCCTTGGTTTGGAAGACGTTTTCTTCTCTCCATTTTCCTACTTGTGCGTCAGAGAGACAGATGCTGCTCCATACTTGAAATCAGGATAGTTACTTGTTGTTGCTGAACTCCCTCTGTTCATCATATTATTTCCTGGTTATAAATGGAGTTATTCATTGCAGCCTTTTTAAAATGGGGATGTTATTGTGTATCTTACTTTTTGGAAGAGTTGGTACTAGAGTTACATATTGTGACAGAGGAGATAGTGAGGCAAAAAAGATGTTTTAAAGTTGTGACAGTTCCTATGGAGACTTTCTATAATAGCTACCATCCAGAGAGTGAGCTCCATACATACATAGAGCAACCATGTGAAGCCTCTTGATCGTACCACTGAGGTAACTAATCAGGGCTAGACACTCCCTGGGACTTGGGTGAAGTCTTCTTTTATTTATTCGCTTTATTCATACACTGCTTTTCAATCATAATGGTTCTCAAAGTAATTTCCAATAGTAAAATCAGTTCATATATGGACAGTGTATTCACTGAACCGTTTGAAGTAAATGGGTGTTGGGGATGATATTGTCTGGGTCTTGATACTTTGCTGCTCTGAGAGAATTTCTGAGGCAAAGAGAGGTGAGCCCCTTCTTCAAGCAATCTTTCTGTGGAATAAGTGCTGCCAATTGTTTCGAATGAAGCCAGGCTGATTTCCAAGTGCTGCAGCTCTTGGTTCTGCTCCTCATCAACTTCAAATGTTAGGAACTGGGGAGGGGGAGCAGATGTTCCTCAGGGAATGCACTCTAGACCTTCAGGTTTTCTTGCCTTCGGCGCTTGTTAGTTTGGGCAAATGGCATCAGCCCTCCCAGTTCTCAGAACTCCCTGCGGTGGTGGCTGTTGGTGGTGCTGTGAGGACAGTGATGGATAAAGTCCTCTGGCCAGCTCTACCATTGACACTGGGAACTTACTGGGTCTGCAGCAGTGGCTGTGGAGATGTAGCTGCAAACTGTATGCTCTGCAGCTGAATGCTTTCTGTCTCTCTGTGGGTGGGGTTTCCTTATCCTAGGTGATGTCGAACTGCCATAATTTCTGGCTCAACATCAGTAGTAGCAAACGTCTAAGCACAAATGTCGATGTTCTTCAGCATCTTCTCCCCAGTCCTGTGGGAGCTGCTGCAATCACCCCTCCTGCTGCTGTTTTTAGTATCACCCTCTCTCTGTCCTCTGTGGTCTGAATGGCAAAACCCTCTTGGAAGTGAGGTTGAGCTTACTAGGGGGTAAGGTTATGCTATGTCAATTTGTTTGTTTGTTTACAGTATTTATATACCCTACCTTTTTCCTCACACAGGATCCAAAGTGGGTAACACCCACCAATACAAAAATAATAATAAAGAATAAAAACGTTAAAACGTTAAAATGATTAGACCAGACAGTTAAAACAAATAAGCCAGAGCCTGTTCATGCTTGCCTCATTAGCTCTTTTAAATAGTTCTGTCGTGCTGAAAAGCCCCGATGGTAGGGTTGCCTTGTCTCTTCTGGGAGGCAGTTTCACAAGCAGTGGGCAGCAAGAGAAAAGGCCTGAGCCATCAAGATCCTGACCTCGAGAATGGAGGCAGGGAACTGCTAGGAGACCCTGTTGTGAGTGGGACATTTGCAGCATGGGTTCATATCAGGAAAGGTGGTCCTTCAGGGGTTATATTATGCAATATCTTTTCTCCATCTGAGCTTTGCTGGTTCTCTCTGACTGTCCTGCTGCTTCTTCCTGGTGATAATGCTTCAGGAATGTAGATACTGATTTGGGAGGCCTATTAAAATATTTGTAGCTTAATAGTGGCAGTACTGAGGCATTTTACGAGGCAATAATTTTGGAGCTTTACTCAAAATAGACTGCTTGCCATTCAGCTTCACATTTGGCTAGCCTTAGCACTGGAATGAATGCACTCTCCTATCTGTGTGCCTGCTGATGACTGTATTTCAGTGTTGCTCCAGCTCTATCTAGTGGTGGCAAAAAAGATGAACAAAAGATGTCAAACATGTGGAGTGTTGCCAACCCCAGGTTAGGAAATTCCAGGAGATTTGGGGATGAAGCCTGGGAAGGGACCTCAGTAGATATAGTGCGATAGAGTCCACACTTCAAAGCAGTCAGTTTTTCCTGGTGAATTGATCTGTCTAGTCTAGAGACCAGTTGTAATTCTGGGAGATCTTCAGGCTCCACATGTAGGCTGGCAGCCATAAATTGGCTACCATTGTATTGTCTATTCCTGCTGACCTTTTCAACAGGTTTTTTCCTCCCCTTGAAAAATCTTCTGCAGCTTTTTTGGTAAAAGGAGGGCTAGACTGCATGGTCAAATGGCTAGTACCCACCTCGCTTAGAGGTTAACAGTCACTGCCTCTTATCACCTCCATCGTGGACACTGTTGAGAGGTTTAATTCTGAAACCAATTCTACAGTCAAGTGATGTGAATCTGGTAGAAATAAGAGCCAGTTCATACAGTTGGATGGCCTCCACTCAGTCATATTAGGCATACATTGGCCTGACCTTTGGCAGGTATGCACCCAGAGTTGTGTTGAAGAAGTATCATGTGATCTGGAAGTACATTTATATGTTGGTACATACATTTGCTATGGTCAAATCAGCTAAATATTGTAACCCTTCACTCGCGGAAATCTCTGTGTATGCAATAGTATGCATGCATATTTGCTTCATCTTCCAACATACTTTAGAAATATGCATGCCCTAGGACAAAGGTGCATGACCACATGTCAATTTCATGGTAGTCACAGTGTGTGAACTGATTCTAGTTGTTAGAAGAGGCTCTGCACATACAGTCATAGTTCTTTGAATAAGTTATAAGATTATAGCATGGAGATATGTTGTATTTTGGACCCTTCAGAAAACCCCTAAATTTTAGCTGATTATCAGTTGCAAAAACCATCTTGAGTCGGAGAAAGCACTGCGGTCAGAACAAACTTAGTACCTGGCTCATGGCTCAGAATTGAAAAGTACTCAAGTACAAAATAGAGAATTCATAGGAGGATAATTAACCCTTGGATAATGGTGGGGCAACTTGCAGCAACTTGATGTAACCCCTTATTAAATGCATCATAAGGCAAAGGGGAATACACAACTGAGGTAAATATTAACCAGGAATTGTGGAATGTTGCTTTACACAATACACGATTCAAGAAAACAGTCAGATTTATAACATATTAACACAGCACTGTGCTTCATCTAATTTACAAACGAGGCCCAGCAAACCCCTGCTGACCTACTGTAATACATCAGTACACTCAGGCAAGAAAACCAAAGATGTGACATCTCATCAGATTTTTAATTCACATTCTTATTAGACTAACTCTTCTCTCTTGACCTCAAAACCTAACTCATGACTAGGCATGCCAGTTTTTTGCTGGCAAAACCTGAGAGCATGGAGGGGCAGAGACTTCTTGGAAGCAACTTCCTATTTTGAAACAGGAACTGACATCATGGTACTCTAGGATATTCAAAATCTCCTGTTTTACCCTAGAGGTTTTGAAATTCCTAGAGTATCATGATGTCACTTCCTGTCTTGAAATAGGAAGCGACTTCCACATGCAGCTTCCCTCCCCCACTGCTCCAGTGAGTGAGGGCAGGGGACAGGCAGCATCACTGGGAGGTAAGTGGCAACCCTATTCTTGACTTAGTCTTCACTATCTAACTTCTTACGGCTAGCTTAACCTTCCTCTATCAGATCTTAACGTCCAGTACACAGCTCATGTTGGCTGATCCAGAGCACAGCTCTGATTGGCTGCTGGGTCTCTCAGGTACATTTCTGTGCTCTACCTCTACTGCATCAAGGGGTTTGTAGCTCAGTGGCGGAACATCTGATTGGCATGCAGAAGGTCCTAGATTCAGTCCTTAGTTTCTCCAATTAAAAGGACCAGGTTGTAGGTAATGTGAAAGATCTCCACCTGAGACCCTAGAGAGCCACTGCCAGACTGAGTAGACAATACTGATGTTGCTGGACCATTGGTTTGATTCGGTATATGGCAGCTTCATGAGTACCTCTAGCACTTTATCCTAATGCTTGCATGTATTATATATTATATCCTAATGCTTGCATGTATTATGCTGCATGTATTATAATTCTGCAGCTATCATTTTAGGTTTGTGATTAGGTTCAATAGCCCTGTACTCACAGCCTCTCCATACATTGACTGAAAAACTTCAACATGTTACTCTGCAGCTCATGCATTGCATGCAGGATTCAGATTTTGGCACTTTGCTGTCAATGAACACATATTATACTGAGTCAGACCATTCATCTCTCAAGGCTGGTACTGCCTACTCTGAAGGGTGCCAACTTTGGGTTGGGAAATTACTCGAGATTTAGGGGTGGACTCTGGGGAGGAGGGACCTCAACAGGGCATAATGCTAGAGTCCACCCTCCAAAGCAGCCATTTTCTCCAGGGAGAATGGATCTCTGGCATCTGAAGATTAGTTGAAATTCTAGGATATCTCCTGGTCCCACCTGGAGGTTGGCAACCCTACTTCTCTGGCTGGCAGTGGCTTTCTAGGGTTTCAGGGAGAGGTCTTTCTGGCGATGCCAGGGATTGGACCTGGGACTTTCTGCATGCAAAGCAGGTGCTCTACCACTGAGCCACGGCTCCTAGCCAATGGCACTTTGCAATGTGCCAACAGTTGAATCCTGCATATGGTACACAGCCAGCTCATCATGAGCTTTGAGACCCAGTTCTACAAGCTTTTCTCTCTTTTGTGAATAGTCCCTCTGTTGATCGGAAAGTCTCCCTAGGTTTATGAATGTGATACTGAGAAATGGCCACAGGAGGTCAGTGTGAGACAAAAAGAGGCACCTCATGCTCCCTTACTTTTTGATGCCTCTGTTTTGATGAGCAGCTGCTAAATCTGTCAATATCAGGATTATGATTCTACACCACCACCCACACACACCAAAGAACAAAAGAGAGGTAGTGTGTTAATTTGGGCATCCTTGAGGATTCAGGGTTTATAGAAATAATGGGTGTGCCTTGTAATGGGAGCTAGTATATTGTTGATTCTAATGTATTGTTAAAGAGCAAAACTAAGAGTAAATACCTATGTACCTTCAAAGAGGAGTGAGGGTGGAATTTATCCCTGTGGGCTGAGCTCTGCTTTCCCTCAGCTTCGCTCCTCAACTGATGAACACACAGCCTATGGATCAAATGCACACCCTTATTCTTCAAGCAGGCTGCCTTCTTTCTGTTATCCAAGTATCTACTGTACTTATCTGCTCTACTGTTTGTTCAGCATTTTATTTCCCCCTTTAAACCCCCTTTTCACTGCTTATTAAAATGCTGAATTGGTTCCAATAGAAATGGAGAGGTGGCTTCTTGATTGAAACAAGGACCAGCCAATCAGTGGTGCACACAGCCCAACTCTAAAATAATGTTACCAAGCTGAAGGTGGGGCCTGGAGTTCTCCCAAAAGCACAACTGAACACCAAACGACAGAGAACAGTTTTCCTGGAGGAAATGACAGCTTCAGAGAGCAGACCATGGTATCCCATCTTCGCTGAGCTCTCTTCCCTCCTCAAACTCTGCTGTCCAACAGGTACCACCCCTAAATCTCCATGAATTTCCCAAGCCAGAGTTAGCAATCCTATCTGAAGTCCATGAGGTTAATTCATACTGAAATGAAGGTCAGCCATTCAGTACAATGCAAATCAGTTTTCAGCTGTAAACTAGAAGAATGTGTTCTCCCTGAGCCCAATCCTTGGCTATGTGTATGCTAAGCAGTGGTAAATTTGCTTCCACAAAGGACTCCCCATTAAAACTACCTAATGCTCCTGTCATCCGTACAAGAAATCCCATGGCAGTTTGCACCCTGCACTATAAGTGCAGAGCTTGAATGATTGTTCTGACACATTGTCAGGCCTGAGTTCCATGAGGTTGAAGGAAAGACAAAACAATGCAAAGGCAGAGAAGGAGAGATGGAGGTGGTAGCAAAAACAGCTCTCCTCAGTTCCACATCAGTGAGCATGCTTAACCTTTGGAGGAGCATCCTGTCACCTGTCCTGATGCAAAGAGACTATCTTGTCAGGTCTCCCTACAATCTACTTTCTTGGCCAGAGAAGGTTGGTGATTCAGAGACTTCATCCCTCTTGGACATCTTCCATGTTCTCCTGTTCCAAACTTGCTATATCTGCTGTAGAATCCTGCCCCCCTCCCCCAACAATAAGAACCATTTTTGAAAGCTGGAGAAACATTGTCATTGAAAACAGTTCTCAGGCTTTCCCCAAAATAATCTGAGGACTCTTCCAGAATACTCTGTTTGGAACAGAATGATCAGATGTTTGTAATGTAGGGGATCTGACCTGTCTCCCCACTACCATATGGGCCTTGCCTGAACCAGAGCCCTGGGGAGCTGGGCCACAGTTCCTGACTCCTAGTTGCTCATAGCATGAGCAGAATCCTCTGGGAGCAGAACCTCTAGAGCCAGAGAGCAAGGAAGAAACAGCCCCCTCCTGCTGCTGGCAGATAAAGCCTGTGGTTCTTCATTTGGAACAGCAGGTTAGCAAAGGATGGAGATTGTCCTTTGGTGCCTGGTGTCTTCACCCACCCACCTTGCCTGCCAGCTTATCACAACTACTTGGGCCTACTTCAGCAATTTTATCTCATTTTTTAAATGGGCTCTCCCTCTTACCAAGATTATTATTATTATTATTATTATTGAGCCCCATGGCGCAGAGTGGTAAGCTGCAGTCCTGCAGTCTAAGCTCTGCTCATGACCTGAGTTCGATCCCAACAGAAGTTGGTTTCAGGTAGCTGGCTCAAGGTTGACTCAGCCTTCCATCCTTCCGAGGTTGGTAAAATGAGTACCCAGCTCGCTGGGGTAAAGGGAAGATGTCTGGGGAAGGTACTGGCAAACCACCCTGTAAAACAAAGTCTGCCTAGTAAACGTTGGGATGTGACGTCACCCCATGGGTCAGGAATGACCCGGTGCTTGCACAGGGGACCTTTACCTTTTTTACCTCATTATTCCCCGTAATTTATTTTATTTTATTTATTGAAAAACATTTCTGTGCTGCCTTTCCATTCAACTCAGGGTCTGCAAGGCAACAAATATTTCAAACATTAAAACAGAATTTAAAATGCAAAAAAAATAGACAAAATATTTAAAACAGTTAAATAAAACATACAGACACATAGTCCTGCGGACACACAAAGAGGGAGCAGGGCTAAGTGAGGGAATACCAAACCAAACAAAAAAAGTCATCACCTACTAGCAGAAGACACTTATAGAGGGAGATAGACAAATCTCCCTGGGGAGGGAATTCCAAAGTTTTGGTGCCACAATCAAGATTGCCTTTTCCCAGATGTCCCTCATCTAGCCACAGATGGAGGTGGCACTTAAACCAGGGCCTCTGAAGATGACCAGAGTGGTCAGCTAGGTTCATATGGGAGTAGGTAGTCTTTAAAGTATGCTGGCTTCAAGCCATGTGAGGCTTTAAAGGTCAACACCAGCACCCTGAGCGTTTCCCCCATTTTAAAAAAAAAACTATGGTAATCACAATTTTTTAAAATGATCCCCAGTCTTTAAAAAAAGAAATCCTTGCAACTAGCAAATCATCACAGCAGGCAGAGAACTAGGCTAGAATCTTTGCATTGCTAATTTTATGTTTGCAAGCAGGGTTCCCCCCCCTTCTTGTGCAATTTTTGAAACTACAGTCTGAACAAGTGCAGTCTAATCTAGCATGTGTAAAGCCAGGCTGAACCATGGATACTTTCTAAAGCCATTCACTCCAATCCATCAGTTTATCGTAAATTTGGAACTCTGATACAAGTGTGGGGCTCCCGCTGCAACAAGGATGTCCTTGTTCATTGCAGTGGAGGAAGCAGATCTATACAGTGCATCCCTGCATCTTCAGCAGTAGCAAGAGGGGTAAGAAAGTACCAAAACGAGGTTCTGAATGGAGCATCAAACCATTCTTGCTTTGTTACTGCTGCTGCCCCTATTCCCCCCCCCCTATTTTCTATTGCCCCTGCACAAATGTGGTGGTGATTTTGGAGGGTCCCCCCACCCTGGCAGGCTAGGAACTCCCTTTTCTTTCCCTTCCCATACTGAGCCATGCTGTAATGCTATGCTAAATTACAGGATGCTAATGCTAAATTACAGGGAAAATGTCCTGTACCATGTTGAAAACAGACATTCCACCTGCAGCCACTCTGTAGTGTCAGAGAAAATGAGGCTTTGATTTGTTTTTTTCTCATGCAAAGAGGGGAGCCCCTATTGGACATGGAATTATCTCAGCACTTTATTCCCCTCAGCCCACGTGGGGAAAATTCCCTGTGTAGAAGCAGCCTAAGTCTATGCAACTCCCCTCCCTCGAATAACATTAATGTGGAAGCCTATAACCCCAGGGGCTCCATGTCTGTGTAGGAGCTCATGTAGGTTCACCACGTGTATACCATGTTACCCTTTATCCGGAGAGCCTTTTATAATCTGTGTGTATCTCGTATCCATGCCTAGACTGATCTGAACTTTGGGCATGCCAAAGAAGGCTGCACTGGTTTATAAAATAGGGGAGCACGCTGTTCATTAGGATTGTCATGCAGAACAGGTGCTGATTGCTGCTGGCTGTTTATTTGTCGCCTCCTGCTTGTTTTCTGGCTCTGGCTTTCTCTGTCTTAACTGCCAAGCTGTCTCCTTTGCGAGGTAGAAATTAAATGGTGCTAGCCCAGTCTAGGGCATTTTCCACATGCCTGCCAAGTGATTAAACACACAGCACGAACAGCAGAATATTTTTGTTGTTGTTGGGTGAAATATGACAAATAAATTGGGATGGCTTCTGAGGTGTAGCCTAACCCAGCGGCTGATCTGCTGTTTAGAAAATATTTTCAGGAGCAATTAGTGGGGTCCCCACTGGGATCTCAAGTCATGCTCTTCTTTCGCTCTTCCTTCCTCCTATTTTTTTTAGTCCTCCTATTTATTTATTTTTAGTCTTTCTGGACAGCCTCATTTGCCATCTTCTGCTGACACCCAGACCAAGACATAGAGGATGGTGGCTCTCTTTCCATGCACCGAGCAGTTTAGGGGCTTAGAGTGCAGAAAAGCAAAAATAGATATGTCTCCAAACACAATTTAAAAACTTGAATACATATCAAAATTAGAAACACAGACCCACAGGAATCAGACATTACAGCCATTACATAGTAAAATGCAGAGCCAAGTCAGGCTTGCACACAATAAAGTAATAAACCTAATCCCAAATAAGGGGAATGGAAAATCCTAATTATATGTTTATGTTGCATGAGAAATGATATCGTGATTTGTTAAACTTTCAGTTTGATTATATACTTAATAAACAGAAGGTGATTCTAAATGTTATAGTTACAATTTAAGGAATACCTCAAAGAGCATAAATGGTTTTATTTAGTTTCAGTTTATTGATATAAAATTTATAGATGTTAAAGGAAGCCACAGACCTCAGTATGCAAGACCTGAGCAAGGCTGTTAATGATAGGATGTTTTGGAGGATGTTAATGCATAGGTTTGCCATGAGTCGGAAGCAACTTGATGGCAGTTAACACACACACACATTGGTTAACATAGTACTTAGTACCTGTAGCAGAATTTACAAGCGTAGTTTGTTGTATACCTGTATAACATATGCTGAATTCATGCTTTATGTACTATACTATTCAAATAAATTATTAATTTTTAAAAAACTCAACCTCAGAGCTTTCTGTATATAATTCCAACGAAGGATATTAATCAAGCAACAACAACAACAAAAGTGCCTTCAAACCTCCTATATCTAATCCAGGCCTGACTTCATACTTGTTCCATAATCCCATTGAACTGGAGACCAAGCAGGAGAGCAGGTCTGACTTTATGATTCAATTTATGCTTAACAACTACTTCATGAAAGGATTTTTATTACTTTTTTTATAATGTGCAGGCCTAACTTGGCTCTGTACTTAATATGTCTGCATGTCTAATTTGACACAGACGAAGAAGATTGTCACAATATGTTTTTTTTTCTTGACTGTGTGCCATAATTAAAGGCAGGTATTTTTTAGTCTTGTTACTTGCATACATATATTGAGAGTTCATTTTTGGATTGATGTATCTCATATTTCATACATATGTATTCAGGGGTTTTTCATATTGTGCTTGGTTTTATGGTCTCCTTTTAACCCGACAGCTGTTTTGTGAATATCATTTTAGGCTGTTGAATGTTGTTCCATGCTGTTTTTACTCCTCCTGTCTTAATAGTTGTTAGTTTTTGCACTCTTTTATGTTTTTATTTTATTTTACTTTGTGAACTGCCTTAAGCAGGTCTCTGGAGAGGCGGCATATAAAGTTTCTAAGTAAATAAACACCATCAGATCTATAGATTAACTCCATATTGCTGATGCTCTGCAGCACAGCTGACCCTTATGACCAACACAGTTGTATTGGCTGGTTACATATGGGTTGTGTGGCAATGTACAATGAAGCTATGGTATCTAGGCATAAATTTGAATTGCCACATTCCATCTGCAGGCTGTTAGTGGCTAGCTTTGTCTAATTCAGGGGTGGGGAACCTTTTTTCTGCCAAGGGACATTTGGATATTTATAACATCATTCGCGGGCCATAAAAAATTATCAACTTAAAAATTAGCCGACCAAGCCCCAAGCAGGCAGCTGCCCCAGATGACCTCCCCGGCAAGCAGTCAGGCATCCAACCGGTGGCGCACTCGCCCACCTGGTGGCACAGGGTGGTCTGTTGCACCAGCCGGGTGTAGCTGTCCAGCCACACGCCAGAGTTGCTCCTGTTGCACATGGTCGGGGCCGGATACTACAGCCGGCTCCTGCTACCTCCGCCTGCAGGGGTGAAATGAGGATGCAATGGCTAAGAACTCCCCCACACATTCTGGCCCTGCCTCCTTTAACCCCTCCAATGTCGCCACTTCGCCCCCAGCCCTCTTCTAGTACAGAGGGAATACGTTTCTCCACAGCCTGGGTGGGAAAGGGTTAATACAGTTTCTTGGGTCCTAGCAGCTCCATAGCTAACGACTCTTCTGCAAGGGGGGAAAAAGGTTCCTTTTCTGACAAAACAAACTGACATCCGCCTTGAATAGAGGCTATCCCTGTCCACGGGAGGGGGCGGATCACCAGTCGTAGATCCTTCTGAGATAGAGATCTGCCAGGACCCACAAAGGGCCAGACCAAATGATTTTGCGGGCCTTAAACACCCCCCGGGCCTGACGTTCCCCACCCTGGTCTAATTGAACCCCCAAATTTCACTGCTATCAACTGTTTGTATTTAGTTTGATGCAGAAGCCATCTAGAGTCTTTTGTTTTGAATGAAACTCAATTGATGTCTATTTGTGCCTTTGCTTCTAATTGGTACAAAAATCTACTTATGGAAAGTGTACTAGGTAGAGAAGAAAGACTAAAGGATGGATGATGTGTGAGAGATAATCTGCATTAAAGGCTGTTAAAGATGTTGGAGGAAATTGATTTTTTAAAGTTCTACGTTAACACTCTTGCTTAGGGTTGCCAACCTCCAGGTACTATTAAAACTGATCTCCAGCCAACAGAGATAAGTTCACCTGAAGAAAATGGCTGCTTTGGCAATTGGACTCTATGGCACTGAAGTTCCTCCCCAAATCCCGCCCTTCTGAGGCTCCGCCCCAAAAATCTCCCACCAGTTGCGAAGAGGGACCTGGCAACCCTACTCTTGCTACATGCAGGAAAGGATGTCTCATGGAATGAGTTCCTATTTCCTGCTGGGAGGTGTTTATTCATTTTGCAGTGGTATTATAAGGATTTCCCCATCAATTCCACCCTGAGTTCTTCTGATTGGATTAAAAACGTGATATTGAAGTGCTCCCGTATTACTTAGTAGCCAATGATAAATAATACAGTTGGAGGTTGGAAGATTAACGATCTGTTTATTGTGGCCAAAATAAATGCAGTCGGGTGTGATTGCCCCCAAAGCAAGCAGGACAGTTCACACACAGAACAAAGGATTGCCACAACATTTATAACCTTTGGTCAGGGGTGTTACAATATACGTAATACAGAGCATAGACATACAAAGATCCAATGATGGACACCTTTGGATTAGCATAGGCCTATCAGTGGGGGTTGAGGCGGGCATTTAGGTGGCTACATGATCTGGGGCGGGGAACCGGCACTTAACATTCCTTAAGCAGTAGGTAATTCTGGGCCGTGTATTGGTGGAAGGCTGTACCAGACACAGAGCGCCTGATTTACTGACTCATGACTCCCGGGTGCCACCTTCCCAAAACCCTCGTGTGTGTGTGCACATGAATGCATAGTGTTTCAAACCAGCTCTTATACTTTAGGCCTAGCATTTCCATAAGAGCAAGTATGCAGACTGAACACAAAAGCATACATTTCCAATACATTTCCCATAGTATATAATGA
This sequence comes from Euleptes europaea, assembly GCF_029931775.1. Classification (NCBI taxonomy): domain Eukaryota; kingdom Metazoa; phylum Chordata; class Lepidosauria; order Squamata; family Sphaerodactylidae; genus Euleptes; species Euleptes europaea. The sequence continues at coordinate 156,365,141 of NC_079312.1, forward strand.
TTTCAGGCATTACAATATGTAATTCATGTGTTTTACTTTTTTTTCCTTCTCCCCTTTTTAATTGGGTGTTCTGCTTTGGATTTGGTTATACTTCCAGATGTGTGGCATTTATGTATCACATATAAAGACAAAAGCTCCCCACTTCCTTCCTTTATCCACAAAGCATCCTCATAAGCAATTAACTCGGCATATATTTTTAATTGCAATTATACTTGATTTCCCTTCCAGCGTACCAATATACTGTTCAGCAATAGAATATGTTGCCAAGGGAGACTGCACAGAGTCTCCCTTGCGTGAAGGTTTAAAATTCAAAGTTAGACCCAAGGCCAAAATTTCTTAGGCATGGGAGAGGATATCCTGCTTAGGACACAAAGTTGAACTGAACGATCTGTGGCATCCTTTCTAGTGTTCTGAAGTATCTTCTTTTGGAAAGCACCTAATGTAGTTAAGCCGTTTGATCTGTTTACGACATCAACTCCATTTGCTTTCCAGAAATTGTGAAAGGTGAAGGGTTGGCAATACTGTATACCAGTACTAAATTTCAGCCCTTACTCCCCAAATAAGGTCAATACAGAGTTTAATTGGTACACTTTCATCTATACCCCAATCATAGAACTTGTATGGCACTGATATGCTGTGGAAAGATAACATGAGCCTACTGTAAATTCGAATATGTAATATCCTTCATGATGATAGCCAGAGCAGGACTGATGCACGTGTTGGCCATAATCCAGTTCAGAGATCAATGCATATTTAGTCCAACACAGATTATAAACATGTTTAGTGATTTTGGTAAATTTGAATGCACTTCGGTTTGTGTTGGATCGTGGCTTAAAAGCATACTTTCATTTGCCTTTGATTGGGGTCACTGATTGGAAACATATTGCTTTGTGTAGGAGAAAATTAAGCACCTTACAGTGCCGTCCTAAAACGAGTTATACCCTTGTAAATTCACTGGAGTCAATCAATGCAGAAGGGTGTAACTCTTTATCCCTGAGAGTTCTGTGTTTGTGTAAAGTGCTGTCACATTGCAGCTGACTTATGGCAACCCCAGCAATGGGGGGGGGGGGCTTTCAAGGCAAGTGAGAAGCAGAGGTGGTTTGCCATTGCCTTCCTTGGCAGAGTCTTCCTTGAAGGTCTCCCTTCCAAGTACCTACCCTGCTTAGTTTCCGAGATCTGATGAGATCAAGCTATACCATGCTGCCTTTCCTCCTTCCCTGGGAGTTAAAAGGGCTTAATTTTGGTGGGATTATTCCTATAATTGTTTCTTAATTGAATTGTTTACTCTCCCACATTAGAATCTTTAGCCACTAAATTCCTGTGAAAGGGGTTAAGAGGCCTAATCTAATCCTTGGGGGAATAGGTCCTTGAAGTCAGTTTTTGGTTGTATAGTCTAATGGAGAGACTGGAGTGGTTGCCCAGCTCCCAATAGAAGATGTACCTGGTTGACAATGTAGGAAGTGATCACAAGATAAATGAGCTCTTCTGCCTCCTCCAGGTATCCCTCCAGTCACGAAATGGGAGACAACCTGGAAACTCCTGCAAGATCAGAGGGAGCACCGTTAAAGGGAGTAGAGGCCTGAATCTTTCATGATCCTTTTTAGGCGTGGCAACTTTTGAGGAGCCTACAAATTACATTCCACATACTGTAGCATAGCTGCAAAAGGAGATGGGCAGAAAATGGAGCCTTGATTGCAGATGAAATGTGGCCAAGATTGGAGAAAGGATGGGAGGTGTGACAGAGGAGCCCTTGGAAGCTCTATGTCCAAGGAACCCAACAAAAATGTAGCCAGCACCACTATTACAGTGCTTACTGTCTCCCCGAAGATAGCTGATCTTGGCCTTTGAACCTGTGGTAATTGTGGGTTTCAGTAAGATTAGGCTGACTTTGTTTTATAACCTCAAAGGTCATATGGAATTCAACCTCAGTTGCCAGGTGAGCACTTAGCTCATCCTGGCTTGCCTTTAATTCTCAAAACTGTGATTGTGATTGATTCAGGGGCTGCTCAGCATCCCACAGTGTCTGGATATTGGCTTGGCTGACCCAAAACTGCAGTTACCATGGGTAGGGTTGCCAGCCTCTTGATGGGGCCAGGAGATAACCCAGTGTTACAACTAATCTCCAGTTGATAGAGATCAGTTCCCCTGGAGAAAATGGCTGCCTTGGAGGGTGGACTGTATGGCATTATACCACACTGAGGTTCCTCCCCATACCCTGCCCTCGCCAGACTCCACCCCCAAAATCTCCAGGTATTTCCCAACCCAGAGCTGGCAACCCTACCTATAGGGTCACGTCGTCACTGCCCCAAGGGTCTTAATGCTGTCAAAACTCAGTCCTGGGCTAATTGACATGTATGTAAGGTCCAAATGAACCTCATGCTTTCTGGCTCTTTTAAAAACAAGCACTTATTAGCAATGTCAATGCTGCCATGTTTGTCCTTGACAAAAAATTGCAAGGTGTCAAATAAAATATTTCTGTAACGGAGAAGGGCAGTTGTATAAGTAAATATATGCAATAGAAAAGACTAATTCTGTGAAATCTTTTTTCATGTGTGAGTTTTTAAAATTCAGAATATTGCTTTATCAGTCACAGAGACCTAGAAAAATAACGTTTTATACATTTTATACATGTTGTTGGCAGTGGGAGGGAGTGCCCCAGATGTCTCATCAACCAGTAGTTTCTTTTCATGTTTTGTGGATGCTCATTCAAACATCCCATGGGGCACATCTGGACTTGGCTTTTGCATGGTGGTGAAAGATGAAAAAGGCCCCTTTGATGCTTGCAGTTCCTACAAAGCACTTGCAGTCTGTTTGATATTAGGTCTGATGTAGTTACCATCAGAGCATCCAAAGATAGATCTGAACAACCCAGTGAGATCTGTGGGAAATATGCAAGTGTGGTTGGGTCTGATATTGGGAGAAATGAATTCCATCCCTTCCAGTTTTAATGGAAGTGCCTTATCCTGTATGTTCACCTTATTCTCTAAAATGGGAGTCATAATCTCATGCAAAGTTAAGGCTATGGCCACAGGCTGGGGAATGCTGTGAGGCTCTGGCCAAAACAGGAATACATTCAAGCCATTCCCTGAATTTGGGGTGGGTCGTGGAATGCTAAGTAGAGTTACACTCTTTTAAATCCATTGATGCCCATGGGCTTAAAAGAATGTAACAGCTTTAGAATTGCACTGTAATCCTCTTATTTATTTATTTATTTACTTCAATTATGCCCCATCTTTCTCCCTAATGGGGACCTGAAGTGGCTTACATAATTCTCTTCTCCTCCATTTTATCCTCACAACCACTCACACTGGGAGGTAAGTGAGGCTGAGAGTATGTGACTGGCCCCAGGTGATACAGCAAGCTTCCACAGCAGAGAGAGGATTTGAACCTGGGTCTTCCTAGTCCTAGTCTCACACTCTGGCCACTACACCACACTGACTCTCATGTGGGAAGAAAAGGGAAAACATGCTAAAAGTTCTTTATCTGATTGGTCAGTCCAAAATAAACATGCTACCACCTTCCTCTGTTCTGGCCAATGACCACCAGCCAGCTATCACGGTATAATAATCAGTGTTGGACTAGGACCTGGGAGAACCAGATTCAAATCCCCACTCTGCCTTGTAGCTTAGGGTGACCCTGGGCTAATCTCAGCCTAACCCACCTCACTGGGTTATTATTAGGATCAAATGGAGACGGGGAGAATGACGTATGCTATCCTGAGTCCTTTGAGTTCAATTGAGTTCAGTGGACTAAGAATGGTGTAACTCCACTTAGGATGGCACTGTAAATCAATCAGTCAATCGCCAAAGTACTGGGATGACTAACAGTTGTGATGGCTGTTAGCACTCAGTTTTTTTAAGTTAAGTTTTATTAAATTTTATGTAATTTGTATTTATGTAAACCCATGTTTATATTCAGGTAAACTTGGAACCACCCTAACTTGCTACGTATTAATATTTTGTATAATTTTTAAAGTGTTTGTATTTTAACTGTTTTGAGAACAGAAGTTGAGAGTGCAGAATAGAAATGAGGGTAATAAATTAATATTTGGTGTGACGTTCAGAGAGACCTGAAGAGGTTGTGTAACTTTAGCTGAAGTCCATTTCCCCTGTTATGGGCAGCGAAATAGGAGCAGGTGGGCCATGGGATTTTTTGTCTGACGTTTATTGGTTTGTTTATATAAATAAATCTCAAAAAAGTGTCCTGCTCTACATGGGAGCACCATTTGGGGGGGTCTTGGGATAAAGTTCCTGGGGGCGGGGAGAGAACCCAAGCTAAATTGCTTTCCATTAAGGGATAACTGAATTGGGTTGATCCCTAGGGCAGGGCTTCTCAGACTTTGAGACAGGGAGATGTAGGGATGGGCATTTTAATTTCTTTTAACTATAGTTTGTGTTTTGGTTCTACCAAATTTCCAACGCTGTTGTCAATGGTGTGTTTCCTTTGTGTGATTTTTTGTTACCATCATTTGCAGGTAAGTAATGGATAAAGAAATATTGAACAATGTGCTACACTTAACAGGAAGAGTTCAGCATAAGTAAAAAGGATGAGGGTATGTAATAACTTGCTTTGAGGTTTGCCAGCCTCCAGGTGAGGCACAGAGGTTTTACAGAATTACAACTGATCTCTAGACTACGGATATCAGTTCCCATGGGGGAAATGGCAGCTTCCACCCTCCCCGGGCTCTGTCCCCAAATCTCCAGGAAGTTCCCACACTGGAATTAATTTATTATTAGGTCTATGACTGCAGCCTTTGACCAAGGGAGGAGGAAAGGAAGGGAGGAGAAGACGAGGGAGGATAGGAAGCATAATACATAGTAAACATGATAAGGATAATACAGTTAAGTTAACAATGCTAAAAATTAGGCGTCAGCCCAATAAGTAAAAATCCTAACTAAAATAAACTGGGGGCGGAGCGAACTGACTAAAAATTGCCAGAGGTAGGCGTTGAGTTCTTTTTTCTTAAGAGCAGCCACTCTGGCCAAAAAGCAGGCAACATTCGATGTAGCTGCACCATTAGTTGAGTGGAATTGGCAACCCCAGGATGTAGCCTAGCACACAGCACCATCTCTTGGAGAGATTGTTGTGGTTGAGGGGTAGGGCCTCTCCTGTTACCCTTTAATAAGCTTGCCAGATGACCACTAATGGTGGGCAAACTCCCAGCAAGTTTGGCTGCTGTCTGCTGATGCTTAGCTGGTTGGCAGGTGGAAACAGGCTAGCTAAAGGTGGGGGCAGTGATTGCCACCATCTCATGATGACGTGACTTTTAGTGCAACGCTTTTGGGCAAAACCGATCCTCCCTCCCCCCCCCCGTGGTAAGTAACTGCATCCCCAGATCTACCGGTTGCCAGGCCATGGCTAGTTGCCCGGCAACCCTGCCCTTTAACCTCCCCTTGCTATCTCTTCAGGCTGCAGGGATGAGACTTATAGCTGCCACCACCAGGAATTTTGACTTATGGGAGGGGAACACCATGAATTTTCCTCCTTCTCAGGTTTGTACAAATTGGATTGTAGGCATGCCAGCCTCCAGGTGGGATATGGGGACCCCCTGGAATTACAGCTCATCTCCAGACTAGAGAGATCAGTTCCCCTGGATAAAATGGATACTTTGGAGGGTGGACTCTGGGGCATTGTACCCTACTGAGCTCCCTCTCATCTCCAGTCTCCACCCCCAAATCTCCATTAGTTTCCCAACCTGGATCTGGCAACCCATCCCCTCATCCCCCACCAGTGGCCAGGGTGACCTGGCAACCCTAGGTTGTGCTACACAGCAGACCTGGAATGGCCAAAGGCATGACAAACACTCTAGGGAGAAAAAGGGAGGAAGTAAATTTAACAGTGCCCATAACCTGATTTTACATCAAAATAATATTGGGGGAAGGAGAAATGGACAGTTGATTCCTATTACTGAGAAGCAAGGAACTGGCAGTGAATCCTTACTGCTTGGGTAGAGTCAGAGAAACTGGGCCGCCTCCAGAAATTCCACATTTCCCTAGAGAGAAAACTTCTCCATACTTTGGAAATTGTGGCTTTAGAGCATTCTCTTTGATGTCAGATGTGATTATTCTAGTAATCTGTGTGATAAATTCATATTCTGTCTATGGTTTATGGGTATAATCCTGTTTAAAACGATGAAACAGTTCCATCAGATATTGCAATCCCAACAGACAGACCACAAATTTCCTTTCCTGACTCTGCTGTTGTCTCTACTAAATATGGTGCTTTTGGCAATTCATCTTCACTGTTTTCCCTGAGCATCTCCAGTGGACAATTATCCAGCATGGCAAAAGAGTAATGTGCCACCTAGCCCAGACAAATTTAAATGGAAATTGCCTGTGTTCACCTGACAGTCAGCTGAATTATATGTTTAATGTCTACAGCTATGCATTAAGAACCCATGTCTTTTTCTTTATAGTATGTATATTATAGTACATAAAGCACTTGAATTTAAAAAAAACCTTTCCGTTTAAATTCAATACTAATTTAAAGAAAATAATTCATGTGACTTGTAACAAAGGCTTGGATAATTTCTTCCTCAAATCATTCTTTTGTTTGATAAAATTGCGTCTACTTCCAGTGAAGTAGATGCTGGCTTTGTTTAAGATTCTGAAGTGGGGTTTAGCTTATTTTACTAGCATATTTTTTTTTCTTTATTAATATTCTTTTCTTGCTTCTCCGACCATGCGGATTGAACTTTGTGGTGTATGTTTGCAAATGCAATAACTTATTTCTGTTCTGTGGTTCATGTTCAGAATCTGATATAATGAAACAGATTCTTCAGAGCTTCAGCATTAATTTTGTTTAAATATCCATGGTTCTGGAGATATAGCTGAAAATCTGTGAACAATGGGTGCAGTCCTGTGGAATCTGAAACTTAGGGTAGGTGTGATGCTCCCCACTTGTGCTTTCTAAATGGAAATAATTGTCATAATCATCAGGAAGGGGCCCTGGCTCAGTGGCAGAGCATACAGAAGATCCCAGGTTCAATTTCCAGCATCTCCCTCAAAAGGATCTCAGCCATAAGTGTTAGGAAAGACTTTTCCCTGCCATAGATTCCAGAGTACCAGATCAATGGTTTGACCATAAGGCAGCTTCAGATGTTCAGTAACAATGTACTAAAGGTAAAGGTCCCCTGTGCGAGCACCGGGTCATTCCTGACCCATGGGGTGACGTCATATCCCGACGTTTACTAGGCAGACTATGTTTGTGGGCTGGTTTGCCAGTGTTTTCCCTTTTGCCAGTATCTTCCCTTTACCCCCAGCAAGCTGGGTAATCATTTTACTGACCTCAGGAGGATGGAAGGCTGAGTCAACCTTGAGCCGGCTACCTGAAACTGACTCCCATGGGGATCAAACTCAGGTTGTGAGCATAGCTTTTGACTGCAGTACTAATTCCCCAGATATCAACCATTTTTTCAGAGTGCCTTATCCTGTACCAATGGTACTAAATTTTCATTTCTTTGGGTTTTCTCTCCTGTTGTAACATAGATCCAAGTAACTATTCTTCCCCTAGCTTGATGGAAAGGGCTGTCATCACAGCCCACTTATGGCAACACCATAGGGATTTCAAGGCAAGAGACAAAGAGGTGGTTTCCCCTTGCCTGCCTCTGCATACCAATCTGGGACTTCCTTGGAGGTCTCCCATCCAGGTACTATCTCTACCGTACCACAATATAATTCTTCCCATCAAGTTCCAGTATGATTGAAACTGGGTCTTCAGAAAAGGTTTAACATATTTTCAACTATTACAAATGTTGTATAGATGGAAAACTGAACACTTGTTAGGATTTTGTGTGTTCTATCAAGGCTCAATACTATATAGATTTTATGATAGTATGAATGGAGGAAAATTCACTTGGAGGTTGAGTAAGAATAAAAAAATACTTTGTTCTTCTTGGAGTGGAATTGATATGAAGCTCTTTCACGAACCATTACTTCTGACCATACTTCTTTGAAGTTATTTTAGATTCCCTTTAATTCCAACGAAGTAGGAAGGGTGTATGTTTGCAAATGCAATGACATCATAGACCACTTCTTCATAGATGCACCAAATTAGGAGCAATCCAAAGTGCTGTGTGTTTTAGAAGGGGGATGAAATTGAGTGAAAGCACAGATAGCTTTCAACTACAGAAAGTAGCACTGTGTTGTTTTTGTAGCATTCCTGGGAAGTGCTACTGGTATCCCAATTAATAGTTCTTTCTGCACACTTTTTATTGCTTTGAAATCTCTTTTCTTTATTTTTAATAAAAAAGGTAATCAGCACAAATGAAAATGGGGAGGTATAAAGCCAGATGTAAGTCTTGCAAATATCAGTATTTGGGGGGGGGTGTTTATGGAAATGTTATCCATACTGGGTTTTCCCCCTTTGATTTTCTTAATAATCGCCTACTTTGAATCAGACATCTTCCTGAGTAGAGATTTGCTTCAGATCTGAAGCCCTGTGCCTGCTTTCCTGGCATGGATTCACAGTTTTGCAAGAACGGTTGAATTCTGACACCTGTATAATCTATGCGGGGGTGTCAAACTCATTTGTTACAAGGACCGGATATGACATAAATGTCACTTGGTCAGGCTGGGCCATGTGTACCATAAAATGTAATACTAAGTACCGGAGATACAAACTTTATAGAAGACACAGGCAAAGCCAATTAATGATATTTAATGATATTTATTTCTACTTTACGAACATGCTTAAAACAATAACACTCTGACAGTATTTTCTATTATTAAATAGTGTTTGATAATTGACACCTCAGGAATGGGGGGGTGCCCCAGCTGGGGAGCCTGTAGCAGGCTCGCCAGCCCAGATCGGGAGCGGGCGGAGGGTTGGCTGCCTCAGCTGGCTCGTGGCCCAGATAAGAGCTCTCAAGAGGCTGGATCCATCCCCCGGACCTTATGCTTGACACCCCTGATCTATGCAGATTAAGACAATTTGTATCATTTATTCTGCTTTTGTTAGTTATTGGGATGTAAGATCTATGCAGGGCATGAACTATCCCTTCCATCCCTTTGGTCTTTTGAGATTTCAATATGTATTGGACACGTGTCCAAGAATATTTTCATAAACCGAAGGGCCTGAAACCATTTTTAAGTTGTGCCATTCTATCTAGTAATGCTTCAAGTTTTTGCAAAGAACACATTACAAAGACAAATGTATCCTGCTCTCAATGCTTATTTTCTCTTTTCTTGATAGATAAATAGAAATATAGTCTCCATCTCAGTGGCTTCCCAGTTTGCCACATCTCCTTCCTCCACCCCATGAAACTCAAAGAGGAACCATATGTACATTGAGGCAATCCTGAACAAGCTCCTCTTCCATTTTCCATCCAGGATGGGGATTTGAATCTGGGTTTCCCAGATCCTAATCCAAAACTTTAACCACTACACCACACTGGCTGTCTTCCTCCCCATACATATCTGTTCCTTCTAGTAGGCTTGCTCTTTTGAGCAAAGGTGCAGAAGAAGAGCCCTGCTGGATCAGACCAGTGGCCTATCTAGTTCAGCAACCTGTTTCACACAATGGCCAACCAGTAGCCTTAGAGGGCCAAAGAAACAGGGCACAGAGGCCAGGGCCTCCCTCAGATGTTGTCTCCTAGCACCGTACTTGTGAGAGATCCCCTCTCTCTGAGTTTACTTCTCCAAATCAAATGTTCAGACGTTGATAAAGAAACAAAGGATTTATTGAAGACATCAGGAGATGAGACAGGCACAGATAGCAAGTTGCAAGTGAGGGGCTAATCGGGTTTACAGAATATATTGACACCAGGGCCCTGGGGCACTGGGGTTCACACTTATTGTTATGGGAAGTTACAAGCTTGGCATAATACAAAACATCAGACGAGTCCCAGGAAGTCTGGTGAAGCTATCACACTTCCAAGGCCGCATCGGCCTGAGGGAGTACTGACAGGAAGAACAGCAGGGGGGGAGATACTTGGGCAATCAGGCCTGGCGCCTGAGACCAGAAAGTGTGAACTGCTTTTACGAGTTCAGCGATAAGCAGGTGATGGGAAGCAGAGACACATAGACAGAGACCCTCACATTCTGCCCCCCTTAAGGCCCCCCTCCGGGGTCCTCGAGAGGACGAGGCTTATCGGGATAAGCGAGGTGGAAGTCTCGGACTAGGCGAGGGGCCGCCATGTGGGGTGCGGCCACCCATTCATCATGAGCGGACCCAAGGGTTTTCCAACGAACAAAGTAAAACAGTTTTCCTTTCTTCCATTTGGAGTCTAAAACCTTGGAGATTTCCAGATGGGTATCCCCTCCTACCACAGTAGGAATTTCAGGTTCGGGAGGGGGGTGGAACTGAGGTGCCGCTACATAAGGTTTGAGGAGACTTATATGAAAGACGGGATGGACCCCCCTGAGGGTCTTCGGGAGTTTCAGTTCCACCGTAACCTCGTTGATCACTCTGGTAATGGGGAAAGGTCCTACATAACGGTCGCTCAGTTTTTTGCAGGGGCGAAGAGAGCGGAGGTTTTTGGTGGACAGATAGACTTGCTCCCCCACCTTAAGTTCCCACCCCGGAGACCGGTGTTTGTCTGCCTGTTCCTTGTACTTGCCTTTTGCCTTCTCAAGATTCTTGAGCAGCCACGGCCAGGTGGATTTAACTACCTGAACCCACTCCTGAAGATCAGGGGTGGCTTGGAGTTCTGGCGTGACGGGGGCGGAACCGAAAGGACCGAATTCCGTCCCGTATATCACTTGGAAGGGACTAAAGCCAGTAGAGGAATGAGGCGCATTATTGTACGCATATTCGGCGAATGGCAACAGGTCGACCCAGTTGTCCTGGTGGAAATTCACATAGCAACGCAAATAACATTCTACCACCGCGTTTACTCGTTCTGTTTGACCATCCGTTTGGGGGTGATAGGCGGAAGACAGGCCCTGCTCCTCCACCCCCATGAGTTTTAGGAAGGCTCGCCAGAATTTGGCAACAAACTGGACCCCCCGGTCGGAGAGGACCTTCCTCGGGATCGAGTGTAGCCGGAGGACATGCGTGACAAATAGTTTAGCCAAGCCCTGGGCTGAGGGAAGGCCCGCACATGGAACGAAATGGACCTGTTTGGAAAAAAGGTCCGTGATTACCCAAAGAACCGTTTTTCCCCGGCTGGGAGGTAGGTCGGTGATAAAATCCATGGCTATGACTTCCCAGGGACGGGAGGGGTTCTCGAGCGGTTTGAGGAGCCCTGGGGGTTTTCCCATCCGTTTCTTGGCTGTGGCGCAAGTGGGGCAGCTGCGCACATACAGCTCCACGTCAGCTCTCATACCGGGCCACCAGAATTGCCTCCGTACCAGGTGGAGCGTTTTTATGAAACCAAAATGACCCGCCAACCTGGCACCATGTACAAGTCCCAAAACCTCTTTGCGAAGGGAAGATGGGACATAGAGTTTTCCCCCCTGCACCCACCAAGCGTTGGTTCGTTCCAGGCCAGGGGGGAGAAGATGATGCTCCTCCTCCTGTAAGGAGGCGTCCCGGAGTCGCTGTTGGAAGGCTTCCGGAACACCCTTGAGCGTAGGGGGGGCCTCCGGTCGATGGGCTTGGGACCGGGTAGTGACGGCTAAGCTTGGGACCTCCCCACGCTGCTCGGGGGTGAACAGGGAATCAACAGGGCGATCGAAATCGTTGCGATACTGGGGAAGTCGTGACAAAGCGTCGGCCAGAGCATTTTCCTTCCCAGGGACATGCTTGAGAGTGAACCGGAATTTAGCAAAAAATTGGGCCCACCGAATTTGTTTGGCGTTGAGCTTTCTAGCCCCCTTGAGAGCTTCGAGATTCTTGTGGTCGGTACATACTTCAAACGGTAGTTCGGCACCTTCCAAAAAGTGTCTCCATATGGTGAGGGCATGCTTGACCACCGCCGCCTCCTTCTCCCAAATGGCCCAGTTGATTTCGGACTGGGAAAACTTTTTGGAGAAGTAGGCGCACGGCCTCAACTGCCCCCCTTCATCCCTCTGCAAAAGGGCCCCGCCCATGGCCACATCCGAGGCATCTACTTGCACCACGAAAGGCTTGGTGCAATCTGGGTGAGCCAAAACGGGTTCGGATGAAAAAAGCAGTTTTAAACAATCGAAAGCTTGCTGGCACTGGGGGGACCATTGCAGACGGGCCGAGGGCAACGAGGCGCTAGCCCCCTTGTCTTTCGTACGCAACAAGGCAGTGAGGGGAAGCGCAACCTGGGCAAAGTTAGGAATGAAGTTCCGATAAAAGTTGGCGAACCCCAAAAACTGCTGGAGCTGGCGGCGAGTAGTGGGGGGTTCCCAATCCCGCACCGCCTGGACCTTTGCGGGGTCCATTTCTAACCCTTGATGGGAAATCACATACCCAAGAAAAGTAATGGAGGGTTGGTGGAATTCACACTTGGACACCTTAGCATATAATTTGTGCTCCCGCAGCCGCTGGAGCACTGCTCGCACAAGGCGCACATGTTCTTCCATGGTTTCGGAGTAAATGAGAATGTCATCGAGAAATACCACCACCCCCCGAAACAGCAAATCATGCAAAACCTCATTAATTAATTGCATAAACACACTGGGAGCCCCCGAAAGTCCGAACGGCATGACAAGGTACTCAAACATTCCAAAGCAGCTGGAAAAGGCTGTTTTGGACTCGTCCCCTTCTTTAATACGAATGCGGTGGTATGCTTCCACTAAGTCCAGTTTGGTGAAGATTCGGCCCTCCTTTAATTGTGCTAGAAGGTCGGGAATAAGAGGGAGAGGGTAAGCGTTAGACTGGGTAACGGCGTTCAGCCTACGAAAGTCAATACACAGTCTTAAATCTCCCGTCTTTTTCTTCACAAAGAAGGCCGGGGCCGAATAAGGAGCCTTGGAGGGGCGTATGAAACCTCTCGCCAAGTTGGCATCCAGATAGTCCCGTAACACCGCCTTTTCACTAGGGCTCATGGGGTAGACCTTCCCCTTAGACAGTTTGCCTTCCCCCACTATTTCAATGGCACAGTCCGTTTCTCTGTGGGGGGGTAACTCGTCACATTCTCTAACATCAAAGACGTCCACAAACTGCGAGTATTCGGTGGGCAGTTGAGGAGGAACGGTGGCTGGGGGGGGGAACCCTACAATCGCGGCGGCCGAAGTCCGGGCCACCCGTTCCTTATCGTGTAACCCACAGGGGCTGTCAGGAAACGAGAGCACCCGTTTAACCCAGTCGATGGAGGGGTTATGTCCCCGTAGCCAGTTCATCCCTAACACCACTGGGGTTACAATAGGGGCAATGGTAAAATACAAGCGTTCCCAATGTTCTCCCACGGCCATGATCACGGCTGCCGTTCTGTGGGTAACTGGCCCCCTTTTAAAGTCACTCCCGTCCATTTGGGAAAAGCGAAGAGGTCCCGGAAGCCGTTTGCGCCGGACCCCCAGCTTCTTGGCAGTTTCCTCGCTAATCATGGTGCGGGCACACCCCGAGTCAACTAAGGCGGGGAATTCTAAACTGGGACCCCCTTTTGGCAGGGACAGGTGAACACGCACATACACATTGTCCTCTTGGGCGCTTACCATCGGTGGAGCTCCTTGCACAACGACAGGGGCGGTCTGCTGCGGAGCCCCCTTTACAGCAGACCGACGGCGTTTTTTGCCGGTTGTTCCCACTCCTCCTCCTCGCTGGAAGAGGGAGAAGGAGTGGTGGCTGTCGGGGACCCGTCCGAATCAAAAGTGGTATTTGTAATCCGAGACCCCGTCGGGCCAGTAGAGGTGGAGGCCCCGTCCTGGGGGCGCGCTTGGAGAGCGGAGGGTGCGCCGGAGCGTCGGCCTGGTAGTCCGCTCCTGCGGCGGGACTGGTCTTCGGCAGCCGCCTTCTGCGGTCCGGTCGGGGCTTGGCGCGGGGGGTTGGGGCGGTCTGCCCGAGAGGGGCATTGCGATGCAAAGTGTCCCTTACCTCCGCAGGTCAGGCAGACACCGGTCTCAAACCGCTTGCGGCGTTCAGCGGCCGAGAGGCCCCCGCTGCCCCCCGGTCGGAAGTCTCGGCCCCGGTCGCTTCGGGGCCTCGGGTCTCGTCCAACGCGCTGTTTGGACAAGGTCAGGAGTTGTTTGCGATTCTCTATGTCGGCAGCGTGACGAACCCAACCTTCCACGTCCGGGGGGTTCCCTTGCATGAAGGCCCAATGTTGGAGGTCTGGGTTGAGACCCTCTCTGAAACACTGTACCAAAGTGGCCTCACTCCAGTCTAGGATTCGGCTGGCCATTGACTGGAACTCACTTGCATACTGCGCCACTGACTTGGTCCCTTGGCGCAGTTGCATCAGGGAGGCTTTAGCCCGCTCACCTAGAGTCGGGTCCTCAAAGCGGTTGCGGAGCGCTACCATAAACTCGTCGAGAGTTCGCAGCACCGGTGAGCGAAGCTCATACTGTAACACCATCCAGGCGGCCGCCTCCCCTTGCAGTAAGGACGCCACGTACTGCACTCGGGACTCCTCAGAAGTGAAGGTCCGGCCCTGTTCCCGCATAAAAATGTCCACTTGGACCATGAAAAAGGTCAACTGGTCCCCGGAACCGTCGTACGTGACTTTCAGGTCCCGACGGGACGGGAGGCTAGGAGGCGCAGGAGGGGCTGCCGGTGCTCCGTCCGGGGGGTTACCGGCGGGCGGTTGCACTTTCAGCGCGTCCAGGGCCGCCGCCATCTCACCCATCACCCGTTGCATGGTCTCCATCTGCTCCTGCATGGCTTGGCGATCCTCCTGCCACTGCCTGCGTTCCTCCTCCATCAGGGCCTCCTTGCGCGCCGGGTCCCCTTCGAGTCCCGTGCTGGGGAAGGCCAGACGGCGATCCTTCGCCGCGGTTCGTGAGAGAGACCAACCCTTGGGGGAGTCCAGCCAGTTGTTAAAAAGTCCTCGGGGACGTCCGTCCCGGCCTTGGTCGGGAATGGGATCCCTAGGCTTCTTTGGCTTGGCACCCTCCTCCTTGGGGTCCGGTTTCTCCGGTACCACCGGCTCGTCCGGTGCGTCAGGGGTAGTGGGGGTGTTTTCCTCGTCGCCTGGCATTCTGTCCCAAAAGGTACAGCAGCAGTCCGAGAGGCAAAGACTTGCAACTTAATGTGAGAGATCCCCTCTCTCTGAGTTTACTTCTCCAAATCAAATGTTCAGACGTTGATAAAGAAACAAAGGATTTATTGAAGACATCAGGAGATGAGACAGGCACAGATAGCAAGTTGCAAGTGAGGGGCTAATCGGGTTTACAGAATATATTGACACCAGGGCCCTGGGGCACTGGGGTTCACACTTATTGTTATGGGAAGTTACAAGCTTGGCATAATACAAAACATCAGACGAGTCCCAGGAAGTCTGGTGAAGCTATCACACTTCCAAGGCCGCATCGGCCTGAGGGAGTACTGACAGGAAGAACAGCAGGGGGGGAGATACTTGGGCAATCAGGCCTGGCGCCTGAGACCAGAAAGTGTGAACTGCTTTTACGAGTTCAGCGATAAGCAGGTGATGGGAAGCAGAGACACATAGACAGAGACCCTCACAGTACTGCAGATTGCTGCCTTTAACTATGGAGGCTCCCTTCAGTCACCAGGGCTAGTAGCCATTGATGGACCTCTCTTCCGTGAATGTGTCTTTTCAAGCATCTGTGCTTGTTGCCATTACTACATCCATTGGCCGTGAATTTCACAATTTAATTATTTGTTGAGCGAAGTGGTGTTCCTTTTTTCAGCCGTGTACCTATTGCCATCAACTTCACTGGGCGTGCCAAGTTCTAGTATTATGGCAAAGGGGCGGGGAGTGTTCTATATCCACTTTCTCTACACCATGCATAATTTTATAAACCTCTGTTGTGTGTCTCCTCTTTTTCTAAAAGTTAAAGAAAGGGAGAAATCCTAAATACAGTTACTATGAGAGTCCCACTGCATTTACTTCTGAGTAAAATACATTTTAAGATGGAGAGTGATCCATTACCCCTTTTTGAGGAAGGGTTGGGGGATGGAGGAGAAAGAGAAGACATTTAAAAAAACAATATAAAGTCAGGTGTTAACAGCAAGGTTAGTGTGAAATGTGATTGAAAACGCTGAATAGAAAAACCATGCAGTTCCATGACATTTACATGGGAGAACAAAGCTAGAAATGTGACAATTATCTCCTTCCATTTTAAGAAATCTAGAGAAAAGTACAGCTCTGTACAATTTCTGGGTTTGCACAATGGAAGGTTTCCAGCAAGTAAGACGGAGAAGACTTTCCAATCTGAGTAGACCGAGGATATCATGAAAAAGTGGAGAAGAAAAAATAGGGCAGCATCTGAGGTGCCGCTGTGAGATCACACCATGAAATTTCAATTAACAATTAAATGATTTATATGGCCCATGTGACCTCGGTTTAGACCGAGATATGGAAATCAGGCGTGGAATAAAATGAGGCAGGGGAAACATTCTTTGCCTAGTGCAGGTTAATGTCAAACAGAGAGATCCTGGAGGAAATAAGTGTACTTGTGAGCACTAGGGAGGGCATGCATCTTTTTGGGCAAAGTTTCCATCACCCAGCAAGATTAATTTTGGCATCACATGAATATATAGTAGCCGGCACAACTTTGGACATATAGCTGAATGCAGCCATGTGTCTCCCAGCAGGGTATGCCTTCCTGTTTTTTCTGTCTGTCTGGGACTGCAAAAAAAAAAGTGTGTTGTCAAAAGCCAAAAGACATGCCTAGATGTGATGTTTCTGGGCCCACAGACAGATCCAAAGGGAATTCTCTGCATGGAGATAGTATTACTGCATGGGTGTTTGTTTGCTTGCTTGCAGGATTACAGGTGGTGAAAGGCTGCTCTGGTGGATAGTTGTTCTTTTGTCACTCACTGAGGGAGGGAATGTGTTTGGGCAAGTGTTGCATAAAGCCACTGAAGCACATGTTCTGTTCGTTTGACTAGATTTCTTTATAAAACTTACGGAACAAATATCCCATAGCTCTGTAAGCATAGCCTCCCTATGCAGATGTTCTGTGTGTACAGAGAATTGAGATCATGGCCTGCTGGTCTTTCCACCGTGTTGCGTCCATAAATTTAAGGTGGTACCTGTTCAAGGGACAACACAATATCCACCCCATTTTGTGTGAACTTCAAACATGCGGTAGGTGAGACAAGGGAATGGAATCAGCAAGTACAATCACAAATTCCCCTATCATATATACTTTTCTAAGTGCATAAATGTCTGTTTCTCCCCTCCCACCTCACCTCTGGTTATTCAGCCAAAAGTGATGTTTTGATGTCACAGGATGCTGTTTGGGTAGGTCCCGCCCCCAGCCTGCTGGCCGTTTTGGACCTTGCTTAAATTGATGGGAGGTGCAAGTCTTCCCAGGAAGCAGAAATCTGAAAAATCCACTGTCTGAAGCGAAATTCTCAGACAGGGGGGTAGATTTTACCCCTATTCTACCACTCCATCGAGCAAAGTTTATTTATTTAAAATATTTATAACCCACCTTTCCTTTCGGCTCAAAGTTTGAAGCCTTCCTCCAATCTATGGAGATTTCCTCCAAATTAAGTGGCTGTTCCATTGGAGGAAGAGCCACTTCAGCTGGAGGAAGGCTCCTTAGGCTGGAGGTAGGCTTCTTGGAGGATGGTTGAATCCACCCCTGTATGTTTAAAAAAGCCATTGCCCTATTCACATAACTTGGTTTGCCGTTCTCTGCAGCTTTTATGTCAACTAATAGAACCATCATTAGTCAAATTATGATGCAGTTTTAAACAGTTATACCCTTCTAAGCCCATCGACTTCAATGGGCTTAAAAGCGTGTAATTCTGTTTTTAGGATTGCACTGTTAGGTTATTTCCTAATGAAAAGAAGCCACTAGCCATGAGGTCATCCATCCTGCCACTCAGTGATGTGTGGCTGTTATGTCCAAACGATTATCCTTCAGCTATGGAGGAATGCTTGGTTTAATAAATATGTGGTCAGCAACTACTTATGACTGCCGTTACCCATGATTAGATAGGAGAGTAGCGTAAAAACAATGGTACTTCTGAATACTGAAACATGGCATATATTTGGAGACCAAATGATTTTGCAGTATTCAGATCTCAAGTAACAAGCTGCCATCAGAATTTTTTGACATGTCAAAACTTGCTTATTGAACAGGATTACATTGTCCGTGAGTTTTTGTGATTT
The DNA here is from genome assembly GCF_029931775.1 of Euleptes europaea. Taxonomy (NCBI): domain Eukaryota; kingdom Metazoa; phylum Chordata; class Lepidosauria; order Squamata; family Sphaerodactylidae; genus Euleptes; species Euleptes europaea. The sequence goes on from NC_079312.1 coordinate 156,383,238, forward strand.
GAACTGCCCATAATATTTAGTGATTGTTTCTCTTCAGCCGTGTTGCCGGAGACATTTATGTTGCTCTTTGACCCACAGGCTCAGTGCATTCGACTGAATTTCATCCCACTGCACTTTAACAGAGAGATGACATCACACATATTAATCAAGGAGTGCTTGAACTGAGAGCCAATGACCTACTTTTCCTTATGCACATGATGTCCTTTGTCCATTTTAAGTGGCCAATTAGTCCGTCTTCAAAGATGAAAGAAATCAGCCCAGAGGGAATCTTTTTGTGTGAATGTGTAAAAGAAAGGGGAGGAGGAAGAAGGATTAAGAATCCTGATGTACGGTACTTCATCACAAGCACTAAGAACAGATGTGTAGAAAATAAGACACCAACGGAAGCTACGTCAGTTAAAGAATACAAAATTCAGTATGTTCTACAATTGACTTGAAGCCTGTTCTAAATCAGACTATTTATTGGCCAAATTCTCTGACTGGCAATGGCTCTCCAAAACATCAAGAAGTTCCTAGAAGCAGAAGATGCCCTGCACAGCAGCACCATTTCCCCACTGTATCCCCTCATATCTGCCATCCACCACCACCCAGTGGCTATAACAGCTAATCTGCCCCTGTGAGCCAAGGCTTTGTCAGTGGTCTCAGAGCAGCTGGCCCATTTGATATCAAAGGCCTTCTCCATTGTTATGACAAACGATTAGCCTTATGACAAGGGGAGGGGAGGAGAATTTTTGAAAAGTGGCTCATGACTGTAAAATTCTGGTTACGCCTCCATTTTAAGGCAGAACCCTCTTCCCTTATCTACTATGTGCTCATGGAGTCACGTGCTTCTATGTGGCTTCAACATATTGAGAGCAAAATGAAATCTATTGGCTTTAACCTTGACTTTCTGCTTATGCTTACTGAGGCAGAAGCTTTTCAAAGGATAAAATGCATAGATATAGGACTTCAAGACTTAAACGGCGCTGCTAATAAAGCATGCTCCCCATCAAATGTAGGGGTACCTTTTGAGGTTTATCAGCCCTCCCCATACTTATCTCACCTGTGTGACCCTTCTCAACGTAGAACCATTTCTCTGGCCAGATTTAATGTTTTGCCATCTGCGCTACTAGAAGGCAGATTTCAGAAAATTCCTCTACCTGACAGGCTTTGCCCTTGTGGCAACAATTGTATTGAAACGGTTGCTCATGTCTTATTTTATTGTAGTTTCTACACAGAATGTCGCAACGAACTTTTAAGCCCCCTGTTGGTTAATAGACAGAAAGTCTCAGATTCTTTTAACGTTTTCTATTTATTGAACAATCGTTCGCCCCATATATTGGAGACAGTGGCACAGTTTGTTTGTTTTAAAAGCCCGCCAAACTGTTAATTAGATGGCAGTATCAACAAACAGTGCTATTCGGTTTAACTGTCTTTTAACTATGCCATAAAGGGCACGTTTTAATATCTCCATTCCTTTTGTACCCTTTGTGTATTATGTTTTTATGCCAATAAAGGAATGATGATGATGTACAGGAAAACCATTTAAGAAACTTGTAGCAGAAAATCTTAAAGAGGAGATGAGAGTCTCACAGTAGAACCTTATGCAAAATTACTCCAATCTAAAACTAATTCAGCATAAGATTATATTATCAGTTATCCAGAGCCACGGGAATTAGATCAGGAAGGGCTGAATTCAAATCCTACCTCCAATATTACCATAATGTGCCTTTAAGTAAATTACTATCAGTTTTAGCTTCTCCACCTGTGAAAAGAGGATATCTCACAAGGCTGAATGAGATAAATAACCACCTTGCTGATTAAAAGTGCCATATGGATTGTGAATCATCATAGAAATATTAACTCCAAAATAAGACGGATGGAACTTAAATAATCAGCAAGGCTTGTGTACCCACCAAAACTTTACCTCAAATTTTTTTGCACGCAGCAGTCATTGCAGACTTTCCTTTGGTGCCTGGGTTCCCACTCGGCAAATTAACATTTTCAAAAATGTTCCCTTGGATTTCAATGATTGTTATGTCAGACAAGTAAATCAACTGTCTTTTCATAAAATATTGATTCTAGCTATAGCTACATTCCGTTGGGGCTGCCTGTGTTACAAAACCCATTTGTGAGATGTTGTTGAGAAATAATTCTAAGAGGCTTCCCCGTGATTTCTCCCTACCTGTCAAGAACTCTTGGTTAATGCCTGCATATATTGCCCCGCTGAGGCACTCTGATACAGGACCAATTTAATCTTCTCTCATAGGAAGCAGTTTTCAGATTGGAAACACTTGTGAGTTAACGCTTGGAAGTGTAGTGTAATCGTTAGAGTGCTAAACTAGGACCAAGAGACTTAGACCGAAATCCCTATTTGCAATGAAATTTACCAGTTGACATTGCTGCCCTAAACAGACCAGACCTCCTTGGGGGGGAAAAATATCCTCCTGAATTTTGCAGGACCAGAAATATCATGATATAGCGATGACACAGGAAGTGCTTCAGAAGTCCCCAGGAAGCATCACCTTTGGGTAGGCAGGGAATGCCTTGCAAGGACAATAGCTACTCCCATGATAGGATGATGGTTGGCTTTCTTCCAGTATTTTGTAATTGCTCTCCATGGCAGCCATTTTGTTTGATCCTTCCATCTGTGGCATGCTAATTGTGGTGGCACCCCCTACCCTTTCTCAGAATCCAGACAAGCCCACCACAAGCTCAACAAGGTTGAGGACCCCTGCCTTAGCGAAAACCAGATTGTGAGGTTGTGGCATCTGGACTTTCAGTCGTTGAAAGGGGGAGGTGGTTTTTGACTGTTCCAAAAAACATCAGCCAAGAACTGAGCTCCATCCTACTATTCTTGTATGTTTGAAGACAGCTCCAGTCCTCAGTCAGAGAGCAGGGGTGGAAGTCAAAGTTCACCTCCTTCCCACCTTGCTCTCCTGGTGAGCAAGTGTACTTAAAATCTCCAGCAAAGGAGATTGTCCAGCTCCCACAAAGCCATCTTTATTTCTTCTGTCTTGTCTTCCTCTTAACTCTTCATTCTTCCTTCAGTTCCAGCTGATCAAGATTTGAGTCATGCCTCCGCCCCATCCTCCATGTCGAGCTGCCAAACTTGGTGGCAGTTCCCAGCCTTTTCTTCCCTATCTCAGTTGGAGGGTGGCTGCTGCTAATCTTACTGCAGCTGCCGCAGGGGAGGGGGAGAAGGAGAGGATCATTCATTGGCCTTTATGTTCTTCTAATACCCTACATTCAGCAATGTCTGTGCAGCAAAGGGGCCATTGACAAACCCAGCTAATTACTTGGCAGTGCTGTTTTAATTAGGAGAAAACAACCAATGTGGCGAGCTATCGGGCCTCTGTACGCAGGGAAGAAAGTGATCAATCTGCTGATCTGGGCAGAGCATGGGCTTTCAAAGGGGAAAAGCAAAGCTGCCTTTACTGCTTGTTTTGTTTTGTCTTTTAATTTGATGTCAGCTGAGCAGTTTGAGATAAATCTTCTTTGGGTCAAAACGATGAAGAAAATAGTCTGTGTTCCCCCGGCAGCCCATTGCACATAGTGTGGAACCTGAGTGACAGCAGGCAACCATTTGCTCTGAGGTAGCCTTATTGAAGTAAATCAGTTTGGGACCGCCGCCAATGTCTCTTAAGAACAGTCTCTGTGCGCTTGCAACCACTGGCAACATTATTGGATGTCAATTCCAAATCAGTCATCCCCACTGCTGCGGAGCTTGTTGGCCCGACTTTCAGTGTGCTACTAAGACGACTTGGGCTTGTCGCCTCGGACAAGGGGGACCCCATCCCTTACTGGGCCAGTTGCGTATGCTAATCTACCATACTAATTTGAAAGAGAAGCTGGATGGAAGCCTACTCTATTTTTGCATAAGGCTTAATGTAATCTAAGGCTCTCCCTTGAAATAAAAGGAGGAGGAGGAGGAGGAAGAAAAAGAGTTGGTTTATATCTGCCGACTTTCTCTACCACTTAAAGGAGAATCAAACCATCTTACAATCACCTTCCTTTCCCCACAACAGACACCCTGTGAGGTAGGTAGGGCTGAGAGAGTGTGACTAGCCCATGGTCACCCAGCTGGCTTCATGTGTAGGAGTGGGAAACAAATCCAGTTCACCAGATTAGCATCCGCCGTTCACATGGAGGAGAGCAAAAATCAAACATGGTTCTCCAGATCAGAGTCCACCGCTCCAAACCACAGCTCTTAACCACAATACCATGCTGGCTCTCAGAAGTGCTTCTAAGCCTCACATAGTTTGTTTTTTTTCTGTCGCCACAGAGGAATCACAGATGGACCTTGCACTTTGGGGGGGGAGGTGTTTAGACCAGAGAGTCTGACTTCTTTTAGCCCTGGAATTTCTCTTCCTCTTTTTCATTTTTTAAACTTTTTCCTCATAATTTATTTTAAAAAACACAAATACAAAAGGGTAATCTACCAAGTCAGTTGGCCCAGGTGGAACATTGCAAATCTAGAGCACAGTCCTTTTATAAGTAATTATGCTTAGGATGGCAACAGCCAGTGATTCTAATGAAGTCAGGGAATCTGTCAGAGGAAGGGGAATGGGGGATGGGGGAACATTCCCAAGAAGGAAACTGCAGCATTGCTTCTTGGTGTTGAGAGTTAACATTTCTCTTCTTTATAAAGTGATTATATTATCCTCATGCAGTTTGAGTGGTGGGAGGCCACTGGGTTAGTCTTGGCTATGGCTTCTGGTTTTGCATCATCACATTTAATTCTGCAATGTCGAGCTTGTTCTGTATCTATAATTTTCCAGCAGAATTGGTGCTTGCATAATACAAAACTGGCTTGGACCCCAAGCCTTGCTTCCATTTTATTGTACCCTTTTCCATTGTGGAGGTGGCATGCCGTGGCACCGTTTGTTCATTCATCTGGTGCTAGGAGCTTCCATTCTTGTTGGATCAGCATTTTTCAATGAGCCAAAATCACCAGGAGCCAGAGAAGAGGGCAGTACAGCCGAGAATGGCCTCCACACTGGACGAAGAGAGGCACAGACAGAAGCAGGATGCAGGATCCAAGCAAGACTGGTGTTGGTTATAAATGCTTAAGAGTTGATTGAAGTCAATGGAATTTAAGTGGGCATAGTTATACACCAAGCAATTTGACTAACCCTGTGTATCCAATTCATCTGAGGCCAGTGTGGGCATACCCTAGGCTTCCAGTTTACCTGCCCAGGATGGGTAATTACCCACCCTCAGTCCCAATTTCCCAACCATAGAAGAACTGAGGAACAGGAGAAAAAATGACCTCTACATAGTCACGCTCTGGGGATTTCTAGGCAACATAGAGTGGCATCTGCAAGTTGCACCATATCTTTCCCAAATTCTGACCTCCTCAAGAACCATTACCCAAATTTCCTGGCATTTCCCAATCTAGTGTTGGGAACCCTAGCATACCCCTGAGTAGGATTTACTTCCTCAAGGAAGAGATCCTTCATATTTCCTCATCCGCTGCTGCTCTTTGAGGTCTCTGCAATTTTTTTCCTTGGGTGCTTGACACACTTCTTAAAACTTGAGCATCCAGGTCTAGAACACATCAGCTGTCCTTGTGGCCTTTCTAGCTCTGATGCCTTTTTTCATTGGTGGGGTTACTGCAAGGAAACAGCCATGCATAAATGGCCAGTTACTTGCTTATAACCTGAGCAGAGAAAATTCCAAGTTGCTGTATTCACCCTACTGTTTCCCACAGTAAAAGCATATTTAAACTGTATGCATGCCCTTAAAACCATATGGAACTTCCCTGTATTTTAACTGTGCGAAAGGTTGGCGTAGCAGCATTGCATGCACAGATGTTACATTTGGTACAGAAAGTGTGAAACTTCCCTGAGTAGTCCATGTCCACACCCAACAGTGTATTTTTTTCATACTTTTACTTCATTTTCAGTGGAAAAAGCAATTTGTGCTGTGCGAAATGAAATACAGCAAAGAAAGGTTCTGCGTGTTTGGGTTTTTTTTTTCTCCCTTTGGAGGAGCTGGTGACATTCTGCAAAATTTTGATGCCTGTTCTGCTCCGTCAATTTCATCTCTGGCCAACATCCACGTTCCTTCTAATGGAAAAGCTCCGAGTAGCCATCATGTCTACAGCACGAGGAGTCAGATGGGGACACGCTATTATGCACCTTTGAAACTGTGGGCAGCCTTCTCGTCACATCTCTGCATACAGTCCTCATTAGCCATCCCAACCCAGCCTCTATGACCTATTTTGCTTAACAAGGGTCACATTGGAAAATGTATTCTCGAGGTATCCACTTCACAGAGTAATGGTGTGCTGTGTAACTGGTGCGTGATTGATAAGGGTAAGGATAATTAACATGTCATAGGATGGCAAAATCCTGCGGACTTGGATTCCTTAGAAGAAAAAGGCTTGAATCCCATGGTAAATCACTGATGGCAGGGCTTGCCATCTGTGGAACAGGATTTCCTGACCCCTCCCCTAGTGTAGCCCAAAATGATCCCCCAAATGTTGCTCCTGAGGGAAGGAACCCCCCCCCCAGCCCTAGAACATCATGAGGTAGAAGTTAGATGTCTGCAAGGGGAGGGGGAAATGCTCCCTCCCTCACTAGCAGAAATTTCCCATATGATCCAACCCAGTGGATCTTTGGGTTAGATCCTATGGATTTGTTCCACTAACTGTTGCGGGAGCTGGCGGATTGTGCCAACGCCCAGGAATAACCACCATTACCAGTAGAGCTTGTAGAAAATGCAGTTGTTTATTCACAGTGCTATACACAAACTCTTCTACCACTATCTCCCGACATAGACTCATGAAGTCAAATACTTATATACAGATGCCATCTCCAGGCAGCAATTAGTGTTACAGGCTGAGTCACCCTCCAGGTGCAACTCATTACCTTCAGGCTGAGTCACCCTACAGGTGCAACTCATAACTCAGTCTCAGGCCTTCTAAGGGCTTTCCAGGTTATTACATCAGCTTAGCTTGACAGATCCCCTGAATCTAAAGCCACCTGTCATAGCTAATATGAACAGACTTGCATATTCTGTCACAAGGTGCCGGCTCTAGAGTCTCTTGCAGCAGAGGAAGGTGCCACTGTTAGTGGAACAAATCCGTAGGATTCCACCCATGCTTCTCAGGAAGCACACTTCTCTGTGTTGCATTGTACAGTGCTGTAGAGTGTTCCAAAAATGTCACATACATTATTTGAATAAACCATACAACAATCCTGGTAGTGTTTTCAAGCACTCTTTATATTTATGATCAGGTCTTACTTACATCGAGCCATAATCTGAAAGTTTGGAGGTCTCGCATTCATCCATTGCAGACGGCTTGAGAAGAATTAGAAGAAATAAGAATTTAGGACAGGAATGATTTTATTGATTCTAATCTAATCAATAAAATTTGTTTGGTTGAGGGCACTATATACTATACGTACTGTTTTAGGTCAACTCAGCCCTGGAACTAGATGTTCAATGTATAACCTGTAACCCACAAATTAAGACTTCTTTATTGCATCCTTCCTGACACCTCTTCCTATCTGCTGCCATCCTCCCTTTCCTTCACACCACCTTAAATCAGGCTGTCAAAAACGGCAAGAGTCCAGTAGCACCTTTTTCCCCCAAAATATTTTATTGGTTTATAATATTACATAGGGATACAGGAAAAAAGAAAGGGGAGGGGGAAAACCTCAGCAAGAAATTACATATTTCTACCCCCTTATAATATTCAAATTATCGTTTAAATCATTCAAATTTTCATTCTAATTCTAATTCTAGATACAGCTAGAATGAAGAAGTGAGCTGTGGCTCATGAAAGCTCATACCCTACCAGAAAATATTTTTGTTAGTCTTTAAGGTGCTCCTGGACTCTTGCCCTTTTTGACTACTGCAAACAGACTAACACGGCAACCCACTGTGATTTAAATCAGGCTGTTCAAACTTCCTTTTCCATTCCAGCCAGCATGGTGTAGTGGTAAAGAGTGGAGGTCGGTGGACTCTAATATGGAGAACTGGGTTTGATTCCCCACTCTAGCATGAAACCAGCTAGGTGACCTTCGGCCAGTCACAGTTCTCTCCACACTCTCTCAGTCCTACCTCACAAGGTGCCTGTTTTGGGCAGGGGAAGGGGATGTGATTGTAAGGCACTTTGAGACTCTATGGCGTAGAGAAAAGCAGGGTATGAAAACCAACTCTTCTTCCCTCTGCTTTTGCTTGTTATTATGGAACTCATTTCATCCCTCCAATGGCAAGTCACAACATCAATGCTATCCAGCTTCCAACATCTGGATCACAGCTGGGGTGGTTCCTGCTTGTCTCCCAGGTTAAGGGCACTTAAATCAATCAGAGGTTTGTAAAGGAAGAGGAAAGCTGCTAACAATTGACCCCCCAGGATCTTCTTGTCATAAATATTTCCAATAATCTCTGCTGTTCAGCTGAAATTTTGCTGTTCTTTTACAAACTCAGAGATGTGTTTCTACTACTCCCTATGAGAGTTCAGTTTGTTTCATTGGGCTGTTGGCTGCCAAAGGTGATTCATGCACGTCAGATGCTTCATGCATGGAGCCGGTACGGTAGTTTTCCGTAGATCATCATAGACTGATGCAATATCCTTGGTGCCAGCAGCCTGGGATCTTTATATAATGCTTTCTGGGCTGATGTTTCGAGAAAGAGATGAGCATTTATCCAGTATTTTGCAATAAAGCCAGGGTGTTGTTTACCCACCTATTCCTCCTCTCTGATGGCTTCATACAAGAGAGTCATATGTAGTGTTGAATTGTGACCATGTACTTGCATGGAATATGGCGTCAGAAATTTAATTAGGAAATCTTGCTTTTCTGGCATAGATTTTTAAAAACATTTCTAGTCCTTGTGGCTTAGGGATAATATCTGTTGAGGAAACTAAAGGGATAGCTGCATCGTACCTTCAGTTTCTTTGTCCTATGGGTGCAGTTCCTTTTATATCTAGCACTCTTTTATCCCCAGTATCTCCAGTTTCACCGTCTTCCATGTCATTGTCCCTTGCTGAGAATTTCAAATGCAAAACGACTCCCAGGAATTTTAAACAATTTCTACACCTTATAGAGAATCAGGACTATATGCACATTTGCATGATTGCTGTGAAGTGGGATGTTTATTTTCATGTAGAGTATACTCTTCCAAGTACAGGTTTACTACAGGACCACTTGCCCATATGAGTCCTATTCAGTATTAGGATCCATTGTTCTATGCACAATCATCCATTCTTACCCCAAAAGTATAGCACTGTTGATGTGAATTATTGTGTGATCCTGTGCAGAGCTACTCCTGTTTAAAACAGTTGATTTCAGTGGTCTTAGACTGAAATAACTGCATAAGGGTGTACTGGGAAGGGCTGTGGCTCAGTGGTACAGCATCTGCTTGGCATGCAGAAGGTCCCAGTTTCAATCCCCAACATCTCCAGTTAAAGGGACTAGGCAGATAGGTGATGTGAAAGACCCCTGCCTGAGACCCTGGAGAGCCGCTGCCGGTCTGAGTAGACAATACTGACTTTGATGGACCAAGGGGTCTGATTCAGTATAAGGCAGCTTCATGTGTTCATGTGTTGTTATTCAACTTTCTCCATCATTCTGCTTAAAAAAATATTCATCATGGATGTAGATAGAATACACTCTGTTTTATGTAGCTATAGGCCTACAGTCATAATACATGCGTCTGCTCTATTTCTTCTGTCCTTGCCTCTTGAAGAGTGGTATTGGGGATGGTGCACATACTACATCTGTTGGGTGAAGCCCACTTTATGTTCTTATCTCATTTTTTTTTCAGATGTTGATACCCTGCTTTCCTTCCTGATTAGGAATTCAAAGCAGCTTTTCACATCATTGCCTCCCTTCTCCACTTAATTCTCACAAGAACCAAGGGTTGCCAGGTCCTACCTCTCCTCCGGTGGGAGACTTTTAAGGCACATCTCGGGACCGCACTGCAACGCGTGGACTAAAGTGCTGTCTGGCTCATAGCTGTTTCTCCCAAGTATATTTGTTACTATCTAGATAGGGTTGCCAGATCTGGCTGGGGAAATACCTGGCGATTCTGGGGGCGGAGCATGGGGAGGATGGGGGTTGGGGAGGGAGGGACCTCAGCAGGGTGCAATGCCACAGAGTCTAATCCCAAAGCAGCCATTTTTGTGAGAGGAACTGATCTCTGTTGTTTGGAGATCAGTAGTAATAGTGGGAGATCTACAGGACCCACCTGGAGGTTGGAAACCCTATATCTAGATGACATTCTTCCTAACTCATGGCTTTCCTATGCGTTACTTATCATATTCCTTTTTTCTTTTTGATTGTTTTTTTCACAATTTTTTCATGAGCAATATTGAAGTGTTGCATAACTGCTAAGGGTTGCTGTTGCACATTTTGACCTTCCATCCAGGGTCAGAGTTTAGGGAAGAATGGTTTCCTCCCAGCATTACCTGAACATCACCTGGCCCCAGCCTCACCATATTCCAGAACCAATGTCCTGTCTCCAAATGTTGTCATGTCATGGGACATAATGTGCCCCTCCCAGACCTGTCTACCATAATTTGTGGATTGAGGCAAGGGTTTGGGAGATTTTTCTTTGTTATTATGATTGTTAATGCAAATGTGCAAATGTGTTAATACAACACAATGATTAAGGCTTTTTAGTTCACATGTGTGCATGCACTGACTGCTGACAAAACAGTTAAATCCCTAAAACCACTTATGAGTACAATCAGAACATATTCATCTGCAATGCTTGGCCCCATTCATGTGGCTGTGTAAATTATCTGGGGATATTGCACAATGCACTGTATTGGTCAGGATTCATCATCATAAATCACTATCATGGGAACAACCACTCAGAAGTGCAAAATGTTATTTTTATTATTTAGTATTTTCATCATTTATGCTTTACCTTTCTGCCCATTGAGGACCCAAAGTGGCTTACATCATTCCCTCCTGCATTTTTATTCTCACAACAATTAGATTAAGGCAGAAAATGTGTGACTGGCCTAAGGTCACCCAACAAGCTTCCATAGCAGAATGGGGATTTGAACCTGGGTCTCCCAGATCCTAGTGTGACACTATAACCCCAAGAACACCATGCTGGTTCTTGTGTTGGCTAGAAGGATCCAAAATGTGATGCAGTTGAGGATGAAAAAGGAGGAACAGTTGCTAGGGTTGCCAACCTCTAGGTACTAGCTGGAGATCTCCTGCTATTACAACTGATCTCCAGCCGATAGAGATCAGTTCACCTGGAGAAAATGGCCACTGTGGCAATTGGACTCTATCGCACTGAAGTCCCTCCCCTCCCCAAATCCCACCCTCCTCAGGCTCCGCCCCCAAAATCTCCCACCAGTTGCGAAGAGGGACCTGGCAACCCTAACAATTGCCTCTCCTATTTCTGTAGCCGTCTTACTAGACCACCACTGGTATATATAATGCTTGAAATACAGCTAACTGACTCTGAAAATGCAGTGTTTTCAAACCATGCAGAGTTCTGAGATTCAAAATGCGTCAAAGAACCTTTTCTCAGATTGACTTTGATGGATTTAAGTTCCCAAATCCATGTCAAGTTGTAAATGGGTACGCACAAATGCTTGCATAACTGGTTCTCTGCAATTTTGTTCTGCCAGCTGAATTATAACGGAACACTGGCTACCCAATTATAACCTTTCAGGAACTTTCAAGAGCCAATTAGTTATATGTCAAGCTTTATACACACACACACACGCACACATATATATACACACACACACATTTATACATATATATATGTATTATATATACACTCATATATGTGTGTGTGTGTGTGTGTGTAGGTGAAAACGCATGGTAACTTTATCCTCCTTTAATCCCTGTTTCAGCCAGGATTCAACCAGGATCAGACGCATGCGTTTCGCTTAATGTGTGTTCGATCCTGGTTAAAACAGGGATTAAAGGAGGATAAAGCGACCATGCGTTTTCACCCTATGTGTGTGTATATATAAAGTGGGATGGCTGCAGGAGAGGAAATACTACATTTACTGTAAAGCATGTTTGCATCCCTATGATCAACACTATAGGTATTGATTTGCCATGGAAACTTGCTGGGTGACCTTGTGCCAGTCACAAACTCTCAGCCTCACCTACCTCACAGGGTTGTGAGGATAAAATGAAGGAGAGGACAACAATGTAAATCATTTTCGGCTCCTTTTGGGGACAAAGCAAAGTATAAATGAAGTAAATAAATAATTTATTGAATTGCATTAAGTAATTGGGGCAGGTCCTTAAAATAATTTTTTCTTATCTTGCTTTCTTTTTTCTGCATATCAATAATTAGAATGATCAAATTGGTTAAATTGTGGAACTCACTGCCACAGTGATGATGGCTGCCAACTTGGAAGCCTTTAAGAGGTGAGCCGAGGATGAGGCAATCAGTGGTTACTAGAGAGCCAGCGTGGTGTAGTGGTTAAGAGTGGCAGTTTGGAGCAGTGGACTTTGATCTGGAGAGCCAGGTTTGATTCCCCACTCCTCCACATGAGCAGCGGAGGCTAATCTGGTGAACTACATTTGTTTCCCTACTCTTCCACATGAAGCCAGCTGCGTGACTTTGGGCTAGTCACAGCTCTGTTAGAGCTCTCTCAGCCCCACCTACCTCACAGGGTGTCTGTTGTGGGGAGGGGAAGGGAAGGTGATTGTAAGCTGGTTTGATTCTCCTTTAAAGGTAAGAGAAAATCAGCATATAAAAACCAACTCTTCTTCTTCTTCTAGTCATGATGATACCTATCCTCTCCAGTAAAGGTAGTCCCCTATGCAAGCACCGGGTCATTCCTGACCCATGGGGTAACATCACATCCTGACGTTTCCTAGGCAGACTTTGTTTGCGGGGTGGTTTGCCAGTGCCTTCCCCAGTCATCTTCCCTTTACCCCCAGCAAGCCGGGTCCTCATTTTACCAACCTCGGAAGGATGGAAGGCTGAGTCAACCTTGAGCCGGCTACCTGAAACCGACTCCCGTCGGGATCAAACTCAGGTTGTGAGCAGAGCTTTTGACTGCAGTACTGCAGTTTACCACTCTGCACCACGGGGCTCTTATCCCCTCCAGTACCAGAGGCAATATGCCTCTTTATCAACTGTTGGGGAGCATGGGGTGGTGGTGTTGCAGTCATCCTGCGTGAGGGCTTCCTAGAGGTTGGCCACTGTGTGAATAGAATGCTGGATTTGATGGCCCTTTGGTCTGATCCAGCATGGCTTTCATGTTTGTTAAGACAAACAATTGTTTGTGGACCTGAACCAGAGAGATGTAGCGATCAAAACATTTGTATAGGACTGGGAAGACCTGTGTTCAAATCTCCTCTGTGCCTGGGTGACCTTGGGGCTGTCACTCTCTCTCAGTGTAACTTCCCTCACAAAGTGACTGTGAGGATAAAATGGAGAAGAGGACGACTGTGTGTGCTGAATAGAAATGTAGTCAATGCTGATACATCAGATGAGCTGAATCAGAGCGCTTGGGGTCAACCAAACTCATGTATGGAGTTGCTACAAGTCTGAGAATGGAGACAGTAGAGCATTAATTGGCAGCAGCAAAGAGAAGAAGTGAAGCTTATTATGCTTTGGGGAAGACTTGCAAAGGAACTGTTCAGCAGACAATACGCAAAATGTTGAGCTATGCCTATTATACAACAAGCAGAGTTTCTCGTGCTAGACAATTGGGTTGGATCCAGATGAAATTTTCCACTAACAAAAGGGGTGGGGTTCTTTCCAATTCCCTCTTCCTGCTGCAGAGCCCTGGTTGGCCTCTGGTGCTGTTCCTGAGGGTCCCCTGTCCCACAGAAGCAGCATTTGGGGGAGATCAGTGGACTGCAACAGGAGGCAGGAACATTCAGTTCCACTGACACAAGGGCCTTGGGTGAACAGAAAATTTAGTCTAGAGCCAACCCAATAGGTGTCCTTAGGCTAAATTTGGCTTCACAGAAGCACTTACCTTCTCTTTTTCTTGCTGGGGCTCCCAAGCAGACACCTGAAGTCTCTTTTACTCCATATACCTTTAGTTTTTCCTCTGTTCTCAGTCCCATAATCTGCAGTTGGTTCTTTTGCTTGGAACTATTTGCAGTGCAGCCAAATTTAAGCTCAAATTGAAAAGCCATTTGGTGCCAGGACCTCGATGTGGCACCTGTGAATTGCTATAGATGGCTCACTGTTTATGGGTAGCTTAACACAATCTGTTGTGAACATTTGGGTCCCATTCATACATGCATTCATATAAACTAGGAAACAAGGCCTGTGAATTAAAATATGCAGACTGTGATAGCTTTTACTGCAAGATCGCCTTAAGAAATTGTATTGTATCTACCCAAATTAAGACATCCCTGAATGTAAAACAACTCCCCTAAAATATTATGCACAAAAGCTTTTTTATTGTTGAACACACTTGTAATGTGCATGTAAAGGTATGATGGCTCTCTCTTTTCCTTTATGGCACACCAGGGGAAAAAGTCTTCCTTTTGGGTAAATGTAGGTAAATCAGAGTGCAGCTAAGAGTTTTCTGATGGCTATGGAGTGGCTAGGTGGTAAATATATTTACAAAAGAAACTGTCTTCTGAGTCAGACTTGCTAGGCTAAAACAGCTACCTGCAGGTGGTTTGGAGGCGACTGTTGTGACTAAACAATGAGTTGACAAATGTTGATGATTCCCAAAAAAGGATGTAGATGGACAAGGAACTCTTAGAGCTCTATCAGCCCCATTTACCTCACAAGGTGTCTGTTGTGGGGAGGGGAAGGGAAGGTTGTAAGCTGGTTTGATTCTCCTTTAAAGATAAGAGAAAATCGGCATATAAAAACCAACTCTTCTTCTTCTTCTAGTCGTGATGACTAGACATGGTGTGTTTATATATTGTTAATGGCCAGTAGACCAGAGTTTATATGCACAAGTGTTCACACATACACAGTTCGTAGGTCCTGGTTCCAGGGATCTTAGTTTATGTATGCACAGGTACAATCTTGGGGGGTGGTATCTGGGTGGAATTCTGAAGGGGACATAGAGAAAGATGGCAACTTCAAATTCAACTAGATTTGATCTCTACTGAACACATCTAAGCAGGAAGAAAGTGAGAAAGAAAAAGAGGCACAAGGGCAATGCAAAAAAAAAGACAAAGATCACTGTATTTTACTAAAATTAATAAATCACTTAGACACAAATCTTGCAAATTAGGTAATAAGCAGAACACAAGCAATGTAAATGATACTTAGTGGAAGCTTTTCCATTCAACTAGATGTATTCTCTTATGGCAGGTCTAAAGCCAGAACCCATCCATGAGGGGTTGTGTGTGCAGTGTCCCCAGAGTTAGATGGCAGGAGAAGATGCTCATGTTTCTCATGAGACATGGGGAGCTAGAAAGGGGAGTTTGGAGTTCTGCCATGCAGGACTTGTTTTCTGGACCTTGTGTGACTAGCAGAGACGAGCTGGTCTTGGTCTTGGTTACCAGGCTGGAGGGGGGGAAAGACCAAATTATACCCTCTGGTGATGTCATTAGATTTAGAAGGGTATAACTCTGCTTAGGACCGCACTCTTAAGTGTGGCAGATAAACTAATATATTTTTGCATCATCAAATTATAGAATTGCTAGCCTCAACTTATAAAATGGGACCCTATTGAATAAAATGGGACCTACCTCTGAGTAGACCTGCTCAGGGTTGCTCCCTGTGTCTGTCTCTTGTTCGCATCTGGCATCCTCAGAGAGGTCCCATGATAGGCAGGCAACAAAATGGGGCCTGCAGTGGAAGTATCAACACCCTATGGGAACCAGAGACAAGACTCAGTTAACCCACAAGGAATAGAACTAGTATGTCTAAAGCATTGTAATTATGCCAATAAAGGTATGTGTATGTGTACATGAATAGAACTAGTAACCTAAAGCACTGTCCTGAGGCTGACATAATCCTATAGGTCAGTGTCTGAGGAAGCAGTCCGAAGCAGGTCTATTCAGAGGCAGGTCCCATTTTATTGACTGGGGAAATAACGTGTTCCCAGGAAAGTGTTCTTAGGTTTGCACTGTTAGATTCTGCTTCTCTGCATATCTGTTCTGAAAGGAGCCTGCTCAGCTTCTGAAGAAGGCAAACCACAAATTTGAAAAATCCTTTCAAATGTTCACTAAGCTGTGGAGGCAAAGAGGGAGGACCCAAACAGTAAATTCCCAGATAGTCAAAAAATGGCACTTAATTTCTGATGAAAGCAAGAAGGGACAGAGCATTAGAAATGTCATCTTTCTCTTGAAAACCCCCCAACCAGTTCAACATTCCTCCAACAGAGATAATTGCAGTTCCAAATTGAAACACTTTTGAACATTTTTGAAAGAGATTCTGGCACTTTGATTCTTTCTTTCCTTTGTTATTGAACATTTGCTGTCATTAAGTGCTTTCCCCCAATCAATACTGCTCATTAAATCTGGTCTTTAAAGTGCAGTAATGAAGATCAGCTCCTCCTTTGCCTCATGTCAACAAGTCAGTCACGTTTGCCTGCTTAAGGAAGGAATAGTTTAACATATATTAACATTATCCAGGTAGGCAATGTGTATAATTCATGCTGTGTCTTGTTCACTTGCCTCTTACAGGGCCAGCAATGCAGAAATAACTTGTCAATTCGTTGAGGGGAGGCAGATTCCATGCCTCTGTGATTCCATCTTCTAATGTCCTTTGCAGCTTGTTAGCTTAGAGCTGAAGGGGTCATAAGAATACAGTCCACCGTAAAACCTCTATAATCTAGTTAGTCTCTGGAACATGCTGCTTGTTTGGGAATATGAGGCTTGAATACTTAAAGGTAAAGGTCCCCTGTGCAAGCATTCCTGTCCTGGGGTGACATCACATCCCGACGTTTACTAGGCAGACTTCTGTTTATGGGATGGTTTGCCAGTGCCTTCCCAAGTCATCTTCCCTTTATGCCCAGCAAGCTGGGTACTCATTTGACCAACCTCAGAAGGATGGAAGGCTGAGTCAACCTTGAGCCAGCTACCTGAAACCAACTTCTGTTGGGATTGAACTCAGGTCTTGAGCAGAGCTTGGACTGCAGTACTGCAGTTTACCACTCTGCGCCACGGGGCTGCTACTTACATACTTATTATTATAATATATGTGGTGTTCTAATAATAATTGTAAACACTGTGTTTTTAATATTAGAATCATAGAGTTGGAAGGTACCACCAGGGTCATCTAGTCCAACCCCCTGCACAATGCAGGAAATTTACAACTACCCTCCCCCCACACCCCCGGTGACCCCCACTACATGCCCAGAAGATGACCAAGCTGCGTTCCCTGTCATCATCTGCTTAAGGTTATAGAATCAGCATTGCTGACAGATGGCCATCTAACCTCTTCTTAAAAACCTCCAGGGAAGGAGAGCTTACCACCTCCTGAGGAAGCCTGTTATTATGTCACTATCACAATAAAAGGGACTTTCAATTCAACCCTAATAGCATAGCACCTGTTTAGGGTGCTGGAGTACCATTGACCTCAGTAATTTTTGTGTACTTCTTTTCAACAAACATTATTTTTTGAATGCTAAACTGGAATTATTGTCAATGTTTTTAAAAAAAATCACCAGTGATTTATTTGGCATATATCCTACCCCAGAGACCTGCTAAAAAGATCCGTCAATTGGCTAATTAATGTGCTTTTCTGGGGCAGCCTCTGCCCACATTAACAATGGTACGGTGAAGGACAGGGAGGTGGGTTTGCCCTTTTCCCTCAGTCCTAATCCAAGAGGTCTGTGATCTGAGACAAAAAGGTTAAGACTTTATAAATGTATGGGCTCAAAATGTATAAGTTAAAAGCATAAATCTAAACAAGTACAGTGACCAAATTATGTAGATATTAACCACACATAAAAGCTCCAGACATTAAAATAATACATTCATACATTCTGAACACTTGCACCAGCAGGACGCCAGCGGAAGGCCAAGCTGGCATCCATGGGCCATGCTGCCGTGTCAGTCTTGGGGCACCACCGCAAGTGGCACTACGCCGGCATCCGTGCCACTTTGCATGGCGCAAGTGGCATGGACGCCGATGTAGGGGGCTGTTTGCCTCCTAAGCCCGTTTGGCCCCCAGGCTCAGGAATGAACTGTAATAGTACAATCCTAGGCAGAGTTGTCCCCTTCTAAATCCATTGAAAGCAATGGGCTTAGAAGTGTACTACTCTTTAGGACTGCGCTGTGAATGGCTCTTGGTACTTATTAGTAAGACTGTTGAAAAACTCAGTCTCACATGAAATCACCGGATTTAAACTGGAATAACTTTGGGTAAGACTGAACTGTAAGTAACTTTTGGGTTTGTTTTTTTTTTGCATGGGTAGTACATGCATTTCTTGGTAACCCTGGCAGCCGTTGTTATGTAAAGTGAAATTAGCCTAGTGCTAATTGTTATGACTGTGGCTATGCAGATTGGGGAAGGAGTTGATGGTTTTTGTAATCCTACAAAGGATTCAGCCATCATTCTAGTGACTGCAAGCTTCTGAGCCCAGAAACAGCTCCTGGCTGCGGGCCCATGGAGCCTATTGTCTTGCAAGGAATGGGGTGAAGAGAAGGTCAGGCTGTACTGCACTATGGAGGCAATCACCTCCCTTTGGCAGTAGAAATGAGCAAGAGTCCAGTAGCACCTTAAGGACTCACATAATTTCTGGCAGGGTAAAGAGCTTTCGTGACCCGCAGCTCACTTCTTCAGAAAGCTTGGGAAGGGAAAGGGAAGCACCTCAACAGGATATAATTCCATGGAGCCCACCCTCAAACCACCTGCTAGTTTGTTTCTCTGAGTTTTTCCTCAAAGATTAACTTTGTTCGTCACATGTCCCACCCTTTGAGATCGTTGCTAAAGGGAAAGTTATCTTTCTGGAGAGGGCATCAGCTACCACATTCTTCTTACCTCTGATATACACAATATCAAAGTTGTATTCCTGGAGTTGCAGACTCCTCCATATTAGTTTACTGTTTGCGCTATTTAACATAGTGTAAACTTTCTTCCCTGTAAACCATTGTTCCCTTTCCACCAGCTTTCGGCTAAGGTAAAAGATGGGGTGTAACTGACCATCCTCCCCCTCTGACTCAGCATTGCCCCAATTCCTATATTGGAAGCATTGGTGAATAGGGTAAAGGGTTGCATAAAGTCAGGTGCCCTCAGTACTGGTTCTATTGTCAGAGAGGCTTTAAAGTGTTCAAATGCCGTCTGACACTCTAGGGTCCAGACTACTGTGTCCGGATAGGACTTTTTGGTGCATTCACACGATGGAGCAGCAATAGTACTGTACTCAGTTATGAACCTTCTATAATACCATACAACCCCAAGGAAGGCTCTGACTTTCTTTTTTGTTGTGGGTCTAGGCCATTCTTGTATTACCTGTACCTTGCTCCAATCTGGTTTGATGACACCACCTCCAAGTACAAGCCCAAGGTATTTCACTTGCCCCATTGCTGTCTGACATGTAGACGCTTTCACTGTCAAACTAGCCTCTTTAATCCGCTGGAAGACCATTGCCAGATGTTGGAGGTGCTCAGTCCACGTCTGACTGAAAATGGCAATATCATCAATATATGCCAGGGCAAAGTCTTTCAACCCAGCCAACATTTTGTCAATAAGATGCTGGAAAGAGGCAGGGGCGTTCCTAAGCCCAAAAGATAGGACTGTGAACTCAAAGAGTCCCTCCTTGTTTACAAATGCTGTTTTGGGTTGGTCCGTAGGGTCCATAGCCACCTGCCGATACCCTTTGGACAAGTCTAGGGTAGAGATGTAGTGGGGCAGCTCCTGTAGTTTCCACCAACTCATTTACCCTCAGCATTGGATATGCATCAGGTACTGTTATCTTGTTTAACCGCCTGTAGTCAACTCAAAACCTGACTGTATTATCCAGTTTCGGTACTAAAATAACCAGAGAGGGCCAGGGACATTAAGAAGGTACAGACTTGTATCTGACAAAACGAGCTGTGACTCTCAAATGCTTACACCCTGAAACTCTTGTTGGTCTCTAAGGTGCTACTGGATGCACATCTGTTTGATTGCAGACCAGCATGGCTACCCTCTGAAACTATCATCTAGCCTAGGGAGGGCTCCAGAATCAAGACTATTAAGAGAAAACTCAAAAGAATCCCCTCCCCAAGTTGTTCATATGATACTCTGTATGTCTATTACAGTGTCTCATCCTGATCTTTAAAAATCAGTCTTGTCAAGTTTTGGAAAAATTTTGTAGCTTCTATTTCCGCTAACTTGAGAGCTGCCCTAATTTTATCAATGTAAAAGAACAAAAGCACTCTACAGTGATACTTAGGGCATTAGGAGCCTAGAGAGACCAATAAAATGCAAAGACATTAAATCACACTCCTTGCCAATTAAATGCAGACAGTTGGCTCATCTCAAAAGCAATTTGGGTTTATGGCAGCTGATGTGTAGAATTGAACTCCACTGATGTTTTGGAAGAATGAAAAACAAAGGGCTATTGCAAAACTGAGATCAGCTCAGATGATAGGTCTGAATTAAGGATAGAGGATTCAAAATACTGTAGAGGGTCTCGTGACAATGTGATGGCAGATGGGCACACCCAGGTCATCCTAAAGGCATTGTTTCACGACAAACTCTGGGTCTCAGTCTTTGGACTGTTCAGTCCCCTCTTGAATACTGATCATGTAGCTCAGGTAATACTGTAAATGATTATTGCTTGCCAAGCTAATCCTAATCCTCCTGTTTACCAGACAGGATGTTTTCTTGAACCTCTGGTGTAAGAATGGAATGTCTCATTATCTTGATTAATCATTGATTTTGGTACTCATTGTCTTTGTTACTTAATAAAACTGGGAGATCGGTCGGGGGAGGAGTCGATTCGATCTCTACCAAATCAAGACACAGTGTCTGTGATTCCCCTTAAAAATACTATATGAAAATACAGTGGCTTCAATTCTAGCCGAACATGGCAACAGCTTTTCTTGTTAAAAAAATGGAATCTAGACCCCCTCCCTACACTCTTTCCCAAACAGCTCAATGAAGACTCTGCAGAGGAGGCAATGGCAAACCACCTCTGTTTTTCACTTGTCTTGAAAGCCCCTTGCTGAGGTCGCCATAAGTCGGCTGCAACGAGACAGCATTTTACACACACAGTGTCATGTGTTCATGTGGTATTATCACTCACTTTACTTACCAAAAGTATAGGAATCAACATAGGATAGCTGCTAGATTCAGGGAAACTGCATCCATCTGTATTCATGTACCATTAGCTCACCTTTTCCATTCTTCTGTGTGAGCATGCACCAAAGGACAATTAGGACTGCTTGTAATAAGAAAAAAAATCTGTTGTGTTAAGTTAAGCCTTTCACATCTTCTCTGTCACAGTAGCAGTAAATTGCATGAGTTAGGTCCTTCCATCTGTTACATCAATGTAGATTAGCTCAAGGACCATCAATAGGATAAGAACTGCCATGCTTTCCAGACCAATGGTTCATGTGAATAGTCCCTTAGACTACGACATAATTACAGTAGCGGTTCCATATTTACATCAGTTCAACAGCACTCTCCATCAGCATGGTGTTTGCTGCAGGCTGTGTAGTGAATATCACAGAGCCTTTGGCAAATCAGTTTCTTCAATTTCCCTTGGATTACAGGGAGATTGCCTACAGTGTTG
The DNA here is from genome assembly GCF_029931775.1 of Euleptes europaea. NCBI lineage: Eukaryota > Metazoa > Chordata > Lepidosauria > Squamata > Sphaerodactylidae > Euleptes > Euleptes europaea. The sequence continues at coordinate 156,404,821 of NC_079312.1, forward strand.
ATTAATAATCACAGCCCTGCTTGGGCTTGACACTTTTCAAAAATAATGGCAACAGATGGAGATAGGAGTTGTGCTGTAGGAAACCTTAAGTGGGGGGGACTGCTTAACGTTTTTGCAGTTTAATCGCAATTGCACATAATATGATAAATTACATGCTGCAAAACAAATATAAATGGCAGTGCATTTGTCTCGGATCAGTAACCTCAGTTAAATAATATTGGTAAACTCATTGTTTTCACCACTTGAAAAATATTTCTAGGTTGAATGTCACAGTAGAAATATGACATAGATAAAAATTCTTATTTGGGGAGGGGGTCTTTAATAATATTAATGTAAAACTGTTTAGCTTATTATTGTTATTGAAGATAATAAAGATGATGATGATAATATTGCTGGGCTCAGTGTGGCTTCCAACGACAAATACACTAGTATAAATACATAGGTTAAAACATATTGTATTAAAACTATTAAACCAACAACAAACCAAGTGCATGTTAGTTGATGGACCAATCCTATGGACTGTCTTTATGCCATTGTGATGGCAGCTGATTAATTCAACTGATTAGTAGCTATGATTATACTTACTTAAAGAATACTACTCATTTAACCTATAAATTTTGAGTAGTGCCGCATTATAATCTGCATAAACAAGCCTAAAACAACTTACAATTATTTTCTATTAGCTATGACTTACGAAAAAAAATCACAACAGCCAGAGTAACCTCCAAATCCACCTCAGCCAAAAGTCTCCCTAATTTTTCTCCTTCTGATACGCCCTAATATCCCACACAGGGATGGAATAATCCACAGATCTCTCAAATCTGAGAAGAAATGGCATTCCAATAAATAATGTTCCAGAGTATCTGTTTTCCCAGATGCACATAAGCATAACCTCTCCAAGTAGGGCACCTTCATCTAGTGACCATGCATTATTTGAGATGGTATAGAATTCAACCTGGCAAGAATAAAAGCTCTCCTATATCAGGGCACAGATAGCTATGATTATAAAAATATGGGGGGGGGGAACACTTGGGATGGCTCCCCCTGTAAGAAATGTGCAGTAAATGTGTTCACCTCTCCTTGAAAAAGCAAGCCCAGCAGCTGTATTTCCAAAAGTAAATGTTCTTTAGAACAAAGGGGGCAATGTAACATTTAATTTGATTGACAGTTTTGAAAACCCTGGACTATATCAGTCTCTCTGAATGAAAGTCGATCATGGAGTCACTTTCAGGTGGTTATCTGAAGGGTCAACTCCGATAGGATGGCAGCAGAGTCATGTATGTTAAAACATGATGTAGTCCTTTTTACACAGAAAGAAGAGGCTGGGGGTGCACTGATGAAGAAGACAGACCCTTCCCCTCCCTGTCTTCAGTTTACCACCCTTCAGCTTATCTGCCTACAGATGAGCAGCTCCAGATTTGGGGATCTCTGGGCTAGATGGCCTGCAGCCCCTTCCCCCCCACCAAGTATTCTTTGCTCCCATGCCTCCTCCCCTTTACTAGCTCCTTTAAAGATACATGTGTACACAGACCTTAATATAACTACCTATTTGGGGTCAAGTGAGGAGGCAGGGCTAAAACAGACCAGAAAGTTGATGTTCTATCCCCTCCATTGTTCTCCAGGTAGGAAACAGGAGATTGCTACAGAACTCTTCACTACAGTAAGTTTTTCTTTTACAGGAGTTCACTAGAGGCACTGCCCTCTTTCCTATTAGCTTCTAACAAAGAGAAGTTCCTTTCATCTCTTCTCCTTTTGTGTTGGGGCGAGGTAATACTCCAGTCGCAGATAATATCCCTTCCTCCTAATTTGGTTTCTCTCTCCCTTTCTCACCTTGCATCTGTAGCTTGCTTAGAATCCCAGAATGCTTTGTCAAATCTTCCCTTCTATGGAAACAAAAGGGAGATGAAAGTATGGCCAGGTGACATGTCATGGGAAGTACTGAGTTGTCCCTATATCACCACACTATAGTTATAAGAAATTGACTCGCTGCACGTTAAGGGATGCCAGCAGGCAACTTGATGGATAATTATCACTCACAAGCTGAGTGCTGGTATGTTTCAAAGATAAATAGCAAAAGTGTAAAAATTCAAAATGGCTCAATCTTGGAGGTGAGTTTTAGTGTTACAGCAGGTTCAATAAGCTGTGTCAAAAGCGGTGGATTAAAGAATACATCTGTGAGGTTTAATATAGGGTTGCCAAGTCCCTTTTCACCATTGGCAGGAGGTTTTCGGGGCAGAGCCTGAGGAGGGCGAGGTTTGGGGAGGGGAGGGACTTCAATGCCATAGAGTTCAATTGTCAAAACAGCCATTTTCTCCATGGGAGCTGATCTCTGTTGGCTGGGGATCAGTTGTAATAGCCGGAGACCTTCAGCTAGTACCAGGAGGTTGGCAACTCTATGTTTAAATATCAGTTTGCATTGCATTAGTATCAGGTGCTGGTGCTTCTTTTGGGTCACTCCAGTGGATGATACTTTCTGCTTGCAGCCTGAGAAAGTGGCTTGTACCATTTATGAGCTTCCATGCAGTTAAAATGGGGAAGGTAACCATTCCTTTCTGAATTTATACCACCATGCTAATGCAAAATTACACAGTAAACAGCACAGGAACTAGACCTGAAAAATTTAGGTGCAGATCACCTACATTTGGTTATTGATACCCCAGTTAAAAACAAACAAACAAAACTGCCTCTTATAAAGACAGAAGGGTATCCATGTCAAATTAGGCACATGTCGTTTTAAAGTTCTTCAAAGTGGCAAGCAACGAAGAAGTGATGGAGTCCCTTCTTCCAAGAATGTTAAAGGAAAATTCATACTGTGGCTTGGTTTCTGACTACAGGGGTCCTGAAGCTTTTTGAACCTGCGGGCACCTCTGGAATTCTGACACAGCATGGTGAGTGCATCCACAAAATGGCTATTGCAGGAGGCGAAGCCAGCCACAAAATATAATAATAATATTATAATAATTTGTTTCAGTTATAGGCCAGAAAAATATAATATTGCATTTCTATGCTACATTTCCAAAAACCTAAAACTTTGCATTTCAAGAATTGCTAACAAAACATATAAAATACAGATAAAATACTAATTAAGCCAACCCCTTTCTTGCTTTGGGCTTTTACCACACAAGCACAAAATTTGGCCGCTTGTTTCGAGATCATGGAATTTTCACCAATTAATAACTTTTCCAGCCATACCCGCTCACACACTGAAGATCCTTGTGCTGTGGTGGCAGCTGCTGCCAAAGCAATGTTTTTAAAAAACTGCACAAGCAATCAATTCTCCAATGGCCACACAGAAGCCTTGCTGGGCCAAAGCCGCATATGGCTTTCCAAAAGCACTTAACGGGCTCCAGGAAAAGTGTTGGCAGGTGTCATGGCACTCACAGGCACTGAGTTGGGGACCCCTGGACTAGCATTTCCAAGGACTTCTGCTCATGGAGTGCAATTTTTCTGCCTCCCCCATCCTGTGGGATCTTGAAATTCCCCCTGAAATCCTGTTACTGGTGGTCCCCTGTGCCCCAGGAACAGGACTTTGGAACTTCCTGGGGGTGAGATTGTATTCCATGAGTGAAGTCCTTGTGGCAGTGGGAACGCTAGAGAACCGGGTTTGATTCCCCACGCCGCCACATGAAGCCTGCTGTGTGACCTTGGGCTAGTCACAGTTCTCTCAGATCTCTTTCAGCCCCACCTATCTCACAAGGTGGCTGTTGTGGGGAGGAGGAGGGAAGGCGATTGTAAACTGCTTGAAGACTCCTTAAAGGAAGAAAAAAGTGGGGTGTAAAAACTAACTCTTCTTCTACTACTAGTCAGGATCCAACCCTCTATTTTGTGCAAAAGGAGGATCATTTTGCAAAAATCAGCCTTCTGTGATGGGCTCCTCAGGGTGGTCTTATCACATCACGGTATCTCAGCTGCCCTTTTAATTCTGTCTAATGAAGTAACAGCTGTGGCTCACCTTCATATTATGGAGACCCTAAGGTCCGTAAGGCCTTGCATGCTGAGAATAAAATATGGAAAACACAAGGTAAAATGTCTTGATGTGGAAGTGGCCTATATTTTATTTACTTCTAAATTTCCTACCTCACTTTTACACACTCCTTTCATATGTTCCTACCCTGGAAAACTCTACTACATCTTTCTCATATACCTTCATTTATTCTTTCAAGAGGTAGTTGTACTATGCAAATATAATTCTCCAATTTCAAACAACAAAAAGTGCTGCTTAAACTCCCAGCCCTCTGCATCAGTCTTAAAATTAAGTAAGGAACATATGAATATAAAAGTTAGAATGATAAAACAGAAGTGTCATCCCCCTGCCAGTCATGAAAAATTGCATCAATATGTTCTGCCTTAATTTATTGCCTAAATAATGTAGATATCAAATAATATCATTGATCACACATGCTCCCAAGTGGTTGAAACTTTACAGTTCTTGTACCTTGAGATGGATCATTTGTAAAGATAATTTAATCCACCTCCCCAAAAGATAATGTATTTTCTATTTAGCTTCCAATCTTCATCCTAGCCTTCTATAGAATTTATTGTATATTTTATTGCTTCTCTGAGGGAATGTCCAAAAGAAATAAGATTCTAATGTACAGAATAATTTAACAGACTTGAATTACATGTAACCCATAAATACTATGTACAGTTAAGTAAAAGAGAATAGAATGGTATATTGAAGGACGTTATTCAGTGTCCTGGAGGGACCAGTGAGTAGCTGGAATATGCGGGTGACAATTTTGCATTTCACAACAGGCCATGCATAAATCTTTATATATAATATCTTCATCAACCCAGCAATATTCAGAGAAAATGAATAACCAAAACACACAGAAGTTCTGAGCTTTCCCCCTTTTATCCACACGATCTAGAATAAGAAAATACACACTGTGTATTCCCGCCCTTTCATTCATAATTAGAGGTCAGGGATAATTTTAGGATGCCGGCACTGATTCAACCATTGGTAGCTGCCTAGGGTGGCGCAGTTCAAAGGGCACCTTAAAAAAGCATCATGGAAGTCTTGGTTTTCATAGGCTAAGTTGTGGCATGACTCATTCCATATACACGTTGAGAAAGAGAGAGGCAAAGAAGCCACTGGAACATTAAGATGACCTTCTGAGCTTTAGGTTGCCCCCCCCCTCTCTCTCTCACACACACAAAAACAACAAAAAAACACAAAAACAAAACACCCACACAGCCCTGAGCTTGTCACCATGCATGATGCCTTCTCTGGTTCTCTTCGAGAATCAAATAACTAATAAAGGGTATTTTTATACCCTACAACCAATCCCTTGTGATCATTTCTTAGGGGCTTCATCAGAAATGGAAGTGGCTCAAACTGGAGACAGTTCTTATTCCATCTACTCCAGCATCCTGTCTCAAACAGTGGTCAGCCAGTTACTCTGGAGGACCAGCAAGAGGGCATAGAAGCTGAGCCCTTCCCCGTAGTTGCCCATGGCATAAGCACTCAGTTTTTTCATCTCTCCCACTATTGTGCCTGATCAAACAACCTTTGAAAAGCAGGGCTTCAAAAACCTGAAAATTCTATTCTACAAGAAAACAGGAGGGGGAGAAGTGTGTGTGTGTGTGTATACTGGCAGCTCCATCACTGTACACTCAGTTCTTTTATTATCATCTCTTTAGACTCAGTAGATTAAGATAAAGATATGCCCTTTATCCAAACCATCCCTGTCCACTCTTTCTTGAAAAATTCTGAAGAGGAAATTCCATAATGTTTTTGTGCTGCATAGTAAAACCATTCTTATTCTTAAAATGTTTTTTATTAACATTTAAACTACTAATTCTTTCAGATATATTTACAAATAACTGATCACATACTCCCCCTTAACTTATTTAAGATAGTTTCAAGTGGGTAGCTATGTTAGTCTGTAGTTGCAGAACAAAATTGGGAGTCCAATAGCACCTCTCTTTTTTTGCCATCAAGTCGCATCTGACTTAGAATCATAGAATCATAGAGTTGGAAGGGACCACCAGGGCCATCAAGTCCAACCCCCTGCACAATGCAGGAAATTCACAACTACCTCCCCCCTCCACACCCCTAGTGACCAGAAGATGGCCAAGATGCCCTCCCTCTCATCATCATGACTTATGGTGACCCCTGGTGGGGTTTTCAAGGCAAGAGACATTCAGATGTGGTTTGTCATTGTCTGTCTCCGTGTCACGACCCTGGTATTCTTTGGAGGTCGCCCATCTCCTATTTGCCAGGGTCAACCCTGCTTAGCTTCTGAGATCTGATGAGATCAGGTTAGCTTGGGATATCCAGGTCAGGGCAAATAGCACTTTGGAGACCAACAAAATTGTCCAGCTTTCGCAAGTCAACCATCATTCCATCAGATATTGACAAAGCGAGCTTTGTTCGTTTTTAAGATGCTATTGGTCTTGAATTTTGTTTAACTTGCTTAAGTAACAGACATGGAAGCAAAAGGAGATCTGGAGAACCTACTTCTGTAGTGAAATCGATTTGAGGGTGGGAGCCTGGTGGCCAGATATACGCACCTGAGCTTTGAGCATTGTGAGTTCTTTGTGCTATCTGAAGGGCAACTGTTGACGGGAGCCCCTTGAGTGAAGTCTTGTTGTCTAGAGGTTGGCAGCTCCTAGCAAATAAAGCCAATTGCTGTTGTTATTGATTGCTCTGGCTTGAGAGCACATGGCACGTTTTTTGTTTTTGTTTTTTTTTGTACCTGCCTCTTTGTTAAAACTGACAGGTATCCATTTCAAGAGATGAGTCTCAAGGGTCACTCAAGGTGGTGTTTGTCTAGGTTGAAGTGATGTTAGCACTTTCGATCCATACAAACTTTTAGTGTGCTAATAAAAACAGAACACTAGAAAAAATGGAGGGCTTTATAAACTCCAGGTTTCTGGGGTTTTTTAATCTGTGCTTATTAGGGACAAACACCCAGAGATTGTGAGAGGTGAACAAATTCAGGAAGACCTCAGTCTGAATGGGAGCTTCCATGTGATGTCATGCCTGAGGCTTTCCCCTTTAAATCAGATCAAAGGAAATCCTCCTTTGATCCAATTCAGAGGAGGAACTGTGGGGTGGCGACAAGCAGAGTATACACGTGGCCTATCCACAGCCAATATGGAGAGGGCCCAGAAAGCTAAGCTCTGCCTTCAAAATGGTGGCAGTAAACCCCACATTGGCCTTTTAAAAAGCTTTTCTCTTGTCCCAGCTGAGTCTTCCTGTAGCTTTACAGATTAACTCAGTTGGGAGGGGGAAAGGGGGGATAGCTGGGTTGTGGGAGGGGCGCCAAAATGTCTATATAGAACAGGGACAGAGTGTGTGGATGCCATTTCTGCCTGCTCCCACACTACTTGCTGCTGCTGCTGCCAGGGCAGGAGTGTGTGTTTCCGCAGCCCCCATGCACAAACAGCCAGTGATGTTCAGTGTACGCATGAAAAACTTTGGTTGTTGAAAATTGAAAGCTGCTGTTTGACCCAGAGAGAACCTGAGACCTTTTGATACTGCAAATCCAGATCTCCTGGGATTACAACTGATCTCCAGCCGACAGATATCAGTTCACCTGGTGAAAATGGCCACTTTGGAAGGTGGATTCTATGGCATTATACCCAGTTAAAGTCCCTCCCCTCCCCAAACCCCACCCTCCTCAGGCTCCACCCCAAAAATGTCCAGGTATTTCCCAACCTGGACCAGACAACCCTACTTGTATGGTGTTGTGTTGATGTTTTCAAGCTGCCCAGGGCTTTGCTGCTATTAAATGGCAAGCGTGGCCAGAGATGAACAGCTCTACTCTTCTTTCTGAGGACAGGATGCCTGCTTGAGCTCTTTCACAAAACCCTTCTTCCCGTGCTGCAACAGCCAATGTGGCAACTCTCTGTGGCAACTCACAAAGGGGACAGTCAAGTACAGAGGAGGAGAAACGTTTGTATTGTTGTGATACCTGATAAAGTTTCCTTGTACTCTGCAGGAGATTGTGACAGGGATCCAGCCTTCCACAAAGGAAGCCTTCCTTTAGCTTAAGTGGTTTTTTCCATAGGAGGAGCAACTTAAATTGGAGGAAGGCTCCTTAAGCTGGAGGGTGGTTTCAAAGCTTGGTCAATGGAGTGGTTGGATAGGAGTAGGATCCACTCTCATTGTGAGTAGCAAAAGATAGAACCCCCCTCCTAAATTAGATGCTGTTTAGGGAGGACAGGGCACACACACACCCCAGTCATTTCAGTGAATCCACATGTGATGCTCCTTCAAGGATTCTTGTGACTCTAGCCAACTCAGCAGTTCTACATATTCATGGAGGAGAGGGGTATTCATGGCTATTAGTTAGAATGGATACTAGTCATGCTGCATAACTATTCTCTCTAGTATCAGAGGAGCCTGCCTATTATTTTGGGCGTGGTAGAACACAGGCAGGATGCTGCTGCAGTCGTCTTGTTTGTGGCTTCCTAGAGGCACCTGGTTGGCCACTGTATGAACAGACTGCTGGACTTGATGGGCCTCGGTCTGATCCAGCAGGGCCTTTCTTATGTTCTCATGTACATTCTGAATGACTATTGTTATGAATGGGCCCACTTGTTAACTTTGCATGCCAAAGGAGTACATTGTTTTGCTTCCAAATAACACTGGGAGGAGACCAACCTCCAGCTGGGAGCTGAAGACCTCTTTCACATCAGCTGATCGTTACCTGATCTGCTTTAAAATGGAAATACTGGGAACAGCCTAGGACATTCTGCTTGCAAAGCAAATGCTCTGCATGGAGCTATCTCCCCTCATACACATACACCCTTGTTCTGTTTTATTTCTGAAACAACATAAATAGTAATCTTGATAATATGGATCCTCAGAGCCCAGCAATGGATACTATTTACCACATATGTGCCTGGCATTTATAGCAAGTCTGTTCAAACTGAAGACTTCATAATATCTCCAGTTGCAAGGGCTGCTGGTGCACCTAGGACAGCCAATCCCAGCTTGGGAAATTCCTGGAGATTTGGGGTGGAGACTGGGGAGGGTAGAGTTTGGGGAGGGGGAGGCCTCAGGGGGATATAATGTCATAGGGACTACCCTCCAAAGCAGCCATTTTCTCCAGGGGAACTGAAATCTGTTGTCTGGAGATCAGTTATAATTCCGGGAAATCTCCAGACCCCACCTGGAGATTGGCAACCCTAGTTGCACACCAACATACCTCCAGAGATGGGGCAGAGCTTGTAAGTTAAAGCATAGTCTTACTGAGAAACTGCATATTATATGTACAATTTTAAGGGGAAGACCATGCTGAGGGTCAGCAGGCATTTGACCTCATCTCCTTTTCCAACTGAAAACCTGTAAATCTTTCCAAGCCGAGGTAAAAACAGCTTGAAAGTGGCAATTTTTGGCTCCAAAGCAGGGTGAAGTGACAGGGTTAATACCTCCTTGACCTCTCACTCCAGATGGTGTCCCACTTAAAATCAAAGGCCCAGCAGCTATATTCTGTAAACAAAACAGCAAGGGGGAAATGACAGGACTACGTGTAACTTTTTGTTTTGCCCTTAGATTGCTCCCAAAGCTAAATCTCAGCCTTAGTGAGTGGTTCTAAGAAGATGGACTCTCTCTCTCTCTCTCTCTCTCTTTCTTAGTATTAGAGAGTATTAAAGTATTAGAGTATTAAAATGGTATTAGAGCCATTTTCTTGCTCCCCATCTTCAATCTCCACTTGCAGGCACAAGCAGAAGTGTTAAAAGAAGCCTACAATTCTGTGAGCTACCAAACAGCCCTGAGGTTTTGATCTGTATGAAAACTGGTCCTGACCAGGTAAGACCAGATCTTGGAAGCTAAGCAGGGTTGGCCCAGGCAAGTATTTGGATGGGAGACCTCCAAGGAATACCAGGGTCAAGATGTGGAGGCAGGCAATGGCAAACCACCTCTGAACGTCTCTTGCTTTGAAAACCCCACTAGGGGTCGCCATAAGTCAGCTGCCACTTGAAGGCAAAAAAAGGGGGGTGGAGAATGAGCCCTATAATCCAGTCTTGAAGCCAGAGACCTGGCAACCATAACTGACACGCCACATGTTTTGAATAATGGTTACAAAGAAAATGGGATGCACTAGAGCAGTGGTTCCCAACCTTTTTTTGACCAGGGACCACTAGGACTTTTTTGTTCGGTGCAGGGACCCCAAGGTGCAAAATAAAAATTCCGAGAATTTGAAAATAAACTTTAATCGTAACTGTTAGTTAAACATTAAACTTAGAATAATATTTGAACATATATATATATTTATAATAGAGAACTTTTAATTGAAAATATTAATTTATTATGGGTTTATAACTTTGTTTCGCGGACCTTAATTTAGTTCTCGTGGACCCCCAGTTGGGAACCAGTGCACTAGAGTCACTATCATAGCAGTGCAAGAAAATATTTTTGGGCGTCAAGCATTTTGCTGCTCTATACTGATTATACCTATTTCACATGCTGTGAGAAGACTATAGCATTTGTGTTTGTGTGTGTTCCTAAACACCGGTTATGACTCACTGCGCCATACAAAAATGCTTGACATTAAAGCCATGTGAAAATAAACAGCCCTCCCCCCGTGCATGCGCACAGATTTTCTGTGAAACAAAATGTGAACAGACGAGGCATTTACGCGCTTGGAAATTCTACTTGGTTCACGTTATTACCAGACTTTTGAGAGGACTGGGTGTTTCAGGCTTGGCCCCAAGGTCAAGGACTCTCAAATTTGTTTCCTTTTTCCCAGCTCTTCAAAGTTGATATCTCTGTAAAGACTACAGGAGCTTCAGAGGGTGCACTATGGGCCAAACTTGACGTGATGGCAACTATAAGTCTGGCCTGTGGACAACAATGCCATTTTAAAACAATTTTAAAATGCCGCAGGGCCTGCAGTGCAGCTGGCTAAGGTGCTTTTGGTTCCCCCCCCCCCTTAGGCCTTTTCAAGGGCTGAAGTGGCCACACATACACACTTCTTTGAGACTGTTTCAGCACTTGAGAAGGTGTGCGTGGGGGGGGGGAGAGGGGGACAAGAGCTCCTCAGCCTGCCCCATCATGGGCCTGATCAGGCTTGGGCCCTTGCGGCATTTGGAGATCAATTTAAAATGGCGGCGGCATCCATGGGTCCTTCCTGTGGACGCCATCACATCTAGTGTGGCCCTGATACCCAAAACAGCCCTGTATGGTGTCACTGAGCTCCTTCTCCTCCCCAAACCTGCCCTCCCCAAGAAACACCCCCAAATCTCCAGGCATTTACCAAGCCAGAGCTAGGACGTATATTCTTTCAGACACATTCTTGGTGCTGTGGGACAGCTACAAGAATCCCTGATGTGTTCTGAACTCCTTGTAGTATTCAGTGCACACGCACCCCCTCAGTGGGTTAAATAACACCCCCATGGGTCTGTTTCCCATTAGGAAAACGATGCAGGGGAAGGTCACTGCATGCGCTTATGATTTATATGGTGGACTTCTGAGCTAAATGCAGTGCTCTGTCCACTACACACCATACAATCTCTTCATGGGAGTAGGAGAGATGTTTACTTGTGTTTCTGTCATTGTGAAAAATTTCATAATAGTACTTAATGAAGATGAAGGGGAGGGGACAGGGTGAGCATTATTAGAAGCCAACGGGAACTACAACTTGGGATGATCATGACCTAATCAAATTCACATAACACCATCACTCTGCAGGGTGTGACTGATTGGGAGTCACATTTTTGCAGTAACTTTGCTAAATTCTATCAACAAGGCATCTATAAATTCTTAATTATTGCCTTGTAATAAATGAGGCTGTCCCAGTACCAGTGCATTCGGTCCATGTATTAAACATTAATATATAGCTCCTGAGCCCCTCTCAATAATAAAACATGTTTTCAGTGCAGCTGTGTCTTATTCATCATTTATTACTTGTATATTTTTGCATATAGTGCAAGTTATTGGGAAATTGAGCTTTATCCTTGTAATCACTTGAAAATGTCTAAAGTATTTTAAGACTGGCAGGTCTTAGCGTAATGCTGGATGTTCGAGAATGAATGAAGCCATTTCACAGTTAAGCCTCGGGGGGAGTTCTGAAAAATGCACCTTGCGGATTGCCTTATTTATGAGTCATTTAGTTTCATAAATGAAATTTCTCCCACAGTCGTAGCTTACAAGCCCTGAAAGACACAGCGTTCTGATGAATTTGCTGTTTAACACTACTGCACAGGAAATGTTCAGTTTTGTCCAATCATCAAGTGGGAGGAAATGGAACCAGGTTGTTTGAATCATGGCCTAGTCAACACAAGCCACTGAGTGAAGTGGTAATGAGGCTGCAGGATGGACTGCACCACTGCAGACTGCAAGGGAGGGATTACGTTTTTCAAACTTTCCCAAAATTAATATTCCCCCATAAGAGGAAAACTTGTACAGCATGAAAACGTCTAGGCTAGAACCTTTTGTCCTGGAGTTCTAGGACAGTTATTTGTTGGAAGCTTTTATTTGGGAAAGCATTTAAAACATAAATCTTCCCTCCTGCAATC